>NC_135891.1:111644814-112244814 GCF_964194155.1 Cetorhinus maximus
ATCGAAAGTGAGCGGAGCCTTGTGTTGGGCGGGCACAGGTTCTGCATGGGAGTGCAACCAATGGGTGGGCCAAAATGCAGGTCAGCTCAAATGGGCAACTGAAAGAGAACCCCAGCAGGCACCCTTGGGAATGCTCGGGACAGTAAGTTGAGTGTGATGGGTGAAGGCTCCGATGCGTGGGAGAATGCTTGCACGAGGCTCCCAATGGTCCTGCCACACACACATTTCTCCCTCCAGAATCACTCGTGGTCCAGCTGTGCGCAGCTGAACTGCTAATGGGGGGGGATGCCGGGGGAGCACTCGTGAAGCCTGTAAATGAATCTGAAAGACATCGTTACGCATTATTCAGTGAAAGTGAGTATATTTTCAGATTATAAAGTGACAAAATGTGCAACCATTTGAGATCAGAATTTCTTAACTTTTCTAGGCCTGCCACTTCTTCTGGGTGCTGCTCTGACATCTGCAGCAAGGATGGAGACAACCTGTGCAATGGCTGGCCCTGTTGCCTCTGATCACTTAGCCGTGCGTCCTCTGGAGAGCCGAGGCCTTGAGGGCTCCGCTTGCTTTGGCTGTCCTCCTGTGAGCCAGCTGCTCCCCCTGCAGTAACAGAGGGCGAGGTTGATGGGGTCACAAGCAAAGGGGACTTGGACGGAGTGGACAGCCTTGGAGATCCCCACCTTGCTGAATCGTTCCCCAAAAGCTGGCACGGGATCATAGGTGCAGTTTTTATTGCAGGCTGGGGTTGTCCCACAACCTGACAGGCGTGGCATGCTTTCCAAAACCTTACTACATCCTTGTGGAGGCGTGACCGGTAAAAATGCTGGCTGACATGGGTTTGGGCTTTACACATGTCAACATGCCCAGCCATCGGGATTTCGTGCACAGGCCTTAATATTTCCCCATGGTACCTTGGCGGCACCATTATCTGCTGGATAACTGCCCACTCCGTGTTTGCAGGTCTGCGATGGGGTCTCCACTTCCTCATCAGCACCTCATTTTTAATGTAGTAACATTCAGAGATTGCCTCCGCCTCAGCTTCAGTTTGGGAAGCTAACTTTTTTAACAGTGAGTTGGCATGCTGAGCCACAACCAAGGAAAACCTACTTATTACCTCCGGCCACCCGAAAAAGGTCTCAGATAACCAGACAGTAGGTTCACCCGTCTGCAGTGCCACTTCAGCCTCCTCTGACGGAGTTTGTCTGGCTATAGACGGGGTTACCATACAGTCAGCGAAAAGGGCAGGCATTTTGCCCTGAAGCTGTTCTGTCTCCCTGACCTCAGTTGGCTTCTCTGAGATTAACGGGGATACTATCATTTTTGATACAATCAGGTCAGGCAAACTGGGGATGGTGCCCATGGTCGCTGGTCTTGACACAAGGTTGCACTCCAGGTGCACCTGGTATAAGGGGAGGTGATGGTGTAGTGGTATTGTCATTGGACCAGTAATCCAGAGACCCAGGGTAATGCTCTGGGGACGTGGGTTTGAATCCCACCACAGTAGATGGTGGAATTTGAATTCAATAAAAATCTGGAAGCCATTGTCAATCCTGGTTCACTAAAGCTCTTTAGGGGAAGGAAATCTGTTGGTCTGGTCAACATGTGACTCCAGACCCACAGCAATTTGGTTGACTCTTAACATGCCCTCTGAACAAGGGCAATAAATGATGACCTAGCCAGTGAAGACCACATCCAATTACGAATGAATTGAGAAAAAAGAGGATGAGCATGTATCCTCCTTCAATACCCTTTACCAACACCTTGGCACTTACTGCACTCTCTGGTGGAAAGGTCATCCCTTTTCCCGGCAGTAGAGTTTGGCTGGCCCCTGTATCACTACAGGTCTACTCGCCTTGTTCTGGGCACTCTCCCTTCTGATACAAAATTCTCGTAACTCTCAGGGGTCTTTTTAAAGTCACCCGCACTCACAGTGGTGCATCTGCTGCTGCAGCCGGAGCCATAGCCTGGTCTGTGTGCTCTCTGTCTGAATCCTGTTTTCTGTGCAGGATTTGTGTGCTCCAACAAATCTCATCGGTTTTTTTTCTTGTAACCTCCAGTAATCAGCACAGAGATGTCCTGCCACGCGGCAGTTAAAACACACAGGCTTCTTGGCCTCACTCCTCTTCTCAGCGCCACCCTTTCTGGCCTGAGGAGGGCTCCCTGTTTTTACAGCTGTTCATTCACTCCCAGGGGTGCAGAGTTTCCTATCACTCTCCCACAATCTATCCTTCTCAGTTGGTTGCAGGGGGAGGTGGGGGTGGGGGGGTGGGGGGTGGTGTGGGTGGGGGGGCGGCGGGGGTGGTGACTAGGGAAAGGTTTCATTTGGGATGAGGGCTTGTGGACAAGCTGATAATTGTCGGCTAGGGTTGCTGCCTGTCTGGCCCCTGTTACTCTGTTTCTCTATGTGACTTCTTTTCAGGAATGGTATGGAGCTTTTAAACTCCTCGAGGAGAATTCTTTCATGAAGTTTTTTATAGGTGCTTCATTTTTAAGTGCCCAGTCAGTTGAAAGTTGAAGAATCGTAGTTTCAAAAACGAAGGGGTGTAGTCTCATAACACGGGGGGAATGAAAAACAAATTGAAGCAAAGCAAAAACAGTATTAGAAATTCCCCTGCATACTTGGCATTGGTACCTAGTTATCTACTTCTCAGACACCCGTCTGCATTGTGTTGTTTACATTGTGAGGCCCCAACAAAAGAAAAATAAACAGCTCATCCACGTCTGGCCAGCCTGTAACATCATTCACTCTTAAATACTTGACATAAAAAACATCCCCTGCTGCATCTGCACACCCCCTTCTCCTCCTCCCTAAATCATGAGCCCCCAACAGATGTAAAAATCGCCCTACCAAACCATTTTGGGTCAGTCTCTAAAGACTAGGGCCAACATTTCCTGTGGATTGCAAATTATTTTTCCAGACTGCATGCATTTTCTTCAAATGCAAATATTTTGTGACTGAAAATCTTTTAAACGCCAACTAAAGTCCTCACGGCACCCCCAAAATAAGATCACACTTTGCATTGAAAGCTAATAGGTCATAATTTACTGTGGTAGGGCATCTATTGGTATCTGCTGTTTGTTATAGGTGTCCTTGCATGTTTGGTTTCTTTACTCTTTTGCATAGCAAGTTGCTGAAAGTGTGAATGGACAACATCATACCAAGGAAAATTGGATATCTGGAACTTGAGTGAACAGGGCAAGCAACTGAATATCCCATTAATCAATCTAATTGAAGGGTTGGGAATTAAGCAGCACAAGGACAGAGAAGGAAGTGTAAAGTGGAGTGGCAAATCAGATACAGAAAGGGAAAAAAAGAAACAAAGACTGGTTAAGGGAGAGAAAGAAAGACAGGAAAGAAAAGTAATCTTTCTCATATTTAAAATCTCCAACAACAATTAAAACTGAAGGAATGCATTTCCATGCATTTATTGGTTAATTTTCAGTGCCAGAGAGGTTTACTGGCAGCAATTTAACATTTTTCACATCATTAAAAGGGTATGTAGACTTGAAGTGATTAGACTTAATTTTCTGTAGAGTTTAATTTGTATTTATTGCACAAATACAGCAGCTTCACATTACTCAATGCATTTCTATTGGTGAGGCAGACAGCAAGATGCCATCTCAAGGAGAAGGCCCAACACCAGCTTCTCAGTGCAACTAGGGATGGGCAATAAATGTAGACTTGTTCACATTCCAAAAAATCCCCCTTTTGTTTAAAGAAAGGATGTCAATTGCACTTGCTCCAGTTCACAGAAAGATTTATCCACTTATTCTCTTTTCCATTCTCTTCCTCTTTTCTCACACCCTTTGAAATTTTTATTTTCCAAATCTTTAACCATTAAAAGCTATTGTGGATTCTGCTCCCGCTGTTGTTTCTATTGGGGCATTCCATGTCCTAACGACCTTCTGTGTAAAAAGATCTGTGCCCTCTAGTTAACAACCTGTGGAAATATTTTTTCCAATTTATTTTCCCAAAACTTCTCATTGTATTTTTTACACCTCATTTAGATCTCTTGACTTTTGTGGTTTTCATCAAAAGAGCGAGAGTTTTGATAATCATTCCTCGTAACGAAAGCCTCTCATCACTATCATTGCCTTAGTGAATCTCTACTGCATTCTCTCCAGGTCCTTGTCTCCTGCCTAAAGGGGGACACCCAAAATTGGTCATAATATTCTAACAGCGGTCTAACCAATGTGTAGACTTAGCACTACAAAACAATGACTTGCATTTATATAGCATCTTTGCCATAGTAAACATCCCAGAGCACCTCACAGGAGTGTTATCAAACAAAATTTGACACTGAGCCACATAAGGAGATATTAGGACAGGTGACCAAAAACTTGGTCAAGACGGTAAGTTTTAAACAGCATCTTAAAGGTGGAGAGAGATAGAGAAAAACTGTAATTTAGGAAGCAAATTTCAGGAGGTTTTCCTCCTGTTAGCTTCCCTCCCCTCCTGGAGGTGACTCTTGCTGGGGAGACTGGAGTCCTTCTGTACTGGATCCAAAATGGCCAAATGTAAACCTACAGAGTGGGAATGGGAATGTTTTTCAATCATGGGTGACATCACAGTTAAATGTGATCCTATTTAAGCCTGATACCTGCAGACACAAATACAAAGAGATGTGTGAGTGTATATATGAACACATACATGCCATTACTAGATAGCAATCAGGGCTAATAAATTACAGGCGATAGTAGTAGAGTGGTAATGTTACTGGACTAGTGAGTCTGAGGCCTGGACTAATGCTCTGGAGATATGAATTCAAATCCTACCATGGCGACTGGGGTGGGACAATTTAAAATAATAAGTTGGGAATTAAAATATTAGTACCATTGATGATAATAATATTACTAGATTCTTATAAAAACCCATCCAGTTCACACATTTCTGAAATTTGCCACCCTTACCTGGTCTGGCCTACATATGACTCTAGGCTTGCAGCAATGAGGTTGACTCTTAACCACCCTCTGAAATGGCCTAGGAAGTGACTTGGTTGTAGGTGGCTCACCAACACCTGCTCAAGGGCAATTAGGTATGGGTGATAAATTCTGGCCTTGCCAGCAATGCTTACATCCCAAGACTGAAAAAGAAAATCACAGCTCATTGTTTTTATCCACCTTTGTGCAAGGACACTGAGGCCAATTGCCATGAAAGGAGGTACCCTTAACATATTTAATCATAATGTCAAACACTAGGGATCATCAATCTCACATCACTCTTCCCACTCTTTTCCTCTTCCCATATAGTCACCACAAAGCAGATCGTTTGGAAGTAACATTTGTTAAGTTATGCTACAGAAAACATTACCTCTGTGCCTTCAGTTTTTCGATACAGTCCGCTTGTAATAATGAAGCGCCTCTTGTCAAACATGACACATAATGCATTTTCTAAGCAGTGTAGTGAATTTTCCATTTGAAGCCACTCAAATTGATTGATGAAAATCAGGGAGTTTATGTCAGGTAGTGTCTGGGCTATAAACACTGAAAAATGTACAAATTTGCTGGCCCAATTGTACTCAGCATCATATTGAGCCAAACACATCAGCCTCCAAATCTCAAAATTGATTGTTTTTATTCTCTTGGGAACGGCTATGTATTAAGAGGAAGCATACTCACCCTGCCATCAAATGTATAGCAGTTTTCTTTTTCATCCTTTCCTAAGTAAAATAGTACAGTGAGCCTTGGGAACTCATTAGGAGCATTCCTGTGTGAATTTAGACTACGCAGCGGAACAGTGGCCACAATGATTTATCTATGTTATGAACTGCACTCCTTTCCACTCTCTCCTATTATGCACTGTAACAATAGACATATAAATGAATGATAGGTAATAGCTGGTGAGATGACCTGTCATGTTACTTCAGGGGATGGTGTCTGGCTGGCCATCTGCACAATAGATCATCTTTAGCGTACAATACCAGAGTGAATGAACCTTGTTCACCTGTCAAACAGCAATGTGCCTTGATGATTGTTTCATCTTTCAGCCTCTGGACCATTTTCCAGAACGTCCAACTGGAGTAACAGATTCTGGCCATTGTTCGACCATGTTGGGATGATTGAGTGTTGATTTATTGGCACACTTGAAGAGGAACAATCATCCCATCCTAGCTCATCCATCCAGAGAGACCATCACAGCAGCTAAATCTTTCTTAAATGATTCAGGGTTTCCGTCTCATTGAAGTATATATATGGTACAAAGGATTTCCCGGTAAGGTCGCTGATGGTTTAATCTAAGACACCACCCAATGTGGTCGTAAACCATCCAAGCCATTAGGATCCCAGGTTTGATTCTCAGCTCCTGAGTTACTCAACCGTAGCAGCGGTTTGAATGCCAAAATTGGGTTCCATTGGGCCAGAAAGGGGAAAATTGATTATTGTTTCTGCTTTTGATCACTTTACAGTGACTCCTGCTAAGAAATCATAAGATGATCAGATCAGAGGAAATAGGAGCAGGAGTAGGCCATTCGGCCCTTCGAGCCTGTTCCGCCATTCAATAAGATCATGGCTGATCTGATTGTGGCCTTAATTCCTCTTTCCTGTCTGCCTCCCATAACCCTTAATTCCCTTGTAGACCGAAAATCTGTTTAACTCAGCCTTGAATATATTCAATGACCCAGTCTCTATTGCTCTGGGGAAGAGAATTCCAAAGACTAACAAACTTCAGAGAAAATAAATTTCTCCTCATCTCAGTCTTAAATGGGAGACTCCTTATTTTTAAACTGCGTCCCCTAGTTCTAGAGTCACCCACAAGGGGAAACATCCTCTCAGCATTTATCCTGTCAGGACCCCTCAAAATCTTACGTGTTTCACTAAAATCTCCTCTTATTCTTCTAAATTCCAATGAATTTAGGCCAACCTACTCAACCTTTCCTCATAAGACAACACCCTCGTCCCAGTGTGAAGTCCTTCAGTAGACATTAAGTAAGTATACAATATTTGCAATGTCTCCATGATTGAATAGATTGCTAACACTCACTGGGTTCACATATAGAGACGGGTAACTTGGGTTGGATGTCAGAGGACAGCTGATACTTGTGGTACCAACACTGAGCATAGATCAGCATCTTCAGATAGAAGGGAGAGGTGGAAAAACATGCATTTATATAGCACCTTTCATGACCTCAGGATATCCCAAAGTGCTTTGTAGTCAAGACATAGTTTTGACATTTGGTTCCTGTTTTAATGTGGGAAACATGGCAGTCAAGTTGTGCACAGCACGATCCCAAAAACAACAATGAGATAATGACCAGATAATGTGTTCTTTCTGTGATGTTGGATGAGAGGTAATATTGGCTAGGTAACTGGGAAGAACTCCCCTGCCCTTCTTTGAAAAGCTGCCATGGGATTTTTTATATCTACCTGAGAGGGCAGTTTATGCCTCAGTTTAATGGTTCATTGAAAGGTGGCACCTCTGAAAATGTAGCACTCTTGTCAGTATTGCACTGACGTGTCAGCTGAGATTATGTGCAGAAGTGGGACTAATAGTCTTGGAAAATGCAAAGTGGTGATCAGTGCCTGCAGATTATTTAGCAACACACTTGAAGAATGAAATCTCAATCTATGAGCGTCATCATACCTTGTCACATGGAACATGTTGAGAATTGGTATCTACTAGAAGAGCCACTCCTAGTGTAAAGATTGACTGGAATAGAATTTCAAACAAAAAACCCACATAAACTTAAAGCAGCGAGTGTTATAATTAAGGCACCAGGGAATAATGGCATGGTTGGAAGCTAATCTCAAGGATCAGATGACAATGACAAACTGCTCAAGTTTTGATTTCTCAGTTTATGACTTCATTGGAGGATTGCAATTATATTTCTGCCTTGTAATCACTCACACGTACCCGTTATTCTCCATAGAATGCCTGATCTCTTATTAAAAATCTGTTTAGGTTATGCAAACATTGAGCAACGCTAAGAAGTTAACTATGAAAGAACTTTTACAATATGGAGGTTGAATTCCAGTCAGTTTACAGTACTGCAAAAAAAGTTAATTGAATCTTTTTTTTCTTTGCAAAGCCCACTGTAACAGGCTAACCACTCCTCTAAGCAGTTCAAGCATCCTCCAATCAGAAGCTTGCCTAAACAACCCAAAATACATAGAAAAAAAAAATCAATATTTGTCTTTGGATTGATGTTTTTCACAACCTCAGGACAACTGAAAGCACTTTACAGGCAATGAAGTACTTTGGAAAGTGTAGAAAATGCAGCAGCCAATTTGGACACCGCAAGATCCCACAAGCAACGTAGCAATAAACAAGGAATCTGTTTTTGTGAGAGGTGTTGGTTCTGGGATAAATAAACGCTAATTGTGGGCCGTAACTTCCGATGGAGTGGCAACTGAGTTGGATTGCCACACCGCCCGAAAGTACTCACCTTGAAATCCAGGCGATCCTATCTCGCCCGACCCTCCAACTCAGGCCGTGTGAGGTCTGGGCAGTGCAGTGCATCCCTGGGGCCTGGCATCGAGAGCTGTAGAGCCGCAGGTAAGGAAGCCACGTCCCCCTTTTTCATGGCACTAGCCGTTAACCAGGTAAATTTAAAGGCCCAGCAAGGTTTAAAGGTCCTTGACAAGCCAGGGAGAAGGTAAGTGTATAAGGTAAGTGGGTAGGGGGAACAGGGGGAAGTGTCAAGTTGGGCCATTAGTGGTGGTGGCCAGAGGGGGCACTATTGGGTCAAATTGGAACTTGGAGAACATTGTCGGGGCAGGCTTTGAGTCCGGGGGCTGCCCGGTTGGACCTTGGGGGGTGGGGCAAGAGTGTTGAAGCGGGTTGGGTTAGGTTGGGCCTTTGGGGGAGGGGGGGTTGGGTAGGGTCAGGCCTTAGGGGAGTTGGGGGTGTTGGATCAGCCCTGGCGGGGGGAGTGTCGGGTCAGGCCTTGAGCGGGGATGGTGTCCAATTGGGCCTTGGGAGGTGGGGGATGAGTGTCGGGGTGGGGCAGATCAGGCCTTGCAGGGCGGGGGGTCAGGTCAGGCAGGCCTTGCGGGGGGTGGGGGAGCCGGTGATAGTCGGGTCTGGCGGTGGCTGGGGGTGGGAATCGGTCCTGGCAGGGGGTGGAATCCCGGGGATTGGGGAATCCCTTTCGGCGGTGTAGTCCCTTGGGGTTGGGGGGGAACCCTGTGGGGGGTGAGGCGAGTCCCCGGGGGGTTCAGGGGTTGGGAGTCTCATGGGGGAGGGCATTTGGGGGGGTGGGCGAGTCCCCTGGGGGGTGTGGGGGAGTTCCGTTGGGGGGGGTCTCTATATAATAGTTACCCAGAAGCTACAATTGGTTTTAATTCTTCTAATTTTTCTGGGTAACTATTGATGTAAGACAATTGGAACTATCCAGTTTCAAAATTTAAATCACATTTTCGGGTGGTTTCCAGAGCGGGGCAATTGCCCAGGGGAAGTTTGTACTTCCCAAGCAATAGCTGTGAAAACCTTACCTGGGAATTTCCCGGGGGGGGTCCCCAGTGCATCTTTGGGGTACCCCGCCTCCCGAATATGACACCCTGGCGCTCGAATGTTACAGCCCTATATATAATTAGATATTATAAAATAGCATAACCCAGAAGGAAACATTAGAGCCCTTTCTGATCTGGACTAGATATCATGGGGTAGAAATCAGTGTGCATTATGCCTGCATTTTGGGTGCAAAATGGACAAATAGCCTACAATTTATCATCACTGGAATGTCCTATGGCATGTCTATGCAGGTGATGTGCGTTGTGTCAAATTCATGGGGTCCATTATTTGGGTAGGGTGCGTAAAATAGGTGTGTAGTCCCTTGAATACATAAATGGCTATTAATCCCCTTTATCAAAAAGCGTGGCCCACATTCCTTTGAAATGTTTACTTAAACCAAGAATTAATGGCTTTTTGCATTATCTAGTGATAAGGTTTGTGTATACTTTATTGTTTTCTCAAATTGTTACCTTGCTAGTTTAATTGCCTTTTTATCTGTGCTTTTCATTATTCTACAGACTATCATATTTCCACTATCTTTTCTCATCTTAATCCCCTACAACCAGTTTTCAATATATTATACCATTTTTGAGATAGCGTGACCAAAACTACATGCCTTACACTACAATTGGCCTCCCCAGTGGCCTATTCACCTACTCTTCTATGTAATACATGAGTTGCCTGCTTCCTGTTCCCATTTTCATTAACGTATAAGTATTGATAAAACCCAAAGGTCATTTCTCAGCCTATCTGCTTAATTAATTCAAATCCCTCAGTATATCATCTGGTCCTCTTTCCACTTGTTATCTGCTCACTTAACTTTGTGTCTCAGCCAGCTTTATAATGTTATATTATCATGTGGTTATGCCCGCTTTATTTTTTGAAAATATGATTTTTCAACTTTCAACTGACTTGGTATTTTGCATTTTGAACTGAGCCAAACTGCTTAAAAATGCAAGGCCACATTCCAAGGTGAAGATGAGAAACAAACAAGTCACCCTGAGGGGAGTGTGACGAGAGAGACATTTCCTATAATCCAGACACTCATCGAAAATTGTGACTGTCTAAGGAAGAGACATTAAAAATGCAAAGTACTGTATACTGAAACAATGGCTACCACAGACAGGCATACCCAAAACCTCTTGAAAATACACAATGGGTGAAGTATTTCAAGGCAAGTCTGCCCAGCCACTTGACTAAGATTGCAAGTGACAGAGGCAGGGAAAACAAGCTGAAGGCTGCTCTCTCTCCCCCTCTCTCTCTTTTGGAATAAATGTGTCACACAGTTTGAAAAGTCAACTCTACCAGAAACCTACCAGCTAACTGAGATCGCATAATACTTGCAACATCTTCTACATCTGACCGCATCCAAGAAACCAGCTAACCCAAATTGGCTGCAGCGTTTGAAATCAATGCCTCAAGGACAATCGAAGGACATTTAACCATCTATTCTTTTACCTTTTTTTATTGGACTCTAATTCCCCTTATTTCTGATATGTGTGTGTGTGTGTGTCTGTGTGCATGTGTCTGTCTGCCTGTGTGTGTGTGTGTGTGTATGTTTGTGCCTGTGTGTGTGCCTGTGTGCATGAGTGTTTGTGCGTGTGTGTATGTGTGTGTGTGTGTGTGAGATGGTGTGTGTCTATTTGTGTTTGTGCGTGTGTGTGTCTGTGTGCGTGTGTGTGTGAGGGTATGTCTATGTGTGTATGTGTCTGTGTGTGTGTCTGTGTGTGTGTGAGGGTGTGTGGGTGTGTGTCTATGTGTGTATGTGTCTGTGTGTATGTCTGTGGGTGTGTGAGGGTGTGTCTATATGTGTATGTGTCTGTGTGTGTGTCTGGGTGTGTGTGAGGGTGTGTGTCTGGGTGTGTGTGAGGGTGTGTGTCTGTGGGTGTGTGAGGGTGTGGGCCCTAATGACTGCACGAGGCCCAAGTGCTTGACGTTGCGTTTTTATTTTTCTCGGGTTTAATGGTTAATAAATTTGCTCTTTCTTTGACTCAAGAAAACCATCTAATTGACTGCTTATTGCTCACAGCTTAAACTGTTAAACACATTCTGATTTGGAAAAGGCACATCCTTGTGAAAATGAAACTTAAACCTTTGTTGTGACCAACCGAGGAGAGGTTGAATAGAGAAGACCCAGTGCAGAGCTTCTCACCTGGTCGTAACAAAATCAAAAGTATTCTGTTGCATATAATTCAAAAATACTAGGCCCAGGTCAGGACTCTGTGGGACACTGCCGTCCCTCAGGCAAATCATTTTCTAATTCTCACCACCCTTCAGCTTCTCTGATTAAACCAATTTTCAATTCAATTGAATAATCAATAATCTATTCTATGAACACTCATCTCCTTTAGCAACCTCACAGATGAAGCATTGTGAAATTCCTTCTTAAGTAAACTTTAGGATGAATTCAAGGGTTTTCCCATTCCTGTTGGGAAGCCAGGCTCAGAGGTACCACAGTGAAACATCGGGCTACAACATGGCAGCTCTAATTCACGATCTGTGCTGCTTCCCAGTGAGTATACAAGATCTCTGAATTTATCATCATCCACTCAACTAATTAGCTTTAAGAAATTTATTTAGGTTTGTCATATTTGACCTATTATTTCTGGAACCATGTTGACTACTCCTTACTTACAACATAATTGTAAACATAAGCAATACCGATTCATAAATCAGAAAAATAATTTACTTGTATTCATTGACTCTGTTCACATGCATAATCTAGGTTAGCGCTCCAGTTGACTCCTGAGGGAGGCTGCATTGTTGGTGGTGCCATATTTCACCTAACACAATAACGCAAGGCCCGCCAGCCTCTTCAAGTGGACATAAAAGTTCTTATTTGTACTTGAAGAAGGGTTTCTTGTCCAAAAATCACACCGTCAGCCAACACCACTAAAGCAGATCATTTGTTCACTTGCTTTTACCGGGGGACCTGCGGTGTAAATTTTGCAAAATTTGCCTACATGACAGTGACTGCATTTCGATTGTAATCCATTGATTGTGGAGCTCCATGAGCTGTTCTGAGGATGTGGTTCAGCTTTATAAAAAAATCTTTTTCTTTCTAAAATAACATTGTGATTCAATCTTGCAGAAAGGACTTGGTCTTATAAACATATCCAAAAGGCTGAAAACTCAACAGCGAATAGAGAGGGATCCGTGCAGCACAAAGGGATTTATTTTACTTGAAAAAACAACTGTACTTCAATGACACTTCTCATGTTCAAATCCTTTCTGAGCGCACTGGTGGCTTCTCAATTGTTGCACAGTAAGCGAAAGGTGACTGAAAGTTGATTGCACAGATTTTCTTTTCCTGTGCCTGTTGTGAAAATGTACGAAAGAATTTAACAGCTGAACAAATGAAAAATGAGCATTCTTTGTGGGTAAAAATATCTATCGAAGTAACCTAAATCTACTAGGCCAGTACAAATAGGAGCACAATGTCTTGTTGCATCTTTTATGGAGCTAGCTTTCAGAAATTGACTTGGGGAAGATGAGGCTGGTTGAACATTCACAATGAACCTCAGTTTTACTACCTCAATATTTTCAGTAATATTCTCAGGGCCTGTGATCTCCCTTCAAAACGCAGTGGCTTTATACTCGTGGAAAGGTGTATTCTTGCACGTGTGAAATGAAATTGTATAATTGGCAAATTAACTTCCATGTAGATAATTGCGAGGTAATACATTCTGGTAGGAAGAATAAGGAGGCCACAGACTCTTGGGAAATAAATGTCCAGATGGGGTGGTGAAACAAAAGGACCTGGGGCACAGGTAACTAAAACTAGTGATGTAGGTTAGTAAGACCATTTAACAAACAACAAAAAAATAAGCACTGGGGTTCATTTCTAGAGGGATGAATTGAAAAGCAGAGAAGTTAAATTAAACTTATATAGAACCTTGGTTAGATCACACTTGGATTATTGTGAACAGATCTAGTCTCCATGGATGGAATCTTGTGCTGGCGATGGGTGTTTTGGCTGCCGTCTAGAGAGCCGGTGAGACCCCTGTGTTGTCTCTTTCCAGGAAGGCCCGCCGATTGTATGTGCCAATCAGCAATGGGCCTTGCCACAGGATCAGGACCCTGGGGGCGGTAGACTTACCTACCGAGGGTTGCTGTCCAATAAAAGGCTGGCAGCTCTTTTGAATGACAATGCCACTGGGGGAGTGGTGGCTGCTGCCAGAAATGACAACCACCCAAGGCCCAGGATGCAGGCCAGAGCTGAGTGATGGCAGGAGGAGGTTCGCAGGGTGGGGATTGTTGGAGGGAGGAGGCCTAGGGGAGTTGGCAGCAAGGGCAGCGGGTTGGCTCTCAGCGGGCTCCCCTTTCCTTAATCAGGCACTGATGTCTCGAGTGTCTTTGAATGAGGGAACCCCCACATCCAGCCCCCCATCCCCTCCCCATCCCCCTCCCCTCTTTTCAGGTAAGAGAGAGAAGGGGGCACTACAAGATGGAGGTGCTCCCTCTCCCACTTTTTAAACTTTTAAATAAAAAACGCCCTCAGCAGCCGGGCCACCATTGTGGAGGGAATCCTGCTGCCACCAAGAAGTCGCCTTCAGGTAGTTGGCTTAGACCCCAAGGCCTCTGGGACCGAGAGGTTGACTGGAAAATCCCTTAAGTGCCCTTTAAAGAGCCTGAATCGGTTACCCCACACTCACAGGTGGGTGGCCCTGACACCCTCCATCCTGCCTCTCGGCGAATGCCAGGGAGGTGTAGGATGATGCTGGTAAACCTGCATGCTGGCTGGTGGCACAAATATTCATGTCTGCCCCCTGTGTGCTCGCCCCCATTGTGAGCTAAAAGCCCTGCCTATTGAGTAGCCAGTCACTGAGTATTAATGATATATGTGCAAGTAAATGGCCAAGAGTTAGCACTTTGATACACAATTTGGCTTTCCCACAACAATGACTTGATCGCCCCCCCTATCCCCCCACCCATGCTCTGACTCATCCTCCGGAGATGTAAGTATTAACTTTAACTGTTGCTCGTCTTCATTCGACAATCGAATAAGGTGCTTATTAATTTCAGTACCAGTTTCGGTGATTGTTGTCTCCGCTCAGGAATGAGTAGCAAGAGGTTGCAAATAATGCAAACGAAATTCAAACCTTACAATACTGACTTGATCGGATCTTGCAAGTGTACCGTAGAGACAATTATATGGGCTTAGATTCTCTGTATGGGGTGCAATCTGTTCTGGGAGTGTGGTGCAGCAGGAGCTTTGCTTACTTCATGTTACAAGCCATGAACCTCCTGTAGTTTCTGGGATCAGCATGATTTGCAGAATTCAAGCAAGATGTCACCATTGCAAACACTCTCACTTGCCCATTTCGAGATGAGATATACCATGTTTCTACAGAATTTAAGTACCTGCTGCAGCTTAAAGAGTGGTCATCGTTTGAAGACATTCTGTTTGTGACCACAAGAACAAAGAGATAGGAGCAGGAGTAGACTGTCAATGTTATGTGAATGATGTTAAGGGGGAGATGGTGGTGTAGTGGTAGTGTTATTGGCCTAAAAATCTAGATGGTGAGGCTAATGCTCTGGGGATATGAGCTCAGATCACACCATGGTAGTCGGAGGAACTTAAATTCAATTAATAAATCTGAATTTTTTTTTTTCAAAAGCTAGTCTCAGTAACAGTGACCACGAAACCACTGTCGATTGTTGTAAAACTCACCTGGTTCACTAATGTCCTTCAGGGAAGGAATTCTGTTGTCCTTACCTGGTCTGGCCTACATGTGACTCCAGTCGCCTAGCAATGTGGTTGACTCTTAAATGCCCTCTGAAATGGCCTTGCTAGGCAATCGGTTGAAGGGAAATTAGGGATAGGCAACAAATGCTCTTTGGGGTAGGGAAAGGAAGGATATGCTGCATAGAATGTCTGAAAAACCTGTTGCAGGGCACCGAGTGCCTAAATTTGCTGATGCACATGTGACACTGTTTCTGCAGGAGACTAGGTATGGAGGAAACCCCATTTGGAATGGAGAAATTTTGGGCCCCAATTAAGTCAATTTAGGGTCAATGGAGAGATATATTCAAGGCTGTAAAAACAAATTCCATATCGCTATATGTTGACTCTCATTGCAGGCAGTTTAATGACTTTACCAGGTCAGGCAAGGCAAGGGAATTCAGCCTCACTCTTTTATGACTGGTTTTCACTACGCATGTCTGCCATAAACAAAGACCTCTCCTCACAAGCTGCATCAGTGCTTGAGTTGCTCAACATCAATGATCAGCCAGTAATGCAGAGCCCTTCACACTCTCCGCCTTCACCTGAAAGTGGTCCTTCGTTTACAGATTTACATGAATCACAGCAATAATACCAATTTGCATTTGTCTTCAGCCTTTAATAACCCTAAGTGCTTTAATGGAGTAACAAAGGGACAGAAATACAGTGCATGGGGTGTAAAATAGGAGAGGATTGGAAGAAAAGGGTGGGTGGGTCGAAAAAGTTTTCAAGAAGGTGAGTAAGGAAGGGTCTTGGGAGAAAATCCCAGAGAGCAAGGCCTAAGCTGTTGAAGGATAACATTTCTAATAGAGGACGTTGTGGGGGAGTGGGGGGAGTGGGGGAGTGTGGGGGAGTGGGGGGAGTGGGGGAGTGTGGGGGTGGGGGAGTGTGGGGGTGGGGGGTGTGGGGGGTGAAGGGGGTGGGGGGTGGTGGTGGGGGGAGATGGGGTGGTGGGGGGGCTGGGGGGTGGTGGTGGGGGGGCTGGGGGGTGGTGGTGGGGGGGCTGGGGGGTGGTGGTGGGGGGGTGGGGGGTGGTGGTGGGGGGGTGGGGGGTGGTGGTGGGGGGGTGGGGGGTGGTGGTGGGGGGGTGTGGGGGGGTGTGGGGGGGTGGGGGGGGTGGGGGGGGTGGGGGGTTGGGGCTGGTGGTGGGGGGGGTGGGGTGGGGGTGGGGGGCTGGGGGGGTGGGGGGGCGGGGGGGTGGGTGGTTGGTGGGGGTGTGGGGGGGTGGGCGGTGGGGGGTTGGTGGGGTGGGGGGGTGGGGGGGGAATGGGGGGAGTGGGGGGGGGTGGGTGGTAGGATACTCAGAAGTTCAGTTTAAGGCAGAGGTGGATAGATTCTTGGTAAGTGATAGTTATCGGTGGTAGGTAGGATGCAGATTTCAGGCTACTATCAGATCAGCCATGATCTTATTAACTGGTGGGGCAGGCTTGAGGGGCTGAATGGCCTACTCCTGCTCCTTATTCGTATGTTCGTATTCAGGAAGGAGAGTAAAGCTGGAGGAGATTGCAGAGGCTGCTGAGCTAACTTCAAAGTGTTCTATTCAGTCCCGCAACTAAGTAGAGGGAATACTATGTATGATATCATTTTTGATATTATTCCGTATTATATCCTGTTGTATGTATTATTACAATATTGCAAAATATTAGTAATCTTGTCCTTCCTTCAACAAATGCAATATTTAGTGTAAAAGGTTGATTTCATTCTTATAGCTGTCATGGTACTTGCAATTCTAATGGGTTATACTGATCCCAAACATCCCCTGAAAAAATCAAATGTTATAATATTCAGTCAACAAGGGAGGTCTATCACGCCCAATTTGCCAGCCTTGTTAATGCTGGCAAACAGGCTCTGACACGATCGGCCTTATGGGAAAATGAAGACTACAAGCAGGAAAAAATGCAAGCATTAAATAGCCCTCATGCTATGTCACTTATTCACATACTCTGTGAAATGTTAAAGTTTGAAAGTAAATGAATCAAGATTCCCAGTTGGCTCACTTGGTGACAGCACTCCAGCTTGAAACATGCTGACTTTGAAAGCCCCAGGTTTGTAACCCTGAGTTAGCTGATCTCAGGTGAGGTGAAAATAGGGACAGTATAATTGGCCTCAGTGCCCTGGACAACCGAGGAAGAAGAACAGCTCCTGAGTGAACCAGTTGGAAAGTGAACGTGTGTTGGGTAAGGACAAGAGCTGACTTGGTTTTGATATTCCTCCCATTTTTGAAAGTCTAATGATACACACACTGTTCCAAGTTAACAGTGGTTAATGGGCCCTTGTGTGAGATTCAGAGTTGGCCTTTCCCCTTGGGACCAATATGCCAATAAGACCTGGGGCTTTTAACAGGAATGAGAAAAATTTGGAAGTATTTGAAACACTAATTAAAAATAAGGCTTTTAACCAAATGAGGAGTGATATAAATAGGAAACCATCAAAATCCACAAATCCTCCATGAGTTTATCCAATGTGTAGTGGAATAATATTGACTGTTTGTTACTTTACAGTTATGACTACACTCAAGTGTGCTTCATTTGCTATAAAGCACTTTGGGATGTCCTGAGGTCACAAAAGATTCTATATAAATCCAATTTGCACTTACGTTCAAGATTGTCCCAGGTTTGATCTTCAACCTGTGCTGAGTTAGCTGATCTCCATTGACACAACGCAACTTACCAACCCTGGGCTAGGGAATATTGGTTGGATTCCCATTTCTAATTGCTTTCCAGTGACCCCTGCTGGAATGTGACCATGGACATTGGAGTGGGGGGGGGATAGGATCAAGATGAAGTTTAAGTTTGAAAGATGGATAGTGGGAAACTAATTGGGAAAAGTACTAAAGATTGACTGGCAGTCATGGAACTGTACAAGGCTTCCAAAAGGCTTGTCAATCCTTTCAGAAAAGGTGGTGGGAGGGACATGATGAAGAAGGTGAGGCATGGGGCCAGATTTGAAAATGGTTGTGGAGGTGGGAGCTGAGGCGGGTGGGCCTGTAACTCCCCGCCACCAGCCATGTGCCAGTTTATCAGTGTGTTCCTGCCTCTGGGCTATTATGGAATGTGCTGGTTTGTGGGGGAAACAGCTACCCACCCACAAGTGGCAGGTAGCCAATTAGATAGCCTTAAGGGCCTATGAAGGCCACTCTGCGGATGCTGACCGGCATTTTTCAGTCATTATGCTGGCCCTCACTGAGGTCAAAACGTGGCTGAGGGTTGGACATGGTCTCCAGGTGGCCTATCACTTCCCAGTCCTACAAATTTATCTGCCCTTGCATCCGCAGGTGCAACTGGCAGAGGCTCAGCCTTAGGCGCCCTCTCTTCCTCCTACCCACCACTGTGAATGTACTTACCATGATATTTTGTACCTGGTAGTGCATTAATTATTTCACAATAAAGCTCAGTTTAGCTGTCGCATAGGATCTTGGAACATTTTGACCATTATGTCTATGATCAGCGTGGTTGTAAAGGCATAATGATTGTTGTATTTAAAGCAACAAGCTACAGGAAAAGTTGCTCTGAAGCCAGTACAAATTAACGTTCTATGATGCACTTCTTGTGGTCTTAACTGATCATCACACATTGCTTCCATCACGAACAGGTCTGCAGCCACCAGAACTTCACCCCTTTGTCTCACAGGCCAAGTTTGAAAGAGCAAAACCAAAAATCAGGTGTTTCTGACAGTTTAGTTGAACACGCCTCACACAAGCACATTACAGCACAGTTGTCATACTTCATTTTGTCATGCTTTGGCAATTTGAAGTCAGTGATTTTGTGATGTTGCTCTCTAATTTCCTTTAATGGTGTGGCTATTACAACACCCAATCATCTAATGTTATGAAAACTTAACATAGGCCAGGATTTTCCCGTTGGCGAGCGGGAGGTGGGGCCCGCTCGCCGACACGTAAAATGATGCGTGGTGATGTCAGGCGGAACTCCTGACGTCACCGCGCCCCATTTAAATTTTCAGGTAGGCGGGGGCTCAGCAAAATCAGCTGTGCACCCGCCGACCTGTCAATGGCCAATTGAGGCCATTGACAGAGTCATTTAAGTAATTAATGGACCTGCCCGTCCAACCTTAAGGCTGGTGGGCAGGCCAGGAAACGGGCTTCGGGAAAAGCATGAAACCTCATCCACGGGCGGGATGAAGTTTCATGGAGGTTTTAAGAAATTTAATTAAAGTATTTTTAGAAGTTATGGACATGCCCCAGTGTCACATGAGGGGACGTGTCAGGGAATTTTTTTTTTTCTCTATTTTTAATATTTTTTAATGTACAGCCGATCTCCCTGGGGCAGCACTTTGCTCAGGGAATCCAACCCCTCCCCCCGCCCGCACAGGGAGCACATAGCGCTTCCGTGCGGACATCACGCTGGGCGGGCTTTAATTGGCCCATGCACATAAAATGGCGGCGCGCCCCCAATCAAAAATTCTGCCCATACTTGTTTTACTAAAATCCTAGCGACAGTATCCAGAGAATAGGGCATGGTCCGATAAGATATGTTATTAAGATTGCGAAAATTTTCTTTCAGATGGATAGGAACTAAAGATTAATTGAACGTTCAGACAGTTCACATGCTGATATATTCCATTGAGCTAATTGACAGGCTGGTTGCAGTTTGAGTAGGTGGAACGGTGTTGATGTATTATTGCATTAAATTCAGGTTAAGTAGGAGATATCAAAAGGTCAGACATTTAACAATGACATAAAGTAGATACTTTATTGTGAACTCCTGTTTCATATAATAGGTCAAGAGGTACAAACACAATGCTTATAAGTTTTAACAGACCTTAACTATAATTAGGAGATTTATACCATTAATGGACTAAGAAAGAAATTTTGATTGTTAAGTTTAAAGTCACTAGTTTGGCTTGTTAAAGAACCAAATAGTTCAAAGGCCAGTAGGATATGATTTTTGAGCATCTGCATGTTCTTGCTGTATCCCCACTGTGTCGGCATTAAGACTCACCAGGCTATCTTTTACTCTAGTGTCCTTTCTCAGGACATCAAATTTATGACACCTTTTTACCCTTCAATTAATCAAAGGCCACAAACAAATTGGACCACGCTACTCCTATTTTTAGGCACTAAATATCCTCCAACGCCTCCAATATGGCAGGCAGAAAGCGCACACTCTTCATGATGCCAGAAGCGTGCTGAAACAGGCAGTAGACTCTTTGCGTATTCAGGTTTGGGCCCTATATATTCTACAAATCTAGCATCATTATGAGATGGCCAATGAGGCAGTTTTGGCTGTTGATAACACCGGTGTGCCTTCTTTCATGCAGTATCAATGAACTAGAACACACAGTGATTTAGCTTAATGCTTAGTTAGGCATTCATTTACATTATCTAAACCATTGGTTCTGCTGTCAAACCCTCTTGAGATTCGAAGCCTTTGCAAGCACAGAGTGGATATATGCAGCTTGACCTGCAGATACAGGTGTGTATGTCCAGCAAATGGACAGAGTACTAAAGAAGATAAGTAACAATGGAGTTTTGTTGGAGCAGAGTTGATGGGACCTCGCCCTGCTTTGCCTTGTGTTGCACTTGATCTGGGAGTGCTCGAGTGCTGAGTGTCCAAATTTGAAAAGCATTTATTTTCCCAGAGTTGGCAGCTCACCCTTCATGAAATTCACACAACAAGTTTTTTTTAAATAGTGTGATTTTGATGCCTGATGCTCAGATCAAGCAGATTTTGTGAAGTGATATTAGAACAGACAAGAGCAGGGAACTGCAATTACACATTCTACTCACACCATAAAAAGTGTCAAAATATAATTTTGTAGTTTTTTTTTAATGATCAATCTTGCATTTGTGTTGTTATTTTAAACACTGAAAGCAGGATTATGTGATAGCAAGGAGCCTCCTGTGACCTCCAGGTAATTACTGGGCGAGTGTGGAATAACACTGGGTGGTGCAGTAGCTTTGACAATAGAACATAGGAACTTAGTAACAGGCCTTTTAGCCCCTCAAGCCTGTTACGCCATTCAAATACCTGTCTTTGCCCCATTGACTGACCTTTTACCCCTGGAAGCTGCATAGTATATTGATGAACATCTCTGTTTTACGTAAAATGATTTGGGCCTCACAACCAATTGATTTAAAGCTCAAGACTACCCCTAAATTGGTGAAAACAGTTTCAGAGTCTCAGCAGAGCAACGGAGCAGAAAACAATAAAAGCCGGAAGTTGGGACAATGACTGTTTGGAGCAGTGTAAAGGGAGTGCTCCATTGTAGCTGGTAGTGTTATATCTGGTGCTGTATCTTCTTGAAAGTACTTTGATTGCTGTTGTGTGTTGACTTGCAATTTATATCATTCATGCAGTCAATGGCACTAGCTAGCTTAAACTTACCAGCCTCTCTTCAGATAACGGCAGCTGAGAACCACTTTTTCCCCTAGGGTTGCTAACCTGCTGCCTGTATTCTGAACTCTCTAGGCCTTCATAGAGGTGTACAGCACAGAACAGGGCCATTCGTACCATTGTGCCAGTTTCAGCTCTTTGAGAGAGCTATCCAATTAGTCCCACTCTTCTGCTCTTTCTCCATAGTTCTGTTTTTCCCCATCAGGTATTCATCCAATTCCCTTTTGAAAGTTTCTGCTGAATCAGTTTCCACTGCCCTTTCAAGCAGTGCATTCCAGATCATGACAACTTGCAGCGTAGAAAATATTCTTCCCACCTCCCCTCTCATTCTTCTGCCAATTAGCGAAAATTCATGGTCTAGTAAACACAATGAACCAATTCAGCATCATTGTGCGCAAGCATGTCATGATAAAATATATCATCTGGGATGCGTGTTGACTCATAGGAACATCCTGGCATCAGCACATTGATTGTTCAGTGAAATGCTAAAAAGCTGATAGTCCCAACACCAGGAACCTGCATACACATGGAGCTGGCCAACATAAAGCTCGCTGCATAAATGCAGACGAGCAACACATATAAGTTATCATCTGAAACTCAGAACCAAACCCTGAATGAAACATAAAGGCCCATTGTGATGGATTCATGCTGATACTGGGTGACTAATATGAAAAAAAGCCTTAACAATTACATCCTTCATCTTGATTAACGTATTATTCACCTAAATCTAAAGGGTCTGTTTTTATGTGACATGAGTTGTGTTTATCATATTATTATAACAATAATTATAAAAAGGACATAGAGGCACTCAAAAGAGTGTAGAGAAGGTTTACAAGGATAATACCGGAAATGTATGGGTATATATTTTAGCAAAGAATGAACATGCTTGGTCTCTTTTCTCTCGAAAGAAGGTGGCCGAGGGATGAGCTAATAGAGGTCTTTAAAAAAATGAAAGGTTTTGATAGAGTGGATACAGAGAAAATGATTCCCCTTCTGGGGAAGAGCATAGCTAGAGGCCGTCAATATAAGATAGTCACCAAGAAATCCAATAGGGAAATCAGGAGAAACTTCTTTACCCAAAGAGTGGTGAGATGCAGAAATCACTGCCACAGGGAGTGATTGAAGTGAATAGTATATATGGATTTAAGGGGAAGTTAGACAGGGATACGAGGGTGAAGGAAATAGAGTGATAGATTTAGATGAGGAAAGATGGAACTCTCGAGTGGAACATCAATGCTGGCACATACTGGTTGGGCTGAATGGCCTATTTCTATGCAGTATATCCTTTGTAATCTTGTGTAATTGTGGAAGTTGACCTTTAGTTGTTTATGATTCCAATGAGATATTATTACCTCAATCATACTGAACACATTACAGGACTCCTGGCACCTGCAAAGATCACATGGTAACTATAACAAGAATGCACACAATACATTTTCATTTTTCAAACCACAGACTCCATTTCGGGGCATAGCGACATCAACTACCACTCAAGAACCACTTCGCACAATAATGCGCCAAGTGTCTCACTGCTGCTACTTTATTCATTTAGCCTGGTAAGTCCACATGAAATGTGAAACTGTTAAAAATATGTATTTTAATGCAAAAACCTGCAGGATATCATATAATCAAAACATAAAGAAAAAACCTGTATTTAGAAAGTACCTTGATCTCCTCACATCCCAAAGCCATCAAAATATTTTTGAAGTGTGGTCACTATTGTAACATGGGGCAATATGGCAGACAATTTTGGGCACAGCAAGCTCCCACAACGAGCACACACATGACCAGATAATCTGCCTTCAAAATATTGGCATTTGATCTGAAAGGCCAGAAGGTGTCTCGGTTTAACAGCTCGGTCTAACAGGTGGATGTATGCTGGGGAACATCAGCTACCAGAAAATAAACCCTACAGCAGCAGATATAGGGAGCTCACAGTTAAAAGAAGTGAATTCTGCGATTTATATAACATCTTATCACATTGTCAAAATGTTTCACACCATGCAAGCAGCAATTCTGCACTAGCAAATCGCTACACACTGCAATCAGATGATTGGTCAGTTAATCCGTTTTGATGGAGTTAGTTAAGGGAAAAAGTTCCATAAAATCTTTAAAACCCACCTGAAAGACACAGACAGGACCTTGGTTTAACATCTTGTCTGAAAGGCAGAATCTGTGACATGCAACCTAATGCCACATGTACTCAAGTCCTGAACCCACAACCTTGCAACAGGATTTAATGGTCATGCTAAGCAGTCTGTGCAGTACAAGCCAGCTTCTGGTGCTCGTGCCAGTGTTTTGAGTAAGTGATCCCAAATGTGTCTTCTAAGCAAGTGTAAGGGAGCCGGGAAGCAGACAATTAGTGAACGTCAGTATAGCAACAAAGAGACATATGAAATACGGGTTGACTCCATGATCAGGTGATTTCAGGAAGGCAGGTCAGGAGGTTGCAGGCCCATGGGATCAAGTTACATTTTGTGACACCCATTGTCGTAAGAAAAAGGAATACAGGTACACTCTCTCAAAACCGACAGTCTCGGGACCAAGGCCGTGCCAGGTTTTGGATTTTGCCAGATTTCAGGTCGGATGCTTTGGGCAACGGGCATTTTGAGTCAATCTGGGTTGGATGGAGTCGAAAGTCACTTGGAGCGCAGGAATAGACCAGCACGCAAGCCCTGATGGGGATAACAAGTCCTCCGTCATGTAGTGCCCAGCCGAATTGTCCAGGCAAGTTAATGTTAATTGAGTGAAATATATTTTTAAAAAATGATGCATGGCGCATTCTAAAAATGTCCAGTTTTTGGACAACTCTGGTTCTTAGACAGCTGGTTTTGAGAGAGTGTACCTGTAGTTCCATTTTATAAGCATGAAAATGTCATATACTTTCAAATGGGAACTGAACTTTAAAAATTGCACTTTTATTCTGGAGGAACCAAATTGAAGACCCATAAGAGTAAATTCATCAACTTTGCATTTCCAGCAGCGAATAGTACTTGAGAAAAAAAGCAGATTGGAGATGGGGCTACAACACTGCAATGCTGATTTTCTATATAACATTCTCCTAACAACAACTTTCTAGGGGAAACATGGGATGGGTGAAATTGCCCTACAGGACAGGACACGGCGAAGATTAAATAAGACAAGAGAGAAGACAAAGCCAATTAAGAAGTGGTGACTAAATGATGCTTGAATTTCAAAGGCCTGAAGATTGGTAGAAGAGGGAAGACTTTGGGAGATAAAGAACTGCACTGTCTCAAGGTAGAATAGGAGACTGTGTGATGAGCTGAATACATCACACAGTGAAGAGGCAAAAGGGGAAAAGAAGAGAAGCATGGCCTACTCAAAGTTCATAAGGAATCATAGTGTACTCTGAGACCAGATCATTTTCCAGGTTCCATGTTGAAAGTTCCCTTCAACGGTAAGAACTTGCATTTATTTAGTGTCATTCACGTCCTCAGGATATGCCAAAGTGTCTTACAACACTTTCTGAAGTACTATTAAGATGCAATCACTGTTGTGTAGACAAGTTATGCACAGCAAGGACCCACACGTGATAAATGACTGGATATTCTGGGCAGGATTTTGTGTCCCGCGGGTGGGCGTGTGCCCAACCGGATTGGGTGTAAAATAGTGCGCGGTGACGTCGGGTGAGCGTCCCGACGTCGCCGTGCACTCACACGATATTTTAGTTGGCAGGCGGCGCAGGAGTTGGCAGTGCGCCCGCCAACGTTTAAGAGGCCTATTAAGGTCCTTAATCAAATAATTGAAACCCACTTCTCACTGTCCTTTCAACCTTATGGTTGGCGGGCGGGTGAGTCGGCCAGGCTGCCTTTGGATTTTTTATGAAACCTCATCCATGGGCGGGATGAGGTTTCCAACAGTAACTTAAAAAAAAATTTTTTTTGGACATCATTTTTAATATGTCCCTGTTCATGTGACTGAGTCACATGTGGGGACATGTTTCTCTCATTTTTGAAAGCTTTATTTTTGTTTCTACAACTCTTCGGCTCCCTGAGGCAGCTCTGTGCCTTCAGGGAGCTTTCAGTGCACGCTCCACCGCACATGCGCAGACTTTGGCGCTCGCGGTCCTCTGCCACCCTACCCCTCCCCGGTAGCACTGAGCTCCTCAGCATGCCTTTCATGCCGGCTGGCCGTTAATTGGCCAGCCAGCGTGAAATCGTGGTTGGGGGCCGATCGCGGGCGGTGGGCCGTTTCCCGGTCGCTCCTGGGCCCAGCCACCGCACCCGTCCGATGACCAGAAAATCCTGCCCTCTCTTTTAGCGGTGACGTTGGTTGAGGGGATAAACATTTGCCAGGCCACCAGGAAAACTTCCCCGTTCTTCTTCAAATAAATGCCTAAGATGACAGACGAGGCTTGATTTGACAACTAAACAGAAAGACAGTAGCTCTCATAGCACTGCACTCCCTTGGTACTGCACTGAGGTGTCAGTCTCGATCATGTGCTCAAGATTCTGGAGTAGAACTCAAGCTGAAAAGCTTTCGACTCGGAAATGAGAATGTGACCACTAAGCCAAGCCTGTCACCAATATGTAGGCTCTGTATTGATCCCCAGTGGCTTATTCCAGATTTAATCAGGCTTTAATGGCAATATTTAGAATGAAAATGAGAATTCTGGCTAACAGTAATACTTTGTTGAAAAATCAGGCACAAGAATTATAGTATTAAACAAATATGAAGCTTTCCAAATGGATTGATCCTCTGAGGGTTAATATTACAGCATCTCTACCTATCAATAATATATTACAAATCTTACATCTGCATGCATTTCCTGTCAATTTTTTTCTATTATAAATTCCTATGCACACAGTTATAATGGAGACTACTTATGTAAAGCTAGTCAGGCTGTAATCACACCCTCCAGCTAGTGGAGGGACTGAATTACATCTGCACACCCTGGTCTAATTATCCCCCATCCCCTAACCTTGCTTCATTTGAAGGCTACACTTGGCCTTTAATTCCCAAACATATGCAATGCAATGGGAGATTGACTATTATGTATATTCATAGTCGTGCAACTGTCTGAATGTATCATGCACTTGCGTCTTTCTTTTGCCTGAATAATGTATAACAGGACGAATGAGTAATGTTTGTGCTATGAAATGTTATAACAAGCTAAACTATTCACGTTTCCCACTGCACTTGGCTTTCAATTCTGCGCACATTAGGTGGCACTACTTATGCTGCTTTTAACTTGAGCTGCACAGTGTGGAGTCCAACTCCTCAACCTGTTCTCCAGCCTTGGCTACCAGTTAGCATTGGCAGTGCCTCCCCATCGCCCTCCACAACAACTCTTTGGGGTGGGTGGGGGTGCGGAGTGCTCGTTCTTCGTTCTTTTGTCCATGTCAAACAATTTCAGCTCTGTTCAGAACTGAACCTCAGCGGTAAAGTGCATCTTCAGTAAAATGAAACTAATACAGCGTGTTCCGATGATGTGGAATTCATTGCTTGAAAGCCGGTGGAATCAGATTCAACAATAACTTCTCAAGGCAGTTGGATACATAAGAAAACCTTGCATTTATATAGTGCGTTTCATGACCATGGGATGTCTCAAAGAGTGCATTTTACAACCAATGGAGCACTTTTCAAGGGGAGTCAGTATTGTAATGTTAGAAAGGCGGCAGCCAATTTGCACACAGCAAACTCCCAGGCACAGCAATTTGATAGTGTCCAAATAATTTGCATTTGTGGTGTTGATTGAGGGATAAATATTGGTTAGGACACCAGGGATAACTCTCCTGCTCTTCTTTGAAATAGTGCCAAAGTGGGTGGCGGTGGCGAGATTAATTCGATAACTCTTTCAAAGAGCCTGCACAGGTGCAATGGGCCAAGTGGGCTCCTTCTGTGCCATATCATTCCATCTATGATTCTAAGCTAGCCTGTGGAAGAAGGGGGTTTGTTAGGCTGAAAGGCCTTTCATTAGTTCATGTATTATTTCCAAAATTCTAATGGGTCACCCAAGCAATGAATGTGTCAGCAAAAAACAACATTAGTAAAGAATTGATTGGGGAATGAACTGGAAGGAGAAAAAAAAATAATAGGAGAGCAGGGTAAGGATTTTTAGGAAGGAAAGGCACAGAGAATAGGATAAAAGTGTGAGAGTCTAAATAGTCAATATTAGACGGGGTCTGCCAAGATTAAAAGGGCAGTTTTGAGAAATGTGAAA
Organism: Cetorhinus maximus; assembly: GCF_964194155.1. Classification (NCBI taxonomy): domain Eukaryota; kingdom Metazoa; phylum Chordata; class Chondrichthyes; order Lamniformes; family Cetorhinidae; genus Cetorhinus; species Cetorhinus maximus. The sequence continues at coordinate 111,672,522 of NC_135891.1, forward strand.
CCTGGTAGCAAAGAGAGCCATGAAAGAACGCAAATGGAAGGGGAAAAAAATAGCTGAACTTCAGACATGAGGGAAACTGAAGAGCATGGGCCAAGGGCCTGATAAACAAGATAAAGGATAAACTGCAAGTGCTGCAATCTGAAATCAAAACAGATCATGCGAGAAAAACATATTAGGGTTAGTGAGGACCTGGAATTGAAATGACAGGTTAATGTTTCCATTGTTTTCAAGTATGTTCCCAAAACTTTAACCTCTCTTGTATTTCAGATTCTGATCTAACCTGTTGTCTATGTTCAGCTTGTTCTGTTTTACTGTCAGGCAGAGTGTTATGTTTTACTACGGGGTCGCTTTGCTCGCGAACCAGTTTCACGCTTACCTGTCGGCAGGCGAGTTGATTACAATGTACTGCAGATGCAGAGACCAAAATGAAATGAAGCACATGATTTTTATTTGCACAAACAAAAGAGCACTAACATGCTTCTCCAACCAGACCCTACCCTAGGTTAATATTAACATGATAGCCCGCGCTACACAGTTATTGGGTCTTAAAGTTATGTGGTTAATCTGATCACAGTCTCATAAAGGTGTATTACACCTCAGATTACTACATCCCTCCCCCTTTACTTGAAAGTACATTTTACAATATATTAACTATTTACAAAAATAAACTATTTACAAATTTAGTCTCTCAGGAGGCTTTTTGAAACGTGTTGACCATTGTAGTTCTACGACTTTGGATGGTTTATCTGAGGCCTCCCTCTTGGGAGTTATCTGTCCACTAGGCTCCCCAATAGGAACCTGCAAGTTTTCCTCTTTGATTCTCTCAGGCTCAAAGGGTTCTACAGATACTTCCAAAGCAAGAGGAGTTCCTTCTATCTGTGGTGTAGACTCCAATGGGATAGTTTGGCGCACCTTTTCTTGGTGGATCTGTTTCCTGTTTCCTGAGGTGACCTACATGTCTCCTGATTATTGGACCTTCAACCGATATATGGCAGGACAGGGGTCCTGTCACTGCACTGACTTCACCTGATAGCCATTTGGGCCCATCTCCAGAGTTCTTTGCAAAAACCTCTCCTACAGTGAAGTTTCTTTCATGTCTGTGGTAATCCTGTTCATTTTTCTGGGCCTCCTGACTTCTCTCTATCCTCCCCCCTAAATTTGGCCTTATGAGGCTTAAATGTGTCCTGAGACGTCTCTTCATTAATAACTCTGCGGGGGCAATACCAGTGGTCATATGTGTGTGAGAAGTCCTGTAGCTGAGCAGGAAGCGTGATAACTGCATTGCTATAGAGCCCCATTCTAGTTTTTCATTCCAGCCTTGAAGGTCTGAACTGCCCTCTCGGCCAACCCATTGGATGCAGGGTGGTATGGCGAGATCTTGACATGTATCATGCCATTGAGAGTTGTAAATGTTTGGAATTCCCCGCTGGTGAATGCCGTTCCATTGTCAGATACTATTATCTCTGGTAAACCGTGTATCGTGAAACTCTGATGCAATCTGTCTATGGTGGCGGCAGATGTGGGTAATCGCACTTTGTATACATCCATCCATTTGGAGTGGGAGTCGATAAGTAAGATGAACATTGTGCCCAAAAAAGGCCCCACATAGTCAACGTGGAGGCGGACCCATGGCCTTCCTGGCCATTCCCAAGGATGCAGTGGAGCAGAAGGAGGCAATTTCTGTACCTGTTAGCACTGCATGCAGCTCTTGACCATGTTTTTGACTTCAGTGTCCATCTGTGGTCACCATAAGTATCTGCGTGCCAACATTTTGCCAGGAAATGCTGGGCTGAGCGCAATGCAATTCTATCAATAATGGTTGTCTACCTCTGGGAGGCACAATGACTCTTGCTCTCCACAGTAAGATGCCATCCTGGCAGGTGAGCTCGCATCTCCTGTTAAAATAGAACTTCATTTTGTCCGACTTTGGCTTGTTAGACCATCCCTGCAAGGCTTGTTCCCTGATGTGAGACAAAACTGGATTGCGGTTTGTCTATTCTGATTTATTTGGCTTTCACTGGTGATTAATCCAGAAAGTTTACTAACAAGACAAGTTCTTGAGGGGTGGGGACATGCACATTGCTGTCCTTTAGAGATACTCGGCTCAGCACGTGGGCATTGGCAATCTGGCTTCCAGGCTGGTGGATAAAAGTATATTCATAAGCAGCTAGAATCAGCGCCCACCTTTGGATGCATGCCGAGGCAATAGGGGGCATTGCCTTATCTTCCCCAAATAAGCCTAGTAGTGGCTTGTGGTTGGATACTTTGGTGAAGTGGTGACCATGGCTGTATTGGTGGAATTTCTTAACGCCAAATACAATGGATAAGCCTTCTTTCTCCATTTGTACCTTCGTTCTGCCAGTGAGAACTGAGTGTTCTTGAAACATAGCCAATGGGCCGTTCGGAGCCATCTGACATCCAGTGGGAGAGTACTGCCCCTACTCCGTATGTTATGATCAATTGTTTCTTTGGCTCGAAATGTACCAACAGGGCCGATGAATGTAGTAACTGCTAAAAGCCTGTTGTTGTGGTGCTTACCAAGTCCACCTGTGGTTTTTCTTGAGTAACCTGTATAATGGAACCAGTACTGTCGACAGATTTGGTAGAAAAGGATTGCAGTAGTTAACTATTCCCAAGAAGGACTTGAGTTCTGTGGCATTTTTCGGGGCTGGCGCCTCACAAATAGCTCTCACCTTGTCTTCTACTTGGTGAAGGCCCTGTGAGTTGACCCTATGACCCAGGTAAATCACGTCTTCTGCTTGGAAGATGCCTTTTCCCTTTTCAAGCATACTCCGGCTTGTGAAAAAAATGTTTCAATACCTCTTCCAAGCAAGCCAGGTGTTCTTCGTCAGTCAGTCCTGTTACTAGGACATCATTGAGATAAACCACCACATCGGGTAGACTTTGAAGCAAATTTTCCATAGTCTGTTGGAAAATGGCACAAACCGATGAGGCTCCGAAGTGTAGTCTGGTATATTGGTATAACCCCTATGTGCGTTGATAGTCACAAAATCCCGAAAGGCCTTTTCTAGCTCGACTTGCTGGTAAGCGAGGCTCATGTCGAGGTTTGTATATGCAGGTCCCCCTGCCAGCTTGGAGCACAATTCATCAATTTTTGGTATGGGTGCCTATCAGGTCTGACTACTTTGTTAACGGTCAACTTGTAGTCCCCACATATTTGCAACTCTGGTCAGGCTTTAGTACTGGAGCTATGGGTGCTGTCCATTCAGAAAATTGTACAGGTTGTAAGACTCCCAACCTTTCCAGACTGTCTAATTCAATATCCACTTTTTCTCGTAATGCATAGGGGCCTGGCCTCACCTTCAAATATCTGGAGGTTGCTCCAGGATCCACATGGATTTTAGCTTGTAGCCCCTGAATCTTCCCGAGCTCTTCCCTGAATACAGGCATATTTCTGTAATAATTCTTGCAGATCTTTCATTCTGAGTTGAAAAATCTCAGTCCACTCCAACTTTATTTCCTTAAGCCAGTTCCAACCAAGTAGAGTTGGGCCCTCCCCTGCTACCACTATCAGGGGTAGTTCGCAGACTGGCTTCCATGTTGTACTGGAATCTTGCATATACCTTTCACTTGTATGTTTTCGCCAGTGTATGTCTTTAGTATGGCATCTGAGTTTTCCAGCTTTAGTGAGTGGCCTCCTCCATTCAGATACTTAAATGTGTGTTCCTCTATGACTGTCGTGGATGCGCTTGTATCCACCTCCATTCAAATGGGTTTTCTGTTGACTGCTACTGTCACGTATTAGGCTCTGTTTTACCCATTTTTAAATTGTGTAGCGAGTAACTATCTGACTTTGTTTCTACTGGCTCCTCCATTATATAAATTTCACGACATCTGCCTTTTTGTTTGAACTTTGACCTCAGTCTTTCTTTACAACACCCTATCAGCACCCTTTAGCAAAAATTGATGAATTGTACTCCAAGCTGGCAGGGGAACCGCATATACGAAACTCGACATGAGCCCCGCTTACCAGCAAGTCGAGCTAGAAAAGGCCTTTCAGGATGTTGTGACTATCAACACACATAGCGGGTTATACCAGTATACCAGGTTACCCTCCGGAGCCTCATCGGCTTGTGCCATTTTCCAATGGACTATGGAAATAGCATAATGTGCCCATTGCGATGGCAATAGAAGCATTCGGTTCTTTTAAATTGTCGTTTGTTTGTAGCCTGTCTGGTTCCAATTCTGCTATTATGAATGTGGTTTTTATCCATTGAGCCGTTGCTTTAAGCTGGTCTGTTAATGGCGGCTGTTTCCTGCCTTTCCGCGGTGCCCTGCGCTTCCACACCATTTCTAGCCGGTGCTTCCCTTCTGACGTAAAGAATGGCGCCATTTTCTGCTGCCTTCATTTCTTCTGAGTCCCTGACTGCGTTTTCCATTGCGAGCGCCAACTCCAGGGCTTTGCTGAAATCCAAATTTGTCTCCAACAGCAACGTTTTTTGAATGGTGTCTTTGTTAATCTCACAAACTAATTGGTCTCTTAACATGTCATTAATCGACGTCCCGAACTCACACAGTGCTCTGTCAATTGTGTTAAGGCTGCTACATAGCAAGCGTCTGTCTCTCCAGGGGCGCGACGCCTCGAACTGAAGTTAAAACGCTGCATAGTTACTGAGTTGAAAGTGGCCTTTCGCTAGATTCACCAACTCACCAAAGCTCTTGGAATCCGGGGTGCTGGGTGCCGATAGACTACAAATTAGGCCGAATGTTTTACTGCCACATGTTGATAGGAGGATCACCCGCCTCTTCTCCTCCCCCGATATATTGTTGGCCAAAAAGAATAATGTGAGGCATTCAATATAACGTGACCAGTCCTCGGTGGTCTGATCAAACAGTTCGATGCAGCCAAATTGTGGAGCCCTGGAGGGCAATAACTTCATCAACCACAGTGAGAGTTTACAATTGCAATATACTTACACTCAGCCGCCAAGGCATGGCTAATTCAGTACAGTTGAGTTTTCGTGGCTTTCCTTGGTGTCGTTGACTGGTCGTGTTCTGCCTCATCGCCAGTTGTTATGTTTTATTACTGGGTCGCTTTGCTCGCGAACCAGCTGCATGTTTATCTGTTGGCAGATGAGTTGATTACAACCTACTGCAGATGCAGATGGAAAATGAAATGAAGCACATGGTATTTATTTACGCAAACAACAGAGCACTGACATGATGTGTGCTTCTCTAACCAGGCCCTACTCAATACTAACATCAACACGATAGCCCGCGCTCCACAGCGATTGGGTCTTACAGTCATGTGGGCAATCTGCTCACAGGCCCTTAAAGGTGTGTTACACCTCAGATTACCACACAGAATGACCATAATTAGTGTTACTCACAATAAGTGCTTGTCGTGGAAGAATGATTTCAAAGTTAGTCTTTTACCTCAAGCTGGTTTATTCCCAAGGCAACTCCTCTCTGCAGCAGACCTCCCCAGTCCCTTTCACACTGGAGTGTTGCTGCTGTACCCATTTATAATCTTTAGAATGGTCAACCTAAACCAAGTTGGTGTATTTGGTGGCTGCTTTCATGCCTTGGGGGATAGCACGTTTGGCCAGTTCTCCTTGCAGCATGAGGCAGACGGTGCTCTGGATCTCTCTGGCCGAGATGGTGCGGCACTTGTAGTGAATGACGTGTGAGGCCTCGGAGGCGACGTGCTCGAAAATGTCAACAATGAAGGAGTTCATGACACTCATGGCCTTGGACGAGAACCTGGTGGAAGGGTGGACCTGGGGCAACACCCTGTACACATAAGTGGGGTAGCTCTGCTTGCGAGATTTCCTTTGCTTCTTGGGCAGCTTCTTGGTGACTTTAGTCAGCAACTGCTTTGACGCCTTGCGGCTAACACCGCCCTTAGCCACAACCGCCACCTCAGGCATTCCACTCAAACTCTTTCGAGTTATCAACAGTCACAGGTTGCAACTCTTTCGAGTACAATCACAGTTCTTGGTTTTCTGGGAGTGGGACATGAACCCACAACCCTCTGATTCAAAGGCGAGGGTGCTATGAACTGAGCTACAGCTGACACCCTTGGACCAACTCAAAACGTGAACCAATGCCCATCACCTGTTTTAACAAGCAGTTGTCTTAACAATATAATTGCTAAACAATGTAATTGCCACTCAACATGGAGATTGTTATTGGACCTTGACGATGTAATTACTGATACATTGGCAATTAGGAGGGGGGAAACAAAGTAGCAGCAATGACCATGTTATAGTGTATCTGAGGCTGATGTGTTAAGTTGTATTTAAGGAGGAATGAGGGAGGTGGCACAGCAGAACTGTGGGTCAATGCCCCCAAACATTGCTTAAGACACTATTTTCTATGTTGATGATACTGGGAGTAATTGTGAGTATAGTATAATGTTTGCAATGGCGATATGCTGATGATTGCCCATCATTAGTCGTAATTATGCAGATTTGAGGTCACGCAGTTAATAATGAATGAGTTTAGGCAAGTAACAGTGAAAATTACAGGATTGAGAAGGGTCGGATTTATATAATAAAGTGTATCTGCTTTCAGAGTGGCATCAGTGAAAAGGAGCACGAGAGGAGCTGGGTGTTGAAAAAGAGCTGGGAGAGCAGAGGTGACTGAGGGAGTTCGGTGAGGAGGGAGGAGGTGCTCTTTTCCTTTTCTACCTTTCTTTAGAAAGAAGAACGGTGGCTTTGGTAAGTAGGGCCTGGTGAGTAAATTAGAAAACTGTAATATTTTTAACCAAGTAGCTACATTTGGATTTAACTGAGAAGCACCAGGAATACGGGAAATTTAAGGCCAATATATTAAAGTAATATAAATAATTCAAAGTAGAATTAAGTTAACGCAAGGGAAGTAGAGTTAAGACATGGCAAGGCAGCTGAGTCAAATGGAATGCGTGTCCTGTAATATGTGCAAAGTCATGGACGTTACTGGTGTGCAGGAAGTGCTGCCAGTTGCAGAAACTTGAGCTCCGGGTTTCAGAGCTCGAGTGGCGGCTGGAGTCACTGTGGCACATCCGCGAGGCTGAGAGCTACGTGGATAGCATGTCCAGAGAGGTGGTCACACCGCAGCTTAATGGCCTGGAGACAGACAGGGAATGGGTGTCCACCAGGTAGTCCAAGAGAAGTAAGCAGGTCGTGCAGGAGTCCCCTGGGGTCCTGCTCACAAATTGGTTTTCTGTTTGGAAGCTGGTGAGGGTGCTGGTTCCTCAGAGGAGTGCAATCAGAGCCATGTTTGTGGCACTATGAGCGGCCCAGCTGTACAGGAGGGGAGGAAGAAGAAAGGAAGAGCTATAGTGATAGGGGATTCATTGGTTAGGGGAACAGACAGGCATTTCTGTGGCCATAGACATGATTCCAGGATGGTATGTTGCCTCCCTGGTGCCAGGGTCAAGGATGTCACAGAACGGCTGCAGGACATTCTTCTGGGGGAGGGTGAACAGCCAGAGGTAGTGGTCCACATTGGTACCAATGACTTAGGTAGGAAGGGGAGTGTGGTCCTGCGTTCAGAATTTAGGGAGCTAGGTAGAAAATTAGCAAGCAGGACCTCAAGTGTCGTAATCTCTGGATTACTCCCAGTGCCACGTACCAGTGAGGACAGAAATAGGAGGATAAAGCATATGAATCAATGGCTGGAAAGATGGTGCAGGAGGGAGGGCTTTAGATTCCTGGGACACTGGGACTGGCTCTGGGGAAGATGGCACCCGTACAAGCCAGATGGGTTGCACCTGAACAGAGCTGGGACTGAGTTCCTTGCGGGGTGTTTTGCTAGTGCTGTTGGGGGGGCTTTAAACTAACTTGGCAGGGGTGTAGGAACCAAGAGAAAATATTAGAGAGGAATACCAGGGTGCACAAAATATTGGGAGGGACAGATAGCACTAGTATAGAGAATAGTAAGTTAATAGGTGAAGTTAGGGTGAGGAAGAAAATAAAATCTAAATCAGGGTTACTATGCATGTATGTGAATGCATGGAGTATAGTAAATAAGATTGTGGAGTTACAGGCACAGGTTGCCATGTGGAAATATGATGTTATGGCGACAACAGAGACCTGGCTCAAGGAAGGGCAGAACTACTTGTTAAATATTCCCAGGTACAAGATGTTCAGAAAAGATAGGAAAGGAAGGAAAGGAGGAATGGTGGCTGTATTGGTTAAGGAGAGCATTGCAGAGCTGGAGAAAGAGGATGTCCCAGATGGTTCAAGGACAGAATCAATTTGGCTAGAGCTAAGGAACAAAAGGGGTGCAATTGCATTGCTCGGTGTAGTAAATAGACCACCAACTAGTGAGAACGATGTAGAAGAACAAATTTGCAGAGAAATTGCAGAGAGATGCAAGCATTATAGAGTAGTTATAATGGGGGATTTTAATTACCCGAATGTAGACTTGGACAGTGGTAGTGTAAAGGATGGAGAGGGGCAAAAGTTCCTAGGTTGTGTTAATGAAAAATTTCTAGAGCAGTATGTGTCCAATCCAACAAGAAAAGATGTACTGTTAGACCTGGTGCTTAGAAATGAGGTGGGCCAAGTAGATCAAGTGTCAGTGGGGGAACATTTAGGAGAGAGTGATCATTGTATTGTACATTTTAGAATGATGATAGAAAAGGACGATAGGCAATCCAGAGTAAGAATAATTAACTGGACAAGAGTCGGCTTTGATGGGTCAAGAACGGAGCTGGGCCAGATAGACTGGAATGAATGATTGGTGGGAAAAACTGTAGCTGAACAATGGGCTACCTTCAAAAAAAAAAATTGGTTAGGGCACAGTCAAGGTATATTCCATCGAAAGGAAAATGTAGGCCAAGCAAATCCAGAGCTCCCTGAATGATAAAGGAGATGGAAATTAAGATACCGAAGGAAAAATGTGCTTATGACAGGTGTCAGGTAGAAAATACAATTGAAAACCAAGAGGAATACAGAAGGTTCAGAGGGGAGGTGAAAAAGCATACCAGAGAAGCGAAGAAGGATTATGAGAAAAGACTGGCAGCCAACATAAAGGGGAATCCCAAAGTCTTCTATAGGCATATAAATAGTAAAAGGAGGAGTAGGGCTGATTAGGGGCCTAAAAGGGAATTTACACATGGACAAAGGGGCCATGGTTGAGGTATTAAATAAATACTTTGCACCCGTCTTTACCAAGGAGGTAGATGTCACACAGGCCGTGGTGGCAGATGAGGAAACTCTGTCACTAGAAGAGTTCAAAATTGATAAGGAGGAAGTGTTGAATAGACTGTTGATACTTAAAGTTGACAAGGAACCAGCACCGAATGAGATACATCCAAGGATATTGAGGGAGGTGAGAGTGGAAATTGCAGGGGCACTGGCTATAATTTTTCAGCATTCCCTAGACTCAGGGAGGTGCCAGAGGACTGGGGAATTGCATACATTACACCCTTGTTCAAAAATGGTTGTAAGGTTAAGCCCAGCAATTACAGACCAGTCAGTTTAACTTCAGTGGTGGGCCAGCTTCTAGAAACAACTGCTCGGGATAGAATTAGTAGTCAACTGGAAAAATATGGGTTGATAAGGAAGAGCCAGCATGGATTTCTACAGGGGGAATCATGTTTAACTAACTTGCTGGAGTTTTTGAAGAGGTGACAGAAAAGGTCGATGAGGGTAATACTGTTGATGTGGTGTACATGGACTTTCAAAAGGCATTTGATACAGTGCCACACAACAGACTTGTGAGAAAAGTTATTGCTCATGGAATAAAAGGGACAGTAGCAACGTGGATAGAAAATTGGCTGAAAAATAGGAAGCAGAGAGCAATGGTCAATGTATATTTTTTGGGCTGGAGGAAGGTTTGTAGTTGAATTCCCCATGGTTGGTTTTGGGGCCCTTGCTTTTCCTGATAGATATTAATGATCTAGATCTTGGTGTGCAGGGAACAATTTCAAAGTTTGTGGATGATATGAAGGTTGGGAGTGTTGTAAACTGTGAGGAGGACAGTGTAGAACTTCAAAAGGATATAGATAAGTTGGTGGAGTGGGCAGATAGGTGGCAGATGAACTTCAATGCGGAGAAGTGTGAGATGATGCATTTTGATAGGGAGAACATGGAGAGACAATATAAAATAAGGGGGGAAATTTTGAAGAGGGTGCAGGAGCAGAAAGACCTGGGTGTATATATGCATAGATAATTGAAGGTGGCAGGACAGGTGGAGAGAGCAGTTAATAAAGCAAATAGTATCCTGGGCTTTATTAATAGGGGCATAGAGTACAAGAGCAGGGAGGTTAGGCTGAATTTATATAAGACATTCGTTAGACCTCAGCTGGAGTATTGTCTAAAGTTCTGGGTGCCACATTATGGGAAGGATGTGAACACATTGGAGAGAGTGCAGAAGAGGTTCACAAGAATGGTTCCAAGGGTGGGAAACTTCAGCTATGAGGGTAGATTGGAGAGATTGGGATTGTTCTCCTTGGAGAGGAGAAGGCTTAAAGGAGATTTGATAGAGATGTTCAAAATCATGAGGGGGCTGGACAGAGTAGATAGGGAAAAGCTGCTCCTGCTCATAAAAGGATCAAGGACGAGAAGGCACAAATTTAAAGTGAGTTGCAAAAGAAGCAAATGTGACGTGAGAAAAAACTTTTTCACACAACGAGTGGTTCCGGTCTGGAATGCACTGCCTGGAAGTGTGGCGGAGGCAGGTTCAATGGAGGCATTCAAGAGGGCATTAGATGATTATTTGAATAGAAACAATGTGCAGGGGTAAGGGGAAAAGGCAGGGCAATGGCACTAGGTCATAATGCTCATTTGGAGAGCCAGTGCAGACATGATGGGCCAAATGACCTCCTTCTGTGCCATTAAAATTCTGTGATTCTGTGAAGTGTTAGACACTGTAAAATCCAATGGTGCACAACAATGGAAACATTCATTACACTATCATAACTGGAATAGAAATATATTGCATGTCATTTGCATACTAATGAAATCGGTTACACCATATCTGCGAATGTAAACTCCAGTGAGGCCAATACCAAACCAATATATCAACACAATAAAAATTTAACCAATTTCCCCATGCCCATGGGTAAATGGTGAGATAGCACGAAGCTTGTAGAGCAGGGCCAGGTCTGATTTCCCACCTATGACTCAATTACTTGACCATTGCTGAAATAAAGACCTGCATTTCTATGGCACTTTTCACTACCTCATGTCATCCTGAAGTGCTTCGCAACCAATGGAGTACATTTTTGAAGTATAGTCACTGTTGTCCTGTAGGAATTGCAGCAGCCAATTTACACACAGCAAGCTCAAACAATCAACAATGTGATAGTGGCCAGACAATCTATTTTAGTGGTGTTTGTTGAGGGATAAATATTGACCAGGACACCAGAGAGGACTCGCTTGCTCGTCTTTGAAATAGTGGCATGGAATCTTTCGCAACCACCTGCAAGGGCAGTCAGGAACTCAGTTTAATGTCCATTCCAAAAACCGGCAGCAGCAACAGTGCTGCACTCCCTCAGGACTGGCACTGTCAGCCTACATTTTGGTGCTCAGTCTCTGGAGTGAGATTTGAACCTTCTGATTCAAGAGGCCAGAGTGCTACCACCGAGCACATAATGAGCTAGATTTAGTCTCAGCACCCCTGGGCAAGGGAGAGGAGGAAATAGTGTTCCAGTTCCCACTCCAGTTTACACTCGCTGTGTGAAACGATTTTCCTCACGTTGATTTTTGCTTCTCTTTTGGCAGTAAACTTAAGTTGGTGCCTGGTTTTCGATCCTTCCGACAACAGGAACAGTTTCTCTCTATCTACTCTGTCCAGCATCATGATTTTGAAAACCTTTATCAAATCTGCTCTTAATTTGCTCTTCTCCAAGGAGAACGGCCCCAGCTTCTTCAAACTATATTAGTCAATAAAGTTAGTCCCACTCCCAGCCTCTTTCTCCATAGCTTTACAAACCTTTCCATTTCAAATAGAGATCTGATTTTCTTTTGAAAGTCTAAATCGAATCGGTTTCCAACACCATTTCAGATACTGCATTACAGATCATAATAACTCACTGATGTATTCAAAGGAATCTTTTCCACTCCTCCTTGGTCCTTTTGCCAATTATTTTAAATTTGTGTCCTCTGACTACTGACCCCCCCCTGCCAATGGGAACAGTTTCTCGTCACAGTTAAATTTCACTGCACATTTTTCCTCTCTCACGGAGCGCTGGAGAAAAAAAAGAAACGGAGGACAGGCATTGAATCCCAGTATGGGCAAAATTCCAGAACTGCAGAACAAAGTGAAGACCAGGGTCTCTGGAGTAGAATGTTGGCCAAGGGCCACAGGTTAGAAGGACGTGGGCTGGAAAAGTACCTGGGTAGGTAGACAACACTGGGCCAGACTGATCTCGAAGAAGTGTCTTCCATGAGAACCGTTTGGGCAGTGCTGAGCTGGTTCCTTGTAACTGAAGCAAAATTCCAACCCAGAACACAGTGTGAATCATTCTGGAGCCAAGGAATGTTTCAACTGTGACAATCGGTGGAAATTCTGGGGTTGCTGATGAAGAACTGGTTTGAGAAGTCAACAGTTTGGTTACTTTTTGGAACGTATTAGTGAAAGTTTGCGTAGTTTAATAATTAAAATGGGGTTGGATTTTATTGGAAAACTTTATTCCACCACAAGATATTTATTACTTCCTTTGGTAAAATTATACCGGACAGCATTTTCAGACTCGATCACTCCACTGACAATGAGAAGAAAATCAATCTCTGACTAGCTAGATTGTTGGCAATTCTATATTAGTATTTAACTTCCATTAACATAAACATTAACAAAATAAATATCGCTTTTTAAACCAATGTTAATTGATTCAAAGTAACTTGATCAATTTTGCCTCATGTCTACAGAATGGGAAGAGCAGGGCTTTGTGTCTCAAATTTGGAAGTCAGGTAGGATTTGATCTGATGAAATTGATCCAAAAGTTCTGAACCGAACGGTTTTGCATGTAGCAGACCAGTCACTATAATTGCACCCAAGCTGATTGTTTGTAGCAAAGATTTCAATGGACAATGGGGTGAATTTACCATCCTACCCCATCAAAGAATGTAACAGCATCTGTTCATGTGAACTCTATGTGCATCTGATATTGGCATCTGTGTGGAACAGGTTCGAGAAGCTAAATGGCCTACTCTCCTCTTCCTATGTTCCTGTTTGTGTCAGTAGCATTTTCACAAAGAATAATGAGCCTCTGGAATGGCTTACTGGCTTGTGTGGTGTATGCTGACCTTCCACAGAAATCAAGAGGGAGCTGGACCGCCTCTTGGCTGAAACAGAGATTGGATCGTACAGAAGGTAAATGATTTTACAGTTAACAGTAATTGATCTCTTGGACTGGTTCTGATGGCCTGAGGATGGTCAGAGAGGAATCTTGCCAGACATTTTTGTTCCCATTATTAGACTAAAGGGACTTGACCGATTAGTTGCTTGGAGGATATTTCCCCTGGCTGGTGGGGGGGTCTTGCACTAGGAGGTCAAAATCTCGGATTAAAGGATGAGCTACTTAGGATTGGAATGAGGAGAAATCTCCTCACTGAAATACCTTACAGAGCTGTGGGTTCTGTGTCATTGCGTATATTCAAGTCAGAGATTGATAAATACAAAGGGCATCAAGGACTATGCAAATAGTGTGGGAAGTTTTAGGTGAAGTAGAAGATCAGCCATGATCTTCTGAATGGCCAAGCAGGCTCAAAGGACCAAATGGCCTATGTCTGACCCTATTTCCTTATGTTCTTATGCTTTTCTTTCTGTTTCTTTGCTTCTCCCTGGAGATTACTGACCCGATTTTGAGTCCATGTAAGTGAATGGGGTTTGAATGTGTTAAGTTCTCATGCTACGTGTGCTGGGGTGGGCAATGTGTATAATGGTCTGGTTATGATGCTCAAGGCACCATGAGAGTAGGGCAGGCTTGATGCAGCAGTCTTTTCCGTTCAGTCATTCTCATAAGTTTGCGTCAGTAAGCTAGAGATATTACTCTAGACAACTGCATCACACCAAATATCACATGTTGGAAAACTGGCAGTCTGACTGATAAGGACAAGGCAGGAGCACCATTATTTTCGGGAAATTACCATTGACAAGCCACAGAGATTGAAAAAACATCTGAACCTTTGGTATATCGTGAATCTTCTCCGGAAGAAAAACAGATTTGCATTTATATAGTGCTTTTCACAGCCTCAGGTCATCCCCAAACAATTTACTGCCTTAACAAATATTCAGCTTGAAGTACTTTTGAAGTGTAATTATTATTGTAATACAGGAAATGTTGCAGCCAATTTGTGCATCGCCACAAACAGCAATGATCACTTTATATTTTTTTTAAACGCTGATGAAGGGAAAGGATGTAAGATGTATGTAATTCGGTAGGTCTCATGAACAGTTGCTGAGTCTTGTATACTTTAACAGTAAGTGTTCATTAACTACTTGTAACTATATACAGTATAAGATCTAAGCTAGGAGCTGTCTCCATGCTTGCCTCTACACATGTCTCTGTCCAGTACAAGACTGCTCTCTAGATTAAGGTCATGTATTCCTTTACATCATACTGTAGGCAGTACTGTACCCAGACCTACATTCACCCTTTCTATGCCAGACCTTATACAGTAAGTGTTCATTAACTACTTGTAACTATATACAGAATAAGATCTAAGCTAGGAGCTGTCTCCATGCTTGCCTCTACACATGTCTCTGTCCAGTACAAGACTGCTCTCTAGATTAAGGTCATGTATTCCTTTACATCATACTGTAGGCAGTACTGTACCCAGACCCACATTCACCCTTTCTATGCCAGACCTTATACTACACCTCCCTCCCAAGTCTTTATCCAATGCATTCCTGTTTACCCAACTTATTTACATTACTTCTACTGCCCCATCTCCCTGCCTCGAGTCTCTGTGCTTACAGGTTCAGACGGTTTGGAGATTTATAATTCTTCCAGATCTTGTCTTTACAACAGTTGGAAGAGTGGTTGACTCTTTGTACTGGGCAAACCTTGATGAAGAGGAGGCTTTTTTGGATGTTGTCATTCTGGTGTTTGGCTGGTTTATCTTAAATCTCTTTTTTTTGTTCTTTGGAGTTGAACTGTGCCTTCTCACCTCCCCATCTGGTGTTATCGATGGTCGTTGGTTTTTCTCGTTCCTTATGGGGAGAACAAACTCGCTGTTGTCTATAGTGCTCATTCTGTTTTTCATGCTATGTGTGGTTCATCATGATGCATGTTGGGATGGAAGATGTCTCTTCCTATTGCGTGGGTGTGACTTATCAACGGGCTCATCTTGCAGCTTAGCCTTCTGTGCAACAATGTTCTCATTGGCTTGCTTCCTTGCCTCAGTGAGGTGTGCTGCAGTAGGTTAATGGCTGCTTCGCTGTTCCAGCATTGTCTGGCTAATGACTGTGTTGGTTGGAGGTTGAAAGTTTGTATCATGGTGACCTGAGGCATCTTACCAACAGATGTCAGAGCTGGAGGCTGAGGCTCTTCTTGCTGCTGGATCATCGCTTGGCTGTCTTCCACTCGAAGAGTCATGGCAATCATTGGAATAGTTGGCTGGTCTGACCAACGAGGAGCTTTTGGCATCTGCAAAGAAAATGGACAAACCGGCTCTGCAAAGGCTGAAGGCAGTTCAGAGCTGAAGTCCCAGTCAAGAGTATCTTTCCTGTTGGGGCTCTCAGGAACTTTCAGTTCTGTACAATTGATGACGAAGATGGTTTTGACGTCTTCTGCCGTTTTAAGAAGGTTCAGGGCAACACAGGCACCTCTGCTCAGAAGAGAAAAAGACTGGTTACAGATGACATATGTGACTTCAAAGATTTGTTTGCCGCTTTATCTTAAAGTTTCTAGAATCACGCCTATAACTGGAGGTCAGATTCCTCCAGGCCCATAGAGTGTGTGCCTGTTGGTCATAGCCAGAGGTCTCTCAGCCACGGTTCCTTGATTGAAAGGACCATAACACTGGCTCCCGTGTCCAATTTAAAGTTTGCGAGATGACCATTAACCAAGATGTCCGCATTCCAGAATGTAAATCCCGGATCTTTGACCTCACCTAAGAAGCATGGCTGTGTTTCCTCTTGGTGTGGTACCTCAACCTCATGAATCATCTTGGAATCATCTGTGCATCTGGTTGTGTTAGCTTGGCATAGCTTTCCAAAGTGTTGTATGCAGTTGCAATTAAAACACCATGCTGAGACTGCCGACCAGTGATCATGCCTGTGGGATCGCTTGGCTCCACAGCACTGGCATGGTCACCCACCCTCTACTGGTCAGTTAGGGTATTGTTTCCCTTGGCCTGGAGTGTCCCTGCTCCTCTGCTGTTTTACTAGCTGGAGAGTGGACGTTGCTCTGTACCATTGCTTGTTTTTGCCCCTTATGCTGGATCTGTGCTGCAAATGGATTTCGGATTGCTTGACAATCTGCATTTTCAAGGGTTAAATCTTCCTTAGCTTGAAGCATATCTGAGAATGATTTGCCCACCACTCTAACAACAATTCAGTCCCTGATTAGTTCTAATTTCAGGTTGCTGTAGTCACAGCCTTCAGCCATTCTATACAGCTTATTAATGAAAGAATCAACAGGTTCTCCTGGCTATTGGACACATTTGTTAAACTTTGCTCTTTTAAGGATCTTGTTACTGCTCAAATTAAAATACGCATCAAATGATTTTAAAACTTCATCAGTTTTGCTGAGGATTCATTGATTCCTTGTCCAGCTATTATATTGTCAGCTATTGGACCTACTGAATAAAGCAGTGTGTTGACCTGTTCAGCTTTTGCCTTTTGTCTAGACCTGTAGCAATCATATATCTGAGGAATCTCTTACTCCAACATTCCCAATTTTGTGACTGGTCTGGGCCTTGGATGAGTCCAAACTGGTCTGGTAAGGTGGATTTTTGGTCCATGGTCTTTTAAAATTAAAAGTGTGTATAGCTTTAAATGCAATAAGGAAATCCAAATGCACTGCTTCTTCTCAATGAGTTCCTTGCGCTTGTTGGTTTTGGCTGCCTCCCAGAGTAATGGTGGTTGCAATTTCTGTGTTTTAAGTTTTCAGCAGTGACTCCCTGGATTGACCTTTTTTGAGTCTTCCCCGCAGTATCTAAGTATTGTCGAGTCATGAAACCGTCAATTCCCAGCTTTGGCTGGGTCTTTTAACTGCCAGTTATTTGTTTATATAATTTATTTGTATTTTGTTCAGAGTGAGCTTGGCTGCCATGTAGTCAGGCACTGACTCGGGACTTGACACTTGCTTGTCCTGACCTCATAAGGAAAGGTTTTAAACCCTTTCCTCACAAGGAAAGGTTTTTAAAAAAGTAATGCCTCTTCTGCCCTCTTCCCCTTAGGGTAACCTGATGAGAAAGCCACAATGGTCTACCGCTCAGGCTCATGGTTAAAATAGCAGTCAGGCCCTGATAATGTCATCAGAAACCTATCAGTATATTTAAAGGACCCTGCTAATTTCTGGTAGGTGCCCTTCTTGCCTGCTCAGAGGAGTAGGTTAAAATCATAGCCTGTGGGAAGATGGCAAGTAAGTCCCATTGACGATCTTAAATGCCCGGTCCAGTTCCCGCTAGTGAGCAGGGTTAAAATTGCCCCTTACATCATACCTAAAATCATAAAATATTATACAACTTTGGTATTAATATAAAAATCAATTTACAATAATGAAGTTCATTTATACCACCTGTCGGGATCGCTTGTTTGTCTACTAGTGACAAGGGTGAGGTCCAATGATGTTAATCAAGAGTTCACTGTAGTAGATGAACAGCATAAGGAAACCTTTCTGACCAAAGTGCAGCTCAGTGTTAGGTTAGACTGGAGTCAAAGCTTAATTAGAACACCACAATGGAGAGCAAATGCCTCCTTTATCCACCTATTAAAATTCTGAAGGACGTTGGATGAATTGGCGGCTGCATAAATGTTCTCTTTAAATAATTCAATTTACTTATTTTAATTGAGCAGCCTAGTTGATGTGCATAGGATTGAAAGCATAAGAGAAAACACAAGAGTCTTGAAATCGTGCTGTAGAGACTGGCAGATGAAAATGCAACCACCCAACAAAAGAAATCTGCTATTTTTGCAGATGTGTTAACCCATTTACTACAAATAATGCAACACCTCGACTAAATTAGCAGAGAGAGAAGATTTTCAAACAAATGTCCTAAGCCTCCCCAACTCATACAATGATGCTGGCAGCAAAAACCTCCATTGTGAATCCTGCTGAATAATTGAGAGTACACTGAATGGGAGTGGGATAATTGAGGTTTCGCACCGGGTTCATGTTAGTTTTATGACGGTAGTGCAACTTGATCAAAGTCAAGTTAAAGTTAAATACTTTCTCCTAATAGGGTAATGTCTGTGATGTCCGTGTCATTTGTTTAAAAACAACAGCATTTTCAGTCCAATGAGGACATAAGTGTAATCTTTAATATAATTACGTAATCATGTGTGTATCCAGTAGAGGGAACCTCGGCATGGAGGTCATGCTATTTGTTAAGAAAAGGAGGATCAACAACTTGGATCACAGCTCATGAAGCACTGGTATAAACTGGAGTAACAACACTGATCTCGTGAAAGGAATGACTATTCTTCAATTTTGTCCAAATCGAGTTACACACACTCGAAAAGTATTGATGGATACAGAGCAAGGTTGGATAAATGAACATATCTGATTTCCCAGGGTAAAAGTAGAATCGACTCATAGATCACAATAGCATCATTCCGAAACATCTGAGTCTTAGTTAAGTTAGTTGGCAACCTAGCATGAAACACCATTATGTTTAAATTTTGTTTTGGGAATTGTTTCATATTAAAGTGTGTTTTAGCGTCATGGAGATGTGGGAATTAATGGTATCATTCTGCACAAACTGAATTTCCCATCTTGAGCAGGCAGCCACAAGGAGGTCCTACTCCAAGAACAGGTTTTTATTAAAAAGGGCAATTTATCTCCAGGCTGCTCTTGCACACTGCAGGACGAGGCTTCCTCTATACATTAATGACATCGTAAATAATGCAGGAAATGTTCTTCTGTTTGGACAAGATTGCAAATTATTTAGGGGAACCTTCCAGTTATGTTCACGAGTTTCTGACACACCAGAAAATATTTTTGCTCCCTCACATTGACTGCTTTTGGAGCAAAATTAGCCCCCAGATTAGCGACACAGGGCGAGTTGCACAAGGAAAACCAAGCGGAGGGGGAGAAAATGATGCTGATAAAGAAACAATGTCTGCATTATAAACCTGAACTTTGGTTTGTGAGAGGACTAACTAATTGGTTGGATATGTTCTGCATCGCTGTATCATGATATGTGGTTATGCTTTGACATCCTTTATGTACAGAAGACAATGCTCATTCTGGTGTATTATTTTCTGAGGTAAATCTGATTTTTTTTTAAAAAAGAGATAAATATTAGCTGTTTATAAGCTCTCTCAGAACATGCAATGATTTTCTACAGACCATTTGAGCTAGCTAACTGTAAACTAGCAATAAAACCATGAGGTTAAGCTGCTTTCTAAGGGATTTCATAGCTGGACTCTGCTTTCTAGGGTCCAGTTCCACCTTCACCCAATAAATCTAATGTACACTGACAAATTGTCCCCTGGGGATGGACTCCATGTCAATCCAAATTGGCCCAAATTAGATTTATTTAGAATAATACAAATTTTGGACCATGATGGATGTGGGCGAAAGATGGCGTAGTGCACTCATGTGATAAGAATTCTGACATCTGTTTTGTCTGCCCTGAATTTCAGGTGATGCAAATGCAGATCCAAAGTTTGCAAACTCTCCCTCGCTGTCACTTTAATAAGCGGACGGAGAGTACGAGAAAAGGAGACAGAGGTAATGGGGCAGATATATCAATGTCCAGAACTCAGCATTAGGAAAGCGGTTTATTTATGCTTATTTTCTGCAAGG
Organism: Cetorhinus maximus; assembly: GCF_964194155.1. Classification (NCBI taxonomy): domain Eukaryota; kingdom Metazoa; phylum Chordata; class Chondrichthyes; order Lamniformes; family Cetorhinidae; genus Cetorhinus; species Cetorhinus maximus. The sequence goes on from NC_135891.1 coordinate 111,692,398, forward strand.
GGGCCTTCATTTGTTGATGTCAGAGAATTAAGTCGCCCTGTTCTCAAGAGGTTAATGGACTGTACCTTTCATGAAGATTCATTGCCGACAAGAATTTGATTTCACTGACAATGATGCACATCATTCAGAGCGGACTTTGTCAGTTCTGCCACATCTTGTGCAGTACAGGAACTGGGTGAAGGCAGCTAATTCAATGTTTTAATAATACATTGTCTCTCATTCTTATGAGCTGGGTTAATGTGTGCCGTGCAACATGGAAATAAGAATCAAATTCAATCGGCCAGCTTCAAGCAGCAAGCTGGGTATTTTCCATAAAAGGAATTAATTCTTGAGGAACCTGAATGCTGAGTTGAAAGCATTAAATAAAAGTGCTTATAACCTGGATTTCATACTTGAGTCAAGGAACACCCTGTGTAAGGCAGTGGTAAATTCAAAGTCAAAATGAATTAAATATGAACAGAAAAAAAAACACCTGCAGCTGCCGCAAATCCGAAGTAAAGTCGGAAAAGGCCGCAAATGCAGCGGGTTGTTTGGTTGCAAAGGCCCTGTCCGAACTGCAGTTCGGCCAGTCTCCACCCGAACCTGAGTAGGTGCCCGTGGCACTTAACTGTTCGCAGTTCAGCATTCACTGAATATGTCGAATCAAAAGGTCAGGAAGGTATGGAGGCAAGAGAGGACTGAGAACAGCAAGAAAGAATGGAAATGGGCAAGGAGATAATGTGACTTTATGCTCAGAGGTAGTAGTAGATTTGAGCAGTCTCGAACCTAGGCAAAAGCTATGCAACCACCATTTCTCTCTGCCTGGTAACAGTCCTAAGTGAATTGAGTCTGAGTAGTTTATTGCCCTTTCACCTCTGGGACCTGGGCATAGATCCAGTCTAGACAACTGCAGTGAAAATCTCCTCTTTCCGACAGCTATTAAGAAAGGGTCATAAGTGAAATGAATTTGGGCAGTTTCAATTTAGCTCCCGGTGGGCACAGGTCCACAGCCCAGGGCTGCCCATAATTCAGCAATAATTGACACTAATTAGACAGCCTCATTCAAAGAGGGCATCAGGTTGGCAGGTGTGGGAAATGGAAATAAAGCATTATTGCAGTAGGGGTTGCTTTTGAGGTTAGAGTGGCAACACACTGTTGGGGTGAAAGAGATGGACCTTTAACTAGCCCATGCAAAATATCCTAGAACTGATTCGTACTGACAGTTGGTGGAACGTGTTCTGATTTCAGCAATGTTTCTTTCTCCTCCTCCAGGAAGGCAAACAAATTACCCAAATAAAGCAAGCAAACTGGACCAGTGTCTGTAATAGAGAAGTGCATCTATGCTTTTTGCTTTGAGCTTTTATTTTGCCTTGATGGTACCAAATTAACAACAAACACATAAATGCTGGTACAAAATTCCTCTGTGCGGTATTTAACAAGCACATCAGGTCATTTAATTAATCATAAAATGTTTCAGAGAAATGCCATACAAATCCATAATATACTCTTTAGCTGCATTATAAGGCATGTTTTTTTCTGTTTTCCTTTTATCCCTCCAGCTGTTCTCATCCTTTTTTCTCTTTCTTTACCATCTTTTGATGTTGTCACTTTTCCTTTTAGCATTTTGTTTTTTTACAATTTTCATTTCTCTCTTTTGGTTGAGTTTTTACAGATACTCCCTCAAGTGCTAATGTTTCAGTTAAAGCAATCGGGTTTTATCTGGGCTAGAGAATGGAGATGTGTATAAGGCAGAGTCTGTAAGCTCACAGTCAGCTGCTGCATTGTCTTATGTAGGTAAACAATAAATCTCACTGATTTTCCATTGTCATTTGATGCTCAATTATCAGGAATCCAAATGGCAATATATAGGGCTGGATTTTCACTACTCAGGTAGGTCGCTTGAGTCCCAACTTTCTCCAACTCGGCTGACTAGCCCCGGTTTAAAGAGTTCTATTCGATCCAACTTCCTCTCTGGGGAGGTGGGATCGAGTCGGGCCTGTCAACCCTGGAAGCAGATCCCAGGTGGCAACGATGGCGAGTACCAAGGTAGGCTAATTAAAAGCCCATCTCGGTTTTCTTAGACTTTGTCCCAGTTGTTTTAGAAACTGTTAGGCCCTCTAGCCTTCACCTCTCACCCTTCTCATCCCTCAACCACCTCCCCCCCCCCCCCCACCATGGCCCATCCATGCCAATAATGACCTCTACCCACTCACCTTGCCACCTCATGTTCCCATGGTGCCTCCATGCCAACTCATACCCACCATTCCCTCTCCATGGCGTTCACCCAGTATTCACCAAGGCAGGCCTCAGGAACTATGTGGAGATAACAAAAATTAACTTCTAACAATCTAATACAGCTCTCGCTCATACACACTTGATCGGGGGAAAAAACCTTCCATTCATGAAACCCATTTAAATCATTTAAATCTCCTCAAGTGGTTAATCTATTATAACAACCTTTTAATCGGATACCGCATCAAAGACAACTAACTCGTTTTTAAACTGTCAATCAAACTGTGAACTCAGAACATCCCACTGAGATTAATTGTAGCTTTTAAAACTCAGCCAAGCATTCATAATGACATTTCCTTGGAGAAATGTCAAGGGACACTATTAAAATTGTACGACTAGATGGTTTTATTTTCTAACTTACAACAGATGGCTTGTTAATCAAAACAATCCAGCAAATGTTTTGTTTTAAACTCTCACAGGCTTCAGCCTTTTTTTTCATGTTTAAAGAGGAGGAAATCTAAAAAACTTAAGATCATAACACTTAAACCGACCTTACAGCCCTTCAACAGCATTTATGTCTACTGCATAAACTTGCGGTTCCCACATTGTGGGTTAAGGCCCTTGCAACAGCCAAAATGGGGTCTGTTTGACCTCAGCATTAAGTTCCAATGGCCCTGCTGAATTTGGGTTTCCCTGCTGGTTGAGTCATGCTCTGCCATCTCCCCGCCCACCAGCAAAAATTGGATCTGTAGGAAATTGGAGGCAGGACCTCTGCAGCCAGGTCCCGCCCATCATTTTTAAAGTCTGCTGAGTCTTCCCAGCTCTGCTAAAATCTGGCCCACAATGTCAAAACAAAATGTAAAAGCAAGACACTGCGGAGGAGGAAAATTGCTCTTTGGAGTATAGCAAAACTAGTGAATCAGCAGCTTTCTTTATACCCCCACCCTTATTTAATTCATTTTTTCATTGACTATAGTCAAAAGAAAATTGTGCAGGTTGCAATACAGGGCTGCTCATTTGTTATCTCCCATTTCATGTTACCGTCAAAGGCCGGTTTCACAAGCCAATGTCTCAGAAGTGTTGAAAGAGAATGAGAAAATGAAGAATCACTGTAAATTACTATTCCTTTTTCACATTTCAAGCTTACCATTTTATATACTGTGATTGTTCCTGTGTACTAAAATCTTCAAATCGGTACCTTATTAAAGCAAAAAGAACCACCAAGTACATGAACAAACAGGAGGCTGCCATGTTCCATGGTGAAACAATGGCTTTGATACGAGGAGAAGGAGTTCTGTAGGTTGGAAGACTTGGAGTAGAATGAGTTGAGTAGAAATCAGCACATTAAGGCATGATTTCAACACTATGAGGATGCATGGAGGAGTCGTCGAGGGCAATTTACCCATAACTTTTTTCTCCAAAATATTTCCTACTGATTATTGTGTATGCAGCTATTGAACATTATCTGTAAAGGAGGAACTTCATGGTAATTCTGGAGGATTTAGTCTTCCCCACATTAAAGCAAACGGCATTGATGAACGCAGGACCACAGCCCAAAATTTAGCAGACAATATTCAAAGGAAAACACCACTAAACAGGTTGACTAACTGGTGGGAGTTTTTCAGTCTAATTTCTACTGCACGTCTTAGATTTCCATACTTGGGTAGATTGGGACAATTGCTAATGTTTCCCAAAGCTCTTCACCACTGAAATTGTCCTCACATCATGCTTGGGCCTGTTGTTGACTAAGTGAAAGATTACTGTGATTTGTCAACAACTCCATTATCATTCTATCATGCAACCAACCACAGAATGGTAGCAGACGAACTGAATGAATGTTGGTCTTTTTCGTTTTAGCAATTCCTATGTCCCCATCTGATTAATTTTATCAGCAGGCAAACAGTTACTTTCTTTATTCTTTTCACTTACTGTGGTCAATCATTTGGCTACTATCAGCGACTGTTAACATTTCCGACTTATTATTCACTAGTTCAACTAAAGGTCATCTCACTGTTTACATGAATAAAATTGGTGGGATTATTGGGCGATGTTATCAAAATGAAATGAGGTCTTCCAACAACAACAGCAATTTGCATTTATATAGCTCCTTTACCATAGAAAAACATCCCAAGATATTTCACAAAGCCAAAGCTTCATCAAAAAGTTGGATTTTGAGGATAGCAGATCAGAAGTCCGGAGGCAATTTCCAGTGGAGGTGTTTAAGAAATGAGTTCAAGAGAGTGGCAATAAGTTGGCCAGTGTTGTGATGAAAGAAGGGGAGTGGGGAGGGTACTCCGGAGGCGCGAGTTAGAGAACTGGAACATTCAGGGGGGCACACTGAGCTGGAGAACTTGCAAAGATAAAGGAAGGCAAGGTCATACGGGGATTTAAAAATGATGGCACAGGTTTTTAAGATCTTAAAGTTGGATATTTAAGCACCAAGCCAATGCCTCAGTGATTTTATCCGGTGAGTAAATAAGCCATACTGATAGGTTCCTGGTTCATTTCCAGCCTGTGCTGAGTTAAGATCACCTTAGCCAGAGTGATGTTAGTTCGGGGTGTCCTAATTAAGCTCTAGTTAGGGAGGCAGAAAATTCCTGCACAGTGACCTTGTTGGGAAATGCATGTATGGACATTGAGTAAAGGCAGGACTTGACTTGGCTGTAAACCTCCCTGCAGTCCAGTAACCTGCTGACATTTGCTCTCCTTCCCTCCTGAACCCAGGGGACTAAGACCCATTCTAACATCCCCAGTGCCACCACAGCTGAGATAAGCTATTTCAGCAAAATGGAAAGACTAGAGCTCTGACCTTCTTGGTTTACATAATTAACTCACAAACTAGGAAGCATATGTATCACCTGGGCCATTGGGAAAATGACTGTAAAACCAAGTAGGTGCCCATTAATAACCTTAAGATCTCTGCACTTCTCCAACTGGGGCCTAGGGAGGTGTCAGTTGTGGCTCAGTTCATAGCACCCTCGCCTTTGAATCAGAGGGTTGTGGGTTCACGTCCCACTCCCGGAAACCAAGAACTGTGGTTGTACTCGAAAGAGTTGCAATCTGTGACTGTTGATAACTCGAAAGAGTTTCCATATTAGAGAGATTGTCTTAAAACATTTCCAACTGGGGCCTCTTGCATATCCCCAATTTTCTTCCCTTCAACATTGGTGGGGTGCATTCAGCTGCCTAGGCCTGAGCACTGAAATTTCCTTCCTATAGGCCTCTTTACCCCTGCCTCCTCCTTTAACACGATCCAGAAAAATGCCAATATGGTCACCTGTCTTAACATCTATTCCTGCGGCTCAGTGTCAAGTTTCACTTTTGTGAAGTGCATTGAGACATTTTATTACATTAAAGACAAGTTATTGTTGCCCAATTGGACAGGAGTCAACAGAAGCACTGTTGCAGTTTTCTTTTGAAATTTATGAAAATATCTAATGAATATAGATCCCATAATCCCCAGATAAGGGAGGAATGACTCCGGAATAATTGCCTTCTTGTGCGACCATTTAGTAATGAACGTAACACACGCACCAGAGTGTCACGTAAATAGCCATTAGCATTTGCAAGCAGTAGGATACTTTACCATGATAAACCATCAAACAGGATACCATTTTTTTTTTGGCTTGGCTCCATCGATTGGTAGCACCTTTAATGCAATTGAACTCTTTTGTAAAATCCAACTTTAAAATGTATTTTTTGAAGGAGACTCATTGTGCCGCACTGCACCCCTCCTCCGGGGCAAAATTACACTTTGCTGAACAAACACATGATGCAGTCAAAATAACTGTGACCTGTGTTTCAAGGCTCGTGATCTTTTAATAAGCCCGGGTTTTGTGCAGTAGATCAACCTGGTATACAACAGGACTGTGACCCTGCCATTAATGACAGTGTGAGGAGTATATAACTGGATTGATTGTCCCATTAAAATGTGTGAAGAGTATATAACAGAACTGTGGCCAGCCTTTAACTGATGGTGTGAGGAATGTATTACAGGACTGACTGTCACACTGGCGATTGTGTGAAGAGTGTATCACAGGACTGTGACTGTCCCATTAAACTGCGTGAGGAGTATATAACAAGACTGTAGCTACTCCATAACTGACTGCCTGGGAAACACATCACAGGACTGACTATCCCATTACTGGCTGTGCAATGAGCATAAAACCAAGCTGACACTCCCATTACTTAATGTGTAAAGAACATATCACAGGACTGACTGTCCATTAATGACCCAGCTGGGAGGGAAAAGTTTGAATGCCATATATTTTTCAAAAATATACCATTTTATTGTCAAGATTAAAGTCTCAATAACAAAATCACAGAAGTCTAAATCTTTGGACACTTTACAGCTCTCCACAGTCCGATGTTCAGGCAGCAAAGTCAGCTGTGTCAGAAGATGCCCTCCAGCAATGGCACACAGAGTAGCACAGCAGCTTCTCGTTGACACATGTGCCAGGGGCAGATCTGTGCCATCTGTGTCCTATACTGATGCAGGTTCGCTCGAGTTAGTTGTGGATATTATACCCTGTTATCTTTTGTATAGTCACCAACGCAGTCAGCCACCACTTCTATTCCCTCAACTTGTATTTCTCTATCACCTTCCATAGGACTATAGGAGATAGAAGCAGGAGTAGGAGTGGGCCATTTGGCCCCTCGAGCCTGCTCCACCATTTAATTAGATCATGGCTTATCTTCTCAATGCCATTTTCCCGCACCACCCCATATCCCTCGATGCCTTTACTATCTAGAAATCTGTCGATCTCTATCTTGAGCATACTCAATGACTGAGCCTCTCCAGCCCTCTGGGGTAGAGAATTTACCACCCTTTGAGTGAACAAATCCCTCCTCATCTCAGTGCTAAATGGCCTACCCCTTATTCTAAGACTGTGTCCCCCAGTTTCAGACCTTCCAGCCAGGGGAAGAATCCTTCTTGTATCTACCTTGTCGAGCCCTGTAAGAATTTTGTATGTTTCAATGAGATCACCTCTTATTATTCTAAGCTCCAGAAAATACAAGCCCAGTCTCCTCAATCTCTCCTAATAGGACAATCCCGCCATCCCACGAATCAGCTTGGTGAATCTTCATTGCAATCCCCCTTACAGCAAGTATGTCCTTCCTTAGGTAAGGAGACAAAAATTGTACGTAATGCTCCAGTTGTGGTTTCACCAAGGCTCTATATAATTGCAGCAAGACATCTTTACTCCTGTACTCAAATCCTCTTGCAATAAAGGCCAACATACCATTTGCCTTCCCAATTGCTTGCTGCACCTGCATGCTAGCTTTCAGTGTCATATGAACAAGGACACCCAGGTCCTTTTGAGATCAACGCCTCCCAAATTCTCAACTTTTAAAAAATGCCCTGCAATTTCTGTTTCTCTGACCAAAGTGGATAACTTCACATTTTTTCACATTCCATCTCCCATGTTCAATGATTCAGGATAAATGATGTCTAAATCCCCTTGAAGCGTCTTTGCATCCTCCTTACAACTCACATTCCCACCTAGCTTTGTGTCATCAGCAAACTTGGAAATATTACATTTGGTCCCTACATCTTTGAAATGGTGCCATGGAATCTTTTGTGTTCAACTAAGAAGCCAGACAACAGGGTGTCGGCTTAACATCTCATCCAAAAGATGGTACCTCTGACAATGCAACAATCTCTATGTATTAAAGTGTATTCCTAGCTTATGTCCTTAAGCCTATGGAGTGGGAATTGAACCAACAGCCCTTTGACTCTGAATCGATCACTTTGTTGTGCACACAGGTGATGAGCACAATGTTCCCAACACACAACACCAACCAGCCAAATTCTTTAAACACTCACAACCACAAACACTCAGGCCAGAATCTTTGGCTCGGCAAACGGGGGGCAGGGCCCACACGCCTACGCGTATAATGACACGCGGTGACATCGGGCGTGCATCCCGACATCACCGCGCGTCATTCCGATTTTCAGTTCGGTGGGCGTGTACTGGAGTCGGCTGCACGCCCGCCGAACTATCAAAGGCCTATTAAGGCCATTTAAAAACTAATTAAACCACTAAACATAGCTGCCCGTCCAACCTTAAGGTCGGCGGGCAGGCGAAGAGCCCAGACGGCCTTCGCATTTTTCCTGGAACCTCATCCACGGACGGGATGAGGTTTCATGAATGATTTATAAGTGAAATAAAGATTTTCATTAAAATTCGTAGACATGTCCCAGCTCATGTGACACTTTCACATGAGGGGACATGTCCTAAATTGTTTTTTCTTTATTAACATTTTTGAAACTCAAACTGGTCTCCCTGAGGCACGGAGCTGCCTCAGGGAGATTTCTGCGCTCTTTCATGCACATGCGCAAAAGAGCGCAGGCCCCGACTCAGCCCACTCCCCCCCCGCCCGCAGGGAGGGTGCGCTGAGCACTTGGCCTGCCCACGCAAAACGGCGGCATGCAGCCGATCGCGGGTGGCGATTGGCTGTGTGTCCACCCGCGCCCACTCCCACTCCCACTCCCGCCCAACCCCCACCCCCCGACGGAGAAAATTCTCCCCTCAATAAATTTAATTTGATTTTAATGCATTTCGTGGTATGCACTCCTCTCATTGTGTCAAACAGAAAATGTTGGTTTCTCCAAAGGGCAAAGAAAGAGTCTGATCGCTGAGATTTCCCCAGCACCTGCCTGGAAGGACCCTGTGCCATTCAAGTGGTAATGTCACTGGACTAGTAATCCTAAATAATAAATAAACAATTCATAAATCTGGAATATAAAGCTAGTCTCAGTAATGATGACCATGAAACTATCATTGATTCTTGTAAAAGCCTATCTGGTTCACTAATGTCCTTTAGGGAAGGAAATCTGCCATCCTTACCTGGTCTGGCCCACATGTGACTCCAGACCCACAGCAATGTGGTTGACTCTTAACTGCCTTCTGAAATGGCCCAGCAAGACACACAGTTCAAGGGAAATTAGGTTGAAGGCAAAATGCTGTGGATGCTGCTCCACCCCCTCTTAAACAGTGTAAAATCCATCACGTTTCTACTTCTCTCTAGCTCTGAAGAAAGGTCATACGGACTCGAAACATTAACTCTGTTTCTCTCTTCACAGATGTTGCCAGACCTGCTGAGTTTTTCCAACATTTTTTGTTTTTATTTCAAGGGCAGTTGTGGATGGGCAACAAATGCTGATCTTCCCACATCCCACGAAAAGAAAAAGTATGGGGACCTTCACTGTTGCTGTTACTTGATTGACCCTGTAAATCTTTGGGAATCACCAGCAGCACAGTCTCTCCAGCAAGCCTGAGTCTCCTCATCCATTGCTTTTCAATCATGCCTGGCTAATTCATAGAATCATAAAATCATACAGCACAGGAAGAGGTACACATGTCTAGTTGCCTTTTGAGAGCTACTGTCTAATCTGCTTCCACTAACCTTTCGCGTAGTGGTTTTCCGAACATAACAACTCGATGGTTATTTAAAAAAACTCAACTCCCCCTTGGCTTTTTGGCCAATTATCTTAAATCTGTGTCCTGTGGCTACTGGCCCTCCAGCCAATAGTTTCCCCTGTCCACTCTAGCAAAACCTCTCATAAATTTTGAACATCTCTATCAAATCTCCCCGTGACGCTTTTTTTCACTAAGAACTAGTCTCTTGACATAACTGAATTCGCTGATTTAGTTCTGGCTGGTTACCTATTACCTGGGTATCACCTGTTGTGAATTATGTAACTCCGATACCATCTCTTTCTCTCATCCTCTACTGCCTCCAATACCTTATACCCGCTAATGACCAATAAAAAAGCCTACATACTTTTGCCTCTCATATTTGGGAACAATGCTTTAACTAACTGGAGCAGAATATCTTCTTTAGTGCAACTGGGTTTAAAGGATAATCGGGGAAGCATTATAACAATCCGCAGAGAAGATTGAACATAAATGATGACCCTTCTCTGATTTTCCATTCATCACGTAGTGTAGTGGTTATGCTATTTTTTTTCATTCACGGGATGTGGTCTTCGCTGGCTGGGCCAGCATTTGTTGTCCATCCCTAATTGCCCTTGAGAAGGTGGTGGTGAGCTGCCTTCTTGAACCGCTGCAGTCCATGTGGTGTAGGTACACCCACAGTGCTGTTAGGGAGGGAGTTCCAGGATTTTGACCCAGTGACAGTGAAGGAACGGCGATATATTTCCAAGTCAGGATGGTGAGTGACTTGGTGGGGAACTTCCAGGTGGTGGTGTTCCCATCTATCTGCTGCCCTTGTCCTTCTAGATGCTAGTGATTGTGGGTTTGGAAGGTGCTGTCTAAGGAACGTTGGTGAATTCCTGCAGTGCATCTTGTAGATGGTACACACTGCTGACACTGTGGGCAGGATTTTACTGTCGGCGAGCTGGGGTGGGGTCCACCCGTAAAATATTGCGGGATGACGTTAGGGCGGAACTCCTGATGTCATCCCGCCCCATTTAAATTTGCAGGAAGGCGGGGGCCTTCACTTTTCACTAAGAACTAGTCTCTTGACATAACTGAATTCGCTGATTTAGTTCTGGCTGGTTACCTATTACCTGGGCAGTACCTGTTTTGAATTATGTAACTCCGATACAATCTCTTTCTCTCATCCTCTACTGCCTCCAATCCCTTATGGCCAATTGAGGCCATTGACAAATCAATTAAAGTAATTAATGGACCTGCCTGTCCAACCTTAAGGTTGGCGAGCAGGCCAGGAGCCCCGGCGGGAAGTAGAAAAAACATGAAACCTCATCCACATGCGGGACGAGGTTTCATGTAGGGTTTTAAAAATTTTAATTAAGTTTTGTTGGAAATTATGAACATGTCCCAACTCATGTCACATTGTCACATGAGGGGACATGTAAAGGATTTTTTTTTTCTATTTTTAATATTTTTGCATGTAGAGCCAATCTCCCTGAGGCTGCACTTAGCCTCAGGGAGATGAGTGTGCTCTTTCATGCGCATGCGCAAAAGAGCGCACTCTCGATTTTAGGAATCACCCCCCACCCGCACAGCGAGTGCATAGCACTTCCCTGCGGACGTCATGCTGGACAGGCCTTAATTGGCCCGCCCACGTAAAATGGCGCTGCGCCTCCAATCGGGGGCACCGATCGGAAGCGCGCCTGCATGCACCTGCCTATCAACATCCCCCCCAACAGGGGGAAAATTCAGCACTGTGTGTCGGTGGTAGAGGGAGTGAATGTTTGTGAATGTGGTGACAATCAAGCGGGCTGCTTTATCCTGGATGGTGTCAAGCTTCTTGAGTGTTGTGGGAGCTGCACTCATCCAGGCAAGTGGGGAGTATTCCATCACACTCCTGACTTGTGTCTTGTAAATGGTGGACAGGCTTTGGGGAGTCAGGAGGTGGGTTACTCGTCGCAGGATTCTTAGCCTCTGACCTGCTCTTGTAGCCATAGTATTTATATGGCTAGTCCAGTTCAGTTTTGGGTCAATGGTAACCCTCCCAGGATGTTGATAATGGGGCATTCAGTGATGGTAGTGCCATTGAACATCAAGGGGCGATGGTTGGATTCCCTCTTGTTGCAGATGGTCATTGCCTGACACTTGTGTGGTGCGAATGCTACTTGCCGCTTCTCAGCCCAAGCCTGGATATTGTCCAGGTTTTGCTGCATTTGGACATGGACTGCTTCAGTATCTGAGGAGTCGCGAATGGTGCTGAACATTGTGCAATCATCAGTGAACATCCCCACTTCTGACCTTATGATGGAAAGAAGGTCATTGATGAAGCAGCTGAAGATGTTTGGGCCGAGGACACAACTCTGAGGGACTCCTGCAGTGATGCCCTGGGGCTGAGATGACTGACCTCCAACAACCACAGCCATCTTCCTTTGTGCTAGGTTTGACCTAGTGAAAAGTTTTCCCCCTGATTCCCATTGACTCCAATTTTTCTAGGGCTCCTTGATGCCACACTCGGTCAAATGTGACCTTGATGTCAAGGGCAGTCACTCTCACCTCGCCTCGGGAGTTCAGCTCTTTTGTCCATGTTTGAACCAGGATTGTCATAAGGTCAGGAGCTGAGTGGCCCTGGCGGAATCAAACTGGGTGTTAGTGAGCAGGTTATTGCTAAGCAAGTGCCGCTTGATAGCACTGTTGATGACCCCTTCCATTACTTTACTGGTGATCAAGAATAAACTGATGGGGCGGTAATTGGCCGGGTTGGATTTGTCCTGCTTTTTGTGTACAGCACATACCTGGGCAATTTTCCACATAGCCGGATAAATGCCAGTGTTGTAGCTGTACTGGAACAGCCCGGTTAGGGGCACGGCAAGTTCTAGAGTACAAGTCTTCAGTACTATTGCTGGAATATTGTCAGGCCCATAGCCTTTGCAGTATCCAGTGCCTTCAGCCGTTTCTTGATATCACGTGGAGTGAATCGAATTGGCTAAAGACTGGCATCTGTAATGCTGGGGACGTTGGGAGGAGGCCGAGATGGATTATCCACTCGGCACTTCTGGCTGAAGATTGTAGCAAATGCTTCAGCCTTATGTTTTGCACTGATGTGCTGGGCTCCTCCATCATTGAAAATGGGGATATTTGTGGAGCCTCCTCCTCCTGTGAGTTGTTTAATTGTCCACCAACATTCACGCCTGGATGTGGCAGGACTGCAGGACTTAGATCTGATCCGTTGGTTGTGGGATCACTTAGCTCTGTCTACCACTTGCTGCTTATGCTGTTTGGCACGTGTTATCAGATTGCTTCATCAGATTGACACCTCATTTTTATGTACGCCTGGTGCTGCTCCTGGCATGCCCTCCTGCACTCTTCATTGAACCAGGGTTGATCCTCTGGCTTGCTAGTAATGATAGAGTTGGGTCATGAGGTTACAGATTGTGTTCGAGTACAATTCTGTTGCTGCGTTTGGCACACAGCGCCTCATGGAGGCCCAGTCTTGAGTTGCTAACTCTGTTCGAAATCTATCCCATTTAGCACGGTGGTAGTGCCACACAACACGACGGAGGGTCTTCTCAATGTGAAGGCAGGACTTTGTTTCCACAATGACTGTGCTGTCATCATTCCTACCGATTCTGTCATGGGCAGATGCATCAGGCAGATTTGTGAAGATGAGGTCAAGTATGTTTTTCCCTCTTGCAGACCCCAGTCTAGCAGCTATGTCCTTTAGGACTCAGCCAGTAGTGGTGCTACCGAGCCACTCTTAGTGATGGGCATTGAAGTCCCCACCCAGAGTACATTCTGTGCCCTTCTTCCTCCAAGTGATGTTTGAGATGGAGGAGCACTGGAGGGCGGTACGTGGTAATCAGCAGGAGGTTTCCTTGTCCATGTTTGGCCTGATGTAATGAGATTTCATGGGGTCCGGAGTCAATGTTGAGAACTCCCAGGGCAGCTCCCTCCCGCCTGTATACCACTGTGCCACCACCCCTGCTGGGTCTGTCCTGCCGGTGGGACAGGACATACCCAGGGATGGTGATGGTGGTGTCTGGGACATTACCTGTCAGGTATGATTCCGTGAGGATGACTATGTCAGGCTGTTGCTTGACTAGCCTGTGAGACAGCTAGCCCCCAGATGTTAGTAGGCAGGGTCAACAGGGCAGAGATTGCCATTGTCATTTCTGGTGCCTAGGTTGATGCCAGGTGGTCCGTCTGGTTTGGTACAACTGAGTGGCTCGCTCAGCCATTTAAGGGTCAACCACATTGCTGTGGGTCTGGAGTCACATGTAGGCCAGACAAGAATGGCAAATTTCCTTCCCTAAAGGGCATTAGTGAACCAGATGGGTTTTTACAACAATCGGCAATGGTTTCATGGTCATCATTAGACTTTTAATTCCAGAATTTTATTGAATTCGAATTCCACCATCTGCTGTGATGGGATTTGAACCCGGGTTCCCAGAGCATTACCCTGAGTCTCTAGATTACTAGTCTAGTGACAATGCCGCTACGCCATCGCGTAAGTAATAAAGAGGATGAGTTCAAATCACACCACAGCAATTTGAGAGTTCATATTCAGTCCATGTGGAGCTCTGCTATGAGTAAAATTAGCGTTGAAACCTAACTGGTTCTTCACAGCCTTTTCGGGAAAGAAACCTGCTATCCTTACCTGCTTTGACCCAAATGTGACTTTAGTCCCACATCGGCATCATCTGCTCTCTGAAGTGACCAAGCAGGCACTGGATTATATCAACTATTGCCAATGGTTCAAGGATAAGATCTGGCACCATCTTCTCAGTGCAGCCAGGATGGGAAGTACATGCCAGTGGACGCCCACATCCTGAGAACTAATCTTAAAAATGGACAACAGTCAGGTTCCCTTGTGCACAGATAGTCCTCTTCCACCTGATTCATGTAAGGTGTCCTGAGAGAAAAATCTACCCTGAATGTAACTGAAGTAAGACATTTGCTTTTCAGTTTGATTGTGCAGCTGTGGAATACTGCAAAAGTTCCTCATTAATGATGTTAACGAGGCCTTAACAAGCAAAGATCAGCTTCTTTTATCCCCTGGCTGTTAATGCTGCTAATCTATTTTTCTGGAGGGATTGAAATGACTAGAGCAGTGCTGAACATTGACAAGTTAGTCTATTAGTGCTTTCTAATGACAGTCCAGCACTTCTTAATCTACTCGTTAACCTGAGCAAAAGGGAGAGATTTTGGTCCCGAGAGCCAAAACCTGGCAACAAATGCCCAGGCTTTGGAGGGCAGGTTATTAGGAAGATTTTAAAAGAGAAAATTCTGGAAATAACTCAGCAGGGCTGGCAGCACCGGTGGCGAGAAGCAGAGTTAATGGGTGGAATCTTCCAGTCTCAGAATATTTGCAGGTGGTGGCACCATTTCTGGGTCATGACACTGCATGGGTCAGAGGTATGCTGACCTGGGGATTCATCCAGAAGGTGGTCAGTTAACAGGTCCGCTCCATGTGTGCTGTCTAAATAAGGAGTTTCCAGAGGCTGAAGGCACAATCAGGGGGAATGCAACCCCAGTGGAATTGATGGGAGCTCCTGAGACAGGTAGGAGAATGCGAGGGTACCGCAAGATGGAGGTGCCCTTGAAAAATCTGCTGAATATTTAAATGTAAGAGAGGCCCACTGCTCTTAGGGCCACTAGTGTGGAGGGGAAACTCCTCATGGTCACGGTCAAGATCGCAGTTGCTGGATTCATGCCGCTCAATAATGGGGCCAGTAAGGGGGGGATTGATGATCCTTTGGCCTAGTTGCTGAGAGGCTGCGTCCCAGTTGCTGATCGCCTCCTAACTCAGCGGGGGGGGGGACTGAGGTCGGGAAAGTCCTGGCAGTGTCTGCACCTCGGTCCGGAACTGGATCCTTAACTGACCCTGAGTTAGATAGCTGCTGCTGTTACCTACAGCCCGTCTACGACCAGATCGCTTGGAGGCGGAAACGAGTCTAGGAGCCGATCCAATGCACGGCTTTCAAAAATTCGCTCCTGGCCCCTCCTCCAAATCCATCTGTTGTGGGGCAGGGATGATTCCGCCCCATGTTTCAGCTCGATGACCTTTCAATGGAATTGGAAAAGGTCAGAGATGCCTCCATTTTTTAAGGACAGCAGCTGTGATGATTCTGCTTTTCCCATTTACACTCTTCCAGACCCACCTTCTGTCCCTTTACTTGTCCCATTAGCATCTCCTTCTGTCTTGCACCATCATCCCTTTTGTCATTTAATCATTCCTGCCTTCCACCCTTCACCCTTTTGTTCTCGTCCTCCTCTCCCCACTTTCCCTTCCTCTGCATTTGCTTGAAACCGTCTTATGTCTCTTAACTTTTTCCAGCTTTGACAAAACGTCATTCCCCCCTTGAACGTTACTCTCGTCCCTCTCTCTGCACAGATGCTGCTGAGAACTTCCAGTATTCTCTGTTTTTATTTCAGATTTCCAGTATCCGCAGTATACCTGATTTTGGGTTACTGGGAGGATTCATCTGCGCAGCGAAATTCTAAAGCACGTAGCTGACATTTGCAACCTTGCGATCTGTAGCGCACAGAGAGTGGTTTGCACATTAATACATCAGACTCCACTTTAATTTCCCATTAAAAGGCGTTTTGCCTCGCAAACTAATACGAAGTAAATTTACAGCAATGTAAATGGGAAAACTTTTTTTTTGTAATGGAATATTTTGCATAAACGATAAACCCAGAAAGAAATAAAATTCTGAAACTGTTTGTGAAACGGAACATTTGATATCCAGGGAAACTCGCTGCTAATTTTAAGAGGAAGCGTGTGGGTTCCTATATTCCATGGTTACACATTAGTCATAAGCTGCGCTTTCTCAGCTTCTTTTGATGTTGCCTTTCCGTGCTGTATATTTAATGGCTTTATTATAAATGCAATTTTTTAATTTTAGATTGGGAAGCGATTGCCCACAGCATTTTGACTTTAAAAGGACGCAGTGAGCTTGAAACCAGGAGCTGCTGTGAAAGTCGTGGGCAGATACTGCTTGCCCTGCACTCCCCTCTGCCACCACTAGGCGAAGTCTTGTTTTCAAGTTGGAGGAGGGCAGATGCGATTGAGACTGCAAGTGACTTTAAGGAGGATGGAAAGATAGCAAAGGTGGGTTCAGAATGAACCAAACCTTAGAGAGGAAATAACACAGAAGATAAAAAAAAACAACTTACAAGAAAAGAAAATACTGGGCACAGAATTATTTTTTAATTATCTCGTGGTTTGATACAACTGAACAGTGCGCTCGGCCATTTAAGGAGGCAGTTTAAGGACCAATCACATTGGTGTGAGAGTGGAGTCATATACTGTACAGGCTGTACACTAAGAACAGCAGATTTCATTCCCTGAAGGACGCGAGTGAGCCTTTTGGTTTCATTAGGACAATCCGCCAGCTTCCTAGTCACTTCAACCGGTAAAACCTTTTCATTTTGTGGCTTTTCAAAAAGAAATAAAGACTTGCATTCATATAGCGCCTTTCACACCACTGGACATCTCCAAGTGCTTTACAGGCAATGAAGAATATTTGAGGCGCAGTTACTATTGACACGTAGGAAACACTGAAGTGCATGGCAAGATTCCACAAACAGGAATGTATGAAGGACCAGATTACCTGTTTTTGTGATGTTGTTTGAGGGATAAATATTGGCCAGCACCAGCATACCGGGGAGAAATCCGCTGCTCTGCTTCAAAACAGTGCCATGCTATCCTTTACGTCCAACTGGGAGGGCAAATGGGCCTCGATTTAACGTCTCATCTGAAAAACAGCACCTCTGCTAGTGCAGCACTCCCACAGTACTGCACTGGAGTGTCAGGCTTGATTTTTGTGCTCAAGCAATTGAATTCAAATTCTCAGTCGGCCATGAAGGGATTTGAACTCATAGGGCAGAATCATCCCAGATTTTCACAAATGCAGTAGTGGGCGGGAAAAAGGATGTTTTACCGACTGGCCGCAATGGCAGCTTTTCATGCCATATTGTCCCATTCCTCATTAATAATGCATTCCTGGGAAACACGCCGGGTCACTAGCGGGCCATCAGTAATCTGGGTGCCGTATTTAAAGGGCATCCCTGCACAGAGCTAGGACTCTACAAGGATTCAAAACTGCTGCAAAGTCATGACTGCCAAAGGGAGGAAGCATGCTGACTCCAAATTTAGTGACACCTCCCATGGGCACCTACTGGATGCAGTGGAGGCCCGCCGTGAATTCCTCTGTCCCTGGCCTGGGCGAAGACCAGCAAGCAATGTCACCAATCCAGCATGAGAGGCGGTGGCAGCGGTGGTCAGTGCCAATGCCCTGCAAAAGAGGACAGCCACCCAGTGCCAAAAGAGGATGAATGATCTCTTCCGTTCCGCCAGGGTAAGTCACTCTTCTCATCGCTCACAACTCACACACTCACAAACCCACCACACATCCACCCATAACTCACTTACTGTCACCATTCACATTCTCACACATACCTTCATCTGCCCTGTGGATCATGTCCTCATTCCATCCATGGCACCACTCACGACCCACACATGCCAGGCATCCTTCTCATCTGGGCCTGGCAGGCATCCTGCTTACACTCTCACCATCTGTATTCATGCAGGGCAAACTGGCAGACAACAAAAGGGAGAGGTCACAGTCTGGTGGGGGTATGCCTGAAATGAAGGTCCTCACGGACTTTGAAAGTAGAGCCATCCAGCTGGCCGCCCACAATCTGGGCTGTTCCTGTGCTGCCGGTGAGGTCAGCGGTGCTCAACCAAGTGAGGATCCAGCAGTGCGACATCCATCAGACAACCATGCTGTGAGTGAGTTCCCTTGTTCTGCAGTCCCCTGCCATGCACTAATTATCTCTCCTTGCTTTCTCCGGTACATCTGGGAAGCAGCTGAGGGGGTCCATAATCCAGGTCCTCGACTCAAGCCCCGAAGGCACCTTGTAAGAAGAATCTGATGACACCCTAACTGAAGACCCATCACAACACTCACCCACACCCTCCACCAGCGCAGAGACACACACCTCGGTGGAACCTAGTTCTAGAGTGGCCTTGGGGGTCACAATCTGGTGGGCAGATGAGGAGCCTCTGGACTCGGTCATACCTCAGTTGCTGGAGCTGCAAAGGCAAGCTCAAGAACATTAGGAAGGGATGTCCGCTGCACTCCTCACATTGCAAGGCACGATGGAGGAGTCCATCCGCCTTCAGGCTGAGGCGATAGCGCTGGTGTGTCAACACACTGAGGTCAACACTGGTAGAATGGCAGCCGCCATGGAGACCTGGGTCCAGGATATCAGTCCTCCACTGCTGCGTGGGTTGAACTCCATCACTGACGCCATAGTTGGCCTCCAACAGTGTCAATGTGAGAGGGGTGCGGGGCAGCTCGATCTCACTCCAGCTTCCTCTTCTCCTCAGCCAGGGGCATTCGGGTGCCCATAGGGAGGAGGAGCAACAGGCGAACACCCTGGGGAGTTCCACCCAAGTGATTCCGGGAGTGTCCGGCCCTTCCGAATGCCCTCTTCCTGTGACCCCAGCAGCTCCAGCTCCACTGGCTGAGGAGGGTGCCACTGCCACACAGCAGGACCCTGAAAGCAGGCCTTGAACTCCAGGTCTCAGCCCTCCAGAGGATGCCTGCCAAGGTCGTCACAGACAGGGTGTAGCAGTCAGCAGGCTGCCTCCACCTCTGCTGTGGAAGTCCGGGAGCACCAAGATGTAGTGGCAGAGTTAGGAAAGTTAAGGAGTAGTTGCAGAGCCTGGGCAAGGATGGTAATCACTTTACTTAATGTTCACTATTGTAAATAAACTCTCAAGAATGTCTCCTTGTCTATGGCTCCTTGTTATGATGAGTAGTGTTCGTGTCACTCAGATGTGAAGCCTTGGTTCCTGCACAAGAAAAAGGCAAGTGTCTCACTCCCGGGCCTCTTCCCTGTGCAGTGTATGACCTTTAGACCAAAGTTATGGTCCGCTTTCGCATTCACTGGACACATCAGTGATGCCTGCACCTCAACAGTGCTTGTCATTGCTGCCAGAATGTAGTGGGCAGGTGTCACAGAGTTCCATCATTCTCTCCGTGTGCTCTCAGCACCTATAAGGTGGGGCTGGCCCCCCATCTCTTCAGCATCTGTGACCAGTGACGCTGTGTTCCTGAAGGCATCAGGGGCTGAAGGCTGACAAAGGATCAGGTGCTCTTAAAGTTTCACGGCTGAGTGTCCATGATATGCCCCTGATCACAAAGCGCAAACAAGCTGCCCTCAGCCAGACAGGAGTCAGACATTCCCAGAGGCTATGTGAAGGTCTATGGAGTGTCCTCACTGCATGTCATCATCATCCTCCTGGAATCTAGCAACTATTAGGGTCTCCGCTGCATCTCCATGACATGAGCCTGTATGTGCACTGCCATCAGCCACACAGGAGTCAAACATTCACAGATGCAAGGTGAGGACGTCAAGACCATCCTCACTGCATCTTGTCATCATCCTCCATGAACCTTGTGGCTATGAGGGTCTCCCGAGTGTGCCTGCCTTCTCTGGCCAGTGCGTTGGCCTCATTGCCAGCATCCTCACTTTTAAGGACCTCTTCATCGTCATCCCCTTAAATTCCCTCCTCATCAGAGGATACGTGTAGCTCCTCCATCTCCTCCTCAGCCAGGTCCTCCTCTTGTTGCAGCGCCAGTTTGTGGAGTGTGCAGCAAACAACGATGATGCGCAACACCCTCTGGGGCCTGTATTGCAGTGCTCCATCGGACCTGTTGAGGCACCAGAACCTCATTTTCAAAATGTCTATCATTTGCTCCACCAAAGTCCAGGTTGCGGCATGAGCCTCATTACACCGTCGCTCTGCTGCAGTCTGAGGCCGCCGCACAGGCGTCATCAGCCACGAGGAGCCAAACCTGCACACTCTCTGGACCCTGGAAGATGTCAGGGATCTGAGACCTGCTAAGGATGTATGAGTCGTGGACACTCCCTGGGAATCATGCACAGACCTGCAGGATATGTCTGTGGTGGTCACACACCAGCTGAACATTCAACCAGTGGAAGCCCTTGTGGTTGACGTAGTTGACTGCTTGTTGCCACAGAGATCTAAGCACCATGTGAGTGCAGTCGATGGCACCCTGCACTTCTGGAAAACCAGAGGTCTGGGCAAATCCCAGCGCTCTTGCTTCCTGGCTTTCCTGATCTGGGTGAAATGCACAAAGTTCTGTCACTTTGTGAAGATGGCGTCTATGACTGCCTGGATACGCTTGTGTGTGGAGGCTTGTGAGATCCCACACAGGTGACGTACCGATGTAACACATTCCCTGTTTCCCACACCAGCTGTCTTGTAGCTTCTCTGATTGGGCATTGCCAATTACAGATTTACGGCCAGATCCTTTGAGGTTTACAGCACAGAAAGATCCCACTGTTTCTGTGACAACCTTGTTCTCTCAGTAGAAGTTTGCTCTGGGGTCTCTACTCACCAGGAACTGTATTGAGGTTTCTTAAACTAATTTCAGATAGCACCTTTTTCCATCAGCAAGGAAAACTTTCATGAAAGACCGGGGTTGCATTCACTGTGATACCTGGTCTCTCCCCTGTGTGTTGACTTACAATCATAATTATTAACAAGCAATTCATTGCTCTGACCATAGTTAAATGCATTCAGGATAAATTAGCCAGGTTAATATAACCACACAAAGTGAACGTAGGCCATGCACTTTCTGTTGATTGAATGTACATTTCTGGGTGGCCTAAAAGCTTGGATTTTAAAAGCCTGTGGATTGTAGAGGAGCAAGAAGATTGAGGGAAGTAAGGAGTTTGTTAAAAATAAGTTTGAGTAGGTGCAATGAGTCATGATTGCAACATAAGATGGTTGATGTTGTAAACTGGGAGAATAAAATAAAGTTTATAAAAATATCAATTGAAATCCAAAATTAGATTATAATCTTGATCTTACCTGGCAGCTGTTATTTGCTACATCTATCTTGTTTTAAAAACCGTAGGTCTGTGTGCGTTTCCTTCCCTCAATATAAATTCCTATGGCCACACGGAAGCTGTCTACGCATAAGCAAAATACTGCAGATGCTAAAAATCTGAAATAAAAATAGAAAATGCTGCAAATACTCAGCAAGACAAGCAGCATCTGTGGAGAGAGAAGCAGAGTTAACGTTTCAGGTCAATTTCCTTTCATCAAAACTGCTGGTGCATACTTGCCCCACCATAATTGTGCCCTCTTGCTAGTGATGACACTATTAGAGACCCAGTTTGTGTCTCAGCTTTCAAAGTACAGTGACTTCTAGACTCCAATCAACTCCACTCTCAAATTGCCGTATACTTTATCAAATTGTGACATAAAAATTAATAAGAACAGAATGTATGTCTTTAAAATGAGAATGGAATTATATTGCTTCCTTTGGTTCAATTATCCACTGTTCTCTTAATCCTCTTTCCATTGAAGACTGCTCTTGACTTTCCTTTGCCACAAGCAACACCACAGCAGATCCAGTGATACTGTTTAACATGTGGACATTCACATTGTTGACCAGTAGCTGTAATTGTACTGTGGAAATGGCAAAGGAGCCTTTAATACTGAGTCTGCCATATAGGATTGATTGAGTTCTAAACTTACATCTTGAGAGAGGTCATTGTAGACTCCATTCACCCATAAAATAAGCCCTGAAGATGAGTAGTCAGTCAGTTGTGTTTAGAAAACTGAAATCCAAGGTTAGAATCTTCACTGGTTAGGTAAGTGGTATCCAGTAGCTCTTCACATATGCTCTTTCAACTTTCAAAAGGATAAGGGCAGCAAATGCATGGGGACACCACCACCTGCAAGTTCCCCTCCAAGCCACACACCATCCTGGAATTAGAACTATCTTCCTGTTCCTTCACTGTCGCTGGGTCAAAATCCTGGAACACGCTCCCTAACAGCACTGTGGGTGTACCTACACCACCATGGACTGCGGCGGCTCACCACCACCTTCTCAAGGGAAGTTATGGATGGGAAACAATTGCTAGCCTAACTGGCGATGCCCACATCCCTTGAAAGAATAAAAGTAAATAAATAATGGCATAGTGCGCAGGACAACTCACCTGAAGTTGCAGGAGAGGATTGTCGTCACCTTCCCAATAGTATTTAAGGCACACACGAATCCCCATTTAACAGTCGTTCCAACAGTTCCAAGTGCAGAGTTTCAACAGTGTCTTCTTGTCTGTCTATAACACGATAATAGCAGACACTGAACTTTAAGTACATCTTCTCATACCTAGCCACCAGTGACTACCTTCAAATTTCCCAACTCGCCAGAACTGCCTCAGTAAAAAGTACCCTGAAATGCGGGAGTTTTGCCCCGAGGGATTTGGTGCGGGAGAGAGTTTGGCCTGCTGACCCCAGAAGCAGTGTAGGTGGCCACAGGGATGGGTGAGTACCGAGGTGGGCTGGTCAAAAGACCCACCTCAGTTCTCTAGGGCTTTGTCCCAGTTGTGTTAGGCCCTCTAGTCCTCACCCTTTATACACCCTTACCCCACCACCCAATCCCCCATGGTCCCTAATACACTCCAAGCTAACTCAATGCCAACTCACCCACTATCCGTCATGGTCAGACCTCAGGAGCAGTGTGGAGATGGAAAAAAGTAAACTTCTAATAATCTAATACAGCTCTCACTCTTACACACAAGATCTTGAAAAAGAAACTCCCACTCATAAAACCCATTAAAAGCTTTTAAATCTCCTCATGTGGTTAATTTCTTATAAAAATAAACAAACTTCTATTCAGATCCCACATCATATACAGTTAATTCTGCAATTGGCTGTCAATCAAACTGTGAATTCAGAAGCCCCTGCTGAGATAACTGTAGCTGTTTAAACTCAGCCAAGCATTCATAATGACATAATCATCATAATAATAATAATCAAAACAAAGAGCTCCATTGAAACTGCATGACCAGATGTTACGTTTTTTTCCTTAGCCTGCAGCAGATGGCCTGTCAATCAAAGCAGTCCAGCACAGGTTTTTTTTAAATTCTGTAACAGCTGCAGCTTTTTTTTTTAAGTTGAAAGAGCAGGGGCTTTATAAAAACATCAGATCATGACCACTATACAGATCTTATCCACCCTTTAAGAGCATTTATGTCTGCTCTATTAATTCATGGCTCCTGCACTGCAAGTTAAGGCCCTTGGAACAGCCAAAATGGGGTCTGTTTGAACTCAGCGCTGAGGCCAAATGGTTCTGCTGAGTTTGTTTTCCTTCCTGTGTGAATCGTAACCAGGCCCCTTTCCCCTACTGGCAAAAACGGGATCCGTTGGAAATGGGGGTGGGACTTCTGCATCCAAGTCCCAACTGCCATTTTTAAAGGTCTGCAGAGTCTTCCTGACTCTGTGAAAATCCAGCCCCCAGTGTCAGCTGTGGCTCAGTTGATAGCACTCTTTACCTCTAAGTGTGAAAGTCATAGGGCAGAAATTTGCGCTGAGTGGGTGGGCACGCATTTCACACCGCCTGGCCGTTAATTGATGTTGGGGTCTGATCGCCGGCAGCTTCTCAACTGGTCCCGGGCCGGCCCGCCCGCCACGCCCGCCCGGCAAGGTAAGAATCCTGACCATAGGTTCAAGTCCAACTTCAGGAGCTGAGCATAAAAATCAAAACTGACACTTCAGTGCAATATTGAGGAATGCTACAGTCTAGGATGTGATGTCTTTCCTATAGAATGTTAAACCAATGCCCTGCCTACTTTCTTAAGCGGATGTAAAAGGTCGCATGGCGCTATTTTGAAGAAGAGTAGTTGAGTTACCTGGCCAATATTTATTCCTCAATCAGTATCACAAAAACAGGTTAGCTGGGCATTAGTACATTGCTGTTTGTGGGAACTTGCTGTATAAAATTGGCTGCAGTGGTATCTGCATTTCAATAACCGCTACACTTCAAGAAAAGTATATTTCATTGGCTGTAAAGCACTTTTGTGTGTCCTCTGGTTGTTAAAATGCACTATATAAAAATGCAAGTCTTTCTATTCTTTCTATCCAGGTTTACTCATCACAAAATGCTTGGCCCAGGTTCTTGGACAAAAGGGTTTTATACATATGTGCTGTGTTCCTGCACCACTATTCAAACAGTTTAACTTCAAGGCAGCTCACATGTGAATAATGGCCAATTGATTTAAGTTCTCCAGATGAACCAGCAGATACCGAAGAGGGGAGGAAACAAAGGGAAAGGAGGAAATAAAAGAATTAAGAGTAGCAGATATACATCAGATTTGATGGCAATGTTGTTCCTTTGAATTTTTTGTGCTCTGCACTTTCTGATTTCCTAATTTTGCATTACACATCATAAATCCTGAGATTTGCAAACAAGGATAAAGAAAAGCCTTTGTTTTAATGCAGCTATGGTCTTGCCCTGTGTACATAACTGATTAACTGATGTTGATTAACATGGCTTTTTAATAGGAATTTCTAGGATTCTTGCGATATGGCTGTGGTTAATGTGGTTTGATTTGGCCTTTCATAGAAAGCGGAAAATGTTTCAATGAGTTCAGATCAACTGAGAGTTACAGCACTGAGGTGTTTTCCAAATTGGGTTCAGGTGATATGGTCTATTCCACTGAAAGGGGAAGTAAAGTATACTGGGGAACAGGTTTTGTTCAAAATTGTTCCCAATACCTACGTTAAAAATATCTATAATTGGAAATTGGTATTTTATCCTCCTCCAGGTATGTGTAAATCCTAAGAAGGCATGGAATTGGTCCATGGTCATGCTTGGCAAAGCACTGCAGTGGTTTGCCGTTGCCTTCCACAGTAAAACTGACTAGGATACTCCCCCGCTCTTACCACCTGCCATCAGCCATATTAGAAAGATTTACAGGTTGATAACCTGTCTGGCCATATTATGAACACACCTTCCATGGCCATCAAGTCCTGAAGTGGGACTTGAACCCAGAGCTTCTGGCCCTGAGGTTGGGTCACTACCCACTGTGTCCCAACTAGCTTTTAACTAGCAAGTTTCCCACCTGCCATGTTGAGACTGGGCCCCTCAAGATCACTCTAATTATGGCATTTCTGAGAGGACTGTCTCTGTCCTTGGGTTTCTATCTTTACACGGTTCCATCAGAAGTCAAGTCAGAGCTTACCACCCCTTCAAATGATACCGCCAGAACTTGGAAAGAAGGAAACCCAAAATGGCAGGGATCCATTGGGGATGAAATGTTGAGGTTTGCGTTAGAACGGGGTGGAATAGCTCAGGGGTATAACTTCTCCCTCCAAGACAGATAGGCCAAGAAGCCCCCAGCCTTAACTCGTCAAGAGTTGGCTAACTTCAGACGGGGGCACAAAAAATTGGGAAGAGCCTATCTGTGAAGGCCAAGCGACAACATGTTTGGGTTCAGCTCTTGTATTCTCCATAGTCATACTCACTGTTCAGGCTCTCAACAGATGATAGCCACTTGAGTGAGATATGGAGGGAAACTGCTGTCTATGGAGCGCTCATGGATTGAGAACATGTTTTAATAATTTGTTCTTGGGATGTAGATGTTGGTGGCACTTATTGCCCTGGTTTGTATCGATTCGATGTAACTTGTGGCTTGCTAGGTCACTTCAGAGGGCAATTAAGATTCAATCATATCGGTGTGGGACTGGAGTCACATTTAGGCCCAGACTGGGGAAGGTCAGCAGTTTCCTTTCCTAGAGGATATTAGTGAACCAGTTGGGTTTTTACAGAAATCAAACAGCTTCTTGATCACTTTTACTGAACTCAGATTTTTATTTCCGCTTTTTAAAAAAAAACTGGATTTAAATTGTCAGATTGCCATCATGGGATTTGAACTCACAGCTCTTGTGATTATTAGTCCAGGCCACCTTTTGGAGAGGGGGAGAATGGGAGAATTTTTTTTTAAATGGTAGGGAATATATTTCTAAATTAATTTTTTTTTACATAAACATTGAGGCCGCGATTTGGACCAAAAGTGTTCCCTCAGCTCTCCTTCCTCTTTAGTTGTCTAATGAAAGCCAGAATTTTCTCTCACTGATCCCTGCGGACTCCTGCTCTCATAACGGTTCAATAATAGAGTTATTTTCTTTTAAATACCACAATTCAGGTGTGTAAATATATTTTCTGCTTTTAAGCCCTCAGAATATAAAGGCATGACTTGTGTTGCTGTTTGATTTATATAAGATGGTGAAGACGAACAAGTCAGCCAGGCTATTAAGTGGATCCATTTGACAGAACCTAAACAGCTCCTTCTCCAGTACTTACTGGAGTTTATTCAACACAAGTAGCAGAACGCCATTATAATAAACTCTGTAATTACAAACCTTCCTTTTTCAAAGGCTGCTTCTCTGGTCCCAGTTGAAGATCCATTGTGTACATTTGAAAATATAGAAATTTAGTCTGATTTATGAAAATAAAAATGCTTTTTTAAAAAAAAAAAATGTTTCTTCTGTGATCCTCAAGTGTCAACTTGCCTCAGTTGGTAACACTCTTGCCTCCAAGTTTGAAGGTTGTAACTAAAAGTCCTGATTTAGGCTGACCACTTGGTTGCAGTACTGAGGGGACGTTTTAAAGATAATTGGCAAAATAACTGAGGGGGAGATGAAGACATTTTTTGTTTTAACTCTGGAATGGGCTGCCCGAAAGGATGGTGGCTATAGATTCAATAGCAAAATTCAAAAAAGAATTGGATAAATACTTAAAAAGGGGGAAAAAAAATGCAGGATGATGGGGGAGGAATGAGGGAGCAGGACTAATTGGATAAAATTAAAATACTGCGGATGTTGGAAATCTGAAACAAGAACAGAAAATGCTGGAAAAACTCAGCAGTTCTGACTGTATCTGTGGGGAGAGAAACAGAGTTGACGTTTCAAGTCTGTATGACCCTTCAGAGCTAAAGAGAAGTAGAAATGTGATTATTTATACTGTTTAAGGGTGGGGGGGTGGTGGAGCAGGTGAAGCTGGATAGAGGACCAGTGATATGTGGGGGTAAAGAAGAGATTGACAAAGATGTCATGAACAAAAGGGCAAAGGGAGTATTAATGGCAGTGGTAAGGGTTAAAAAAGGTTCTGATAGTGGCATTAAGGTAAGAAAGCAGAATGTGATAATAGCAGGACAGGTGTAATTCTGTGAAAGAACAACATGAAAAAGTAACAGATGACCCTTGTGGGGGTGGGGTGGGGAGACGGGGGTGGTGGTGGGGGAAGAAAAAGGGATTGAAAATGGGATAAGAAGGAGGCATAAAAAAGAGGGATAAAACAATGAATAAATGAATGAAAATAAAAAATGAATAAAAATAAAAATAAGCGGATAAAAAATAAAAATGAATTTTGAAAAAAGGGATAATTGGATGGCTCTTTCAAAGTGCTGGCACAGGCACGATGCAGCGAATGGCCTCTTTCTGTGCTTTCAGGAACTGTCATCATATGTTCCACTACTGGGAATGTTGTCGATTGAATGAATCAATAAACCCAGGCCCATCTGATCCCCTGACATTATTTGAAAAAGAACAGGGAATTCTTCGGGTGTCCCGGCCAACATTAACCTCTCAGCTGATACCACCAAAAAAGAGATTAACTGGCCTTTTGTCTCTTTTGCTGTTTGTTGGTTCTTGCTGTACGTGATATTTGGCTGTGGCATTTGCCTGCAAATCAATAGTGAGCGGACTCCAAAAATTGACTTCATTGGCTGTGAGGTCATGAGAGGCACTACATATATTGTCAAGAACACTTCAATCTCAGAAAATGGTTCATCTTCAAGGACTAAGAGCATTCTGAAAGAATCCGTGGGCAGAATCGTCCCAGGTTTGCACAAATTGCGATAGCGGGCAGGAAAAAAGTTCTACCCGCCAGTCGCAATGGAGGGTTTTCACGCCGTATTGTCCCATTCTATCCTCATTAATTATGCAGCCGCAGGAAACACGCCGTCTCGCTGGTGGGCAGCCTCTGATTTGTCCACTGCGCCGTTACCTCGCCCCCTTCCTCACGCTGGACGCCATGTTTAAACTGCAGCCATGCGCACACCTCTCAATGCTTGCAGCCCAGGGCTGCTCCGATGAAGACATGACCCCAAACGCCAAGAAGAATGCAGGCCCCCCCCCACCCCCCGCCCCCCGATTCAGAGACACATTCTTGGGACACCTTTTGGACACTGTGGAGGCCCCCTGCCATGTCCTCTAACCCCGCTCTGGCTGCAGGAGGCCCATCAGTCTCACCACTCCAGTGGTCAGTGCCAATGCTGCACACAAGAGGTTGGCCATCCAGTGCAGAAAGAGGATGAATGATCTCATCTGTGCTGCCAGGATAAGGCAACCATTTTATCACTCTAAACTCACACACTCACAAGCCCATCACACATTCACTGACATTTTATTGCCAGCTCAAGGGACATCACCACTCACTCTCTCACACACACGCACATCTTCCTCTGGCCTCATCTCCTCTGGAGACTGCCTCCTCAGCTCTCACCATCTTGAGGCCACTTGCACAGATCAACATGTGCCCCCACACATAGCCGAGGATACCCCCCTTCCCTAGTACAGCCCTCACCCTGCAACTTCATCTTTTGTCTGAGGCCACTTCTCCCCCTTCCCCAAGCAAGCCCTAGCCGTGCAACCATTGAAAAGCTACACCCGCCTTACGGCTGGTCTGGTAGGTAGAGACCTGCCCGTGAGCCCCCTCTAAAAGTGATGTGGTGCTGCCTGCGAAGCCTGGCGCTGGTGACTGTGAGTGCTGCCCAAAACAAAGTAGGCAAACAAACCTCGAAGTCCCAAGCAAAGTGCAGCTCACCAGGTGCACGCTGCTTATGTACAGTTGTGAAAGATATCGGTGTGCAATCACGCCACTGTGCCTGGATGATCCAGATTGGGTGATTCTGGCGAGAAAGGCTTATAATGAGATATTAGTTTCCCGATGTGCACCGGTGGGAAATGTGACCCGTCATTGACAGGTGGAGCGGACAATTGCAAACTGGTTTCACAATGGCGTAAAGCCGATTTTTGGCCTTCTTGCCATGTTGTCCCCTCACGCACGTCATGACACCGGTTGCCAACGAGAACAGAAAATTCTGGTCTGTGTTTTGAAAGATACTGTTTCTTAAAGGGTTAATGCCAAGACACTCATTGTTATCCCTGGAAGAAACATCCTTTTAAAAGAAAAGGTAATTAAGCAGTTTTAAAGATGCTGGAAACCTCTTGACCCTGGTGGACTGTGTACAAAGGAGGCCACAATGGTAGTTTATGGCTCTGGAAGAAAAACATGCCTGGAAAACTATTGAAAAGTTGGTTTTTATTTTGCTCTGAGGAGAAGAAAGACCAACTGCTTGTGAAAAGAAGCCAGCAGCCTTTTTGCAGTCCCAAGCCAGTCCACAGGGGGCAGTCAATATAAACTGCTCTTAAATTGCTCCATGTGCTGGGATTAAGTAGCTGCAAGTGTTCCTCAAGCCCACCTGAAGAGTAGTGCAAGAGTCATCAATTGTTTCACAGATCAGCGCTGAGACCAACCGTATAACCTGGATGCCATTTCAAGAATTCCACCATCTTTCTTTTTCCCTTGGATCCTTAACTTTTAATTTCTGGCAGAATTCCTCTATTTTTATTTTATTTTTTTGGGGGTGTGTGTGTGTGTGTGTGTGTGTGTGTGTATTTGACTTAGGGTATCTTGAAAGAGTAATTAGTATGCTTTCATATTCCATACTGTATATTAATAAGCTTTTGCCTTTCTATTTGACAAGACTAGTTTTATAATAAATTAATACGTTTGTTTATTATTGAAAGAAGCCTGGTTAAAGTTTCTTTTATTGTGGGTAACAGTAGTGAAGGTAAACAATTGGCCATTTTGCTGAGTGAATCAAACTTTTAAGCTGATGTTGCGACCTGTGGAGTCGTGGGGCTATCCAAACTGCGCTCTCTTCCCATCCCGGTTGTAACAAATGTGTTCAAGTTTTTACTTTCCTCGTGGGTCAGTGAGTAAATGCATCGCCTTGTGTCTGGGGCTGAGCCAAATAGACCACCCCAAACACGGCGTGGAATGAGTGAGTCCCTCCCCCATGTTGTGACTAACATTGGCCACCAGGAGGCACCATTCACTTGATATTTGATGCTGTCAAACGAAGCATTAAGTAAGGTATGTAAACACCAATTTAGTCCTTCATGTGATCACATCAAAGATTTAATTACTGTTCTGATTTAAGATGTTGTGAATTTCTAAAGTACAGCTCCTCCATATATTGTGTGGGAATGGCAGAGAGTTGGAGTGATTACAAAACAATAATCTTATCAAGGAATTCAATTCATCTCATAAACACAGAAACAGAAAGGCTCACATTGTTTTAAAGATTAAATTGCTCCCCGAATCACTCCAGACCAGCTTTTGATAAATGGAATCTAAAATTTATGGGATTTGTTTGTTACTTCATTTTGGTCCTAGTTTATTGTTGGTAAATTACACTTGCAGGGGACTGAGATACAGTTTATTGTGTTATTTGGTGTCTGATAATCAACCCATGTCAAAAAATTGCAGTGTAACTACAAGTTTATTGGACGATGATTAATAGTTTATTTATTAATAATTTATTTACTGTAACTACTACAAGTTTATTGGACGATGATAAATAATTTGTTCCACATTATTCATCCTACAAGTTCTACCTTTTCTCCCCACCCTCCCTGTATCACCTGCTCTAACTCAGTCTTTCAGTCTTACCCAACGCCTCAAAACTCTGCAGTTCCTCTACTCCCTCAATATCTCCTGCCTCCCACCTTCAGACTTTTAAGCTCCAAGCTTAGTATCTGCTAAATGCTGTATCTTCCCACATCTTCTCTCCTGATTTAGCTGAGATCGTACTAGAAGTTGAGGTGGTCTTCTGGCACAATGGGTAGTGTCGCTGCCCCTGGGCCAGGAGCTCTGGGTTCAAGATCTACTCCAGGGCTTGATGGCCAAGGAAGGAGCGTTCATAACGTGGCCAAACAGGGGGCTTTTCAACCTGCCAATCCTTCCAACACATGCCAATGACAAGCGGTAAGAGTGGGAGAGATCAGCCATCTGATGGAAAGAAATTGGAGCCTCTCCCATCACTATCCATGTATGGCTCCAGGCTACACAACACGCAGGTAAAAGCGTTTGTTAACTCAGGCTCCGTGCGGCCGACTGGCTCAGTTTGCTGGACGATTGGTGTGGGCCAGATTCAAGAACATGGGGTTCAATTCCTATTCTGGTTGGGATGGATTTGGGACCTGCCTCCTTCCTCTACCCATAGCAGAGGTCGTGAATCCAGATTCGCGCTAAGTGCGGTAGCGGCCGGGAAGAAAGACGTTTTACCCGCCGGCCGCAATGGCGGGTTTTCGTGCCGTATCGTCCTCTTCCCGTCTCATTAATTATGCAGCCACAGGAAACACTGTCCCGCTGGCAGGCGGCCTCCAATTTGTCCACCAAGCTGTTACCTCGCCGCTTCCTCACACTGGGCGCCATATTTAAACTGCAGCCGTGCGCATAATTCTCAATTCTAGCAGCTCAGGGTTGGCACCGGTGAAGACGTGGCCCCAAAAGCCAAGAAGAATGCAGCTCCCCACCCACCCCACCCCGATTCCATGACGCATCCCTGGGATGCCTTCTGGATGACATGGAGCCTGCTGCGATGTCCTCTACCCCCGTTCTGGCCGCAGGAGGCCTATCAGTCTCACCACTCCAGCTTGGGAGACGGTAGCAGAGGTGGTCAGTGCCAATGCTGCAAACAAGAGGTTGGCCATCCAGTGCAGAAAGAAGATGAATGATCTCATCTATGCCACCAGGGTAAGGCAACCATCTCATCACTCTAAACTCACACACTCATGAGGCCATCACACATTCACTGGCATCTCACTCACTGCCAGCTCAAGGGACATCACCACTCACTCTCTCACACACACCCTCACATCTCCATCTGGCCTCATCTCCTCTGGAGACTGCCTCCTCAGCTTTCATCGCCTTGAGGCCACTTCCACAGATCAACATGTGCCCCACACACACCCTGGTATACCCCCCTTCCCCAGTATGGCCCTCGCCCTGCAGCCTCTTCTCTTGCCTGAGGCCACTTCTCCCCCTTCCCCAAGCAAGCCCTAGCCCCGCATTGTTGAAAAGCCGCCCCCCCCTGCCTTACGGCTGGTCTGGTAGGTAGAGAACTGCCCGTGAGCTCCCCTAAAAGTGATGTGGTGCTGCCTGCGAAGCCTGGCGCTGATGATCGCGAGTGCTGCCCGAAGCAAGGCAGGAAAACAAGCCTCAAAGTCCCAAGCAAAGTGCAGCTCACCACGTGCACGTTGCTTACGTACCATCGTGAAACACATGATCCCGGATGATCCAGCGTGAGGGATGATTCTGGCGAGCAGGGCTTATAATGAGACGCTAAAGTATTGAAATTAGCTCCCTGACGTGCGGGACAGCCTCCCGCCATTTATGTGCAAGCTGGTTTCACAATGGCGGAAAACCGATTTTTGGCCTTCTCGCCATATTGTCCACCCACGCCCACTGCCAGTGGGACCGGACAATTCCGCCCTATGTGACGGCTCACGCCCCTTCATATAAGTTTCTCAGTTTTAAATGAAAGACTTGTAAAAAGCTGTATAAAGAAAACGTAAAACTTGGGTTTCTCTATAACAAAATTGTAAATCACAAGTACAAATAGCATGGTTATTAATACGTTATAAATGCCATCAAAATCTATTGTAAGTACTGCCAATGTGTATTCAGTAATACATATCAGTTTTTCCATTGCTGTGAATGATTTCCTTTTTGCATTCTGAACCCTGGAAAGTGGCTGTTATTCTCACTTTATTACCGCTTAGTGAAGGGGCTACATGTCTTCAGCTGATTCATTTCTCCAATACATTCTGCAAAATCTTCTGCATTTCACTCCCTGACAAGTATGCCTGCCTTGCCTCATTCTTTTTGGGTTTCAAATTCGCGTTGTCAACTTTTTAAAAAAAAATATTGTTTTAAATCCCTTTTCCTAACTTGGCCCTGGCTGCTAAGATATTTTGCATGCCAAGCCCTCATGATTACAAACAAATTATGAAGTAATCCTTAACTGTTTAATATTAATAATGTCATATACTTTGGCATTTAAGCCATTAGTTATCCAATGAGTTTATTTATTATTAATATTTAAATCTATTTTTCACGGTGGGTAATTGCTGGATTATATGTACTGCTGCTGTATTAAATTTATGCGTAGTCGCTGGGGTGTTGAGGGACAGCAGGGAGAGCAAAAGACATGCTCTCCATCACTGCTGCAAGAGCCCTTTCACACTATGAAGCTTATGCCAGGTTAAACATGGAGAAATATTCTAATAGGTATAATGAAATGCACTATCACTTCAGGTCCACAAATATTTGACCAGGGGCAACATTTTCAGGACTATGGGAAAAGAGTGGGATTAATCGGACAGCTCATTCAAAGAACAAACATGTCGCACCCTGTCCTCATATCTCCTTCTTTGCCTCAGTGTCCATTTTTGTCTGATTGCATTCCTGTGAAGTGTCTTGGGAACATTTTACTGCATTAAAGGCGCTATAAAAAATGGCATTTGTTGTGACACACAAGGGTGGGAGGTACAGTCGCAGTAAATTGGATTGGGCTGCAGTTATACTGTAGCTTTCGCACCAGTATGGATTCGCACATGGCAGCTTCTTGTCAACCATACTTGCCTGTGAATCTGACTCTTGTGGCTACGAGGTAGTTCTGCGCACAACTACTTATAGCATGAGCAGTACTCAGTTCCCAGGTGACAAACTGCATTGGGAGCACTCATGGGATCAGCTTTCTCATGACTTTATATAGTGAGCAGGAGGTCCAAAAGAGCCTCCTTCCCATTGACATCTTTTCAACGCGACATTGAAATAAAGGCTAAATTTGACGCCAGCTGACAGCGAATGAGTGGGAAAGTTCCACGTGATGCCAAGCCCAGGTGATACAAGAGAGTTAAGGAGGCTCAAGCCGCTTCCCTGTGGACTCACACACGGCCTCTCTAATTCCAGAGTTATACTGCTGGCTTTCCTTTCGCTGTGGGGCAGAAACAGTTTTACGGTGACCCAGGGGTGCAACCAAAAAAATAATGGCACGCCAAGTGCCACATGAAATAATACAAAGCCACATTTTGGAAAGTTGGCACTATGTGACCTGAGATAACTGACATGACTTCAATTCATTCTAAAAAACCTACAAAACGCTGGGTCAGCTCACCCGATACATGACAAAGGTTTTCATTGACGTGAAGCATTTGCATCTGAGGAAGGCATGTTGCCCAAGGTGGGTGCCAAGTCACCTGCATCCTATTTTAGTGAGACGTGCGATACCATCCATAGCAGGTGGTCTCACATGCTACCCCAACTTCCCACTGGGCACAAAGCCAAGTTTCAAAAGTTCCAACAGACCACTCGAGAGCTCTTTTTTTAAAAAAAAATGTTCCATATCTTATTGAAGGTTAGCAGAGAGATGACAGGAGACGTGGCTTTCTGCTGCTGGCCAGATTTAACTCACGTTAGGAAGTCAGCGAATGGAGGCCCTGTGTACGTGAGTACGGACACAGAGTTCTCTCTCTAATTTCAAAGAGCAGCCAGGAACTCAGAAACCTGACGAAGGCCTTTGGGCTCCAGGCTGCGCTAACTGCAGTACATCCAGACCCCAGGAGGAAGATTCCCTTGACACAATCATCAATCTATTTTTCTCTAAAAGATCTACGATTTAATTGTACATAATCCAGAGTCCCATTCCCTCACCTTCGACCCCTCCCTGTACATGCATGGTAGATATATTTTTCTTGGGTTCATGCATGTAAAGCTACAGATCCATTTTAAAAATATATTTTGAATATATAGTGTCACTTTATGGGCACCACTAAGATCTGATAAATATCTTCACTTGTGAGGCTGACCATTACTCATTTGCAGTTTCGCTGCCTGTGAGTTATCTGATCTTCACGGTACAGCTATTTATCTGTTGGCCTTGACATATTCTCTATAAAATTCGTACTGGTGAGAGACTTTCCTGGAAATCCACTGCAAGTTTCACCGATAAATTAACTGCAATGCCTTTGCCGGTGATGTTTTTGTTGTTGAAGATGCTATGTGAAGCC
This sequence comes from Cetorhinus maximus, assembly GCF_964194155.1. Classification (NCBI taxonomy): domain Eukaryota; kingdom Metazoa; phylum Chordata; class Chondrichthyes; order Lamniformes; family Cetorhinidae; genus Cetorhinus; species Cetorhinus maximus. The sequence goes on from NC_135891.1 coordinate 111,728,044, forward strand.
TGGAAATAGGGAAGGGAAATGATCTGCAAGGGTCCCTGTTCCAAATTACTCTTCAGTGACTGTGCTGCAAGTGTGGATGCGCGACCTGAGGACATGATCAGGTTCAGATATGATGCCTTTCACAGTCGAATAACCTGCCCCGACTCACTGTCTCTTGCATCAAGAATGACTCTTGCATCGAGAGTGACTATTCAAGCCAATTGGTGTTCGCATGGGACTCTACCCCAGCAAAATTTTGTGTACAGCAGTCGCATTATCGTCTCTGAATTAGAAGGTTGTGGGTCCCCGCTGGTGACAAAATCCAGGCAGACACTCCAGTGCAGTACTGAGGGAGCAGCACTGTTGCAGGTACTGTCTTCAGGAGAGACATTAAATTGAGGGCTTCATCTGCCCTCTGAGTTGAACGCAAAATATCCCCTGGCATTATTTCGAAGAAGAGCAGAGGAGTTCTTCCCAGTGCCCTGGCCAATATTTATCCCTCAACCAACATCACAAAAAAACAGACTGTTTGGTCATTTATCACACTGCCGTTTGTGGGATCTTGCTGTGCGCAAATCGGCTGCCGCATTTCCTACATGGCAACACTTTGAAAAGTACCTGCATTGGCTGTAAAATGTTTCGGGATGCTCTGAGGTTGTGAAAAGCGCTATATAAATGCAAGTTCTTTCTTGTTTTAGCCAAAGAATGGAGAACTGTGGATCAAGTTTATTTTTGCAACATTGGACTTCTATCTATACTACGAGCATCATTTTGCAACAAGACACTGAGTCACCAGCAGTCAAGTCCCAACCTATCACCATTTATAATGAACAATATGTACTTAAGATGTAACATAGGATGATTTGTAGGCTGTATATTAATTTCAGGGTTTGGATGACAAGTAATAAATCACTTGTGCTTTACTCATGTAATTTATGACATAACACAAACCTCTCAATGAGATTACAACTGACTTTCCTATTCTCTTTATTCTATGGTTACTGATTGGTAATTTATTTTACCACCCTGCCAAGATCAAAGGTGATAGCTCACATATGTGTAATATCACTTAGCGATCACTGCCATTGCTTTCTAAAGTCTTTTTAAAAGACCACTGAAGATTGTATTGGCAGCCAACTCTACTAGTGATGGTGAGAGCTTCCACAGGATTCATGTGGGCTGTAAATCTTCCTCAGAACTTGCCGTCACTGGTGTACTATTATCAATCCGAAGGCCCAAAGAGTGTGTTTTGATTGAAAACAAGGAGACTCCAAACTCAGCCCATAAATCACCAGTTTGACCTCTAGCATTCTGTTTCCGAATTCCTAGCGCTGATACTGGGATCTTCTGAGCGTCAGAGAGCTAACTGGTCACTGGAGGCAGTGCAGCACCCAAGCTTGATGTTATCCTCACCTGACGCCAACATGCATTGCTGTCCCTGGAGAGTCATCGAGAATTCAAGCACCCCGTGATTTTTTTCCCCCACCATCTCCAAAACCTGTAGACTCTTAAGCCAGTTGTAGTACTTTCACACCTACCTTGGCTAACAACGACTGTAACACGTAACAGGAAATGAAGGAACCCTACCTATTCTGCTGAGCCATCACATTGACACCATTGTCGAAATTAGTTCTTGGTTCCCAATAGCACCATGTGGGATGCAACTGGTCAGGGTTGAGCAATAGAGACTTGTACCCTGGACATCCCTGGGGCATTAAGTAGATTTCTGGAAGTCAGGGAATTGTATCAGGAGAAGTTACGTAAAGGTTTTCCTGTGATTATTCGTCATCTTCAGGTGAAGGGACGAAACCTGTATTGAAGAATGGAAAATGAGGTAGATGAAGAATTAGCGATTGGGTGATCCCAAGTTTGGATTTTAAAATTATGGAGATTGTTGGTGAGAGAAAAAGAACAGGAAAGGAAAAGGGAGCAGGAAGTCGGAGGGATTCCCAACGCAGAGTGTGGCGGATAAACCCGCTGAATCGCGCAATGTTCAGCTAATTAATTTTGCAGCCGCAAGGTTCACATTGAATCTTGTGGCAGGTCAGGCAGGAAGTCGGCTGCCCCACCATCATTTCCGGGCGCCATATTTAAAGGCACCCGGATCCACTCCACTTGCAGAGTTGCCCTTCCCCAGACCACACCCCCTCGCAGAGTTGCTCTTTCCTCCCTTCCCCCCCCACCACCTCTTGCAGAGTTGCCCTTCCCTGGACACCTCCATTGCAGAATTGCCCTTTGCCGGATTACCCCCCACCCCCTTGCAGAGATCCCCTACCCTGAACCACTCCCCTTGCAGAGTTGCCCTTCCCTGGGCCACTCCCTTCCCCCCACCTTGTATCTCGCCTCCCGACCACCTCCGCTTCCTTCGTGTGGTCCAACATCCCCCCCTTCCTTCGTGTGCGTGCCATATGCTGCGTGATATTCTGCCAACACCCAGGAGAAGAGCGGTGAGAATGGCATAGACAGTGTCTAGTGGCGGGTAAGTGACAGAGACGCCCTCGCACCGGGTGCACGCCACGTTTGCGGACCGGGAAACGGAACGGTCTGATTTCCGGCTGGCGGGGCGGAAGATTTCACAGGGGCGCAAGATTCCGGTCTGTAGCCCCGCTGATGAGCACTCGTGACATGCAAATTACGATCCCGACGTTCCCCAGTGAGAAAGACGATCCACCACGAACCCGCCATGCAAGTGCTGAGGGGAAGATTGCAACTTATTTCCCGGTCAGCAGATGTTCGGCTTTTGAGGCCTCACTCCAAATTTTCCGGCCTCACCCGCCACAATTCCCGCTGCTGGCAGGACCGGAAAATTCTGCCCAAAGCCCTGGAAAAGTTCCAGGATAAGTCCTGAGTTCAACACAGTAAGAATTAAGAGAGAAAGAAGGATATTTAAGATGGCACATTTGAGCAAAGTTCATATAGAGTGTATTTATGTGGTGGCTGCTGTATTTGGAGGAAAAGTTTGCACTTTTGCTTCACAGTTGGCATATTTTAATATTCCAAATCACAGTCAAACATTTCCTGCAGCAGCTGCATTTGCTCAATATTTCCCAGAAAGTAAAAAATGATTTTATAAAACCTGACAATGTAATTGCAGTAATTATATTTTGCTAAATAGTAAAAGACGACATCCCAGTGGTACATTAACCCATGGAGTCATTTATAACTTGTGACACCTTTCAGTCATTTTGAAATTGGGCAGGAAACATCACCTGTCTCTAATACCCCTTAATCTGTGGTTTAGTTGTCTTCAAGCCATGATGTCGGCAAAAAATCCTTACAGATTCCTTCCCCGCACACCTTGCGTTTTAGTTCGTTTGTCATTTCCGGTTCATTCTTTTTATTGAAATTTCGGGCAGTGCTTTTCGGTCAGCGTGCCGGGGCGTGCCCGACAGGCTCGTGTGTGAAACAGTGCCCGATGACGTCGGTCACGCACTTGCGCTGGCGAGCGCGTGTTAAAGTCGGAATCCCGCCCGCCGACGATTAAGAGGGTTATTAAGCCCATTAACGGCACAATTAACTGGGATTTTTCGGTGCCCGTCCAACCAGTTGGCGGGGGCGGGGGGAATCGGCCAGGCAGCCTTTGCATTTTTCAGGAAACCTCTTCCAAGGGCAGGATAAGGTTTCCATCATTACATTTTTAAAGAAGTAAAAATGCTTGGACAGAATTTTCATGCTGTACATGTTGAGGCGACTGTTTCTGTTGCGTGGGCGTTTTCCCCCCGGTTTTTAAAATCTTTATTTTGTGTATTTAAATTCTGCAGCTTTCTGAGGCAGCTCTCTGCCATCAGGGAGTTTTCATTCCGTGCTCCCCTGCGCCCGCGCTGACTTCAGCACTCGCCCTCCTCCCACCCCCAACCCGATTAACAGCCAGCCAGTGTGAAGTCACGGTCGGGGGTCCGATCGCGGTTGGCGGTCCGTTTCCCAACCACTCGGGGGCCCGCCGATCGCGCCCGCCCGCCCGCCAAGCTGAGAATTGAGGCCTTCGTTTCACTGGAGCTTTTTTGGCAGCTCTCTGAGTGCGGAACAGAGCTTTACAATTTGAGTGCCCCCTTACTGCCATTAAGAGATCATTTTTCAAAATGTCATAATTACTCTGTGTTTGACCTTCTGGTGCTTATGTTGCCCATTTCTTCCATTCTATTTATAAATAGATATTGGTTTATATGATATGAGCGTGAGTGGAAGGGAAACAAGAGACAGTCCAATTATAGACTGATGCTTTTATTTTGACTCCTAGAATGGTTTAATGACCAAAAATCATCTCCCTTTTCTTCCCTTATCCCTACAAGCTAAAGATTGTGAAAGGTATTATCAAGTAACCTAATATTCATAAATAGTTTCAAAGCAAGGGGGGACCCTGTGAAATTTTAAAAAAAATATATAGCATCTTTCATAATCTCAGGAGGCCTCAGAGTATTTTACACTTTGGAGAGATGGTGGCAGGGCGCTAATGTCACTGGACTAGCAATCCAGTAACTCATACTAATGCATTGGGGACATGGGTTCAAATCCCACCATTGCAGCTGGCAGATTTTAAATTTAGTTAATAAAATCCAGAATTAAAAGCTGGTCTCTGTAATGCTGAGAATGAAACTATCATTGAGTGTTGTAAAAACCCATCTGGTTCGCTAATGTCCTTTAGGGAAAGCAATCTGCCATCTTTACTTCATCTGGTCTACATGTCTTTTAACTGCCCTCTGAAATGGCCGAGCAAGCCACTCAACTCAAGGGCAATTGGGCATGGGTGACAAATGCTGGCCCTACCAGCGACGCCCACATCCCACGAAAGAGTAATAAAGCAGTCAATGCACGGCTTTTGAACCATAATCATTGTTGTAACGTTGCAATTATAGCAGCCAGTTTACACACAGCAAACTCCCACAAACAGCAGCAATATGACAATGACCAGGTAATCTCCTGTGTTAATTGAGGGATAAATATTGACCTGGACATGAGCGATAATTCCTCTGCTCTTCTTCAAAACAGTACCATGGTATCTTTATGTCTACCTAAGAGGGCAGGCTGGGCCTCAGTTTAACATCTCATCTGAAAAAGGGCAACGTGACAGTGCAGCACTCCTTTGTTACTGCACTGGAGTGGCAACTTAGACTTCTGCACTCAAGTCACTGTGAGTAGGACTCGAACCCACAACCTTCTGACTCAAGGGCTAGAATGCCACCAACTGAACTACATGCTCAATGCCTTTTTCTATTTTGACTCCAAGAAAGGCATAATTATCTCCTCTGGTGATTCGGCCGGATTTTAAGCGTGGGGCCAGTTTTCAGAGATTGGGAATAGGAACTCAACCACAGCTCCTGAAAAGAGCGCTGGTGCATCTTAACTCCGAAACCTGAATTTAAATCTTGCCGACCAACCATACCAGGCAGGAAAATCACTCGACCCGGAGATCAGGAAAGTGGGGAGATTGAGAGCCTTAGCTGTCCTGTGGGTCATTCACAACTGGGAAGCAAGAGGCAAATCTGCAGCCATAGATTTCCTTTGGGTCCTGGATGAACACTCCTGACCCCAGTGGCAAAGTGAGAAGTATAAAAAAGTCCCCCCTTGTTTATAAAAAAGACCCCACTACAGTTACCCACTCGGACCGCCGAGTTAAAATTGCAGTTGAGTCCCAAAGACCTCTGTGTTGTCTCCTGCAACAGGAACTGCCTACTGCTTGCTACATCAGTGAGACTGTGCTTTGTCAATTGCACTCAAAGGTCACCACAGTTTTGAAATTTTTGTACCACTGGATTTTTTCAGTTTGCTACAGAGGATGATAGCCGCACATCTCAACCTGCAGCAGATTGTTGCATTCAGCAGATCACTAATGTCCTATTCTCCAGGGCAGGACAGTACACCATCTTCCCCATTGAACTCAGTAGATAGCTTGTGGCTTTGCAGAAGTCACTGGCTTCCTTCAATATATTGAATACTCAATACTGAAATACATGTACCATCACCCTAACCCAGACCAGTTAATTCAGCAGACTGGAATCCATCTTAGATTGTACCTGCAAGTTTGTGTGACTCCTACAGTAGAACATGTGCCTAGGATTCAATGGCTTTCTAAAAGGTAGCTTGATAAATTTTTTCATCAATTTCCCTCAGGTACATTGAGAGACAGCATTGCATCCATCCAGGTCAATTATTCTCCTCCGATTTACTGAGCCCTCCATTTTACACTTTGCCAATGTGGGATTTGAACTCACAAATCTCTTAGCTGTTAGTCTATTGCCACAATCACTGTACTACCTGCTTAGGCAGCCATTGAATTCTCTCTCAATTATTTCTCCCTCCTTTTAATTTTCAGAGTTTAGGGGATTACAAAGTTAAGTCTAACAGATTGTGATGGGGTCTATTTAAAAAATGGGCCATTTTTGCAATGCTATTAGTGTCAGAGAAACACATAAAATACATTAGCAGTAATTAATTTATTGGTAGAAATGTATACTGTAATGGATAGAGAGGGTTAATGTGCACTCTCTGGGGATGTATAATTTGTCTCAGTCACAAGCAGCCCTTACTGTAGATGATACGTCCATGCTTTACATCTGCACATTATAAAATGCAACATAAAACTGCACCAGACAGATAAAAGCTTTTCATTTATTAAACTGATGTAAACTTGACAAGTATTTTAATTCTACTTATTTTGTCTCTATTTATGTTTTTTTATGCAGCAAGGGAACTTGAGGTGGAGGTGAAGGATTCAAAGCAGCACAGGGCTCTTCAGAATAACCATCCCATTAGTTATTTATATGGGTGTGTGTTGACATTTCTTCCCACTGTTTTTCCTGAATGCTAACTGGGGTGCAGTTCAATAAGTGGCCAGCACATTCCCTGCCGAGCTGCCATCATTTATCTGAGGCCAGATGTTGTGTGCCGACAGGCTGTCTGGCTGCGGAGGGTTGAACCCATTCCCTGTTCTCACCCATGAATTGGGAATGGCAATTTTGGTTTATTATTGCCCCCAACCCCCATCTGAAACTCAGGAGCTCAGGGGCCAACTCGAGCATCCCAGTAGAGAGCAGCTAAACCTACCTAGATCAGAGGTCAAGCCTGGTACTTCTGCTCCATATGGCTCAGTCCCACACTTAGGAAGGATGTGAAAACTTGAAGAGGGGGTGCAGGGAACACAAGATATAGGAGCAGAAGGGGACCATAAGGCCTGTCAAGCCTGCTCCACAATCATGGCTGATCTTGGGCTTCAATTTCATTTTCCCGCCCACTCCCCATATCCCTTGATTCCCTGGGAGAGCAAAATTCTGTATATCCCAGCCTTAAATGTATTCAATCATGGAGCATCCACAACCCTCTGGGGTAGAGAATTCCAAAGATTCACAACCCTGTGAGTGAAGTAATTTCTCCTCATCTCAGTCCGACATGTTCGGCCCTTATCCTGAGACTGTGCGCCCGTGTTTTAGATCCCCGGAGCAGCGGAAACAATCTCTCAGCATCTACCCTTTCAAACTCCCCCTCAGAATCTTGTATGTTTCAATGGGATCGCCTCTCATGCTTCTAAACTTCAGAGAATATAGGCCCAATTTAGTCAGCAAGATTTAGGAGAATAGTTCTAGGGACGGGGGACTTCAGTTACGTGGATAGATTGGAGAAGCTGGGATTTTTCTCTTGAGAGAAAAGAAAGTTGAGAAGAGATTTGATAGAGGTGTTCAAAATCATGAAGGGTCTAACCAGAGTAGATGGGGAGAAACTGCTGCCATTGTCAGAAGGACCGATTAACTAGAGGGCAAAGGGTTAAGGTGATTGGCAAAAGAACCAAAGGTAACATGAGAAAAAACAATCTTGTGCAATGAGTGGTTAGGATCTGGAATGAACTGCCCCAGATTGGTGGAGGCAGGTTTAATCATAACTATCGAAAGAGAACTGGATAACTACCTGAAGGGGAAAAGATTTCAGGGCTACGGAGAAAGGGTTGGGGGAGTTGGACTGGCTAAATTGCTCTTGTAGAGAGCCAGCATAAGCTGAATGGCCTCCTTCTGTGCTGTAACCATTTCTACATGAACTCTATCTTCTAAACCCACTGGGGAGATTTCTGTCTATTTTTAAGGCAGAGGGTAATAGTGCAAAGATAAAAATGAAAACTGAGCTTTAACTTTTTTTTCTACAATCCTCATTAAAGCTTGCACATCTAAATTGCATTATGAGGATGGTAATGGACAGTTGGCAGAGACTTACAAGGCTACAGTTTCATTGAATGGCCATTAAAATGTCATAAACCAGCAAAGTAAAGTTTGACCAATTTATGAATATCAGCAGAATCCCTGAGATTGAATAACAAGTAATGCCATGACGAGCTGTTTGTCATTTATACGGAACAATTTATCTTTTATCCAGTCCCTCTCCTTTGCTGCCCTTGTGACCCTGGCTGGGATATAGTTCCCTGGGCCGCAGCAGGCTTCAAGATAGTTTGGAATAGGAGGAGGGCATCCAGCCTGTTCTGTCAGTCAGTTAAATCGTGGTTGATTTGTACCCGAACTTCATTTTACCAGCCTTTTGGCCATATCCCTTGATAACCTTAAAACTTGTCGAACTCAAAAATGTCACTTGACTTCCATTTGGAAAAGAGAATTCCACATTTCCACCCTCTTTTTGTCTGAGAAAGTGCTTCCTGATTTTACTCTCGAATGTTCCAGCACTAGTTTTAAGGTTTTGCCCCTTTGTTCGGGATTCTCTCACCAGATTCTCTTCAGCTATATCAAATCCATTTATCCTTTTAAAAACCTCAATTTGTCACCCTTCAGCCTTCAAAACACAAGGAACCACAAATTGGTTTAATTTCTTCTCTAGCTTTATCTAAAAAAATTGCTGCATTATTTGACCCTGAGATAAGCTGCCAGCTCCTTATCTACTCCATTACCAAGACCATCCACTCCACCCTCCATGAAAGCACACATCCTCCTGCTCTACCTCACTGCATCTGCTGCTGAAACCCTCACCCATGCCTTTGTTACCTTTAGACATTACTTATTCCAAAGCTATCTTGGCCTGGCCTTTTATCTTGCACCCTTTGTAAACTTGAGCTCATTCAAAGCATTGCTTTCCATATCCTAACTCGCATCTAGTTCCATTCACCCATTGTCGTTGCCATTGACTGTCCCTCGATTTGATGATGAGGTGTAGTCAGAGTTGCAAGTTTCTACTATGGTTCTTCATGTGATTGAACATGCTGGTTCTTAACCCGCAGATCTTTGGACGTAGGGGGGCAGGATGTCCTAAGAGGTAGCGGGATCCGGAGTGCAGGATTTGCTTCCTTTTCTTTCCTTCTCTGCTGCCACTCTGCCTCATCATTAAGATGTTGTGCAGCTTGATGGACAAGTTGTCGCCATTCTGAATGATTTTATTTATTCATTCATGGCATGGGGACATTGCTGGCTAGGACAGCGTTCATTACCCATTCCTAATTGCCCTTGAGAACTGAGTGGGTTGCTAGGCTGTTTCAGAGGGCATTAAGGGTCAACCACATTGCTGTGGGTCTGGAGTCACATGTAGGCCAGACCAGGTAAGGACGATACATTTCCTTCCCTAAAGGACATTAGCAAAGCAGATGGGTTTTTATGACAATCGACAATGGTTTCATGGTCAGCATTGGACTTATACTTTATTGAATACAAATTTCACCATCTGCCATGGTGGGAGTCAAACCCCACTCCCCAGAGCATTACCCTGGGTCTCTGGAGTACTGGTCCAGTAACAATACCACTACACCAAGCTCCTCCCAGCCATTAATGTCAATGCTGCCGTGCTTTAAGGAGAGCTTCAGAGTGTCTTTGAAGCAATTTCTTTGCCCCCAACCACCCCCCCACCCCCCCCACCCCCCCAACTCCCCCACCACCACCCCTGAATGCTGGCCATTTGAGAGTTGGGGAAACAGGACTTGGTGGGGTAATGGTTTTTGACCATTTGGAGACAGTGCCCAAACCATCAAAGTTGATTTTGCAGGAGTTTTGCCTGAATGCTTGTGGAGTTGCCATTTGTTTGATGGTCTTCCCATTGAATCCAGAGGATGCAGTGGAGGCATTGCTGATGGAATTTCTTCAGTGCTCTTATGCGTCGCTGATATACAGTCCAAGTCTCACAACAGTACAGGAGTGTGGTGACAACAACTGCTCTGTACACTTGGACTTGTGTTGACTTGTGGAGGTTTTTGTTGTCAAACGCTCACTGCTGCAGGTTGTAGAAGGTTGAGCTGACACAGCTGATCCAGTGTTGGATCTCCTCATCAATGGAGACCTTTTGGGAGAGATGGGTGCCAAGGTATAGGAAGTGCTCAACGTATCCCAGAGTCTCTCCTTCAACATGTATGGGAGGTAGAATATGTGGATGACCAGGTGTGGGTTGATATATGAGTTCTGTTTTGGCAGCATTCAAGGACAGGCCAAGTTTCCTGTATGCAGAATTGAAGAGATTGAGAACAACTTGCAAATCTGGTACAGAGTGGGTAACAACACTGCAATCATCTGGAAACTGTAGATTATGTGTATCTATGGTGGTCAGTTTAGTTTTGGCCTGGAGGCGACTGAGGTTAAAAAGTTTTCCATCTAGACAGGATTTAATAATACTAACACCAGAGGGCAGTTGATCTTTGATGAGGTGAACAGCCACTGTCAGGTAGATTGTAATTAGTATGGGGGCTGTCAAGACAGTCTTACTTGACCCCGGTCTGGATTTTGAAAGCATCTGTTTCAGATCTCCTACTCAAGCCAGTTGCAGTCATGTCATCATGAAGCAACTTCGGGATTCCGATGAAGTTTCTTTCACATTTACTTTGCAGCACAATCCACAAAGTCTTGCGATTTACTGAGTCAAATGCTTTGGTCAGAATGATGAATGCACTGAAGAGTTCCTGGTGTTGTTCTTGACATATTTCTTGGATTTGTTTGGTAACAAAGCTCATGTCAAAGGTTCTTCTGGAAGGTCTAAAGCCACACTGTGTCTCTGAGTGGATTTCCTCAGTCACAGGAAGTAGGCAATTCAGGAGGATGGGTGTCAGGATTTTCCCTGCTATGAACAAGAGGGAACTACCTCGATAGTTTTCAAAGCATGACTGATTGCTCTTCTTGAAGATAGTTACAATTGTCACATTCCTGAAGTTGACAGGGCAGGGGGGGTGCAGGGAGTTCCTATTCCCCCACGAATCCATGGGATGAGTGGATGGAATCTTGATTTGAGCAAATGTCCACCAGCTTTGAAGACCTCCGTTGGAATATCATCAGGGCTGCAGGCTTTGTTGTTTTTCATCAGTTTGATTGCTTTTTGCAATTCTCCTGTCGATGGTAGTTCCCCCATGGATTCTACGGCAAGGTACAGGGGCAATAGCCTGGAGAGTATCAGCTGCCACTGTGAATTCCTGGTTAAGTAATTGTTTAACATGTTCTTTCCAGCATTGGTGGATTGCATTGTCATCCTTAAGAAGAGAAACACCAACCTGTGAATGAAGCGGATTTTGTCCATTTGACCTCGGTCTATTGATGGTCCCGGCACCTTCAAAAAAGCTTTGCATGTCACGATAGTCAGCATATTGTTGGATCGCTCAGGCCTTGTCTTCCCGCTACATGTCCTTTATCTTCTGGATTTGTCTTTAGGCGTCAGCCTTGAGCTGCTGGAATGCTGCCTTCTTGAGTTGCGAAGCTGCTCATTTTTGTTCCAGGAGGTCACATATTTCAGCACCGTTTCTGTAGAGCCAGTCTTGGTGTTGACAATGTTGAACCCAATAGTCTGAGCACAGGAGTCTGATACAGCTGAATTTATTTGATCCCACTGTTCTGGAATGGAGTTGGGTGTGTGAAGGTTTTCCAGATTGGGTGTGAGCTGTATTTGAAATTCCTCTCTTCCGTTGGGCTGCTTTAGGGTTGAGACATTGATCTTCTTCCTCTTGGACTTTTGTGTCTTGTGATCTCTTAGTGCTTCGTGGATGTTCATCGTTGTTTGAACGAGTTTATGGTTTGTCCAGCAGACATCAACCCTCCACATAGATTGAGTGATTCAGACATTGCTTAGATCTTTTGTCCAAACAATGATATAATCCAGGAGGTGCCAATGCTTTGATCTAAGATGCCTCCATGTGGTTTTGTATTTGTCCTCCTGGTGGAAGAGGGTGATCGTTATGATAAGACTATTGTTATGATCAAGTGAGGAGGCGTCAAACGGTTCCCCTCTTTTCCCTTGCTTTGTTTGACCACATTTTTTTTTGGAAAAGGCTATACTTGCCATTTTAATGAGTACTTAACTGTTTACGTGCTGTGATTATAAAAGAATAGGTTTTCTTGAATTTAATGAAGGAAAATATTAGATCAATTTAAGTGCAACAAAGCTAAGTAAAATAATAGGATATGCTCTGTCTTTCACACACACTCAAAGTTCACACACACACAAATGCAGATTACAGAGTGAGGAAGGATAGATTGGCCAAATTAGAGTCCATCAAAATAGTATACAGTATATAATTTGGTGACTTGGCTGGATTCAGGCTGAATTTAATGGCCTTGATGCTTCCAATTTAAAAATGTAGGCAATGGATTTGGTCGTTCCTCTGGAGGCGGTAGTGCTGGGTTGAACTCCTTTCAGAAATCTCTGTCTGCAGCAGAGTGTTCCGGGGTGGTCATGGTCAGCAAACAAGGCTCCAAGCTTGCCAGGTGGGTTGGAGGGAGATGGAGGCAGGAGGGATCCCACTTAGGTCTTATCTCTAAGCTGCTTGTCCTCAGCTCTGCTGAGAAAACATATGCTTAAAACATGCTAAGGGTTGGTTTGTCATGTGACCTTCCTTCTCCAACTGCCAGGGGGATCCAAATAAGGTCATTGTCCATGTATTCCAAGGGTAACATGATTAGCTCATGCCTGGGAAGCTATCTGAGCCAGGGTCCCATTGGTAAAATGATTAGTCTTAATGGTCCATCTTCAACCTCAGGTGATTGCCTTAGTGCATTGTTAATGGAACAGGAGATGGGAGGCCTTCACACTCCACTGGGTGTGATGGGATTTGCAGTCAGATTGTTAGCCAACTTTTGCTGTAATCTCAAATCACCTTAGGGCGGAATCATCCTAGATTTGCACTAAGTGCAGTAATGGGCGGGAAACAGAACATTTTACCTGCTGGCCGCAATGGCAGCTTTAAACACTGTATCATCCCAACCCTACCTCATTAATCATGCATTCACAGGAAACGTGCTGCTTCAATGGCGGGTGGGCTCTCATTCGTCTGACACGCTGTCATCTTGATGCTTCCTAATGCCAGGCACCATGTTAAAAGTGCAGCCGCGCGCAGACCTCTCAGTGCTTCCAGCCCAGGACTGCTACAAAGAAGACATGGTCCCGAAAGGCAGGAAGACTGCAGCCCGCTAATTTAGTGACAACGTCCCTGGAATGACTTTTGGATGCCATGGAAGCCCGCCGCGATGTCCTCTGCCCCCGCATGGGTGAAGGCCAACAAGCAAGGTCACCACTTCAGCATGGGAGGCGGTGGCAGCAGTGGTCAGCGCCAACACCCTGCAAAAGAGGACAGCTACCCAAAAGGATGAATGGTCTCATCTGCTCCATCAGGGTAAGTCACTCTTCTCATCACTCTCAACTCACACACTCTCAAACCCATCACACATCCGCAGGGATCTCACACCTCAAGGGGCTACACCACCAACACTTGCACACTCCCTCACATCTCAATCAGCTCATATCCTCTCGAGCTCACATCCTCATACCGGCCATGGCTCCGCTCCCCACACAAGCATTCCATGCAGTGCCATGCATCCTGCTCCACTCTCTCCGTCTGTTTTCATGCAGGAGAAGCTGGCTAGTAACAGGGAGAGGTTCCAGCGCAGAAGTTGAGTGGCCCACATTAGGCCCCTCACTCACTTTGAGGAGTGTGCCATCGCGCTGATTGGTGAGGACATGGACTGTGCCTGCGGTGATGGTGAAGTCGGCGGTGAACACCCACCTGAGGATTTTGCACCACATCATCCTTCTCTCAATGTAAATGTGAGTGCTCTCTCTCCTGCTTTTGACTGTACTGCCATACACTAATTATCTCTACTTTGGTTCACAGGGAGCTCTGCCAAGCGACTGACCCCCTCAGCCAGCCAGTCCCTCTGCTCCATCCAGGTCCTCACCTCCAGCCAAGGGGACACCACCTCCATTGAAGAGCTGGAAATATGCAGCCTGGAAGACCCGACACAGCGTATAGCCAAACCCTCCACCAGCGCAGAAACACACATCTCAGTGGGGCCTAGATCTAGAGCAGGCTCGGGTTCACAATCTGACTGCATGGACACATGTCCGCGGTAGGAGGGGGCAGGTTCGGCCGATCTCCCTGGCACTTGGAGGACTGCTGGGGAAGAGGCATCTGTGAAGTCTGAGTCGGATAACAAGCCTCCAGATTCAGCCTTCCAAACCATCCTGGAAAGTCAGCAGAAGGAGGGAGAACATCACGCAGAGCTGTTGGAAGCTCTCAACACAATGGCACGCGAGTCGTAGTGTATCTGCCTGCTCTCTGATGATGTGTTGCCAACATGTATGGAGGTCTCCACGGGAAGGATGGCAGACATCATGGAGATGCTGGTCCATCGGAACGTGGAGATGTGCGCAGATATCTACTCCATTGCCATAGCCATGGGTGAGTTCCTGCAGTGGCAACATGAGGGGGAAAAGGGGCACCTCGGCATCCCTCCAGGTGCTCCTTCCCCTCAGGGAGTCAGGCTGTGGACCTTGGGCACCCAAAGGGAGGAGGAGCAGCAGCTGGACACCCCTGGGTCATCTACTCAGGAATCTCAGAGTCTGTCCTCTCCCTCCGAGTCCCCTTTGCCTGTGACCCCCTCAACCTCATCCTCTGTCACTGCAGAGGGAGTAGCCGGTCCATGAGTGATTCTGGAGGGAAAAGTGTGTGCATGGCAGGAACTTTCGGAGCCTTGTGCAAGCACTCTCCCACACACGCAGATCCTTCCCGTATCACACTCATCTCAATGTCCTGAGCATTTTCCACTGCGTGCTGGGGTTCACTTTCAGTTGTCCATCTGAGCTGACCTGCATCTCCGCCCACCCACTGTTCACACTCCCATTCAGCACCTGTTCCCGCCCAACACAAGTCTCATTTCACTTTTGGATTTACAAGCATGGTGCGTCTAACATTTTTCTTCAGGACCCCATCCTTTCCCCTCCCCCAGTCACCCATGTCCTTTCCCCCATCACTGTCGAGCCCCCTGGCATCACCTTCCACCTCCCCATCGTCACCTGCCAGCCAAAACCCTTTTCTTTCGGGGATATCCAGGTGAACGTGCATGTTGCCTACCTTCCTGAAAATCCCATCCCCTTCCAGATTGACCTCCCCAACCTCCTCCTTCCCACCCCCAGGGTCTGTGCCTGCCTCTGTGTCCCCACCAACCACCCTCGCCGTCCCTTCTACCGCTACCATCGCGTCCTCACCCTCCTACCCTACCACCTCACTCTGCCCTCTGTCATTCTCACCATTCCCTTCTACCACGCCCACCCTCAGTTCGCTCCCCAGGAGGTAGTCATCGATTCCACAAACCCCTCCCTTGCACGTTCACCTGGACATACCCCACTCCAGACTCCTTCCTTGGAACTCCTTCCCCATTTTGGAACTCCTTCCGCCGCCCCGCCCCGATCTCCTTCCGCATCCCTGGGCTCCTCCTTTCCTTATTCCTTCCCCTTTCCAAGCTCCTTCCTCCAGCCTTACTCCTTCCTTCAGTCTTACTCCTTCCTCCACCCTTACTCCTTCCCCCCTTACTCCTTTCCCTCTCCGGACTCCTTCCTCCCCCAGGTTCATTCCTCCACCTCCCGGACACCTTCCTCACCCCCCTGGATACCTTCTTCACCCCCCCGCACTCCTTCTGAACCTCTTCCCTTACACCTTCATCTCCCCTTACACCACCTCCCCAGTTGGCATATTCTCCTCCGCTACCCCCTCCTCCCTCCCGTACTCCCTCCCCCCCTCCCAACCTTCTGTCTTGACACCTGCACATTGATCTTCATACATCTATCACCTGTGTACAGATTCTTGTCTAGAGACTACCAAGTTCATAGCCCTGATCTGTCCTCAATTCTCCATCACCACAGGACTCGGCAAATGGACCTTGTTAGAAGCCTGCACGGGACTTTGTTTAACATGGGGACCTTGGGGCGCCATCATTGCCTACACGATCTTGCCAGGTTAGTGATTAGATTTCAATGATGTGCCAAACCACTGGGACCACCCTGCTACTGCAGCCTTCCTCAACCTTTGCAGCCGGTGAGATGCACAATCTTCCTTCGCCTGCTCTGCCGTTTAGGACTTTTTGGACTGCGCTTTGTCTGGCGCCTCCCCCTGACCTTGCCACCATGGGTGGTCCTACCAGCAGCAACATCCCTACCAACAGCTTTGCTCAGGGGATCGTTGGCATGCACAAGGCTCTCCACCTCATCAAGGTGGAAGGATTCACCCACTATCACTGAGCTTGCTGACTTACATTGGCTCCTTTAATGACGATGTCTCCATTCCACAGTTCTGTTGAAGGGTCGTGAGGACTCGAAACGTCAACTCTTTTCTTCTCCGCCGATGCTGCCAGACCTGCTGAGTTTTTCCAGGTATTTCTGTTTTTGTTTTGGATTTCCAGCATTCGCAGTAGTTTTTTGTTTTTATCTCCATTTTATAAACTCATTCTTGTTTTCAAATCCCCTTCTGTCCTTGCCCCTCCCTATCTCTGCAACTTTCTCAAGCCCTATAATCCTCTGAATCCCTGCTGTCCTCCAAATCTGATCTCTCATCCATCCCCGATTCTTATCGCACCAACATTGCAGTCATGTTTTCTGCTGCCTGGGCACTAACCTCTGGAATTCTCTCGGTAAACCTTTCCGCTATCCACCTTTCCTCTCTCTTAGGACACACCTTAAAACCTACCTCTCTGACCATGTTTTTGGCCACAACAAATTTTGTTGTTTGTTAACGTTCCAGGGATGTGTCTGGAACATTTTTCTATGTTAAAGGTGAGACCTAAACACATGTTGTTGTTGTATATTATATATATGTGTATGAATAAATGTATGCTTTGCCCCCTTCTAGCTGCGTCCTTTCAAAATTGAAAAGTTGGCTGGATTAGAATTCAAATAAAACCGCAGCAGAACGCACATATAATCCAATTTCCAGCACTTTATCTGAGATAAGCAAACACAAAACACTTGCAGAGTTCAGGGTATCAGTACAGTGAGTCAGGGATCATTCCACTTAAGGGACTCAGGATATTGTGGCCCAAATTGATTCTATCAAGACTATATCAGTTAACACAAGCTATTACCAAAGTACTACAATATGGATAAGCGTCTGTCAGTTGGGAGGACAGGTAGTTTTTGCCTGTCATTAGAATGGGTATGTCAACAAACAAGTGCTTGTCAATAATGCTTGCCTTTATTTTATCTTGGTAAGATTGACAAATAGCTGTCATCCTTCAAACCGCAAGGTAATGCATACTAAAATTATTCTAATTGGAGATGACAACACTATTTTAAATAGATATGTTGCTTTTATGCGCCCTACTGTCAGTATACCAAGCATGATAGGGCTCAAAAAGCACCTAGAGTTCTGATTGATTGCTCTTTGATGGACTGTTTGAAAGCACACACCAACTTTTGGAAGTAGATAATGCCTTTGCGCCCAGGCTGGTAATTCTGTCACACATTTCCTTTGGTAAATGTTTTTGTGGCTTTTGCTGCAGACAAGCTTTGAGAGGGCAATGTGTTTATATAAAGAGCAGTGTTCTATGCAAAACTTCAAATACTCAAATGAAGTGTGCCCCCAGTGAAGTTCAGTTACATTGGAATCATCCCAGATTTGCACTCAGTGCGGTAGCGGGTGGGAAAAAGAACGTTTTACCTGCTGGCCTCAATGGCAGCATTTCACGCTGTATCGTCGCAATCCCGCCTCGTTAATCATGCATTCCCAGGAAACACACTGTTTCAATGGCGGGCGGGCTCTCATTTGCCTGCCACGCTGTCACTTTGCTGCTTCCTCATGCCAAGTGCCATATTTAAAGTGCAGCCCTGTGCAAACCTCGAAGGGCTTCCAGCTCAGAACCGCAGCACAGAAGACATGGCCCCAAAAAGCAAGAAGACTGCATCCCCCAGGTTCAGTGACGCGTCCCTGGAACGCCTTTTGGATGCCGTGGAGGCCCGCCGCGATGTCCTTTACCCCTGCTCTGGCTGCAGGAGGGGCAGCAATCTCACCACTCCGGCTTGGTAGTGATGGCAGTGGTAATCAGTGCTAATGCTGCACAGAAGAGATTGTCGATCCAGTGCCGAGAGGGGGTGAATGATCTCATACGTGCCGCCCGGGTAAGGCTCATCACTCATCTCATCACTCTAAACTCACACGCACAAACCCATCACACATTCGCTGGCATCTCACTTCACTCCCAGCTCAAGAGACATCACCACTCACTCTCTCACACACACCCTCACATCTCCATCTGGCCTCATCTCCTCTAGAGACTGCCTTGTCAGCCCTCACCATCTTGAGGCCACTTGCACAGCTTGTGCACCACCCCCCCCCCACCCCCCCCACCACACCCTGGAATACCACCCCCCTTCCCCAATACAGCCCTCGTCCTGAAGCCCCTACCCTTGCCTGAGACCACTTCTCCCTCTTCCCCAAGCAAGCCCTAGCTCTGCAGCCATTGAAAAGCCACCCCTGCCTTATGGCTAGTCAGGTAGATAGAGACCTGCTTGTGTGCCCCCCCTAAAAGTGATGTGGTGCTGCCTGTGAAGCCTGGCGCTGATGACTGCGAGTGCTGCCTCAAGCAAGGTAGGCAAACAAACCTCAAAGTCCCGGGTGAAGTGCAGTTCGCTTATGTACAGTTGTGAAACATGTCGGCATGCAATGAAGTTCCTGGCGTCCGATGGCAGGAAACACAGCTCACCATTGACAGGCAGAGCGGATGATTGCAAACTGGTTTCACAACGTCGTGAAACCGATTTTTGGCCTTCTTGCCATATTGTCCGCTCACACCACCTAACACACCCACCATCAACCCATTGTTCAATCCATCTTAAATGGAAGTGACTGGAGCAACTTGAAATGTAAACTGACTCTTTTTGTTGAGTGTCGATTGCTTCCCTCCCCACTTCCCACCCTCACCCTCCATATTTTCTCCCCTCCTCCCGTGAATGTGATGGATTTTGCTGGTTAATACATCCACAAGCACTGGCTATTCTCTACCACCTTAATAAAGTTACATGGAATGATACATCATGAAGGTTCTTTGGCCCATCGTCCCTGCGCTAGTTCTTTGGCAGAGTTAGCCAATTAGCCTCACTCTCTTGAACTTTCCTCATAGTCTTGCAAATTTTTCCCTTTTCGAATATTCATTCATTCCCTCTTGAAAGTTACCACAGGTCGAGTATCCTTTACCTGTAAATCGGAAACAGAACACATCCAAAAACCGCACTTTTTTTTTGAATATCATTGACCTTTAGTGCAGGAAGTCCCTGGCCCGAGCCAACACAACTTGTGCCAACACGAGCCTCGTCGACTGCACCCGATCTTTAGTGTGTGAAGTCTAGTTGTTTGTCTGCACTCGACACTAACCTCGCCGACACTCTGAACCCTCTCCTACAAGCAGAATCGCAGCTGGTACCACGGGTGGGAACTTATTACAGATACCCTGTATTTATTATTCAGTGATACATCTTACTTTGCAAGCCATTTGATTTACTTTAGATCATAGCTAGACTAGGCTTAAGCTATTGTAAAGTAAGTAAGCCTAGTCCTATATGGAAAACCGAAATGATCTGAAATCCGAAACGCAATCGGCCCTGAGGATTTTGGATAATGGATGCTCGACCTGTACTGAATCTGCTTCCATTGTCCTTTTGGACAGTGTATTCCAGATCATAACACATCGCTGCATGGAAATATTACCCTCATTTCCCCTCTGTTCCTACAATTTTATTAAATCTGTATCCTCTGGTTTACCACTCACCTGCCAGTGAAAGCAGTTTCTCCCCATTTATTATCATGGGTGAGGTGAGCTTAGACATTGAATGTTAGCAGCTAATGCGATGATGGCTGGGAGGTGAGGGAAGCAGGTGATTGACAGTTGAATCTGACGCATATTATTCTGAATCCTACAGACGTACTTTTTTTCCATCAAATGTTACGGGATAGTGATCCTGAAAGGGACTAATTTTAAAAAAATTTATTTGTTCACGGGATGTGGGCGTCGCTGGCTAGGCCAGCATTTATTGCCCATCCCTAATTGCCCTCGAGAAGGTGGTGGTGAGCCGCCTTCTTGAACCGCTCCAGTCCACGTGGTGTAGTGTAATAGCCGAGTTTCATCCCCCTCCCTCATCCTTAAACCAAAAACCATCTACAGTATCACATACCCTGTCCTGCCAGAGACCAGCTAACTCAGAATATAGTGGAGATGAAACCTAGGACCTTCTTTTGTAGATTTATATATGTATAAATGCACTTATTGGAGCAAGGCTATTGCATGGGTCATATCTTTAAAAGCAGCAGCACCTTTTGAGAACAGGGATGTAAATCTGGAAAGGCTTAAGTATAAGGGTCTTTAAAAGATGACTGCTTAACGTTTCCCGCAGAGATTTAATCTGCTCTGGGCAATATTTTTAGTGAAATCGTAATTGTTTTTATAGAGAATGCATTTGTAATACAGAACCGAGAGGAAGTCTTCCCTGATAGCTCCTATTTCATATTGATTGGGGGATCAATTAATTGAGCTATATTTACGGGTACAATACTGGGATAAGATAAAGCCAGAATCTGGCTATTCTGGAGGTTGTTTAGCAGTAATGTGCAGCTGCACTTTATATGGGTTAATTTAAGTGGGTTATTTTTGGGGAGTCACTGTACATTGAGCAGGTTTATGGTGACTTTTTGGGGAGAGAGTAGGATGAGGGAGACTTTATTGCCAGCATTTGAATGATTGTTGAGTGTGCTGTACTTGGATGCACCACAGTGTAACCCACATTTTACCCTGCTGCTAAAAGACCAGATAGTGACCTCAATTTTCTCTCAATCTCACCATCAGGACTAAATATTTAACCTCTCCTCAATTACTACATAGTTGGCCACAAGAGGTCATCTGTCAGTTTCAGACATGTCACAGCACTGAAGCAGGCTTTCCTAACAGATTTCTTTTTAAAGTTAGTTCCAGAGATTTAACTTATTCATTGTCAATGACTAGATGCCATTTATATAGTTTCCTCACCACAGGCAGTGATGAGGAGATAGTGTAACATACGAGATTTCCTGAATGAATTACCCTGGCAGTCTATAAAAGACCATTGATGTGCTCTGTGGCACCTGACTTGTTCATTTCCCAGGGCCCCAACACTATGGAGCTCTTTATCTCTGACACTCTTCCGTTCCTGCTCTAGTCTCCAGGCTTCTAAAATCTGAGTTTTAATAGCTTGTAGCTTGCAGGAGGAAGGGTAGACTGAGGGAGGGAAGGAGTGCTGTGTTTTTGTGATCCTGAGGAGCAGAATGGGTACAGATTTGGAGGAGGTGTAGTGAGTTTTCATCTCAACCCCACAAAAATACAGGGTGGAGAAAGAGCCAGGTATTTGGAAATTGGACAGAATGAGAAAGTAGCCACTAGAGAACAAAAGCATGAGTGGAAATACAACAAAAAGGAACTAGGGCCTTCAGGAGAGAAGAGGGAGGGTATTAGCAAAGATTTTTAAAGATTGAAACATTGAACAAATTAAGTTAATGAAGAATATGTTCTTCTAGAGACTATGAGCCCTCATTGTTTGAAGCAATACGTATATCTGATTTTTAAAATGTATTTTAATATTTATTCCTTTGTGCATTCATTATTTATTACAAATTACTGCTCCCAGGGTATGGCTGGAAACCCAATAGATTATAATTCAGTTATTTTGACAACTGCTCATACTGTAACTTTATGAATGAAGCCATGAAAAGGATCTATTACAGGAATATTAGATGTCTAAGAATTATAAACATTGCTTTTGCACAGAATCACCTGGTAGCGATACATTGAGTAACTGTGACTTGATGGGTTATGTTAAATAGACCTCTCATTCTGCAGATTAAAGAACTCATTGTGGTTCATGTTTGATTCTTTCATCCACATTTTGATTGTAATAACTGTTAAATGTCAGAATACTTGCAGATCTGGGAGCAGGATAGGAAAAGTTGACATAATGTGACATTAGAAGGCAGCACAGTCTCTTTAATTCACTGCTTGCAGCAACCTGGTAGTTCTACAAGGCTCACATCAAAAGTGAAATTTAATGCAATGTATCTCCAGAACCCCTGATTACAAACTTAAAGCTCCTGTCGTACAGCATCTTGGAACAGAGAAGCAGCGGAGCAGAAGCAAGGAAAGCAATTATGAGGTGATCTCCCATGGCATTGCTCATTGTGTATCAGTGAACACAGTGGAACAGGATAAAACAAAACACAGCTACAGCATTGCCAGGGCCTGTTTACATTGAAAATCTCCATTATAACTAATTGCATAGACATGTTCAATGTTAGATATTGACGTCAAAATCTTGACCAAAAGATGGAAACAGACCATTCAGCCCTCGATCCTGTTCCAACATTCAATTAGACCTTGACTGATCTTTACCTTGATTGTCTCACTTTGGTTCTATATCCCCTAATACATTTGCCGAACAAAATACTAGCAATCTCAGTTTTGCAATTTTCCATTGACCTCACCAGGCTCTACAGCTTTTTGGGGGAGAGATTTCCATATTTCCATTTCCCTTTGTGTGAGAATATGTATCCTTACATCACCCCTGAATGACCTATCTCTAATTTTAAGGTTGTACTCCTTCCATCCACATTATGGGCAGCATTTTCCCGTCGGCGAGTTGGTGGGGGGGAGGAGGGGGTGGGGGGGCGGGGCCCACTCGCCGACATCGAGCCAGCATCCCAACGTCACCGCGCGTCTCTTCGATTTTCAGTTTGGTGGGCGGACAGCCGAATCAGCTGTGCACCCGCCAAACTGTCAAAGGCCTATTAAAAAGCAATTAAAGCGTTTAAATGAGCTGCCCGTCCAACCTTAAGGAGCCCAGGCGGCCTTCGCTGATTTCATGGAACCTCATCCACGGGCGGGATGAGGTTTCATGAAGTGTTTAAAAAATCAGTAAAATTTTTTCCAAAATTTCATTAACAAGTCCCAGCTCATGAGACGCTGTCACATGTGGGGACATGTTTCAAAAGTTTAAAAATCCTTTATTTAAAAGTTTACCCCTGAAACAACTCTCCCTGAGGCACGGAGTGCACGCACGAAAGAGTGCCGAGAACCGCTCAGGGAATCCCCATTCACCCGCACAGGGAGCGCTCAGCACTTCCGGACGAGCGTCATGCTGGGTGGGCCTTAATTGGCCCGCCCATGTAAAATGGCAGCGCATCCCTGATCGAAGGCGCTGATTGGGTTTGTGCCTGACCCCGCACAACCCCCCCCCCACCGATGGGGGGAAAATCCTGGCCCTATATATATATTCCTTGCAGTGTTGTTCACCGCTAGTCTCAGTTCTGGAACTGCTAATCTGGAGTTTTGTTTAGCTTGCATTGTCCCCTTAGGTGTTAGCCTCAATAGTATCACAAAATCTAAGCTGTACTGAGAAAGTGCTGCTTGGTTGGAGTTGCCATGTTTCGGATGAGACATTTAACAGAGGCCCTGTCTGGCCTCTCAGATTCCATGGCGCTATTTCAAAGAACAGCAGGTGAGTTGCCCCTGATATCCTAGCTACTACTTATTGCTCAGCCAGCAATACTAAAACAGATTAACCGGTCATTATTGCATTGCTGCTTGTGGGATCTTGCTGTGCGTAAACTGTCTCCTGCATTGTTGACAACAGTGTTTACCCTTCACAAGTATGTAATTGGCTGTAAATTGCTTTGGGACTTTCTGAGGTTGTGAGAGGTGTAAATGTGCCTTCCTTCTTTCTTAAGGTTACAGTTAATTCCTGTGGGGAAGTGAATCCTGGCGAGGCTACTTATCATAGGAAGATAGACAACCACTTGTACATCTCCAACTACAACTGGTCAGAGGCCAAGTTATCAAGGTTAAAAAAAAGTGAGGCCATGTTTGACTTCCTTTCTCTTATTTTAGTAAATTTTTGACATTCTGAAATATGACGTCTGAAATTGACATTCATATTTATAGGTAGTATTTTTTATTCATTCATGGGATGTAGGCTTCGCTGGCTGGGCCAGCATTTATTGCCCATCCCTAGTTGCCCTGGAGAAGGTGGTGGTGAGCTGCCTTCTTGAACCGCTGCAGTCCATATGGTGTAGATACACCCACAGTGCTGTTAGGAAGGGAGTTCCAGAATTTTGACCCATAAGCTTTAATAGATGTTTATTTATTGCAATTACATCGTCATCTGAACCCTTTGATTATGTCTTGCTAATTTACCAATTATCATCCACATACACATAATTAAAGGATAAATTAAGTGCAGAAGGGGAGATCTTCTCACTGTAGAGTACAGACTTACAGTTATCTCAGAGATGCAATACTGAACTACATACTAACTGTTGGAACTGATATCTTATGTTGGTGGATGAATGCACCCACTGGAGTGCAGGATGAGTCTACAGGTCACTTATACTTTCACTGAAAGTGCTATCTAAATGTTGCTCCATTTTTAGTCTGAGGTCTGAGATTAGACTGCTGTTCAGGCAAAGCTTCTTCACACACTGTTCCTTGCTAACGTTCATCGAACATGTAAAAAGATCACTCGCACTATATTGGCAATTGGCTTTGAACTCCTTGTGCTGTGGTCATCTCCTGCTGCTCCTCCCCATGCCCTCCAAAGTTCTTAGCATTGACAGACTAAATTTTATGTTCCTGCAGCTGAATTCACTGAAAAGTATTTCTTTAATGCAATATATTCTGCTTTGAAACTCTGATAGGTCACTTCACTCCTTTAAGAACAGATTTTCATGAACAAAATAAACAAGATTGCGGTTTTTAGGATATCAAAATAAATTGATCGCATAGATAGAAACCTTTTCCACTGGTAGGGGCATCGAGGACAACAGGACATAACCTTAAAAATTAGAGCTAGGTAGTCAGCAGAGAAATTAAGAAACACTTCTTCATAATAAGAGTGATAGAAGTAGTCGTTTGGTAGTACAGAACTTGAGAACTTGCCAACCAATCAGCACTCTCTTCACATACAGTATAAATTGTTGCTTTCCCCTTATATTGTTATTCTTGCAAAATGTCCTGATGAATGCAAGATGAATATCTCTTTTGACATATCTCTTTTTTCAGCAGTGATAGAATTTTGGAACTCTTTCCCGCAAAAAGCAGTAGATGTGGGTCCAATTAATAACTTTTAATAAAATGGATAGGGTTTTGTAGCCAAGGGCATTAAGGGATATGGAGCCAAGGCAGGTAGATGGAGTTAGGAGACAGATCAGCCATAATTTCACTGAATAGTGGATTAGGCTTAAAAGGCTAAATGGCATCCTCCAATGTCCTATGTTCCAATGATTGAGAACAATGTAACATGAAAATGTATTTCAGAATAGTAAGTTATTTGCTGGTTAATTAGCAATTAACAAGAAAAATAGCATTAATACTAAGTTTGTTTGTTAATGCAAAATATTTACTCCCAGGAGTAAATTTAGGAGTGCGGACAATGTGTATTAGCAGTCCAATAAAGCTAACACACCAAATTATTTAACAACAAACAATAAATACATATATTGACTCTAATGCACAGAGCGATTATAGCCCAAATATTTGGTATGATTGTGATTTTCTGACTTCTGATTCTGTAATATGCTACCTTCAATAATATTTGAGAAATCCAGGTGAAGAGCCATACCCCACACTGCAGGGCATCATTGGGTGCAGGACAGAAGTTAAATCAATGTCACCATTTCATTCAGATTCTGGGATGTTTGCATGCCAGTATCAATCACCTCTTTTCTATTTTTCCTTCGTTCTGATGAAGAGTCATTTGGACTTGAAACGTTAACTGTATCCCTCTCCGCAGATGCTGTCAGACCTGCTGAGTTTTTCCAGGTATTTTTATTTTTGTTTTTGTTCAATGGTGCTAAATCCTGCTGTCTTATTAGGTGGCAAGTTCATCAACATGAAAACTGGGTCTACAAATCTGCTGCTAGGAACAGCAAATACCTCCAGCAGCTCAGCTTTAGAGTGTAAGCTGTTGCTCGATTATTAAAACTCTTGCCTCTGAGTCAGAAGGTTTTGGCTTCAAGTCCCACTCCAGGACTTGCGCACAAAAATCAAGGCTGACACTCCAGGGCAAAACTGAGGGAGTGCTGCACAGTTGGAGGTGCTGCTTTTCTAGTGAGATGTTAAACTGAGGCCCCCTCTGCCCTCTCAGATGGATGTAAAAGATCCCATGGCATTATTTCAAAGAACAGGAGATTTATCCCTGGTGTCTTGGCCAATATTTATCCCTCAATCAATGTCACAAAAAACAGACTATCTGGTCATTATCTCTGCTGTTTGTGGGTATTTGCTGTGCGCAAATTGGCACTGCGTTTCCGACATTATGACAGTGATTACACTTCAAAAGTAACTCGTTGGCTGTAGCACACTTTCAGGTGTGAAAGGGACCATTTAAGTGCAAGGTTTTCTTTCTTTTAAATGCCAAGTCCTGGCCTCCCAAAATTCAAATTAAATGTGCCAATATAAATACAGTTCAGGAGCTAATGGTGCAGACACTAAGCTTCGTTCTTGTGTCCTCCCCAGACATAGGAGTAATATTCTCGTGCCTTACGCATTAAGGACAGTATAGTTATTTTCTGAAGGGCAACGAAGTTAGAAAAATGTCCGCGGCAGTAAGTCCTCCAATACAGAATTTCAGCACTGTGAACACAGCTCCAATAATGATTTACTGAATTTACAGTATTGTTTTGATGGCTGCATTTCGTTAAAATAGAAGGAAGCGTTTTGAATATGTGGTAGGCAGACCCGGAGAAAATGCTTGCAGTCTTCCTTTCCCACCCACTCCCCCTTAACTACTTACACTTGACTTCAATGGGGTTGCAGTCACTTTTTTTTTTAAATAGACTTGGAGTTTTATATGCACTTCTGAAAAAATAATTTTAAAACAAGAATGTCACGCTGAGTTAATTCTCATGGTTTTAACACTCAACTGATATGTGAATTCAAAAGGGATTTTGCCTCCTTAATTAATTTCAAAGTTTGGGTGTGAATTAACATTCAATTGAGCACATGGAATTGAGCACTGTAACTCTATTTATCCTGCATAATTCAGCTACACAAGCTGAAGTTTTTATGAGCTCAGTTACTAGTATTTGATTAAATTGTTCTTGACACCCTGTGTAGCCTCCTAAATAATATTAACAGAAGAGTGTCAGTGGAGAAAAAAAAATAAGCCATTTTCAAGTTTTATTATTTGACATTATTACATGTCTTTGCAGTAGTCATGCTGAAAAGAATCTGATTTTGTTTATTGTTTACGAAACAATTCCTTTCCCCGCACACCCTGGGAGCAGACTGAGTAGGGCAATGCTGGTAACAGATTACCCTGAAGATTTCAGGAATAGTCAGAAGCTGAAATTCTATTACCTTAAATTTTAAAGTAATTTACATGAAGATAGTACCATTGCATATTTAAGTGATAATGGATGTGCAAGAGTAGCGGTAGAGGCTATAATTGAGGACGGGCAAGTCTGATTGAAGGATGAAGGCACAGGTCACATCTTCCAATCAAACTGCTCTCCTCAATTAAAATCTGCATTTCAAGCGCAAATTCATTGTTGCAATTTGATTGTAATTTTTATGCAATTTACTTTCTTAATAAAATTAATACAAAATTATTACATCTTCCCTTTACATCTCTGGGCTGCGTGCAGTCTTGGGGGTTGGAGGCAGCAGTGTGAATTGGTAACTAACTTTGCTGCTAAATTAAACCACTCTGTATGTCAGATGATACGCTGTGTTAACAGGACAGGAGTGTTCTGCCATGCAATGGACAATGCTAAAATGGATCAACGTCCCTTCAAGGTTAATAAGGAAACATTAGTTTGGGGAAATCAAAATGTAATTATTGTTTGGTCACTGAACAGTGCAGATTGGAAAATGGTTGTAAGTTTTGGGCTGCAGCTCAGAAGAAGCCAGCATTAAGTAAATTGTTATTTAGGGTTGGTTTGCATCTGTAACAAAGTGTGACATGTGGTGTGATGAGCAGACATATGTTAGACCTAATTGGAGTAGATTCATCTTCACCACCTGGACACCCTTCATAAAACCTTCCTGATTGTCATTCCATTAATTTTGATGGAATGACAGTCAAATGGTTCTATAAAGAGCATGTGATCTTCCCTGCCAGATTACCACACAGGCAGTGAAGGTGAGAATCTACCCCATTCTTTACATAGATATATACACAAGCAAGTTGTAAGGAAGTAAGGATGAAGCAAAAGTTACTATGTTTCCCATTCAATTTGCCATTTCATAATGGTGTGTCTCACTGAGTTATCCCAACACCATATTGTCATGGACTGCCTTTGATTTCCAACAACTATCTTTCAGCTGATACATAATTTTATGCTCACTTCTATTCTCTTATTTTTCTCTTCATTGCAAACTTTCTCTTCACTATTTTTTAGCAACATCACTCTAGAGAAGGTGGTGCTGTAGTGAGAATGTCACTGGACTAGCAATCCAGAGGCCCAGGTTAATTCTCTTGGGACACGGGGTTCAAATCCCACATGGTAGGTGGTGGAATTTAAATTCAACTAATGAAGGCCCAGATCCTACACCTGCCCCCCCACCACCCCACGCCCCCATCCCTTTGAAGGGTTGTACCCAGGAAGGTGTGCTGCCAACCACCCCCCACTGCCCCAGAAGTCCCCATGCAAGGACTACATGGGAATAGCCTGGGAAGTTTGAACCCCTGTTGGGCAATTACTATGCACCTAGAACCCTCCAAAACTCTGATTTGAACTGGAGACTCTGGATGGTTCTGACTCTCCTAACAGAATAGTTACAGGAAAAGTTATGAAGATTAAAACCATTTCTGACCCCAACCCCTGATTCACCCACTTACCTTACATTCTTATTTTCTCTCCTGTCAAAGTGGCTGGGACCTTTAACCTTGGCAGCTAGTAGCATAAAAATGGGGCATGGCTTTACTTCCCTGACACTGCTGCACTGCACCGAGAGGACTCCTGGAGCAGCTGCAACGCATATTTCTCAGGAGGCCTCAGGTTGGAGGTCGGGGCGGGAAATGTGCAGTTCCAGTCTAGGGTAAGTAAAGGTGTGGAATGGCAATCCAACGATAATTGCCACTCCATGGAAGATTTGACCCAAAATCTGGAATATAAAAATCGTCTCAGTAATGGTGACCATGACAACTATCATTGATTGCTGTAAAAAAAAACATCTGGTTCACTAATGTCCTTTAGGGAAGGAAATTTGCCTTAGTTAGTCTGGCCATATGTGACTCCAGACAATGTGGTTGACTCTTAACTGCCACACAGTTCAAGGGCAATTAGTGATGGGCAACAAATCCCAGCCTTGCCAGCGACACTCACATCCCATGAAAAGATAATTTTAAAAAATCACTATAGTTATTTTCCTCTCCTTCATAATTTCAAAATATTCACTCCTACACATATCTTACTGCTGTTCA
This sequence comes from Cetorhinus maximus, assembly GCF_964194155.1. NCBI lineage: Eukaryota > Metazoa > Chordata > Chondrichthyes > Lamniformes > Cetorhinidae > Cetorhinus > Cetorhinus maximus. The sequence continues at coordinate 111,757,672 of NC_135891.1, forward strand.
TGGTCTGAATGTTTAAGATGGCGGGGTCTTGTTTCCCACCATCCGAAGAGTCAGCAGGGAACACATCCCCGCCGACTCCGACTGCCCCGCGGCCAACTTATGCTCCAATGAACCTTAAGTGGCTGCAGGCTGAACTTCCGCCCCTCACTTGGGATGAATTCCCGCCTTTGCCTGGGCAGGAAGTGGCCCTTAAGTGGGGGCCATTTAATTGGGGCAAGGGTGGGCTTCACAGCCAAGGCCTTGCCCGCCCCAATGTAAAATCGCTGCGTGGTCGGAGCGGGCGGGGACCTGGGGGGAATCCCGTCCTTTCAATTTCACACCCCCCCACTCCCACCCCACAACCTAAAAACCCGCCGGTGGTGAAGTGTAAAATTCTGGCCCATATCCTCAATGTTTTGAAGTCAAGCCTCACCCACAGCGACTCATTTTCTTTTCTCAAAACTGAGCAGCTCTTTAACTTTCTGCAGTTTTAAAAAATATCACCCAATCACTACTCCTTGTTTTATCTCCTGTTCATTTCAACCTTGGTGTGGACCTGGATGGTGGATTTGGCTCTTCACTTGGCCTCCTCAATTTAGAAAAGTAAAGTACTCCCAGTTGACCTGGTAACTTCTTTATTTAAGACTCAAGGAGATAACATTTTCACAGGTACATTAAGCGCAAATGTTAATTATATTGAGAATGTCTGGGGCAAAGGACCCTGATTATTTTCATTCAAGGCTAACCTATCTCCTTCATCAATCTTGGTCAAGTCTGGAACAGTAATTTTGCATTTAGCAAGCCATAAATTTTATGGATATGATTATTTCAGTGACTGAGTTCCTTTCATGCTAAAAATGTACTACTACCTACAGTGAAGAAAAGAAATTTAAATTTAATTTTAAACTTTAAAAGTTTACTTCACATTAGCTTTTTTTAACAGGACATATTTAGATATTGCTATAACCAACCTCAGAATGTTGGGATGAGCAAAGTAAAGAGGCATGCTTTTTCCTATTGTTGCAACTCTTGTAAGATAAATCAAAAATGCAAGCAAACTAGTTTTGATGGTGCCTTTGTCCTACCTAGAGAGCTGCTTCACTGGTAAATTATTAGGGTCTCTCACGTCTGGTTGGGAGCAGGCATAAGTGACCATTGACCAATCTGACCAAAAAATGTCCCGTGGGATTGGACAACAGTTGACCAACTGACTGGTCTGTGTTAATGGCATCTCCTGCCTCAAAATTCCACAGACCTCACAGAAAAGGAGGTTTGGAAATGGATGATAGAATCCCTGGTTTAGGGTGATTTTAAAGCAGACAGATTGTGGGTCAAGTTCTTGTCATGCCTGCCACTGGTCAGCATTTTCCCCTTTAACTTTGTGAACAGACACAGGAGAGACTAGGTTCAGGTCCCCTGAGAATCTTGTACCTCACCTATAGACACCAAAGGAACATTCAGTGAATTCTTGGAAGTGTTCAGCTTGGTCCATGTTCTTTTTATTCCTGGGATACGGGTGTCACTGGCTAAGCTTATTGCCAATCCCTAATTGCCCTTGTTCAGAGGGTATTTAAGAGACAACCACATATTGCTGTGGGTCTGGGGTCACATGCAGGCCAGACCAGGTAAGGACAGCAGATTTCCTTAGTCAACCAGATGGGTTTTTACAACAATCAGCAATGGTTTCATCATCAGACTTTTAACTCCAGAATTTTGTTGGTTTCAAATTTCACCATCTGCCATGGGATTCAAACCCAGGTCCCCAGGGATTACCCTGAGTCTCTGGAATACTAGCCCAGTGACAATACCACTATGCTGCCACCCCCCGGTGATTGTGTGCCAGGAAGTGCTTGTACCAGTGGAACAGATAGTGGGAAACTAGAAATGCTGCATAGAATAAAAGCAAATCTTGCAAGAATAGGTCAGTCATGGCTCAGTGGGTGGTACTCTTGCCCCTAAGTCAGAAGGTTGTTGGTTCAAGTCCCATTCCGGAGACTTCAGCACAAAAATCCAGTTGACACTCCAATGCAGTGCTGAGGGACTGCTGTACTGACAGAGGTGCTGTCTTTCAGATGTTTAACCATGGCCCAGCCTGCTCTTTAATGTGAGCATAAAAAAAATACCATGGTGCTTTTCCAAAGAGCAGGCAACTTATCCTTGATGTCCTAGCCAACATTTATCCCTCAATCAGCATCACAAATATTCAGATTGCTATATGTGGGAGCTTGCTGTGTGCAAATTGGCTGCCAAATTTCCTACAATAGTGACTATGCCTCAAAGGTATGTCAATGGTCATAAAATGCATTGGGAATCCTGAGGTCATGAAGGGTGCTATAGGAATGCAAGCATTTCTTAATGGTTGATTGAAGCCTTTAAAATTATGAAAGGCTTTGATAAAGTAGATATAGAATGTTTCCGCTTTTGGGGAAAAGAAAAACTAAGGGCATCGATACAAGATAGCCATCAAGAAATCCAACAGGGAATTCAGAAGAAACTTCTTTTTTCAGAGAGTGGTAAGAATGTGAAATTTGCACAGGATTGGTTGAAGCGAGTGGTATAGGTGCATCTAAGGGAAATCTAGATAAGCACAAGAGAGAGAGGCAATAGAGGGTTATGCTGATAGATAAGGAACGATGGAAGGCGGTTTCAGTGGAACATTAAGACCAGCATGGATTGGTTGGTCTGAATGGCCTGTTTTTGTGCTGTATATTTTATGTCATACTATGTAATCGTGGGGAGAGCTTTATCATTTCATGCAAGCACAGTTTTGATTGCTGCGATGTGTACAATCGTTGTGATGTGTACTATTTCTACTCTGTGAATTCCCCTCCTTACCTTGACACCGTTTTAGGATATGGACCGAAAGCAATCATTCTTCATGTATGAGCATAGCCAATAATTGTTGGTAGGCTATTCAACCACTGGGACATTACAGCTGAGCTCAATCTTTCCCTCAGCTGACATTGATACACACACACCCTTCCAGGATAGCAATGGAGATCTGACCAGTTTTCTTCTCCCTAAACCAGAGACACTGAGGACAATTGTCAGATCCCTATCAGCTTTCTAACTGTGTCAACCAACTCGGCACACACTGGGGATTGAACCTTGGTACTGTCCTAATTTAATTAGCTCAGCTATTCAGAGTCTATACCAGCTGAGCCACTGGTGTAGCCTCAACGCAGAGTTTTAATGAAAAGCTGATTTCACAATTGTGAGTGACTTAATAACATTGAATACAATTAGACAATGTCCATGGCCACAATTGTGATTGGTCAATTTTTGATCTTATTTACCAACATGATGGAAACAAATAGCATTTTCTTTTGGCGGAAAACCCTTATAAATGCCACAGGTCAACTCAATGTAAAACTAAGCGAATTATTCACTATCCTAGTCTGACTAAGACTTCTGGTACTGTGCTGGAATAGAATTGAAGATTGTTTTTACGGAGAATTGTGTAATTGATTTACTGTAATTGCATCTCTACATATAATATTCGTGCCAAGTGGATACAGGAAAAGATTTTCACATAAGATTAGTTAATTTAGGTCTTGCAACAGTAAGCAGTGATATGCTGGCTCTACCCATTTGGTTTGTTGTGGCATATTGGCTAAAGTTATTCAAAGACTTATATAGTCTGATGCAAAGTTTTGCATTTCTGTGTGGATTCCTGATTAAATTTCAAGCCTTTTAAAAAAAATTTTTAGTCACCAGTTACCGTATTTCCCCAAAGTACAAGGGCCTAACACCTAACAGTCATGCACTGGACATGAAACTACGCTGGCTGAGAGTTCAGATCTCATTCTGATCATCTGTGAAGAGGAAGGGAGCTGGCCACCCCTAGCTGATCTGGCCGACAAATGATCAATGCCCAGGGGACAACTAGAAAAGAAAAGAACAATTGACATTTATATAACGCCTTTCAGGTCCTCAGGACATCACAAAGCACGTTATGACCAATTAAGTACTATTGTTTGACATGTACAAGTGTTGCAATGTAGGAACTAACAAGGAGTAAGTAATAAACTCTAGCCAGTGTTGCCCATATCTCAAGAATAAATAAAACAAATAAGAGGAAAATTGGGATATCTGGAGCTGTTCACAAGGCATGCAGGAGTGAGTGGGGGGAGGGGGTCATGCGCAGGGATGGGATCAGATATCGAAGAGTAAAACTTGAGCAGTTTAATTTGCTCACCTGTATGCAGATCAGGCATGAGAATCTTGAAATCCTTCCCGTGTGTCTTTTTTTATATAACATGCTGCAGAGTGCATGGCGATGCTTTTATTCTATCTTAGCTTAGTTTTGTCTGTTTTGTTGGCTGACAGACATTGATAGTGCTCAGACCTATTCGTTATGCTCCAAATTTTAAGGAAAGGACTTTCATTTATATAGCGCCTTTCCTGACCTCAGGATGTCCCAAAGTGCTTTACAACCAATGAAGTATTTTTGAAGTTGTGGCCGTTGTCGTAATGTGGGGAAACAATAAATAGTGATCTACTCATTAAAAATAAGATTTTGCATTGTGAGTTGAAAAACATAGAAGTGGGGCTTGACGGTGATGTACGGTGGCGCTTACACTGGACAGTTAACAATTTTGATATAGTCACTGAAAGCTCAATGTAATTGTCAGTTGGCTAGCAGAGTATAATGCTCTATATATATTATGCAATTTTATTTAATGATTTTACCATAAGTTACAAAAGCTGTTATCTTATAATGAGGCAATTTAAAAGAAAACTCCCAATCTCCCCACCCAGATCGCTTAGTGGCCCAATGTACAACTAAGCTATACAGTCAGGGGAATAGTTGGAATACTCCGACTACTCCAGCCTCAGTGGAATAATTAGACAGTATTCCGATTCTGTCTGCTGACCAGTGACCTGGACTAAGAAACGTGCACGTGTGGTTGCTGAATTGGATATATTGTAATTCCCCCATCCCGTCACTACCAGCCCACCTGCTTCCCCACAGCCCCCGCCCCCCCACCCAAACCACCGCCAACTCAAGTTCAAACAGCCTTGTGACACTCAAAAGTCCAAGCTCACACAGAGAAATGACCACTTGGATAGATTGCCAACACTTGTGAAAACATTCCTCAGCATAGGCTAGTGCCTTAGCAGGCAGGGGAAGTATTAGAATTTTACAGCACAGGAGGAGGCCATTTGTTCCATCATGCCTGTGCTGGCTCTTTGAGAGAGCTATCAAATTAGTCTCACAACCCTGCTCTTTTCCCATTGCCCTGCACTTTTTTTTTCCTTTTGCAGGATCTAATCCAATTTCAATTTTGCAAGTTACTATTGAATCTGCTTCCCCCGCCCTTTCAGGCAGCACATTCCAAATCGGAACATCTTGGTGCATAAAAGAAATTCTACTCAATTCCCCTCTCGATCTCTTACCAATTATTTTACATCTGTGTCTTTTGGCTCTGGACCTACCAGCTAAAGGAAAACAGTTTCTCCTTACTTTCTCTGTCAAAATCCTTGTAATCTTGAACATCGCTAGTAAATCTCCACTTAACCTTCTCTTCTCTAGTCTTTCCACAGAACCAAAGTCCCTCATCCCTGTTATAATTCTGGTAAATCTCCTCTGCACCCTCTTCAAAACTTTGTCATCATTCCTAAACCGTTATGCCCAGTTGTGGGGGAATCACAATATATCCAATTCAACAACCACACATGCACGTTTCTTAGTCCAGGTCACAGGACACAGCAATCCAACTGAGGACTAACCAGTGATTTATAAAGGTTTAGAAAAACTTCCTTGCTTGAAAAAATATAAATACAAGTCCATATTTCCATGGGTTTTCTGCAACAACTCCAGCCCAAGTAGTCTGGTTGACTAAATAAGACAATTAGTGACCCGCATAAAACTGGATCATTAAGGATACATCAGATGATATAAATGTTACTACACTCTACAAAATATTGGGATACAGTTTAATATTCCTCGCTGCATGCTACTGATGTTCATATATAAATGAGGACAGATTCATAGTGAAAGTACATTTAATTGCTATGAATCGCATATTACACCACTCTGCTTTCATTGACCATTCTATATTTATGAACCTGTGGATAAATTAGTAATACCATAAGCGGTAATTATGATTTTATAGATGACTTGGCTAAACTGGTTTCTATCCAAGGTCCGTTTTAGGAAGATAGTAATCCATTTTAAAATATTATCAATGTTGTATTTTCAATTTCCTGCTCTCAAATTATTTTAGTTATGACCTGTTAATTGTTCTCTATACTATTTGTGTAGAACTTACTCTTAGACAGTAATTATACTGTGCTTGGTGTGAACACAAACGGGTGAGAGATGATCAGGCTCTTGTAACAAACCTCTACTGGCTGCATCTGACAACAATAGCAAAATTTACAGCTCCTGCAACTCTGAAATAAGAACAAATAATGCTGGAAGCAATCAGCAGGTCAGGCCACATTTGGGGAGAGAGAAAGAATTAATGTTTCAAGATCACGGCCGTTCCTCAGAACAATAATTATTTACATTTTTTAAAAAAAAAATCACCTTTAACATAGTAAAATGTCCAAAACCCTTCACAGGAGAGTTATCAAAAAAAATTGACACTGAGCCACGTAAGGAGATATTAAGACAGTCAAAGAGGTAGGTTTTAAGGAACAATTTAAAAAGGGGGAGGAGTGTGAATGCCATGGAAGGATTGAAAATAAGGATAAAAAATATTTAAATCGTGTCAAACTAGAAGACAATGCAAGCCATCCAGCATAGGGATGATGGTTGAATGGGACTTGGTGAAAGTTAGGGTATCAGGACAGGCAGCAGAGTTTCGAATGAGCTTAGATTTACAGGGTGGGTGGGCAGCTAGGAGAGCATTGAAATAGTAGGGAACCCAAGTTATATTATTACATTCATTTTGAAGTGCAGTCTTACTGTAGTTGGATGCATATGTAAAAGGGAAGAATAATTGAGTTAACTAGCACAAGAGTACGAGGTTATCTTTTTGAATAAAATAGCATTATTGAAAACAAATAATTTTAAAAGCAGTCCAATAATCTTCTGAATTAAGACATATTCTTACCTCCTACCCTTTTTGATATTCTTCACACTATTCAGTATTACACGTGTGCGGAAAGAGGTTGATTCTCTCAGTCGCTTGTGTTGCAAATTTATAAGTGGTTTTTGATTTTCTATTAGAGGCGCTGCTTCGGAAGCAAGTAGAAAGGCAATTCCCTGTAAGGATTCATGCACAAATTATTCTGCCTCCAAAAAGGCTGAAAACGCAATTCCACGAGTAGCACCGTGGAATTCTAGGAGGATCATGGCAAAGAATCAGTTTCAAGTTAGCATAAACTCCAGAGTATTTAAATATGAAATTCTAATTTGTTTATGTGATTAAAGGCGGGGGTTGCCTAAAAAAAATAATGTTTGCTGATTTACGATGCAATTACTTTTAAAATGTAGCTGCGATTTCCATTAATCATGTTTACGACTGCAGGATGATCACAGTTGCATGCAGAATGCTAGTAGGTTGGAGGTGATGTAGCGACTGGGAGCCTGAGCAGTGTTACTGAGACCATTGAGCGAGCTCCCCATTGTGACATCACCCGCCGACTCCTTCGCCCATTGGTCGGCCTCCCCCTCCGCCGCTGTCACTCCACGGAGCGGCCCTCCCTAATATGGGCTGGGTCCCGCCCCCGCCGGGCCCTGATTGGTCAGCATCCCCGGAGCCCCGGAACCGCGCGGCTTACAACTGGTTGAGGGTGCTTTCATTCATAATTTCCGCCTTCCCTCTGCACCCACCCACCCCCCACCGCCCCCCCAGCACCACCTCCCTCCTCCTTTTGCTCGCTTCCACACACCTCCCTCTCCAAGCAGGGTAGGTTGCGCAAGTGTAATAGGGGTTGGATTCACTCTTAAAAAAAAAAGCTGCTCCTGTTGAAAGTTGTGGTTCAGGCACCGTATGGAGGCGGCGGCTGGAGGCTTTGATTTGCACCAAGAGTTTTGCGTGTGAAGATCACTGGACGGATTCAGCGGCGATGATGAACGTGGAGGTGGCTGTGCTGCTCTTTCTGGCCCTTTGGGTTTGTGTTTGGACGGAAGATTCTGGGAAAGTAGTTGCTGACCGCTACGCCGTGTACTGGAATAGCACCAACCCCAGGTAATGCAATTTGCACATCAGAGAGGTGGAACGGGGAGCATTTGTATTTCGGTTATGCATTCTTGAAGGGGGGGGTAGGGGGGCATAGTTTGCACCATCCATTCCTCTAGTCCCTTTCTACACCGATTCTCAACAAACCAATTTTGACCGCCCTTTCCCATTGATTTGCAGTATTTGCATTTTACAAAAACAAAACAATCGTCCAAAAGTTAATTCTATTTCTGCATGATTTGACGGCTCGGCTCCTAAATCATTGTAAATGACTTTGGTTTTTTTTTAACCCCTTTTTAAACAAAAAAATACTAGTATCTAGTGCGTGCTTGACCCACGGCGGATCGTGCACAGATTTCTTGACCTGTTCATTTCTGATGTCTGAAACTGATGCCGAAAGCAAGTCTTTGCCGGAGAGACCTGCGCCTTGGTTCGCTTCGAACATTTAAACAGCAAACTTAGGGATGGCTTTAATCTCACTTAAAGGGAACAGGCGAGCGAACCGCCGCTGCACTGGATTTGCGCTCTTTTTTCTTTTTTTTAAAAAAAAAATTAAAAAAAAACCCTTTTGCATTAAGGTGAAGACGCGCTTATTATTTGGAGGTGTGTAGCCGCTGAACAAGGTCGGTTTGCAGAAGGGGGCGAATTGCAGTGACTGGCACGTAAAACGCGGCTGATCCGAACAGATACTGCAGTGACAAAGATCCCCTGTATCAAGATCCTTGTACGTTGTGTCAGTCGAAATTTGGAAGAGTCTCCAAACAGACAGGCTTCCAATAGTGAATTTTGCTATTATGCTCACAGTAGTAATCGATGCACTGTCTTTGGGGCTCGATTACCTGCGTAACTTATTCCTTATCGAGTTGCAGTCACACTCCATCTGGAGTGAAGTGTAGCTACCTTTTTATTGTTTAAAGTTTTTTTTTAATTTGCAGTGTGTGTGTGTGTGTGTGCTCCTTTCTCGACACTATTTGGCACATGCCCTACCCCAATCGCCGGCCTCTCGGCTCGAATGGGCGCGTTTAAACCACGAAGGGATCAAAAAACAATTCTTTTCCTGAGGGTTTATGCCGGATTGAGGTGCTGTGTGATCCAACAACCAGTTCTACCGGGCGAGCAGTCAGGTTCGCAGTCAGAGAGGGAGGGAGAGAGAGATTTTTCTCTTGCTGTCCAGGTGTAGCTGTGAGAATCGTTCCGCCGTAGAAAGTGAATTTAACCATGGCTTGTGTCTCTGTATCCCACACCGCGGGTGTGTACTCGCATGTTTTCTGTGGTTGGCACCAGGTGTAATTCTAGGTTGAAGTTGAAGTTTCCAAAGCCCCACAGACATTCGTTTTCACCTCACCGACGAACTTTCTAGGTTAATACATAATTTAGGGGAAGGTTTGAGTAGCAGGAAGGAAGGACAGGGGTGAATGAACGGTTGAGGTGAGCTGCCTTTCCAATGGCAAATGCGGGTTTAGATTTTACTGCGCCTCCATTGTAAGATACAGATACTGTTGTAAAAACTGGGTGGTTAAAATGAATCCAGTGAAGGAAACAGGTGCTGGGGCAAAAGTGCTGGCATTTGTGTGGTTCAGGGACCAAGCCTGTTGCTGAGGTTTCACACCAGTGCTAAAACAAATATTCGTCTTAAAATAGTTCTTGCGATTCAGAGGAACAACTGCTCGATCCGGATTAAAATCGAATTCACACTGTTGCAAAGAGCAGTTTATATGGGTCAACTGGCAACTGCTTTAGTTTATTAAACGCTTACATTTAGCACCCAAGGCAGCCGGCAAGGCGAATTAGTTTGGGTTTGCGGCTGAATGCCGTCATAAGGAACCCGGGTTACAGTTCCCGGAAAACGCGGGGGATGACTTGGTGTCCGCTGGAGCCTTTAAATACGCTGGAATTGCGCTTGTGATTCCCGGGTTGTGAGGAACATTGAGACTCTTGACAATCCCTGCTCCCTCTCACCTGCAAAGTGAAAGGCAGGGTTCCTTACGGAGTCGCCGTCTCTCTCTCTCTCTCTCTCTGCTCTTAAAAGATATAAAAGTTTGAGAGGTTGCCTGTGTTTGTGTTGCTTGTAAACTTGTAAACTTTTGAGATTGCGGATCCCTTCCACGCGTGGCGAATGTCTTTCACTCTCGCCCGTGAGCCGAAACAAAATAACAGCCTCGCCTGATTTCAAGTTTGGGTTAGGAGGAGATATCTTAACATTTTTCTTTACTGTGCCGAGATAATGTTAGCTCTCTGGCTAACGACAGATTCTGTTGAACAGTGCATTGCTGGTCAGCAAGTCTGATGTGTAATCAGGCTAGTGTTTATTACCATACACCAACTGGCAAGAAATGGGGTTAATATCAGCTACAGCAAAACAGTCTGTAGAAATGGCTTACATGTAAACATTCGCCTGGTACTGAAGGACAGGTCCACAATCATTTTAACACTTCTTGATATGAAAAAAAAAGGTTTCAACGTGATTCTTTTTTGACCTTATTCCAATAAAATTGCTGTTTTTGTTAATTAACCATTTGATTACATCATTTCGCGTGCAAAGTATTTCCACGCTCACATCTTTAATTTTCAGTAATTTTTGGATGCATTCAAACTTTAGTAGGAAGGGAGATAACTTAAAAGATGAGCCGAGTGCTTCCAAAGACTGGTTAAGGAAATATTGATTTAAGCATTATTCTCAATTAACTTTTAAGGAAAAGTACTTCAGCTCTCCCAGTATCTGTGTACCCCTCTATCTGTCTAATGTCTGTCTGCCTTCTGATTCTGTATTTATCCAGCCTCCGTGATCTTAGCGCTGCAATTAAAAAAAAAATCAATAAATATGTTAGTAATTTATGTTAATACCAAATTACAAATGTGTCTCGCTAATAACAGTCGGACACTCGGTAAATGGTAGCGCTCTCGATGTTACACGGACTAATTTGAATTTACAATGCAAATTACCCAGCTAGATGCAGCATGGTGATACACATCATTATAATAAATTGTCCCTATAAAATTGATAGCCTTGCTCACAGACAGTGGTAATGGGAGTTTTTAATGAAGCTGCCTGTACGTGGTTAATTTATACATGAGTTTCATAACAACAGGTTCGTTTACATAAAACAAAGATTTTGATGTTTTAGTTATCGTTAAGGCTTTCCACCACACTGTACGTGGACCTGGGCTGTGAGGCTGTGTGACATCCTATAAATCATGCACGCACAAATTTTGCCAATAGTGGAAAACTGAAACTAAATAAGCATATCATCATTCATATTTGCATAGTTCTAAGCCCAGTGAAGTGAGGACAAAGATGATGTTGGCTTCATTGCTGTCTCTTTTTCCTCATTTATTCTTTACTAAAATCATTCCTAATTCCAACATTATCCCTTTCTTAACAATTGGCTTTCCTGCTTTTGCCGATGCTACTTAGCAGTCCTGTCAGCGATCAATACAGACTTAGAGACAGACTTTTGCTGTAAGCTCCACTAACAATGGTGTGCTCCCACAAAAAAAGCCAAAAAAAAAAATGTACTCACATCTCTATTTTCCACGGAGCCGATGGGCCACTGAACATCGTTTTAAGGAAATTACATAGGAGCAGCTCTTAACAATTTCCTTTGAAATGTTATTTGTCATGGTTAATAGTGTACCAGGGGACATCAATGGGTGAATCGACAAAACCTGACATTCACTAGGTAAGGCCGCATGATTATATCATAACTGTTTAAACATGGACTGCTGCTACTTTTTATTTTTCCTCCTATAAATCCGGCAATCTCTCTTTTTTTTCAGTGGGCAAATAGGAAACTAGATTGATTGAAAGGTATTGCCTTTAAAACATGTTGCTGTGCCTCAGACAACTCACCTAAAGCACACTGCAGGGCAGCTCCTACTGGAACAAAAAACCCACTGATTGGATCCTAATTATAATAATAAACATATACTGGTCCCTTCAATTAACTGGGTTACAGTGGGATCTCATTACTTGCAATATTTCAGCTTGATACACAAGTCACATATAAGAAAGGACTGATAATTTAAAGTAATTAAATTGGGGACTTGCATCTGCTGAGCGTTTATATAATTCAGAGTTGGAGAAAGGGATTTTGTTGTATAAAGTGTATTGATAACACTGTACAGAAATATTCCTTAACTCAAATCCTTACCTTTTATATGCATAGTGTAACTCTCCTTACCTAAAATGTAGCATTACTACACAGATAATTCATTTTAAATGGAATACAGGAACAGCAGTAGGCTATTCAGCACCTTGAGTGTGCTCCACCATTCAGTTGGATCATGGCTGATCTGTACCTCAACTCCGTTTCAGTCTTACTCCGTATCTCCTGATACCCTTACCTAGAAAAAATCTATCGAGCCCTGTTCTGAAAGCTACAATTGAATCCCTTTTTTGGGAGAGAGTGCTAGGTGCCTACTATCCTTTGAGTGAAGAAGTACTTCCTGGTTTTTACTCCTATTCACTCTTATTCCAGATTCTTCCACAAGAATAAATAGTTTCTCTTCATCTAACCTGTTGAATCCTTCTTATCCTTTTAAAGACCTTGATCAGATCACTCCTCAGTCTTCTATATTCAGGGGAATGCACGACAAGTGTATGGAACCTGTTCTCATAGCTTAACTCTGTAATCCCCAGTATCGTTTTGGCGAATTCTGCGCTGTGCATTCTTCCAAGGCCACTATATCCTTCCTCAGTCCTGGTGCCCAGATCTCAGGGTTATTGCCATGGACATCAAGTAACTTAATCTATGGGAGGACCGTGGGATGGGGAGGTGTGGGAGAGACTGTTTCAAATTTATTAATAGGTTTGTCAAGTGCACCGTTATTCATTTTGAAAATTTGATTTTAGCTAAATTTACGTTACAGTCTGTTGCTGCCACCAGTAAAAAAAAGGAAAGATGGCTATTTTATGCGGCAGTGTGCGTACTAAAGACTGACCTTCTTTCAGAAAAGGGGAGAGAGGGGGAGGGAGCAGTCTCGCTCAAGACATCTTGCACTCCATTACCAAATACACATTGTGAACATCAAAGATCATAGTCCCACAGAAAATGCTTTCAGTAGTTGATACCTCACAAATAAGCATTACCGCGCCACATAGTCTTTGCTGAGGGGTCCATGAGCACTTGTGCTTCCCGCTAAACACTGACTCTGGTCACTCATTAAAAACTTAATGGCTGGCTAATCCCGAGTAAATTTGAAAAAAACCTTGCTGACATGTATTTTACATTTGAAAAAATTAACAATTTCTGCTTCTAATTAGGATTAGTATTCCTAATGCTGGTTCTGTTCCCTCTTCCCTTCAAACACTGTATCTTTTAAAATCTAGAATGTAATCAAAATAAACAAACCACACAGTACTCCCCCAGGATTTGCTTATCTACACTTTGAACGCCTCAGTGAGAATTTCCTTTTTGGTATTACAATGATTGTTTCAGGAAATGAAGGATATTGTACCCATTAGTGGTGTATTAGTGGATTTTCTTCACTTGCAGGAGATTTGTAATTCACATGTGCCGCAACCATGGCTCACACATAATATTACAGTGTCTCTTGTACATGAAATCACCTGCGCAAAGCTGCCCTGAACACTCTTTCCTCGTCACGGATTCCACTCTCTTCCTACCCGTTGTCACAGGCTGAACCAGACTGTTCACAACCTCCGCGTCCCTTTTGACCCTGAGCTGAAATTCATATCGTGTCCTTCATGATATCACCACCGCCCCACCCCCCACCCCCACCAACCCTGACCCCACTTCTCTGCCAGTAAAACCCTAGTTTCTGCTCTTGTTTTCTCCACACTCGACTAATTCAGCGCTCTCCTAGCCAGCCTCCCATCTTCATTCTAAACTCTGTGGCCCTAGTCCTAACCTACGCCAAGTCCCATTCATCCATCGCGCCTGTGCTCACTGACCGATGTTGACTCCTGGCCATCCAGCACCTTGGTTTCGCAATTCTCATTCTCGTGTTCACATCCCTCTGTGGTCTCGCCCCATCCCTCTCTTTCTAACCTCCTCAGAGACGACTTGTGCGTCCTCCTGCTTCCTTCGCCCCACTATTGGCATCTAGACCCTTGGATCTGGAACTCTCTCCCTAAACCTAGGTGCCTCTCTACCTTTTGCTCCTGAAAACCTGCCTCGTTCACCAAGTTTTTGGTCACCTGTCCCAATGTCGTCTTGTTTAGCTCGATGTCACTTCTTTCCCTGTTACCCTCCTGTGGGGCAACGTGATAAACATGCAATATAAATGCAAGTTGTTGTAGGATTGCAATATTCTCCTCATTGGGCATTTGTTAGACATATATCAACAACAAAGTGGGTCAGGTGCTATTTTAAAATTGAAGTCTTTTTTTTTAAATAAAAGATTCGTAAACGGGTGTAAATTTTAAAAAAGGTTAATGTCCCCTGCTGTGATAGGCCATCCACATCACCTCTGTGACTGTCAGTGCACGGAAAGATGTTCGGTTTACTCAATTTCGCAGCACCTTCAGCTGTGTCAGCATTCTCTGCAGAAACTTTAACACGTGGGAGGGACTGTGAGTGTGATTTTCACACGTGTCATTGTTAATTTCACTGGTGCGAAATAGCAGTGCTGACTGCTGTGAAACTAGTGATATAAAAATACAGTGTTGTCAATCATTACTAAGCCCACTTGTTTTGCACTTTCCATGGGAAAGCGAAGGCGTGCCAATTTCCCAAAACACCACTTGCCATTCCGTGTTGTTTGCCTCTTTCAGTTCCAGTTAGCCAGTTGCTTTAATGTGGAATAGCAACCCGTCCGACGTTGTGGGTGTTGGGGAGAAAAGTTCTGGTTTGTGGTTTTCAAAGGAGGGATCAGGAAAAGAACAGGATTGTGGAATACCACCCCCCCCCCCGCCACAAAGCCCTGGTTTAAAAAAAAAAATCCCCCAGTGCCTTGTAATAAAGATGAATCTTGACGTGGTCAGCCACCGTAATGCTGTAGCTCTGATCAGTACTAAATTGGCCATTCCAGGTTAATGCATGCCTCACCCAAGTGTAGAATTCCCATCTGCCAAGCCATTTCCCATTCAGACCCCCCCCACGGTATAAAATTTTTTAAGTTTAACTGTAACGTCTTGATCCAAGCACGACATGTTTCGCCAATTAGAAAGGCCTTTCGCTGTCTCTCACTGACGATGAATCTGCTGGC
Source organism: Cetorhinus maximus (assembly GCF_964194155.1). Lineage (NCBI taxonomy): Eukaryota > Metazoa > Chordata > Chondrichthyes > Lamniformes > Cetorhinidae > Cetorhinus > Cetorhinus maximus. The sequence continues at coordinate 111,772,956 of NC_135891.1, forward strand.
ACTTTGCATCCTGTGATTTGCTGTACAGACTGCAGAGCTCTGTTGAATAATTTGGTGGAAATTTTTGTTTTTTAGAGTGCAAAAGAAAGGCTTGATTAGTAGGTTAGGGCATAGAGTGTTTACTTGTTGCTTTGCTTGGTGTGAACTGCCAAATTAATGACTTCGGTAGTCTGCAGAATGAATATTAGGAGTTTGGCTGTTTTTGGTGGACAACTTAGTGTTCGGCAAGCACTTCAGACGAGAGTAATAAGTGGGTGTGTGGAATTTTCAAAGTGCAGCACTGTAGCTATCTTTTTCCTCACTGGGGTTCAGTACAGTGTACTGGCTGTTGATTAATAAGCATCAGTCTATATCAACATGTCCTGTAGGAGAGCTGCCAGCACCACAATGACATAGGGACCGGTAGAAGACCACTCTGCCCTTCAAGTCATTTCGGTCATTCACTTGGATGATGGCTGATCTGCATCTTAACTCCATCTACCCACCTGGGCTCCCTAGCCTTTAAGACCCATGCTGAACAAAAATCTGCCACTCGGTTTTGAAATTTTCCATTGATCCCCAGCCTCAGCAGCTTTTTGGGGAAGGGTGAGTTCCAGATTCCCGCTGCTATTTGTGTGAAGAAGTGCTTCCTAACATTATCTCTGAATGGTCTTGCTCTAATTTTAAGGTTATGGCCCCTTGCTGTGGAGGTAAGAGGTTTTTATATAGATGCAAGTTTTTTTTTAAATAAATAACACTTCTGCCTCATAAACTGCCACTTTAGCATGGAATAAAACCAGAAAATGATGAAAAAAAAACTCAGCAGGTTTGGCAGCTTCTGTGGAGAGAGAAACAGAGTTAATGTTTTGAGTCTAATATGACGCTTCTTCCCTTTACCGTGCATGTGTTTTTGGAGAGAGCATTCTGTGATCACTGTGGTCAAGCAAGCACTGCTTGTCAGTCACTGGTGCTTGGAGTGTGTAAGCAATTTCAGATGATGGGTTAAGTGGATCACTTATTAAACTGTGTTGGCTTTAGGGCATCTTTTCTTACAGTATACGAGTACCAGTGCACTCAATAATCCCAGTGATGGCAACAGAATTTATAGAAATCTGGATTTCAAAGTGTAGTGCATTTTTTTTTTCCAATAAGCTGGTTTGGATCCCTGTATATTGATAACCTTGTTTCTTGGGCACACCTGGATGGTGTCAAGCTTCTTGAGTGTTGTTGGATCTTCACCTGCCTGGATGAGTGCAGCTCCAACAACACTCAAGAAGCTTGACACCATCCAGAAAAAGCAACCCGCTTGATTGGCACCCCATCCGCCATCTTTAACATCCTCTCTCTCCACCACCGATGCACAGTGGCAGCAGTGTGTACCATCTACAAGATGCACTGCAGCAACTTGGCAAGGCTCCTTTGACAGCACCTTCCAAACCTGTGACCTCCACCACCTAGAAGGACAAGGGCAGCAGATGCATGGGAACACCTCCAAGCCACACACCATCCTGCCCATTCCTTCACTGTCACGGGGTCAAAATCCTGGAACTCCCTCCCTAACAGCACTGTGGGTGTACCTACATCACATGGACTGCAGCCGTTCAAGAAGTCAGCTCACCACCACCTTCTCAAGGGCAATTGGGGATGGGCAATAAAAGTGCTGGCCCAGCCAGCGATGCCTACATCCTCATTAAAGAATAAAAAAAAAACATATGTTTCTGTGGGCACCTGCTCTCCACTGCTGTGGAACAATTATCATCACAGAGGCAGAACAGACAGATTGGTTATAATGGGATTTACACCTAAGTATCTGATGCTGTAAAATGATACTCTGATTGGTAAGGCCCCAAACCTAAAGGTTATAGCCTCTGTATGTATGTATGTGACAGAGATATCAGTAGCTGTCAGGTAGCCTTTGCTCCGTTGGTATCGGGTATTGGATTAATACTGTATATTTCAGTGATCGCTGATTTTATTTGTGTTGCAGATTGGCGAAGGTCTGTTTTCATAACTGACAATCTCTCACACAGTTCCTTTCCTTTTCAAAGTGTATAATTTAACAGTTGACTGAGAAATATTCAAGCAATTTATTGTGCTGTAGGGGGGAAAAGCGGGGCTGGTCTAGGTGACATCTTGTGGCAGTCAACAGATTTGTACCCGTGATGCGCTCCTCCCCCCTCCCCAGTATGGGTATCAGTATTACACTTGAAATAAACATGCTCATCCAAAGCCACATAACAAATGGTCTGAGGTGGCAGGATCAGTAATGTTTTATTAACTTGTTTTATTCCAGAAAGTTCTGTACTTTAAGCTGAGCAAATGTTGATTCTGTGGGCTTCTATGATTGCACTGCACCTATAGAATTAATACTGCATTAATAATATTTTTTTTAAAAATCCCATTATATTGCAGATTTCAATAATGTAGAATGTCAGCATGTGATTTTGACCCTATGTCCACTTGAATTGGGGAGGTGATGGCATAGTGGTATTGTCACTGGACTAGTAATCCCAAGGCCTAGGGTAATGCTTTGGGGATCTGTGTTCAAATCCCACCACAGGAGGTGGTGGAATTTAAATTCAATAAAAATTTGGAATTAAAAGTCTAATGATGACCATGAAGCCATTGTTAATTGTCATAAAAACCCACCTGGTTCACTAATGTCCTTTAGGGAAGGAAATCTGCCATCCTTACCTGGTTTGGCCTACATGTGACTCCAGACCCACAGTGATGTGGTTGACAGTTGAAATGCCCTCTGAACATGGGCAATAATGAATTTTTAAAAATTGTCCAGAATACCCAGCCTCAGAGCTGTGATTTTTGTCCCTCCAAACTTGAATTGTGTCTGGAGGAAGCAGTTTGACAGTAGTGCTGGGTACGGGTGATTTCAGGTCTACCAGTGACAATTGATCAATTAAGCACAATGACTTGTCTGATTATATTTTTCTGGATTATGTATTCGCGGGTTGTCTTATGAGGAAAGGTTAGACAGGCTAGGCTTGTATCCGCTGGAGTTTAGAAGAGGTGACTTGATTGAAACCTTTAAGATCCTGAGGGGTCTTGACAGGGTGGATGTGGAGAGGTTGTTTCCTCTTGTGGGAGAATCTAGAACTAGGGGGTCACTGTTTAAAAATAAGGGGCCACTCGGTTAAGACAGAGATGAGGAGCAATTTTTTCTCTGAGAGCCGTGAGTCTTCAGAACTCTTCCTCAAAAGGCAGTGGAGGCAGAGCCTTTGAATATTTTTAAGGCAAAGGTAGATAGATTCTTGATAAGCAAGGAGGTGAAAGGTTATCGGGGGTAGGTGGGAATGTGGAGTTGAGGTTACAATCAAATCAGCTATGATTTTATTGAATGGTGGAGCAGGCTCGAGGGGCTGAGTGCCCTGCTCCTATTCCTAATTCGTACGTTCATGTGCTTAGCTTAGCCATGGTGCAGTATTTTCAGAAATTAATGGAAATGGAGAGAAGAATAGTGTGTGGGCAATGGGGCGGTGAATCTCCAGGCCCCCCCAAAGCACTTTATGACAAATTAAGTATTTTTACAAGTGTCGTCACAGTTGTAATATAGGAGATGTTTTATGCACAGCAAGATTCCATAAACTGCAACGCGGCAAGGATTGGATAATCTGTGTTAGTGATGTGCAAGATTCCATAAACTGCAACGCGGCAAGGATTGGATAATCTGTGTTAGTGATGTTGGCTGAGGGATAAATATTTGCCAGGATAGCCAGGAGAACTTGCTTGTCTTCAAATATTGCTGCAGGAACCTATACTCCCACCAGGGGAGGGCAGAATGGTCCTCGATTTAAAATCTTACCTGAAAGACAGCAACTTAGCCGGTGCAGCGCTCCCTCTGTGTAGTGTTGGCTTGGATCTTCTGCTACAACCTCTGGAGAGGGGCTTGAACCCATGACCTACTGATTTGAGAACTGAGAATGCTACCAACCGAACCACAGATGACTAGGGGGGTGGGTGGAGTGCGGTCTTGAAAGAGGGAGAGAGAGAGAGAGAGATGGACAAAATGTTTTGTAGAATAATGTTCAGAACCATGCCAGGAGATCACATAAATTTACCAGCAGTGCTGCTAATGCACAGTGTAAAAGTGTATATTTACAGTGCAAAATTCGTAAAGCCCAAGCTTATTGGCGGCAACATCAATGTTATGCACAAGTCAACTAATAGTGCAATTGTTGTTTTTTTGAAACAGTGCCATAGATTCCAGTCCGCCTGGTGGAGATCCTAGTGTATTTTGTGTGTCCATTGAGCGGGCCTGCAGCAGTCAATCTGTGCGACTTGTGATGCAGAGGTACTGTGACGGTGAAGCAGTGTGTTAGGACACATGCCACTTCAGGCAGCAGCTGTTAATTGGGCTTTGCGCCAGACTTGCAGCTGGGCTGCCTTTCCTGAATGCATTGGGCCAATGGTTCCTTGATTTAGCAGAGGCATAAAACAGCACATTCTGCCATGTGCCACTGGTTTCGAAGCAGCTGCAAATGGAAAAGGATTTGAATTTGGTCGGGGTGTGTTTGTGTGTGTGTTTTTTTTATAAGTCTGCTTCAAAGCTCTGCTGCTTTTTCTCTTTCACCCTCCCTCACTCTTTAGCACATGCATCGGATGGTAAATTGATGCCATCGACACAGAAGCACTGCTTCGAGAACAAGATTTTGGCAAGATTGAATTCAGTTATGATCAATAGATCTTTGAGATCAATTCCAGCCACTATGTAATCAGACCTTAACTGTACTTTAGACAGATCAACCTACAAATACACACACACACACATACACACAAAGTAGAGCATCCATAAACCGATCACTTAATCCCCTTTTCCGTCTATATGGTTCGTAGACAGGTTTAGCTCCCTTTGCTTTCTTGTTGACTGTTAGAATATTCAGCGCCCCTTGTAAATCTATACCACAATAAGTGTCTCTCCCAGTTTGCATTAAAGTTGTTCCACCTTTCTGGCTTTCGTTCCCTTTTTCTCTCCCTTCTTTCGTCTATCCCACTCCGACTGGATTGCTCGAGCAGCCAAACTGAGCACAAGAGCAGGGTCCTCACTCCACTGGTTTCACATGGAGCCTATGTTGAGGTTGCAGGGGTTACAGTCTACTTGTCACGGGGTCCTGAGAAGTTACGTGGCTCCACTCAACTTAATGGTTTATCTTCCATTACCCATCACTTTATTTCAATAAAAATAATTGCTATTCGGATGCAGACAATACCGGCAAGGATGCATTTATTGCCCTGAGATGGTGGTGGATGAGGGTTTATTAAAAAAAAGTGCCTTATTAGGCCCTTTAACGTCAACCATAGGCCAAAACAGGTAGCCTTATGGAATGTTCCCTTCACTGAAAGACATGAGTGACTCAGTTAGGCTTTTTTTAACCACATATGGAAGCTTGGGTTGTCATTTCATTTCTGCTATTCATCTATAAATTACCAGATCTATTGAATTTATGACTCGCCACTGCAGGATTGGAAGTCGTATGTCTCTGGAAAGCAAGTCTGTACCAGAAACTCCGCACTGCAGCACCTTGTCCAGTGTTTGCTTACAGTTCCATGAGGTGTGAACCTTAAGACAAACAGGCTTTCTTTTTTGTTAAAATAAAGTGTATAAAATTATGAGGGGCATAGATAGGGTAGACAGGAAGGAACTTTTCCCCTTGGTGGAGGGGTCAATAACATGGATTTAAGGTAAGGGGCAGGAGGGTTAGAGGGGATGTGAGGAAGGATTTTTTCACCCAGAGGGTGGTGGGAACTTGGAACTCACTGCCTGAAAGGGTGGCAGATGCAGAGACCCTCATAACATTTAAGAAGTATTTGGCATACAAGGCTATGGGCCTAGTGCTGGAAAATGGGGTTAGAATAGTTAGGTACTTGTTTGACCGGCGCAGACTCGATGGGCCGAAGGGCCTTTTTCTGTGCTGTAGATCTCGATGACTCTATGACTCTTTGACTAAGTGTTACAGCTCTCACTGGTAGCACTGCTTCAAGGGCTTATTCTGTACAAAATTCCCTGCCCACCCACAGATGGACCTAGATCTTGTCCTGGATCCATTTTGTAATCTGAAGCCCAATCTCTTTTACTGTATGATATAGCCTTTGACGTGTGTGTGGTGTGTGTGTGTGTGTATAAGATATATACACATTACAGTTTATTTTTTAAAACAAAGTCTTTTGTGGAAAAAATATTCTGCTTTGCTGTATTTGCCTAATTCTTCTAACCCAACCTCTCAGCCAAACAGAGTACCCTGATTGTGGCTCATCTCCTTGTCCTCAACGGCATCCCATATCCAGGACGCATGGCAACAGTGTCAGGTGTATAGAAATTCTTCTCATAGAAGTGCAGAGTCCGTATAAGCAGCCAGCCTATTTCCCAACCGAGCAGGGTTCACTGCACCGCTCCGATTCACTCCTCCTAATCCACGTGAATCCTAACACTTCTTGACAAACTACTTGTGCAGTTATTAGGATTCCACTGCACTGGGGTCGGGTCGGGGAGAGAGATGGCGATTGGGAGCGGGGTACGGGTGCTCCTCAGTTCAGGGATACCCAGTTTTCACCACAGCCTTAGAACTTGCTAAATGGTACTCTGCAAACCTGATATCATGACAGTTCCCTCTCTCTCTTTTTTTCTCTTCTCTTCAGTAATTTCCCACTATGTTGGTCCAGTGTGTCTCACTCTGTTGCTTTCCCTTTCATTAAGTGACAATGGCAGTTTCTCCGGCGCTCTCTGGGAAGGGTCCATCTTGAATGGACATAATCCCTCTTTGATTAGGAAACTGCTGTCAGGGTCTGTGAAAGGACTCAGAGGCCATGATAGGTGGGGGGTTATGGGAGATGTCAGTCACTGAAGTGTACCCTTTTTAATCCTCTGAGCTCATGGGCAGTGTTTCTAAAACTGGGAGTCACACTAGTGTCATACCACCTTGAGAGAGAGTGCAGTTTTTTCTCTGATGTGACAGTTGAATGATTAAAAAAAGTGGGGGGTGGGGTAAATCTTCAGAAGGGGATATTTCATCTTCAATGCCTACTATAGGTCAGGGGATGGGATTAAATTCAAGGCCTTTTAATATATCCAAATATATGTAATTTCAGGTTCCCACAAGCCACTGAAACTTTTAAACTTATTCACTTAGAATCAAGTTTTAGTCTATTGACTTACAGAGAATCTCAAATAAAAGCATTATATGGAAGCAAGCAAACTATAGTTCATTTCCTTCTTGCCTCCTTTAGTCATCTCTTCTTCACACAATTTTTAAAATGCACATGTTATAACACTTGAAAAGTGCTCAATTAACTGTAAAGCTGCTTTGGGATGTCCTGAGGTAACACAAGGCTTGAAAGAAATGCAGGTTGATCTACTCAATCACCAATTCCTGATTTATTTCACCATCTCTTATGTTTTGACCCATTTTCACTTTTATAGTGTTGGCATGGCGCGTCCTGGGCATTCACAAAGGTTTCTCACTGAAGAATGTCAGGGAAGGTCTCCTTGATGCTAGGCTGCACTCAACAACATCAGTTGGGGAGCAGGCTTGAGCATCTTGTTGGTAGCTTCACTGAAGGGACTAGGCAGATCAGGCCACTGACCAGCTGTGCAATGGAGTTAGTCTGTAGCATGCTTTTCCAGGGTAGGTGGCCCTATGTTGGTGATGGCACAGAGCAGCCTAGCAGGAGATGAAGTAAGAATTTTTTGCGGGGGTGGGGGGAAAAACAAATTTCAAAGAATAGTTTCTGGAAGTGTATTTTTTTTCTGTGCCAATTCATAGAATTATAGAATGGCTTTGGCACAGAAGGGAGCCATTCAACCCATTGAGCCCCAACTTGCACTCTGTAAGAGCAGTTTAGCTAGTTCCACTCCTCCACCTTTCCTTGTATCTGATTTTTTCCCTTCAGGTGGTTATCCAATTCCTTATGAAAGTCGTGATTGAATCTGCCTCCACCACACTCTTCAGGCAGTGCAATCCAGATCCTAACCATCTCTGCGTAAAAAAACATTTTCCCGCATGTTGCCTTTGATTTTTTTTTTCCCCAGTCAGTTTAAATCTCTGTCCTCTGGTTCTTGACTCTTCTGCCAATGGGAGCCAATTCTTTCTATCCATCTTGTCAAGATGCACAGAGCATTTCACCAGTGCTGCCAGATGCGATGCCAACATAGCATTGTGGGAGCTAGCGAAGGCACAAGAACTGCCATGGTTTGGGGTGAAGCTCCACCACCACCACCACCTCAAGACAAAGTGGGATGTGTGCTAAACATCTCCTTGCCAGTCATTCTCACATCGCAAAATAATTTATATTTTGTATAAAAAGACAACTTACAGCAAATAAACATCCCTAGAAAACAAGATACGGCGCTATTTTAGATAATTACAGCATCCCATAATTAGATGGTCCACACCAATTCTTAGTCTGGTACTTTTCAACACTACCCTGTAGTTTGGAGAGAGCCATTTATATTTTTTTTAAAAAAGTCAATTTTTTGGGCTCCTTAAGATGAGGGATAGTAGTGATCGAACAAATTCCCAATTTCAAGCACTGGGGATCCCACGTGAGAAAATTTATCCTGTGATATGTCGAAGACCAAACCTCAGAGAAAGGCTCTTTATTGTATCAGGCACCCTTTATTTCCCAAACCTGCCACCCTTACAAATTATTCTGAGTGTGAGGTTGCCCCGGGAGGCATTTTTGTGCTATGGGCCCCCATACCCAGGACTAATTGGATTGAGACTGCCCAAAATGATTTCATTTAGGGCCATGATATTGAGTAGAGAAAGAAAACCACCAACCCGCCAGTTGTGGTTAGAGAGTAATAGGTAGATCACCGCTCCGCAGGGCAGGTCCTTTGCTCATTTCTCTCTGTCTTGTGCTTTCCTTTCCAGTTGCTCGTAGGCGCCTCCCATTTTCAATTTCAAGTTGTCTAACATCATCATTCTCCTTCTCCCTCTTGGACTACATCCTTCTAACCTTCCTTCTGTCACCTCCTTCAGCAAGTTCTTATCCCTTAGAATGTGGCCAATCCAACCTTGTTGCCTTTTCTTGATGATATTCACGAACAATCTTTCTCCCTCCACCATCTTGAGAACTTCTTCACTCTTCTTGTGTTTCCTCCAATTGAGCCACTCCATTCTTCTCCACAGCCACATTTCACAACTTTCTTGGATGTCCGCTCTTCTCAAGGTCCATATTTCGACCCCGTGCAGCAAAGCACCCTAAATCACAGTTTGATAATTCTTTTCTTAAGATTTGGATAGATACAAATGCAGGAACAAGAAGCGAAAGGACAATGTGGAAATCTTTTGCATCATACAATACTTTTTTTTTTCAAAGGACTCGGTGAAGGGACGTGGTGCATTGTCACCGAGGGGAGATGAACAAAGAGAGAACAACATCCCAAGTTAGCCTACAATCATGATAGCAATCATGATCGTGCAGTGTGTTCAACATAACAGGCACTGCATTTCAATGTTGCTCCTGTGTCAAGTGCTGAGAGTTGTTTCTGAGATGTGATTATGCATTATACAGAAAAGTTTGTCTTTCAGTCATCCCCCATCAGGTCAGCAGGATGATTTTAAAATGGCTGCCAGTACTCTGCCATTGATTAACCTCCCTGTCTCCCACTGTCATCTGCGGTGTGAAAAAACCAATATTCTTTTATCAGCATCAGGAAACCACGTCTCTTATTTAATATATATTCCAATAACAGCACAGTTAGGAGTACAATATACAATCAATGCATATCAAATTCACAATTCGAATGCTGGATCCTGTTAAGTGTAAGTTTCTATAACATTTAACAGCAAGAGGCTGTGCACTTTGCAGTAATTGACTAATGCATCTGGTGAAAAAGTAATATTCTACCATTAAAGATGCCAGGAGGTGCCATCACGTGGTAGATAATTTTAAAAGCACCAATATGTGGCCATCTCGGGCAAAAATATGAAATAAAAATCAATGTTTATCTTAGACAGAGTGCTCTGGATGAGAAAATAATATGGAAGATGGAGGTTTAACGATTTGCATGCTGAAATTTGCAACTGAAAAGTTGCATGGAGCTCCAACAGGAGAATTTCTACTTTCAGATGAAAGTTTAAACGAAGCCTTGTTTGACTTTGTGGTCATCATAAAAAAATCCCACGGCAATATTCAGGGGACAACAGGGAGTACTCTGGGTCTCTGGGCCAACATTCTTCCCTTAAACCACCCCAATTATTCTGTCATTCATTCATTTTTTGTTTGTAGAATCCTGCTTTGTGCAGGTTGGTCATTCCTTTTAGACTATGGGCGGAATTTTGCGGCCGTTCCCGCTGGCGGAATCTTCCGGTTCCTCCGAACTCAACGGGCTTTCGAATGGTTCGCCGCATTTTATGGCGCCATCACTGCCATGACGGGGCTGTAAAATTTTGCCCTTCTTAACGAAAGCGATGCATTTGTTGTAGAATAGCTTTTGGGGTATCCTGAGGGTATTGCAGGGGGTTGAATAAAAGCAAGTTTACTTTCTCTTCTATGGCTCTTCTCCCTAAGTTACAAATGCCCTCTGCTATGTTGTCTTCAACCCCTCTTCATCTTGACTGTGTTGAAATCAAGACTCCTGTTGCAACTCATTGAAATGGAAATTCCTTTATGGCCCATATTTGGCACAGGGAGTGTGCTCCAGAAGCTGGGGGCCCAATGCTCACCTGGAATTTTCCATTGAGCCACAATAGTGTATTGCTGATGAATTGCAGATGTCAGTCAAGCATGCAGAGGCAGCTCACCAGTTCCACAAGTTGCAGCCTTTGGGTAAGTTCTGGGGAGGCAGGTGATTGGCAAAGTGGGGAAGGGTAGGGATGTGGTGGGGGGGAGGGTGCGGTTGGTGGTGGGAACGAATGGGAGGGGGCTGAGTGGGAGCTGGCGGTGGTCTTCAGGAATGCTGTGGAGCTGAGAGAAGCACACCTACATGGTTATCCTTAATGTAACGGGTTCAGCAGAGCACAATTTCTGGAGGCTGTGTATAGCCACACCACGATTCCAGCTTAGAATGGAGGTGATTAAGTAATTCTCTCATCAGTCATGTCTGGATACAGCATTGTTGTAAGTGACTGATTCTACCCACAAAATTCGTATTATGTATCTATCCTCCATTTATTGCGTTTTGCCGGGAGAAATCAACCTCCTTTTATTTGGAGAAGTTGCTGTAGTTTTGGTCATGCGTTTGCTACTGTGCAAAGAGACATGATTTAAATAGACTCTGTAGACTGTTTGTTTTGGTGCTCTGCTTAAACAGATTCTATTTGCTGAGTAAATACTTTGTTTGCTGTGAAATAGACCATTTGCTGTGGGTCCTGTTGTAATGACTTTAAGGGTAGAAGTAAATGGAAGTGTCACACATTTGACATTTCTGAGACTGGATTACGTTGCTGGCTGTGGAGTTTGGCAGTAACTTGGCATTGCCTCACTGGATCATAATTACACCTGACCCGAGGGCACACAATGCTGATGTGTATATTTGAAAGGGGAAAAAAAAAACACGAAAATCTCCCACATTAGTCTGTTGTGAGCCACTGAATCACAATTAACACAGTTTGAAGTAAAATCATAAGGCATGTGTCGCCTTCCTTCTGTGTGCATGCAGCTTCTCCAGTAATACCAGGAAAGAACTCTCTTGCCAATAGAACTAGAGGACTTCCAACCCATCAGCTCAGCTGGTGTTTGAACACCACTTTTCAAGGTGAAAGGTGAGTTGTCCGACATGTCACTGATCCCACATCTGTATTTAGAGCAAATTTTAACATTCCTGGTGATGGGAGTGCATCTCAGGAATTTGGGGGAAGTGAGGTCATCGCAGAGGATTTGTGGGCCCTTTGATTTCCTGTCCATTAATTGTAACGCCGAGAAAATTGTGCAACAAATTGGGCATTCTGACTTCAGCAACTAAACACCTGATATGCACTCATGTTGCAGCAAAGCTCTGTGTAGAGTGCCATGATCCTAAATGTTATCCCCGTACGATGATGCATTGTTACCAATCCTAATCATCCCTCAGCTGAACAAGCAGCATAGTTGGAAGTTTACAGAAGGCGTAGGGGGAGCCAGGGTGCTGAGACAGTTCTGGTGACCTAACGATGGCGTTGGCTGAGGTTACCAAACTCAGCACTCGGAGAACATCTGATCCTGAGACCTGCCTGTGATGTGTTTCAGGGTTCCAGTCTTAACAACTCGCTGATCCTAAATTTCCATCCCTTTGAGCCTGTTTCGACATATGGAGCTGCTTGCATTTTTTTTTAATGAGATGCAGGCTTTTGTACCTATTTAAACCCCGAGGAGTGATCCTCACTTCAAATGTGTACTCTTGAGAGTTCTGAATTTGTAGTTTCTCTTTTCGCACCAATAATTCTAACCCTAATATAGCTCTTGTGTTGCTAACTCTCGTTAGGCATATTCCTGGAGGGTCATCATATGATCTCCTACTTCCAATCGCCTCACCCTCTCAGCGCTGCCACTGGCCACCTGGCATGCATGCCCTCTTGACGCACCACCTTCCCATGATAATCAGAGTGCAAATTGGCATTTCTTTAAACAATTGGATAATCATTGACTGCCAGTCAAACAAACTTTTATCTCCACCCGACATTTTGATGGTTTTATGATGTAAATGCAAACATTATTAGTTTTAATACCCCTATTGTTTTTTGTTTTGTCTGGTTTTGCTTGGAGCTGTGCCCTGGTGATCGATGTTCCAACGCTAATGGTCTCCCAAGATTTCCCAACTGATCTTCAATGTGCGCATTTTGATATGAGCCCAGGGTTTTAACAGTCAGCAAACTGAGGAACTATGGGCTGGATTTTTAGCCCTGCTGGGGCTGGGATCGGAGGCGGACGGGAGCTAAAAGTAGTTCCTCTGGCCTGCTTGTGGGTTCCATCCTGCCGATCGGCAGTTCACCAATAATACTCATTAAAAACCTATTGGAGGCCAATTAAAGGAGGACGACAGGAATTTCCCAGTTGGCCTCCGGATTCTTGCAGGCAATGGGGGCCAGTTTAGGCGCCTTGAGGTGACCTCCCAGCAGCAGGGCGGAGAGAGTAAAGTTCCAGTCAGGCCTAGAGGACCCCAGGTGACCCTGTAGAGGAGCTCCAGTGCCCCCCCCCCACCACCACCACCACCGTGGTGGCCAGGCTGCTGAATTTATTTTTTAATCAAAGATTTTTAAAAAGTTGGCGAGAGGATGTCTCCATGTTGAAGCATCCCCTCTCTAACTCACCTTCCATTATAGCCTGCTGCTCCTTTCAAGCTGGAAGACTCCTGATTGGCCCTCCAGCTTCGAGATGCCACCCGCCATTTTTAATTGGATGGCAAGCCTGCCCTCTTGCCATTAATTGGCTGCCCCGGGGAAAATTACAGGTGATTGGCTGTTTTGCCTCGGGATGGGTTCGGGACCTGGAAACAGCCACAACTTCTGTTTCCCAACCCCAGAGGGAAAATCCGGCCTCGTATCTTCAGTTGTATAGTGTTCACAATAGCTGTTGGTTCTTAAAGGGGTTTTTAAATTACGATTGATTGTGCCTTCAAGCAATTCGAGAGTTACACACTCGCCCCACTCTCCAAAAGCAGACTCTCAAAACAGCTAGAGTGGCAGGCATGTGAGAGAACTCATTGCATTTCCATACCTCATGTTGCTTTAGGAACATAGGGACAGGAGGAGGCCATTTGGTCCCTCGAGCCTGCTCTGCCATTCAATGAGATTGTGGCTGACCTGTGACCTAACTCTATATACATGCTTTTGTCACATATCCCTTAATAGCTTTGGTTAATAGAAAGCGTTCAATCTCAGATTTAACATTAATTGACCCACTATCAGCTGCTGTTTGCGGAAGAGGCATTTCTTAATTTCTACCACCCATTGCACATAGAAATGTTTCCTCCTGATGGAAGGTCTGGCTCTAATTTTTATGCTATGTCCCCCGGTCTTGGATTTCCCAATCAGCAGGAAGTTTCTCTCTATTTACGTATCACTTCCCCCTAATATCTTAAACCTGGATCAAATCACCCCTCAATCTTCTAAATTCGAGGAAATAAAACCCCAATTTGTATAATTTCTCCTCATAATTTAACCCTTCAAGTTCAGAAGTACTTTCAAAGATATTTTGATCGACTGCGATAATAAAACATACTGGGGTCTAGATTCCACTTTTCACCTTTACTCCAGCTCATTTGCTGAGGAGGGGTAAGGGTCATGCAATATTAAGGAGTGCTCTGGCTGATGGATCTGGTGTTCCCACTCAGTGCCAGTAAAGCCCCTTTGCTGTTACTGGGTCAGTGAGATGCAAAAACATCCAGCCATTTGCCTATGCCTACAAGATATTGACAAAAGATTAGATCAAGGCCTTATTAGACCACCAATATGTCAACCAGCTGAAAACAATCATAAAATTAAGATTCCTTTTATCAGTGAAACATTTCAATTTGCGAGAGGCAAAACATTTTCTTCAGGGCACAATGGGCAGAATCTTCCCCCCGTTGGGTGGGAAGTTTAGGAGCGGGCGCGTGTAGTGTGTAGCGTCCAATCAGGGGCGTGCCACCATTTTACGTGGGCAGGCCAATTAAGGCCCGCCCAGCGTGACGTCTGCCAGGAAGGGCTATGCGCTCCCTGTGCGGGCTGGGGGGATTCCCTAAGATGAGAGAGCGCTCTTTCGTGCATGTGCATGAAAGAGCACACTCATCTCCCTGAGGCTAAGTGCTGCAAATTCAAAGCTGTTAAAAATATAAACTGTCACATGAGTTGGGACATGTCCATCACTTTTAGTTAAACATTCATTAAATTTTTAAAAACCTACATGAAACCTCATCCCGCCCGTGGATGAGGTTTTACGCTTTCTCTGAAGCCCGCCAGGGCTCCCGGCCTGCCCGCCAACCTTAAGGTCCTTTAACTACTGCAATTACTTTTTAAACGGCCTCAATAGGCCGTTGACAGGTCGGCGGGCGCACCGCTGATTCGGCTGCGCTCCCGCCTATCTGAAAATTGAAATGACGCGGGGTGATGTTGGGAGTTCTGCCCGATGTCATCCCACGTCATTTTACCTGTCGGCGTGTGGGTCCCGCCTCCCCGCACGCCGACCAGGAAATCCTGCCCAATGTTAAGTTAAATATTCTTTAGAGACCTTTCAGCCCTTCAAGCCTGTTTCGTCATTCAGTGAATCTGTGACCTAAGTCCATATACCTGCCTTTTGCCCCATATCACTTAATACCTGTGGTTAACCAAGATCTGTCAATCTCAGATTTAAAGTTAACAATTGACCTGCATAATTTGCTGTTTGCAAGGAGAGTGTTCCAACCTAATTTCACACCCGAAAGGCCTGGCTCCAATTTCTTTGACTATATTTCTTAGCCCTGGACTCCCCCAACCTGCAGAAACTGGGCACAGCCTTGAAGCGTCTGCAGTCTGCTCTTGCTGCCCATTGGAGGCTCTTTCAAAGAACCGGCAGAGGCAGGTTCTGCAAATGGTCTCTTCCTGTGCTATAGCATTTTATGTGGAAAAAAAAAAGGACCTTCTTTTCTCCCCCAAAGAGGAAATTGAAATCTGAGGTGATGGGCCAAAGTTGGGGAGAAGTCAAGGTAAATCTAGAAGTAATGTTTGGCAGGGTCTCTGGGTGGAAGGGACAAGGTTGGGGGTAGGTGTGGAATCGCACAGTTGTTGTAGGGTAGCTAGGAAACTACTCTACTTACACTCATAATATTGGTGATTGGTATTAAAAATAATAATGTTTTCTTTTCATTTAAATCATAACATTCCTAACTTTGTCACCAAAACCCCAATTTGTCCCTTCACAAATTAAGATGCACAACTCTTTTAAAAGCTTAGTGGCTTGGGTTGCATTGTGCCTATTCGTCTCCTCTTACGTCTATCAGTCTGCCCTTGAGGCAGAGACCCATTGTAAATGAGCATTCAGGCTGAACAGAGATATCTTGCATAAATGTCTTTAATATATAATAATGAACAGAGCAGTAAATTGGTCATTCAACTGGCACTGAAGCTTGAACATATGCTAGTTCTGAAAAGTTGGTAAAATGATATCACAGGAAATGAGAATAACTCAGTTTATAGGATTCCAATGTTTTTGAATTGCTTCCCAGTCCATTCTATTGTATAGAATTCTCAACCTGAGTGCAGCACTTAAAACGTGTAATCCTGATCCACTGATATTCATGTTTTCATTACTCAGCATGCTGTCGTTTAGTCCAGTCCCATTCATTTTTGGTGCTCTAATTATGACAGGATCATATTTTGTACAATAACGTGTTTTAATTTAGATTCAGCATGAGTGATTAAGATGACTGTGACACAAACCCTGTGTTCAGATTGAGTGTTTTATAAAAGCAGTCAATAGACATCCTAATTAAAGTAAGGAGCAATCTGAGAAGATCTTTTCTCAGGGCAAACTGGTTAGCATATCACATTCTGTTTCTGTGATACAGGCTTGGTTTCCCTCCCCCCCCCTCCCTTTCTCTCCTCACAGCTTTGGCTATTGCTAGAGTTTGTACCCTGTCTACCAGCTTCTCTCCATCCCTCCCTTTGGACAATCAAATATTCTGCCCATGTGTGCCTTGGTGGCAATTGTTTGGACAGCTGAAAGGGCAACTCAGCTGGACTGAATCCTATTCTCACACACAGTGTGGTAACCTATGCTTTTCAGTAAGGGACATTGGACAGCTGTCAGGAAAAGAAGAATCCTGGCTGATTTTTCTCCCCCACAAACCCCCCATCCCCCTGCACTGCTTAACTGGAAGGTGCTGAGACAGCTGGCTGCAACACCCATTCTGGCTAAGGAGATCAGAGACAGAGGCTGGGAGTTGAATTTGGTGCATTTGGTTTAGTCACCGCGCAAACCATTGGAAAATGTTGATAATACCGATGCTTAACACTGAGCTATTGGACTTTTATACTGGGAACGGCGCGTGTGACGAAATGCTCACTTAACCTGGGACTGCGCAGTCTCCCATTGCCCACTGTTTATCAGGCCAACATCCAACTGCTTCCTACCACAGATTAACAACAAGCCCAGCATCATTAGTCAGGTGACGACAAAATCAGGCTTAGCTGTGTTGCTCCTTACATTCGAATAGGTTGCAGATGCACACTGGGTAGATTGAATGGCTACTTAGGCAAGTCACTAGAGGGTTGGCAGCGGAACATTGATATTGTCCGTGAATTCGATGCCTGGCATTGGATTCGCAAATGTCCATTACCTGGTTCATGGCATTAAACAATTCCCTCTCCTTCAAGAAATGGGGATGTGGGCATATTGTTCAAAAAAAAAGAGTCTCGGATCGAAGATTACCTTAAAATGCTTGGTTGATTGTTCAATTTTGGTATTTTCAATCTCCTCGGTTAAAAGCAAGGCCATTTAAAGGCAATCTGGATACTTGAATCCCATTTACAGGCGCTTTTTCACCTCGGAGTGAATTCACTCAGGGATTCTTTTGATGCCTCTCAGCCATTATTATTAAATTTATTGGTTAGTTTATGATTCTATATTTAGCTTTCAGGATGTTTTTAGCTGCTTATATCTGAAATCTTTTGCCTTAACTATGTTTGTTAAAAGTATTTTGATAGTCTCATTCTTATTCATTATAGACAATTAAACCTACCCACATTAAAATTAAACCTACCCACATTAAAACTATCGTTTTGAGAATGATATCTAAACTATGAATTTAGTTATTAATTATCATCAGTGATTGGAATGAATAATTCAGATTTTCCTTCTACTTTTGTCATCTCCTGAAGGGACCCACCCTTTGGAGTGCAGCTCCACGAGCAGCCATTTGTTATGTAGCACAAGTGACCATTTTCCATGACTTGATATAAGGAATGAGTATCGGCAGGGGAGCACCAATCAGCTCCAGTCCACATTTGACCCTCGTGTAAGCTTTGGAATAGGCGGTTGTTAAATGGTGATCTGGGGCAGGAAAGCCCCTTGGCTCTTTCCCCTCAAAAGTCATTCATTGGTTGTAGAATGCTTCTGAGGGCAAGACAGGTGAAAGGCGCTATGCAAATGTAAACCTTTGCTTCATTCCCATTGCCTTGCTCCATGGTCAGTAGCAGATGTTTTAGATGTCAAGCTGTTGCTTTCTGGAATTCCGTTCCCATTCCCAGCCACCTCGCTATATCTCCCCAGAACTTCTCAACGCTTACTCAAACTTTATTTCTTCGACAGTGGCTTAAGATTCCTCCTCTCACTTTTCCCCTGGCTCTCCCTGTGGAATACATTTGGGACGTTTTTGCTATGTTACTACCACCGTAAAGGTGCTAATTGCTGTTGCTCATGGGGAAAAAGTACCAGTTAATTACCTAGTCCCCTTCCCACTGGATTATAAACAACCTTTCCTTTATATGGATTTGGGTTCAATCCCACTTTTGTGCTAAAAGAAATGGAACCTTAGGTGGCAAGCAAGGGTCTAGTCAGTCTTGAATCCTGTTCTATTGCCAGAAAGATAGAACTTGCTTTTATATTGCATCTATAATAGCTTCAGGATATACCAAAGCACTTCACAGCCAGAGAATTATTTCTGAAGTGTAATCAAATCCAACTGTGCGCAGTAAGATCCCATAAATAGCAAATAAGATAAATGACCACAGTTTAATCTCTTATCTTTGACAGTGTTGGTTGAGTGATAATGGTTGGTTAGGACACCTGGGAAAACTCCTCTCATCGTTTTTGATTTAACTTCTTGTCCTCGTATTGCACTGACCTACCAGCCTAGACTACATATAATATAGGTTTAGGGCTTGGGACCTTTGTGACTCGAGTATGCGACCAACTGAGTCATGCTGACAGTGCTCTGGGTCTGGATTTCCAAATCCAAGCAGCATTATCCATCTGCATCTGATTCAGGGCCCTGACTTTAAAGTTCTCTTGCATGCCACACATCTAAGATCAAAAGCTTTGTTTAATACACAGGAAAACAGAATTACTCAAAACAGCAAGCATGCTTTAGACGTTGATCACATAATCAGTTCATAAAAGACAATTTTTCCCTCCTGCCGCTGACAACACTAATCTTCAAAGGGATACAGCCGGTTTGATTAAATAATTGTAGTTTTTTTTTTGATAGTTGAATAACTTTTTGTGACAGATTTCATCAGCAGTTTGGTTTTGTCGGTCTTTTTTTGTAAGCTGGTATTATTAAACCATGTCCTCGTTTTCATGTGGCATCTGAATACTTAAGAGGCCTGTGTGCTTTTAGCCGTGTGCACTGATATCAGAATCTTTACATGGGGGGAGGGAATCCTTTTTAAAAGCCTTACTCGTTGACTGATTATATCTGTTATTAAATATGTAAGAAATCATGAGGGAATTTTAGCAGCACAGGAAATTATTGCCATCTCTCTTACATGTCCAATAAAAACATTGAGCTAATGCAGCTGTTCTAGCTGACTAAATGCTTCTTCCGAAGAGCAGAAATTATACCCCCACCCCCCCCAACCAACCCGGTTTTTATACAGTGGTCTTGAGGTAATGGATGAGCTCTAAAGATGGTATGCCATAGCTTAAGAAATAATCTATTTTCAAAACTGCTGCTTTTATGTTTTCAAATATAGGACAGCTAAGTTGTTAGTGATTGGGAATGCTTCACTGAGATTCATGAAGTAGCCATATAGCTGTGTGAGGGCGATTCTCCCACTACACATTGACAAAGTCATGAGGGAATGGTAAGGTCATCCACTTCAATAGGAATATGTGAATGTTAGTTCATCATTGGACATTTAAGTATTCTAAGGCTTTTGCCATCTTTGAGCCTCCTGGGTCTGAACAACAAGCCATAATGCCAACCCCACCCCAACCCCTTTAATGGAATCTTACAATACAGAAGGAGGCCATTTGGCCCATTGTGCTGTATTGGCTCTTTGCAAGAGCTTTCCAAGTAATCCCACCCACCATGCTCTTTCCCCACAATCCTGCCAATTTCTCCTCTTCAAGCATTCATCCAATTCAAAGTCTCGATTTTTGTAAAAAAAAAAGCATAATTAAAATCCAACTTTTTGTATGCTTCAGAATGTACAACTGGCATTTAGCAAATTCTGCTTGACTAACCAAGTAATTGGAACCGAAAACCCAAATACCCAACTTCGATGCTTTGCTACGTTTAACCGTGAGATTATACATAAAACAACGTCCCCCCAAAAGCAACTTTTTGAGGAACTCCTACTCCGATGGTAATGGGTCTCAGTTTGAAACCCTGTTGATATATCCTGCATTAAAACCCACCTGCTATGGATCTTCCCCTGTTTCTAAGTTTCAGCCAATACCGCCAGAAAAGTCATCTGGACATCCTTCTGTGAGGAGGAAATGAGTGCTAGTTTATGCCAGTATAGCCGAAGTCATTGCATTTCCATGTGATTCGTTGTGCACGGAAAGGTTTGAAACAGTTACCTGAAGATGCGTCATGGCGGAACAGGATCGAGGGGCTAAGTGGGCAGCTCCTGTTCCTGTGCTCCTAATGCGAGATGTAAATGCAAGCCTTATTTCTTTTTAAGGTTCCTGTTGTGAACTCAACCACGAAGGACTGTTTATTGTTTTGTGGTATTTGCTAAGGAACTGCTATGAATGCGAAGTTAGTTAATTCGAGGTCATAAGTTTCCTGAAACTTGATAAAAATTATGCTGAAAGCGTGGAATTACTGAGAAAATCTAAGCGTGTATTCAGTTGGAAGGAATGGTCTTGTATTTCTGATACCCTATCTCTGTATCTCATACACGCTCTTTTCTGCAGTTGGCTGTGGATGTCCTTTTCTCTCTTTCTGTCTTTAGATATCATGTCTAAATGATTATAAAGAGACAAATGCATTAAATTAGTCCAAATCCAGAAATCTATTTGTAAAAATATATGAGTTGATGGTGCAGTGGGGGGGTGGTGCGAGTTTAAATAAGAAATAAGCCCAAGTAAATTGAAATTTATTTTGTTAGCTGGAATGAAATCTTGCAAGATGCCTGTCACATAGAACCAGTACACACTAATGTCTTCTAGCCTCTGAAAGTCTTGTAAATACGTACAAACATTTGCATTTTTATAACACTTTTAATGTGGTAAAACGTCCCAAGAGGCTTCACAGGAACGTCATTAGGTTAAAATTGCCTCAGCCAAAGGAGTCATTAAGACAGATGACCAAAAGCATAGCCAGAGGGGTAGTTATGCAAGTAATATAAT
The DNA here is from genome assembly GCF_964194155.1 of Cetorhinus maximus. Taxonomy (NCBI): domain Eukaryota; kingdom Metazoa; phylum Chordata; class Chondrichthyes; order Lamniformes; family Cetorhinidae; genus Cetorhinus; species Cetorhinus maximus. Next base: position 111,794,121 of record NC_135891.1, read on the forward strand.
GTGTCGTTGCAAATGAAGTGTTATTACCTTTATTTGATATTTCCCACTTCATCTCCTGGCTGATCTCCCACATTCCACCCTCCAGAAACGTGAGGTCATCAAAAGCTCTCCTGTCTGTTTCTTAACTCGCAGCAAAGCCTGTTCTCCTATCAGCTACATGCTCGCTGACCTATATTGGCTCCTGGTCATGAAATGTCTTTATTTTAAGATTCTCATCCTTTTTAAATCTGTCCATGGTCTCACCCCTTCCTTTCACTGTAATCTCCTCCAACCCCACAACCCTCCGAGATATCTGCGCACCTGTAATCCTTGGCCTCTTGAGCTCTCCTGATTTTAATCTCTCCACCATAGGTGGCAGTACCTTCAGTTGCCTAGGTGCTAAGCTCTGGAATACCCTCCCTATTGCTCTCTGCCTCTCTACCTCACTTTCCTCCTTTAAGGCACTTTTAAAAACATACCTCTTTGACCAAGCTTTCGGTCATCTGACCTAACATCTCCTCATGTGACTTGGAGCCATATTTTGTTTCATTTATGCACCTGTGAAGCACTTTGGAGCATCTTATCACATTAAAGGCGCTACATAAATATACACTTATCATATTGGTTTGCTAAAAGGCCAATGAGCTTGTTAGAAAACAATGCAGCTAACCAATCAGATGCCTCAGAAGTGATAATTAGCTTTTCTTTAAATAAAGCTATGGCTATTACTCTTAAAATTGTTTGTGCTTAACAAGGTTGTTGGATAGTACTTTTATTTTTGTCGTAACAAGATGCAAAATGTAATTGAGCAATATGTCCTTGAGAGTCTGCTGCAGATGATGAGACAGATGATTGAACACAAGCTGGCAAGCTTCTCCTGACTGCTAAGTCAGACATGGAGTATGATGGCATATGATCACCAGCAGCAAGAGCACGGCTGTGGAGTGGTTTACAATGAGGGTGCTTTTGGACAGTTTCAAAGGTGCAATTCGGAGATGCCATGTGTGCAAAATACTGAAGTTGCAGTCATATTCCCAAGCATGAATATTCCTGCTCCTTGACAGCTTTTACTACAACAACAACTTGCAACTAGATAGTGCCTTTAACATAGTAGAACATCCCATGGCATTTCATAGGAGAGTTACTAAAGCAAATTTGACGCCAAACAACATAAAGTGTTACTGGAATGGATATCAAAAGCTTGTTTGAAGAGGAAGATTTTAAGAGGTACCTTGAAAGGAGGAGCGAGAGGGGGAGAGGAATTAGAGCAGTTTAATATTACTGCTTGTTGAAACACGTTGCTCTCTGCCTGAAAATCTGCAGGGTCAGCTGTAAACCCTTTGATAAACAAACATGCTTTTACTTAGTGAGGGCTTCACTGCAGATTATGTGATAGATTCCATAGATGCAACATTTATCTTTTGGATGATCTTCAAAATTGTGCCATGGGATTTTTTTTACGAAGAGCAGGGGAGTTCCCTCCAGTGTGCTGGCCAATATTTGTCCCTCAATCAATACACAAATACTTGCCGTGTTCCCTACATTCCACCAGTGACTACACTTCAAAAGTAATTTATAGGCTATGAAGCACTTTGGGACATCCCGAGATCATGAAAAGTGCTATATAAGTAAAAGTCTTTCTTTATTTGATAGCATCAATTGATTTATCGGTTAGTTAGTATCAACCCCATCTGCATACTTGCTGCAAACATTCCACTATCCAATTTCCGAAATATTATGTACATGTACAATGCACATACTTGACAGTGCGTTTGTATGTGTGTATATATAATATAGAACTTGCCTTCTTGTCAACATTTACCATTGTAAATAGCCATGCCAGCAATTTCCAAATCTATTTTGCCTCATGAACTGTCACAAAATTACAGACTTTTATCACTAGGCGGTATGTGGGAGCCGTTTGTGCCCTGTATCTCCCATATGTGTATAAGTATGTTTGTGTGTGCTGTTGGAGGTTTTGGATGGAGGAGGAATGTTGGCCAGGACACTTGGAAAATGCCGACTCTTCATCGAATAACGCTGAGGGATCTACTGTGTTTCCCTGAACCAAGAGGCAGGTCCTTAATTTATCATTTCACCTCAGTACCAGTTCATCCAATGCTGCAAAACTCCCTGTTGTGTGTGCATAGGTATGTGTGTGTGTGTGTGTGTATATATGTTTCTGTATGTATATGTTATATATATATATATATAAATAGTGTGTATATGTTGTGTATAAAATGTGTGTGTATGTGTATAAACATCACCACAATAGTTTAGTTCGTCATCTGAACTCTTTCACTGGGTTACAGCCTAGCAATCCTTTTCCAGGCATCTATTATCTTTCATATTTAGTGCACTCACACTATTAGTATTCCAGAGTGGGGAGGATCATAGGTTAAACAATAATGTAGGTGTCCTCCACAAATGTGCGCACTCAAAATATTGCTGTTCATGACTAATCGCCTTGTAAAGGAATCTAAATTAACTTATTAGTGTGAGTACATGCACAAATGTAGCAGTATTTCTTCCTTTCTGTTCACTGATAATGTTGTATGCCATGAGTCAGCCAAAACACTTTAAACAGCTCCAGAAAGCGTCTGTCAGGCTTCTCGGTTCCGCTGTAGGGTTGGAGCTGGTGCCTGTCGTAGCTCACCAATGGATGAGGACCAGGTGGGAGGAGTAAAGCCGCAGTTTTAAACCCAGTGCCTGAATGAGGAATTTGAGGGGATAACCTATTGACAGTGTGGCACTTGTCTTGTCCATGTTGCTCTTGTGTTCTGCACCGTTTTAACAGGTACATCTGGGGCAGCATGAGAGGCCTTCTCAATAGCCGAGTGCCTCATTGAAATGCCAAGTATCGGGCCGGATAATGCCATTTAGAGCCTGCTCCTTTTCAACTTGTGTTGGGCAGCGTTACAGTGTCACCGTGATAGCAGAAATGCACTGTTAGTGTGCAGGTGTGGAGCGCTGCTTTCTCCAATCCAAGAACAGTGTGAACTGGCAGTATAACTCTGTGCTGGTTCTGCCCATATCGCTTCAAAGCTACCGCTATTATGGTGGCAAGAGCACTAATCGCTCATTGGCAGAACATGCAAACGTATGAAAAATGAAGGACAGGAAAAGGCCTACTGGCCCACAGATCTTGTCCCATACAGTTATGATGCCTAGGGCAACATAATATGTACACTACAAAAACAGAAATACCTGGAAAAACTCAGCAGGTCTGGCAGCATCGGCGGAGAAGAACAAAGTTGACGTTTCGAGTCCTCATGACCCTTCAACAGAACTAAGTAAAAATAGGAGAGGGGTGAAATAAGTAATATGTACACTACCCACCTCACACAGAAGATCCTAGGCCAATTAATGGGGGGGAAACATCTGGAAACATTCTCTCCTTAGGCAATCAAAACAGGTCTAGGAGACCTCTCTGGCTCCTGTTAACATATGGTACCAACCTCTTACAAAAGATGGTCTCCATCCCTCTAGCCAGAAATAGCTCCAGCTCTCTCTTAAAAGAATTCAGCCAATCAGTATTCATTGCACAAGCCAGGAGTCTGTTCCGCAGGTCCACTGCTCTCTGGAGAAGAAAGAACCTCTGCATATCTAACCTATTTCTTCCCCTGAATAACTTGTGTGAGGGGCCACTGGGCAGTGGAGCTTTTCAGATTTTCCAAACTTCTGCAGCATTTCGTTGACAGTTGGATGTCGCTTTCTAGTCAATGTAGAACACCGGCTCATTCCTGTCAGTAGCTCTGACTATAATCTGGCAATACGTGCTCCACACTAGGTTGCTGGACCCAAAGCTACTTGGTTAGTCTAGTGCAGAATGCATTCGAACAAAAGCCCTGACTGCTAAGTGACTGTGCCTGAGCTTTAACTGCATTCTGCATGCACTTCTCCAGTTTTTATTGCCAAGGCCTGAAAAGTCCCTGTCAGTGCACGGCCAAAACAAATAAAGCAAGCACCGGTAAGCTTTTAAATACCACAGGGGCTAAGAGACGCTCGCTGGTGTTGCTGAGCTGAAGCAGGTGTCCAAACAGGCATTTTTCAGAGGGTATCAGGTAAACTTCCGCTTTGGCAGGCGATTCACTTTATCGGATCCCCGCAGCTTGTTTACATGAGGATTTTGGAGCAGGAAGAGTATGGAAGGTGTAGATTCCACAGATTTTTCAGATTCCACAAATAATTGCCCATTGATTGAATGCTGTAATTAGTATTCCCTAGCCTGCAGGTGAAAAGCTATTAAATATAGAAGAATCATGTCATCTCTTCACATAACACTTGCCTTTCCATATCATTGGAGCATCTGAAAACACTGCATGCAATAAATTATTTTGAAATTACATACAGTGATCTGTCTGCAACAGCAACATCCACACACAATCAAAGATGAGTGATCACTTCATCAGTTTGCTTTAGTGATTTGAGGAAGAAGTGTTGACCAGGGAGAACTGTTTGCTCTGCTTCATCTAGTGTCATCCACCAGAACAGACAGACCGCTTCAATTGGTTCAGTAGCTCATCCAAAGGATGACAAGGCAGCGTTCATTCAATTCTACGCTCGCCCTGTTTTGGAACCCCGCCCCACAACTTTCTGACCAACTGAGCGAACACATAATTTTTGCATTATTTGTAATAGCTCTATAATGCGCGCTGGACACCCTGAATTTTTATATCTCTCTACCTACCTCCATATTTTATCTGTACATAGTTAAGTACAATTTCTGTTGTCACTGAATGATGCATGTCAGCCTCAATCTCTGCACAACATCCCTTGTGCGACATTCTTCCTATTTCTCCCACTAGCCAAACTGTGACTTCCCTGAATGTGATTTAAACAAAAAATGAATTAGGGCAGTTTTATTCCATGGAACAGTGCCCTCAAGAAACTCGAATACCCAAGTATATTCATATAGTGCACCTGCAGACAGAGCAGGCTTTTAACCCAGTCCTTCTGGACTGGATTTCTGAGGTGAAAATCAAGTGTCTAGCTTCCTCAAATGCTGTCTCTTCCTGTCACACAGTCGTGCAATTCATGTGAATAATTCAGTTTTTTTTTTCAGCTGATGTAAAACTTTGCCAAAATTGGGCAAATAATTGTGTTTAGTGGAGGTAATGCAACATCATCGCTAATAGTCTAATATAGCAATTCAAACAGGAAATTGCGCCCATGGCAAATAACAGAAAGCCAATGGCCTGATGATTTAGTGGCAAGAGTGTTAGCTAGTCTGGTACTTAACAGAGTAATCTGATACAGAAGAAGTCCATGTTTGATTACCCTTTTTAGCCAGGCTAACAGTTGCAACATGACATTTGGCCCAGGCACCACACTAGCTGAAGGTAAAAAATACAGGGCATGTATGGTGCAGTAGCAAACCAGGCACATTGGCTCTTTAACCCCACGTAGCTTTTCTTATTAATTCTTGGGAAGTGGGCATCACTGGCAAGGCCGGCACTTATCACCAATCTCTCATTGCTCTTAAGAAGGTGGTAGCGTGCCGCCGTCTTGAGCAGTTTGATACTACCGAGTAGCTTGCTAGGCCACTTCATTAGGGAGTAGAGCGTCAGCCACATTGGTGAGATTAGTGTGACATATCGGCCAGACCAGGTAGGGCTGGCAGATTTTTTTCTCCCCCCACCTCTAAGGAACGTAAGTGAACCGGTTGGCTTTTCACGACAATGCGACAGTTTCATGATCACCTCTGCTAATGCCTATTTTTTAATTTCTGCATTCTTTAAAAAATTGATTTCAAATCCCATCGAAGAATTAATTCGAGCAGGGCTGCAGCACATGTTCTTTGGATTATTGGTCCATTAATATAACCTACTACACTGCAGTACCCAAGTTCTACGAATTGGCATAGGACCCTAAGATTATGTCAGTCTTGTCAAGTACTGAGAGGTGCCTGTTGTTTATATTTTGTTGTGAACACTTTTACCAATTGTTGCAAAGTCCTAATCCCCATTGCAAGACATTAATATTACCATGCCAGGCTGCGATTTCTGGGACAGTAGGCTGAGAATGATAGCTTTCTGTTCAAAAAGGGTATGAAGGGATATGGAGCCAAGGTGGGTTAATGGAATTGAGGTACAGATCAGCCATGATTTCTTATTTCTGAATGATGTAGCAGATTTGATGGGCTTATTGGTCTCCTCCTTGCCCTATGTTCCATTGGCAATGTAGCACCTATGTTGTATTACCAGCTGAGTAAGTGATATTGAAGTTGTATCCAGCATGCATTGTATATTAATTTTGATAATCTTGCAAAAATTACCCTGACTAACCTGAGCTGATATTTATACTGGATGGGGTGAGACTGGTTTAAATAATATGCGCTGACAGAAATAAAATGACTCAGAAGCACCATTTGCAAAACAAGGAAACCTAACCTCGTGTGCAAGTAATAAATTTTGAACGCCTGCAGTATACTGAGGCCAAAAAAAATGCAGGTGTTGATTAAACACTTCTATAACAGTGCAAGGAAGCCACATATTGCCGCTTGCTCTTGGGATTTGTGATGTTTATCGCTATAAGAGTGGGTTGTGTGCCAAAAAAAAAGTATTCAGTTCAAGAATTCCCATTTTTTAACCAGCTTTGGTTAGAGAAGATGTTGAACCACATGAGTCAATTAGTGGACTAAGTTCCTGGAGGTGGCACCCGTGTCTCAATGGACAAAGCTAGAAATGATACTCAGAAGGAGTCAGGCATTGGAGGCTGAGCAGATAAGAGTCATGAGAGAGAGACTGGAGAGATTTTCTGCTGGAAAGGAGGATTTGGTGGGGTGGTCTTCTAGAGGTACGTAAGATAATTAAATGAATGGAAAGGGTAAACCTGGAATAGTACTTCATAATGGGAATTGGACAAGGGAATACAGATTCAGACTAGTAAAAGGCAAATTTAGGACAGAAATTCATCTTCATACACAGAATGCTCATCAGAGCATGTAGTGAATGACAAAACCGTTAGATGCTGAAATAGGAGGACAGTACAGAATTCCTGGATTAATGAATTAGATGGGCTGAATGGCCTCTTGTTCTCTTGCTAGCACTCTATTTCTCTCTCTTTCTCTCCCTCTCCTTTTTTTCTTCTGTGAACTTTGACTGGTAAAGCCCGAGGTATGGAATTGACTCATCATCACAGGCCTTGTTGGTAACTGAGTATGAATGTGAGTCTAGTTCGGGCAGGATTTCTGCTGGTTTTGGTTCTTTGTGTGATAAGGGAACACTTGTAATGCTGCAACCCAGCTTGAATTAACATGTCCAGGTCAAGAGTGGGAGTAAGGAGCATAATAAAGAAGATGTTGGGGGAATCGGAGAGCTATGTGCCAATGTAACTCTTGAGGAGAGCAATTGTACATTGTAACTGGCATGTGTCATAATGATTCTGAGATTGCTTGGATGCTGTGATTGGATAGCGAGGGGAACAAAGCTTTACTCACCAGTAGTGACCTTTTTTACCTTGATGAATGTAAATAACCTCATTTAAATACGTCCTTAAATAGAAGAGGATGTGAGTCATACTGTTGAGGTCACAAGTACAAAATTATATAGCCTAAAGTGAGATTGATGAGGAGAATTTATGTTCAGTACCACCCCACACCGCACCCCCCCCCCCCACCCTCCACCTCAGCCCAAGCGTAGCCAATGTTTGGAATACACTCCAATCAAAATTAGTTACTGCTATGTCAATATTAGTTGCTGTTTAAATGGAAGCTGGATGAATACGTGATATTGAAAGGAACTGAAAGCTTTTGGTTTAGGAAATAGATGCAAATGTTCTCGGATGCTACAGCCCCAGCCCTCTGGGGACCTTGGGATTACCACCTGTCAGGGTCAAGTAACACGAATAGCCAGATTCAATCTTCTGTTCTGAGTTAGCTGGTCTCAGTCAATCACAGTTATGATATTCTAATCGACCTCAGTGCAGTGGGTTAAAAAAAGGATAAACTCAGCGTGTCGAGTTGCGAACATGATGTCTTTTCACCACTTGGAGCACAGATGATACAGGGCTTGTTGGAGACATTCTTTCCAGCTCCTGAGAAATTTTGCTTCACACAAAAGCCTAAAATTGGTGCTCGTGAAAAAGATAATGGCAAACCACTCATGCGCTACGGTATTTCCTTCCGATTCTGCCACTTTGTTACTTCACTCTGTTTCTCATTTACTACTAATTATCTGCTGTTTTGCTACACTTTGATTTACAGTGTTACAACAGAAGTTCATTTACTTAATATTTACATACGAACATATGATTTAGGAGCAGGAGTAGGCCACTCGGCCCTTTGAGCCTGCTCCAGCATTCAATCAGATCATGGCTGATCTTATTGTATCCTTAACCCAACATTCCTGCCCTACCCCAATAATCTTTCATCCCCTTGTTAATCAAGAATCTATCTAGCTCTGCCTTAATATTCGAAGGGCAGAATTTTGCCCTCGGATGGCGTGCGGGCCCCACCGGCTCGGCGGTGGGCGGACAGCCGACCCCCGCCACCGAAACGGGGCCCGCCGCCATTTTGAGTGGGCGCGAAAGAGCGCACTGCTCCCTGAGGCAAAGTCCTGTCTCAGGGAGATTCGTGACAGGTAAGTAAAGTCTAAAAATAGAAAAATATTAAAATTATTAACATGTCCCCCTCGTGAAACAATGTCACACGAGATGGGACGTGTTAGTAAGAAACACTTAAAATTTATTACATGTTTAAAAAATGGAAATGAAACTTCATCCCGCCAGTGGATGAAGTTTGATGAATAATCTGGAGCCCGCTGGGGCTCCTGGCCTGCCCGCCAGCCTTAAGCTTGGAAGGGCAGGGTCTTTAATTATCCTAACTAGCCTGTCAATGGCCTCAATTGGCCATTGACAGGTCGGCGGGAGGACAGCTGACTTCACTGTCTGCCCGCCTTCCTAAAAATTTAAAGGGACCAGGATGGCGTCGGGGATTCCTCCCAAAGTCTTCCCGCGTCATTTTCCCCTCGGCGAGCAGGCCCCGCCCCCAAATTGCCAAGGGGAAAATCCTGGCCAAAGACACTGCTTTCACCACCTCTTGAGGAAGAGAATTCCAAAGATTCACAACCGTCAGAGAAAATATTTCTCCTCATCTCTGTCTTAACTGAGTGACCCCTTATTTTTAAACAGTGACCCCTAGTTCTAGATTCTCCTACAAGTGGAAACATCCTCTCCACATCCACAGGATCTTAAAGGTTTCAATTAAGTCGCCTCTTACTCTTTTAAATTCCAGTGGATATAAGCCTAACCAGCCCAGCCTTTCCTCATAAGGCAACCAGCCCATTCCTGGTATTAGTCTAGTAAACCTTCTCTGAATTGCTTCTAAAGCATTTAAATCTTTCTTTAAATAAGGAGACCAGTACTGTACACAATACTCCAGATGTGGTCTCAGCAATGCACTGTGCAACTGAAGCATAACCTCCCTACTTTTGTAATCAATTCCCTTCACAATAAAGGATAACATTCTGTTAGCTTTCCTAATTACCTGCAGTACCTGCATACTAACCTTTTGTGATTCATGCACTAGGACACCCAGATCCCTCTGAATCTCAGAGCTCTGCAATCTCTCACCATTCAGATAATAAGCTTCTTTTTATTCTTCCTGCCAAAATGGGCAATTTCACTTTTGCCCACATTATGCTCCATTTGCCGCTATCTATGTCACTTTGTAGCCTCCTTATGTCCTTTTCACAATTTACTTTTCTACCTATCTTTGTTTTGTCGGCAAATTTAGCCACCATTCCTTCCGTCCCTTCATCCAAGCCATTTTATATAAATTGTATAAAGATGAGGCCCCAGCGCTGATCCCTGTGGCACACCACTCCTCACAGCCTGCCACCCAGAAGAAGACCCATTTGTGCCAACTCTCTGCTTCCTGTTAGCTAGCCAATCTTCTATCCATGCCAATACGTTACCTCCCACACCATGAACTTTTATTTTCTGCAGTAACCTTCTATTTGTCATTTGTGGGGTGGGAACACCACTTGGGCTGAATGGCCTGCTTCTGTGTAATTCAATCAAACATCAGCCAGATTTTCTGCTACTGATCATGATACAGGGACACTGGTTGAGGACAGGACAGGACTGGGTTCAGCTGCCATGATCTCCATTCTTGCTGTCCTGGCCAGCATATGATTGTTGGCCTGTGGGGAAGCATAAACCACCTTGCTACCCAGTGGACTTCTAAGGGAGTCGACACTTCGAGAACATCGAGAGAAAATGTAAAATAGGACGGATTTTAAACTTAACTCGTTGGTGGAAGCAACATTGGAAATCATTTTTTTTTGTTCCTGAAATTCTTTTAGTGGCATTCTCACCTCTGAGTCAAAAGTCCTGGGTCTAAGTCCCACTCCAGGTCTTGAGCACAAAAATAAAGGCTGACGCTCCGGTGCAGTATTGAGGGAGTGCTACACTGTTGGACATGCGATCTTTTGAATGAGACTTTAAACTTTAAGTCCTGTCTGCCCTCTCAGTTAGACATAAAAGAAAAGCAGGGGAGTTATCTCTGGTGACCTGATCAACTTTTATCACTCAATCTGCATCTCACAAAGCAGATTGTCTGGTCATTATCACATCGCTGTTTGTGGAATCTTGATTTGTGTAAATTAGTTGCTGTGTTTCCTAAATTACAACAGTGACTATACTTCAAAAGTACTTCAATGGCTGTGAAATGCTTTGAGATGTCTGGTGGTCGTGAAAGGTGCTATATAAATGCAAATCCTTCTTCCTCCCTTCCCTTTATTCAGTGACCATAAGGAACTGTCAAGTGGTGTTTGGAAGAAGAATTTCTCTTTTTGAGCTTGTTGGACTTTCATCATTGTGTAATGAGATTCAAACCTCATCATTACTTTGAAACTTATAAATCACAAACACCACACCTGAGTTCCATAAACTTGCGATCCACGCCAAGACTTTTGTTGAGTGCTAATGGACAATTTTAACATGCACCAAACGATGGAGCTTTAAGCAGTGCTCTTATTGCAGAGTGGGATTGGGTCAGGGCTGGAATGGTTGGAATGTGAGTGGTCAGAATGGGATTAGTCATAAAATGACTGTGTGTGTTGTGATGGTGAGTCAATGAGAGGGCGGCAAGGGATGGATTTTGAACTAACTGGAACGGCTTGTACAAGCAAATAGAGGGTGCAGCTTTAGAAACTAACCAACTGAAAATGTGCACTCATTCTGAAATCTATTTTATTTGGCTCACATGTGCATCATATGATTATACTGGACTCAGTAATCAGCCCTTAATTTTTCTGCATTGATTCATATTTTGATGTGGCCTGTTAATCTTTGGTGGGAGAATTATGTATTTTAGATGGGTTGCTAAGGAAATTTCTGAGTGTTTTCTTTGCTTTGCCTGAATTATTTCTCCTTCCCTTTTGAGAGATACAAACCAGACCCTCTGGTTGCTATCATAAGACGTATGTGAAGATTATGAATGTGTTTTTTGACAGTGTTGCTTCGTATCACAACTGGAACAATTCTGACACTAGATAACCAGACTGGTGAAAAAACTTGCTTGACTCAGCGAAAGGATATCCTCCTACATATAATAGCAAACTATTGCCAGGGCAGATGCATGTTGTAAGAAAATGAAAATTGTCGATATATTTAGTCCATTTCTGTTCTACTGACACAGTACTTAATGAACCCTTATTTCACTTATCGTAGCCATTGTTTTCAACACACTTTTCAGTTGGTAACACCCCCTTGTCTCTTCAGTCAGAAGGCTGTGGGATCAAGCCCCACTCCAGAAATTAAAGCATAAAATCTAGGCTGACTCTCCAGTGCGGTACTTAGGGAGCGCCACATTGTTAGGGGTGCTTGTCTTTTGCATGAGATGTTAAATCAAGGACCCATCTTCCCTCTCACTTGAACGTTATTCAGCACTATTGGAAGAAGCTGAGGAGTTCTTCTCTGTGTCTTTGTCAGCGTTTACCTGCCAACCAGCACCTGAAACAAATTGCCTTGTTATAATGGTGTTGCTGTTGTTAGGAGCTTGTTGCCACGTTTCCGACATTGCAACGCTGTTTGGAAAGTAAATTAACCGTCGAGTGCTTTGGGACATCCTGAGGTTGTGAAGGGCACTATAGAAATGCAAGTTCTTTCTGTTCTTTACCTGCTCCTGTCTCGACAGAGACAGCACTCCTGATGCCCCATTTCTGTCGACATTTGGAAGCACATTCACATGGTTGGCCCGGATTCTGCAGCCAAAATAACGGCAAGTTTGATGGTGTTCCCTGTTATTAAGTGTGTAAGTCATGCAGCAACTTGGACTGAGGAAGAGATACCCCCCATGGGCTGCAAATAACCCCAAGTTGCTGGGCGACTAATGCCACTGCACCCGTCCTGACCTTGCAATACTGGAAAACTTGGCCTTAACATCCCATTGAAGTTGTTTTGTTTGCACAGTAATTTCCAATGACGACGGTACTCAACAGTGTAAGTTCTTATTTAATGTCATTTATGTCCCTGCAAAGACAATCAACCTCCCCGGCACAGAAGAAGAACAATTTAAACAGCGGAACCTGATTTCTACAGGTAGTAAATGGCATTCAAAGATCTTTACAATTTTAATTTAAAAAGAAAATTTCCTTTCTGTCTCTTTCTCCTTCTGTACCTGATTTGACTCTAATTCTCCCGATTTCCTTCTCCTGTTTCTCCCTCAATCCTTTTGGATTGCTAATTAGCCCCTTTACCAAGGCCAAAAAAATGTTTTGAGCGTAAGAGGGAGGGGAAATGTTTTAGCTAACGGGATATGCAGCGCGAGGTCCCACTTCAGTACACTTTGGGCCAAAGTATTTATTACTGATGTCAGACAATGTGATTTCAATGCTTTTAAAAGGCAACTTTAGTGCAGGGAACAAGTGCAGCGGAGAGAATAAACTTTAAATAGCCCGGTTTCAAACCTTCTCTGCAGCAGAACTACTTCAGATGAATTGGCCCCGTGGTTGTTGTTAGCACTGCTGTCGCCACATGCGTCACTGTTTTACCACATTCCAAAACCAAACACGGCATAGGTATTATTTTAATTATTAACAGTGAAAGGGTTCACTAATTAACCTCTGGAACGACGCTCGCTTGTTTTATAGTGATAGGTGCAGAGCAAATTTACGTATAGAGAAAGCTTCTTTTGGTTATGTCCTCAACCACTTTGGAGCCAGTGAGAGGATAGGAATACAATACCAGTGTCTGAACTCTAGCTATTACTAACATCTTTGGGAAGATCTCCTATTAATTAAATATCTCATTTGCATGTCTTTGACCCTCTTTACAGTGTCTAATTACAGCATCAGCCCCGTAGAGCTGGCTCTAGTCTCCCTCATCACTGGCTGAGTCAAACAACCTTGATACTAATATTTAGGACCAAGGAGAGGGGCTGTCCAACTGCCCCCAGCCCATTTTCCACACAGTATTTGCGGCTGTAACCCTGATACCTTCTTGCCCATGTTACACGACATTCCCAAATGGTAACAGTCCATCCCTAACCCTCTTCTGGTTGTGACCAGTAGCCAGCCATGAAAGAAAAACAAAAGAAAGACTTACATTTAAATAGCACCTTACAAACATCTCAGAAGGTCCAAAATCGCTTGACGACAACAACAACTTGCATTTATATAGCATTTTGAATACAATAAAATATCCCATGCACTTCACAGGAATGTAATCAGACAAAATTTGACACTGAGGCACAGGGGAGGTATTAGGACAGGTAACCAATAGCTTGCTCAAAAGGGCAGTTTCTCAGGAACGTCTTGTGAATTACTTTTGAAGTGTAGTTTCTGTTGTAATAGAGGCCAGGATGGCAAGCTTTCTGCTCAGCATGGTTAATGGCTGTCAGACCGATTCATGAAGCCCAGCGCCATTAAGTGACACGCACGAGTGCACTCAGGAGTTTAGTTTTGCTTTCCCTCACACCGTCACCTGCAGTGTACAAAGGTGCCTCACTGCCTCCTTCCATTTATGTGGCATGCCTGACCACATTTCTCAGGAACATCCCAAAGGATTTTCAATTGCTTTGACCGTTATGTTAGCCGCATTATTTGTGGGATCGCGCATGGTACAGTGATGGGGTGAATGGTTGGAGGCAGGATATTGAGCTGATGAGCTCCCGGCTCTTTGAATAGTGCCCTGGAATTTTTAATGTTCACCTAAACAGGAAGATAGAACCCTTTTGAAGTACAGCACTTGTGTCGATGCAGCACCTCTCCAGCTGTATGCTGCAGTGCCAGCCTTGATTATGGTCTGTGAGGAGTATCTCTCCCTTGATGTAAAATCTATTGACTAATGTTAATCACACCTTCTTACAGACAGTAGGTAAATTTGCAAACATGTTTCCTGATCTTGATAGCGAAATGGCAAATGTCTGCCCTCACATTTTTTTCGTTAGTTGAAGCAAGCTCACATAATCAATTGGCTTGGGATGACGTTAGACAAATGTTTGGCTTGTAGAAAAAAGATGCAAGCCTTCATTTTAACTTAAGGGAACATGGTGCATTCGGGTCAGGAACATACTTCACAATCAGCTCAACTTCTTTTCCTAACTTAATTAGAATGTAAAATAAGGACGTTAAGAGGGGCATTGGACCTGAAACTGCCCCATTCCTGCTAGCCTTGTCAGGTTAAAATTGGGGCACTAAGAGTGGAAGTCTGTCCGAGGGCATTTGCATATCAGGTTTAAAGGACCTCTTGTGGGTGAGTGACCTCCGTGCACTTCTTAACTTAAAAAGGATTTAGTTTGTTACTGAAGCTGTCATACTTTACCCGAAGGTGCGCTCAGAATCAGTTTTCTGGGGATGCAGTGCTGTCAGTTGTTAAACATTGGGTTGTTTTTACACTTTTGAGTGTAGCCAGTAGAGGGAGGACAACAAATCTGCTGTCTCTTCTGTGTGTATAAGCTCCTTGAGAGCGATGGAGGATATTAAATGGGTGTCACTATTGCTAATGTTTGTCTGCTTTGGCCCTCACCCTTCAAGTTGCTTGCTTGGGCTTTGTAGAGAACTTTGTCACCAGAATGATGGCAGGGAGGTCCAAATGCCTCACTAGCTAGCACTCCTATTATGTGAATGTGGATCTTGGAAGTGGGTGTGGGTCACTCAATTCCTTGAGTTTGTTCTGCTCATCAGTTAGAACAGTGCAGCACAAAAATAGGGGGAGATGCTTTTAACCACTAAATATTCATCATTACACCCAACAATGTGGCAAAGCTTCAATGTCAAAAACAAAATAGGTCTATAGCTGCTCTTGCCCAAACCAGCACTTAATCATTGGGCACTGGATAATTAATCCATAATAAATTCTTCTTTTACAATTCCCTGGACAGTATGGAATCCGTTCTGGAGTTGTGGTGGTTGCCAAGTGTCAGCCATAGCTGAGTGTGTAGTCAGAAGGCTGTAGGTTCAAGTCCTATTCCATAGACTTGAGTACAAAATCCAGGCTGATGTTTCCAGCGCAAGATTGAGGGAGTGCTGCACTGTCAGATGCGTCTACCCCTTCAGACAGATGTAAAGGATCCCATGGCACAATATTGAAGAAGAGCAGGTGAGTGTCCTGACCATTATTTATACCTCAACAAACATCACCAAAGTAGATTTGGGTAGATCTCGATTTCAGGCAATAATGCAAAATAGGTGATAGCAAATTTTGAAGCCCATTTTATATCTCTCCAGGTTTTTATTTCCCTTGAAGTTGATGGAAATTAAAATTCAGGAGGGATGTCAGACAGGCTACCAATTTGTCATCACCCGGTTTACACGACTGTTCAAAGCCGAAATCATCCCTGTTAACAGGATCCAAGCCAGTTGGTAAAGTCAAAACCAAGACATAGAACTTTTCCTTACAGAGAGAGGGCTTATTAAGGTCATTCAGTCTCAACACTCCTCACACACAGGCCCAGTGCCCTAGCTGTCCCCTATTTATGTGTTCCAAGTACTCAGTTAAACAATGCCCTTCACCTGTGTACCTTAAGAATATAATTAACATACTATTAACAATCCCCATTCTTTTTTGGAACCTGAAAGCTCATTCAGTTCACTTCTCCCTGGCTTTTTAAAACACAGACTTGCTGTTGCCTAGACACCCCTGTCTTGATTGACTTTTTTGACCTTTCTTTTGCTCTTTTCAACCATGGCGGCATCCTGCACTCTACACCTTGGCACCTCTGCCTCGGGTTCACAGTAACAAAACATCCACTTGCACAGAGCTCTCTGTGGCAGCCTGCTGCTGTTCATGTCAGCTGCCGTTTCGAGACAAAGCTGGGAGTTTTATCATTTCGCAAACATTAGCAGTCAAACCTGCTGGCAAGTGGCCATAGCAAGTCCCTGTACATGGGCCAGATATCACAGCTTGGAGATTATTGTTGGTCGTTTTTAAGTACAAGCTGTTTGGGTAAATCGAGGGGGAGACCACCTGAAATAAAATTATGGAAGGACAACCAATACCCATGATGTGCCTGTGGAGTCAATGGAAGGCTAAACAGTGTCATCGCACTATCTGGTAAAAATATGCTTTGTCCAGAATGTGTCTGATTACAGAATTGCAATTATCCATTGGAAATTGCTCTTATTTAACAAGTCTTTAGATGCAGATGCGTACCTATTTTAATCTACCAGCACCATCAACTGCCAGCTCATATCACATCCTCCAATGGGACTTGTGGACTGGGGACGGCACACAACTTGTGATCATAAATGTGATGCATGTAATCGCTCAAAAACCCATGACTCTGTCCTTCTTTCTCATAATTGATTTGGATATTGCTCAGGATTAACAGCTAAAACTGTGTTCAACTCAAAAGGAATGAGCTAATCCATGACAGATGATGCGACAGGAAGTGTCTTCAGTCTCTCCTGAGTTTATTATTTTTCCACACCAAATAATAAATTTTTCTCTCTCTCCTAGCCAGAACATTTTGTGGGCTAACCCTCAAGAGAGTACTAAATGTCCTTCCACTGTGTGAACTCTTTGTGCCTTTGTCAGCAGCCAATAATAAAGATGTGAGGCAGCTTTTCAAATTTTAGGAAAGGTTTTAAGAGGGTGGGTAGTGAGAGGTTGCTTTCATTGTCGGATGAATCGATTAGTGGTTAGAATGTGTAACGTACTCAATGAGCAGTTGAGGCAACTTGTATAGATGCATAGATGGGGCAGCTAGATAAGTGCATGAAGGATAAAGGAATGGAAGGATGTGTTAATGGGGTTAGATGAAGAAGGATGGGAAGAGGCTCATAGGGACATATACACCAACATGGATCTGTTGGACCAAATGGCCTATTTCTATGCTGTCAATACTTTGCAATATTTTGTAATAAGGCAGAATTTACTCAGAATTACCACTAGAAGAATGAAAAGACAGCTCACAGGAAATCCTTTCCCTCCCAGAATTAGTCAAGCATGGAATACTTTGCGATAGGATAGTTCCAATTTAAGGGTTAGCACCAGCAACAGTGGGCTGAATGACCTCTTCCTGTGCTGTAAATTTATAATTTTAAGCCACCCACCTTGTAATGAAACAAGATGTGGAGTACACACTAATATAAAATGTGTGGGCATCTGTGTTGGTTTTGAATTATCTGTCTGTTCCCACTTGCCACTAGTTTTACTAAGTCTATTGATACCAATACCCAAAAGAGGTCTGTACAAACAGCGGCCCGAGGATTGTGTGTCCTCTGAGCCTTGATAATTGGACTTTTGAAGGACACATGGCTCAATCCTATTTACACTTAACAAGAATATATTCTCATCTGATTAGTAACATGGAATTGGTGTTCCCCAAGTGTGCAGGCTGGAGGACAAAAGGAAAAGCTTATGAAACCGATCCATTGAGAATGGTTGAGTTGAACAACAACTTATATTTATATAGCGCCTTTAACGGAGTAAAACATCCCAAGGTACTTTACGGGAGCATTGTGAGCTCAAACGGAACGGTGTTAAGTGAATCAGATTTTCTCATAAGAATTAATGTATAAACTGGAGTTAGGTTCCCCAGCGAGTCTCTCCCCGCAGCCCCCCGCCCCACCCCACCCCACACCACCAAGCCCCGGTGAGTTTCTCTTCTCCCCAACCAGTCCCTGTCTGGAGTTAGGTTCCCCATCAAGTCTCTCCCCCACCCGCCACTGAGCCCCAGAGAGTCTTTATCACCACCCTCAGAAAATATAGCTCAGAAAATCTAGATGCAGAGTCAGTCCGATGGAGCTAAGAAGCAACAAGGGGCAGAAAGCATTAGTGGGAGTTGTCCATAGGCCCCCAAAACAGTAGTGATAAGGTAGGGGACAGCATTAAACAGGAAATCAGAGATACACGTAACAAGGGTGCTGCAGTAATCATGGGTGACCTTAATCTACATATAGACTGGGCAAATCAAATTAGCAATAATACTGTGGCGGATGGATTCCTGGATTGTGAATGAGATGGTTTTTTTTAAGACCAGTATGTCGAGGAACCAACTAGAGAGCAGGCTATCCTAGAATTTGGTATTGTGCAATGAGAAGGGATTAATTAATAATCCTGTTGTGCGGGGTCCTTTATGGAACAATGACCATAACATGATAGAATTCTTCATTAGGATGGAAAGTGAAGTAGTCCGATCTGAAACTAGGGTTCTAAATCTAAACGAAGGAAACTACGAAGGTATGAGAGGTGAGTTGGCTAAGATAGATTGGGGAACTTCATTAAAAGGCGTGATGGTGGATAGACAATGGGCTAATATTTAAGCAACAAATATATGCATTGCAAGTTATACATTCCTTTCTGGCACAGAAACACAACAGGAAAAGCGGCCCAACCATGGCTAACAAAAGAAATTAAAGATAGTAATAGATCCAAAGAGGAGTCACATAAAGTTGCTAGAAAAAGCAGCAAGCCTGAGGATTGGGAGCAGTTTAGAATTCAGCAAAGGAGGACCAAGCGATTGATTAATCGGGGAAAAATAGAGTATGAGAGTAAACTAGCAAGGAACATAAAAGCAGACTGTCAAAGCTTTTATAAATATGTAAAAAGAAACAAAAGATTAGTGAAGACAAATGTAGGTCCTGTCATGAAAGTATAATAATTTTCATATTTTTCTGGTTTATTGTGAAGTAGGTTTATGGGGGTAAGTGTTTGGATCTGTCTCTGTGTGATTTAATTACATTTGGAGTTAAGTAGTCGGCAAGCATTAACTAATCAAAAGAAGCTAGATGCTTGACATGCTAATGAGTAAACATGGATGCTTGCTTAGCATGTAAAGTGTGAAGAGAAACTACATTTTTAGATAGACAAAGGGAGATTTGGATTTCAAAAGGATTTTAGTCTGTTCACAACTAGTCAGGTAAGCAAGGCTAAGGAATGTGTTTGTTTTTCTCAAAGGCTACTGACAAATTGTAGCAACTTGAAAGTTTTTATATTGTGAGGAAGAAGTAGTTTCAAAGACATATGAAACAATAGAATTTACATATTAAAAAGAGAGAAACATATATAAAGGAGAATGAGGCTATGTGCCAGGAGAAGGCCCTGTGAGATCTAACAGAAGTGTGTGAAATAGTCTTAATGAAGCCTCCAGCATTTGTGCATAAGCCTGCAGTCTATCGAAACTGAAACTGGAGAAAAGCCCTTTGAAATTCTACAGTCCAGGGTATTGTGTTAATTTCTTGGATCTGTTTGAAATCTCAAATCTATTTTTGGACCGTTGCCTTAAAGGGGGTGTAACTGGGAATCAGGTTAATTAGGAATTTTAGGAATTATTATAGTAGAAATTCCTGGTATCACATATATGCTTGAAATCTTTTCTTTTGTTATTAAACAATTTAATTTAATTTTTAATATATATCTCAAAGTCTTGGTGGACTTATTACTTCTGAATTCAGTGCCTGCTTCTCAAAATAAATATAAATTGCAAAACTGTTGTGATAGTGTGACCAAGTTTTCCTCATGGACTTGATCCGCCTGGCACACACCTACCAAGTCATAACAGTCCCTTACAGTCCGAAACAGGAGAATTTATAATAGAGAACAAGGAAATAGCAGAGCAATTAGACAACCACTTTAGTTCTGTCCTCATGGAGGAAGACACAAATAACTTCCCAGAAATGCTAAGGAACCAAGGGTCTAGTGAGAAGGAGGAATTGAAGGAAATTAGTATTACTAAAACAAAAGTGCTGGAGAAATTAATGGGAGTGAAAGCCGATAAATCCCTAGGGCCTGATATTCTATATCCCAGGGTACTAAAGGAGATAGCCATGGAAATAGTGGATGCGTAGGATGTCATCTTCCAAAATTCTATAGATTCTGGAACAGTCCCGGCAGATTGGAGGGTGGCAAATGTAACCTCACTATTTAAAAAAGGAGGGAGGGAGAAAACAGCGAATTACAAGCCTTTTAGCCTAACATCAGTGGCAGGGAAAAAGCTAGAATCTATTATAAAGGATGTGATAACGACATTTAGAAAATATCGATGAGGCTAGACAAAGGGAAATCATGTCTGACAAACCTACTGGAGTTTTTTGAGGAAATAACTAGCAGAATAGATAAGGGAGAACCAGTGGATATGGTGGATTTGGATCTTCAGAAAGCTTTTGAAGAAGTCCCACATAAGAGGTTAGTGTGTTAAATTAAAGCACATGGGATTGGGGTAATATATTGGCATGGATTGAGAATTGGTTAGCAGACAGGAAATGGAGTAGGAATAAATGGGTCTTTTTCGGAGTGGCAGGTAGTGACTAGTGGGGTACTGCAGGGATCAGTGCTTGGGCCCCAGCTATTCACAATATATATCAATGATTTGGATGAGGGAACCAAATGTAATATTTCCAAGTTTGCTAACGACATGAAACTTGATGGTAATGTGACTGGTGAGGAGGACACTAAGAGGCTTCAAGGCGATTTGGACAGGTTGAGTGAGTGGCAAATACATGGCAGATGCAGTACAACATGGATAAGTGTGAAGTTATTCACTTCGGTAGGAAAAACAGAATGATTATGAACATAGTATGAAATACTATGAACAGTATTATTTAAATGGGGATACATTGGGGAATGTTGATGTTCAAAGGGACCTGGTTGTCCTTGTACACCAATCACTGAAAGCAAGCATGCAGGTACAGGAAGCAGTTAAGATGGCAGCTCGTAGGTTGGCCTCCATTGCGAGAGGACTTGAGTACAAGATCAAGGATGTCTTACTGCAGCTATACGGGGCCTTGGTAAGACCATACCTGGAGTAGTGTGTGCAGTTTTGGTCTCCTTACCTAAGAAAGAATATACTTGCCATAGAGGGAGTGCACCGAAGGTTCACCAGTCTGATTACTGAGACGGCAGGATTGTTGTATGAGGAGAGATTGGGCCAACTAGGCCTGTATTCATTGGACAGCAAACTGGGCAGTAGCGGGGCAGTGAGTGGAGCGGTGACACGGTTGCGAAGGGGGTGAGGAATGTTGCAATAGCCCCGGCGAGTCTCTCCCCTCCTCACACCACTCCCTCCCCCTCCCCCTACCCCCCACTCCCCAGTAAGTCTCTCCCCGCTCACACCACTCCCTCCCCCTCCTCCCCCCCCCACTCCCCAGTAAGTCTCTCCCCGCCTCACACCACCCCCTCCCCCTCCCCCTATCCCCCACTCCCCAGTAAGTCTCTCCCCGCCTTACACCACCCCCTCCCCCTCCCCCTATCCCCCACTCCCCAGTAAGTCTCTCCCCCCCTCACACCACTCCCCCCTCCTCCCCACCCCAGTAAGTCTCTCCCCCCCCCACACCACTCCCCACTCCTCCACTCCCCAGTAAGTCTCTCCCCCCTCACACCACCCCCTCCCCCTCCCCCACTCCCCCACTCCCCAGTAAGTCTCTCCCCGCCTCACACCATTCCCTCCCCCTCCCCCTCCCCCTCCTCCCCTCCCCAGTAAGTCTCTCCGCCCTCACACCACCCCCTCCCCCTCCCCCCTCCTCCACTCCCCAGTAAGTCTCTCTCCCCCCTCACACCACTCCCCTCTCCCCCACTCCCCACTAAGTCTCTCCCCCCTTCACACCACCCCCTCCCCCTCCCCCTATCCCCCACTCCCCAGTAAGTCTCTCCCCCCCCACACCACTCCCCCCTCCTCCACTAAGCCCCAGCAAGTCTTGCACACCACCCCCCCACCCCCCTCCGCCGCACACATTTGATTGGCGACATTATAATGAAAAAACATTGAATGGATCAGCATTAAGTGAGGTATTACTGTAGTTCAGTTTAGAGATAACAAAGGTGTGAACAGCCCAAATAAAGGCATTACCCACGCCCAGCCATCCTGTGAAGTAGAGTGTGCAATCACCTGTCGGTGTACAGGTATAACAGGGTTAATATATGATATAGATGAGCTCACAGGGAACTGTCAATTCTGCAGGAAATGGCCAACAAAGTAAGTTTTCTGTTGTGTTTGTAATGTCACAAGCACACGACAGCCTGAGGAAATTAACCTCCTCTGTTAGTTCCTATAATTAATGACGGGAAAGAAACTGACACCTACCCAAGTTAATGTCATGTTGTGTTTTAAAGCCCAGTACTGGATTTGGCTGCCTAATTTAGGCTGACATTCCAGTTCACTGCTGCATTGTGGGAGGGGCTGTCCTTCGATTGCACTTTGAGATGGTTTTTAAGTCAATGGAAGTCAAAATGGGAGAAATGTATAATGGCTGGTTGATCAGATGTTACTAGTTTTATACTAAAAGCTAAAGTTACTCCATGCCAGTTACACCTTTCCGGCAATCCCTCTCTCCGTCAATTCGTCCCTCTCTCTCTCTTTCTCAGGTCCCTCGCACTCTCTCTCCCTGTCTCTCTGTCAGCCCCACTCTCTCTCTCCCTCGCACTCTCTCTCCCTGTCTCTCTGTCAGCCCCACTCTCTCTCTCTCTCTCGCACTCTCTCTCCCTGTCTCTCTGTCAGCCCCACTCTCTCTCTCTCTCGCACTCTCTCTCCGTCTCTCTGTCAACCCCACTCTCTCTCTCTCTCGCACTCTCTCTCCCTGTCTCTCTGTCAGCCCTACTCTCTCTCTCTCTCACACTCTCTCTCCCTGTCTCTCTGTCAGCCCCACTCTCTCTCTCCCTCGCACTCTCTCTCCCTGTCTCTCTGTCAGCCCCACTTTCTCTCTCTCTCACACTCTCTCTCCCTGTCTCTCTGTCAGCCCCACTCTCTCTCTCTCTCACACTCTCTCTCCCTGTCTCTCTGTCAGCCCCACTCTCTCTCTCCCTCGCGCGCCCCCTCTCTCTCACGCACGCGCCCCCTCATTCTCTCTCCCACACGTGCCCCCTCTCTCCCCCACGCGCCCCCTTTCTCTCTCTCCCGCGCGTGCCCTCTCCATCTCTCACGCACGCGCCCCCTCATTCTCTCTCTCACACGTGCCCCCTCTCTCTCCCGTGCGTGCCCTCTCTCTCTAGCGCACGCGACCTCTCTCTCTCTCTCTCTCGCGCACGCGCTCTCTCTATCCCATGCGCGCCCCTCTCTCTCCCACACGCGCCCCCTCTCTCTCTCTCTCACACGTGCCCTCTCCCTCCCCCACGCGCGCCCCCTCTCCCGTGCGCGCACCCCTCTCTCTCCCGCGCGTGCCTCCTCTCTCTCTCCTGCGCGCACCCCCTCTCTCCCCCGCGCGCGCCCCCTCTCTCTCCCCCGCGCGTGCCCCCTCTCTCCCGCGCGTGCCCCCTCTCTCTCTCCCGCACGCGCCCCCTCTCTCTCTCTCCCGCACGCGCCCCCTCTCTCTCTCTCCCGCACGTGCCCTCTTTCTCTCTCTCCCGCACGTGCCCTGTCTCTCTCCCCTGTGCGCGCTCCATCTCCCTGTCAGTCTTTCTGTGATGCTCTCATTCTCTATCTGTCTCTGGTTTGCCCTGTTTCTCTGTTAGTTCATATTAAATAGTGAAGAGAAACTTGCACTCACCCAAGCTAATGTCAGGTTGTAGTTTAATGTTCCAGCGCGGCTGGAGAGCCCCACATTGCCTCCCTTTGGGATGGCCTGCTGTATGAAGTGTCATTACCGGGATCAAGGATCCTGGGGGTGAAAATCCTGCTCCCCGAGAGCTGCTAGTTATTAAGAGACTGGCTACCGGTAATGCACCCACCCCGAGGTCTGGAATCACTGAGAGACCCAGGCCACAGGCGAGAGAGGGCAGGATGCAGGTCATGGGGTGGGAGGTTGTTCTCTCAGGCCCCCCCACCCCTACTCCTGAGGCGAGCTTGGTGCTGGGAGAGATTTAATCAGGTGGGAGGTGGCAGGTTGGGATCCTGTCTCTACTCCGATTAAGTCCACTTAAAGGCCTCATTCCACCCCCCCCACCACTGGTATTCACCCAGCAGCGGGTGAGGGACTCCCCACATGGAAAGCCCAAAACACAAACCCTGTTGGAACTGCTTGCGGGCTTTTGGGGGAGGGGTCCCTCTTAGTGCCTGACCGAGGGACCTGGCATCGGTGGGCAGGGGGTGGGGGAACCCACTAAGAGCCACCCCCTGCCCTTGTTGCTGGTCACCCTGCTCACCCCCACCCCCAGACAACCCCCATCCCTCACTTGCCCGTGGCCTGGACCCCTTGGCAATCTTGGGCCTTGGGCGGGCGCATTGATGGCAGCAGCCACTGAGCAATGAAGAGATGTCAGCCTCTGATTGGCTGGCAGCTCTTGGGGGGTGGGGAGGGTAGGAATCCTCCCCATCCACCCCCTGCCCCGGGTCCTTGATTGGAGGGAAGGCCCATTGCTGCCCAGTTGAGGGCCTGATTGGCACTTAATATGGCGGGCCGTCCCAAACAGAGGTGACTGGGTCATCAGCCGGCAAGACTCCCATCACCTACGTTAAATTCACCCTCTCTCTTTTCTCTTTCTGTCTCACTCTCTCCCACTCTCCCTGTATATGAGTGAGCGACTCTCTGTCTCTGTAGGTGTTTCATTCTATGTATGTATGTGTGTCTGTATCTGTCTCTCTCTGCCTCTCTCTCTCTCTCTCACATTCTCTCTGTTACTCTCTCTCCCTCTGTTGTCTTTCTCACTTTTTCACTCTCTCTCTCTCATCATGTGCCTCTCTCTCTCTCTCATCGTGTACCTCTCTCTCTTTCTGTTTTTCTTGCACTCTTTCTTCCCCCCTCTATGTGTCCCCCTCTCTCTCAGGATCATTTTATTTTTTTTCCCGTATTGTAAAGCTCATATTAATGGACTGACCCGGCTGTCTTTTATATATTGTTCCTGATTTCATTCCTATTGAGTCAAAGGAAATGAAGTTCTGAAGAGGCGTATAATGGTTGGTTAATCCGATATTGTGGTGGTTTTACATTATCAGTAGAGGTTAGATTTACTCCCTCTCTGTATCAGTCCTGTTCTCTTACTCTCTGACTCTGTCTGTGTGTCTCTCCCTGTATCTTTACCATTCTGTCTCTCTCTCTTGCCCACTCACATTAAGGCACATGCTCTGCACTGATTTAAGATAACTGGCGATCGTATGTTTCCAGTGAATTATGTAGTTTTGGGGATCAACCATAGCCCATTTAACCTGAATAAAAGCCGGACTGTGCATTATACCTGAGATGGAAGCGATAGCTGATGGGTGATCACACTGCACTGAAATACACTGAAATGGGCTTTATGCAAGGGGTGGCACAGTGGTGCAGTGGTTAGCACTGCTGCCTCACAGCTCCAGGGGCCTGGGTTCAATCCTGACCTTGGGTGTCTGTCTGTGTGGAGTTTGCAAGTTCTCTGCATGGGTTTCTGCTGGGTGCTCTGGTTTCCTCCAAGGGTGTGATGGTTAGGTGGGTTATCTACAGTTAAATTGCCCCTTGGTGTGTGAGTGTGTGCCCTGTCCTGGGTGTACCCCACCTGGTGCTCATTGCCTGTTGGGGTAGGCCCTGTGACCCTGCATTGGATAAAGCAAGTGAGTTTTATGCATCAGTGTGGATGCGAGTGCCCCCTTTCAGCACGCAGCACTGCAGACTTTTGTTGCTTAAAACAAAACTATTTGAGTGCAACTGAAGGCTCTGGGTAATTGAATAACATTTTGTGTCAAACAGGTTATTCACTTCCCTGAAATAGACAACACTTGACCTGCTGTGTCGACCTTTTGAACACTGACGATCCTTTGGTCCTTTCAATGAAGCTGTGGCTTTTATTGTGTTCCCATTCTGTGCTGGAACAAACCCTTTGCCCTGAATATTGCTGTTAATTAGGCTTTCTGTCAGCGCAGCCATTACTTTGTTTATGGCGGCTGTGCTGATTGTGCTAATGGTGCATTTGAATACTTGGGAGATAAGGGAGAGGAAGGAGGAAGGTTAAGTCTATACAGAGTGCCATGGTGATGGTCTATTTTCGTTTTAATTAAGCACGTGCTGACTTTGATAGCGCAGTTAACAGTTTGCGGTTGTCACTTTGCTATAAATTTCAGAATTTTGTGAAAAAAAAAATCTTATTTGCCACGTTATGAATGGAGGAGCCAGGATGTGGGAGGAACAGTCCAGACCTTTGGAGATATTATGTGAAGTGCTGGGTCAGTAACACCGAAGACAGCCTCCGCACCCAAACCAAATTTTACTTGGAAAGCAACGGACAAAAAAAAAATTCAAACTAAACGGATGTGGAAGTGGCAGAAAATGGTGGGAAGCCGGAATTTAAAAAGAACAGAATTTTAATTCTTCAATAACGGAGATGACATGAGAGGGAACAGAGTTGTTCCGATCTGGAACGGGGGCGGCGAAAGCAGGCTCCATAGTAACCTTCGAGAGGGATAATTGCTCGAAGGGGCAAAATTAGCAGGGCTCCGGGGCTAATTCACAGACTCATTCGCCGAGCTGGCACGGGCCTGATGGGCTGAATAGCCTCCTCCTGTGCTGCATCGTTCTTTGACTCTCTTTTGTTCTTTATATTCGTTCGTGGGTCGTGGGCGTCGCTGGCTCGGCCGGCATTTATTGCCCGTCCCCTATTTGCCCTTGAGAAGGTGTATTTCCAGCACGGGGAAGGAGAGGGGGGGTGGAGTGATGAAAAATAAAATAAGATCAAAGGAGCTGCCTGTCGGTGACCATTTTCTCTTCATGAACACCATCTTTGCCTCCCCCCGTGCTGCACCTTTACGGTTACCGTAATGAGGTTACCCCATTGCCCAAAGGGCCAGCAACCTGATCGCGAGCGGTGGATTTTGTCGGGATGGGGGTTGTTATTTTTTATTGCTTTGGGCTAGCCCTCGGAGCGAAGGCGTGGCAACCTTTATCGACTGTCAGCGAGCCCGCCCGCTCCGTACTGCGAATAACAAAGAGTGAGGCTCATTTCCAGTGACACTGAGTGGCTTTAACCGCATTGCTGAATTTTTTTTTTTTGCCATGTGACGCGCTTGCAGGAAAGCGGAGGAGGAGGAGGAGGGTGAGGGGGGGGGAATTAGGTACGGGTATCGTGCCGCTTTCCTGTCACTCAAGCCATTGCGACGGCAGCGCTGTCGAGTTGTGCATTGAAAGCCGGGATAATTCATGTAGCCAATAAACAGTTTGAATCTGGGCTTCCTTTGTCGTGTGTGGAAGGGCTGGAAGCCTTATTTTAATTTTGGTGCAATTTCAATGCTGGCGGAGTCGGTTAAAAAAATGCTTTTTAAAAGAGAAGAAAGTCCAAAGCAGGTGCAGGCATTAGGACGTCTGCCGCAGCCAATCACTGAAAGGAATGTCCGGGATGTGAGCGCATCAGACAGGGGAGATGCTGAGGCAGTCTCAGGTTTCTCACAGTTCATTTTCCATTCCTTATTCAAATTTGCCTTTTCCATTTCCACCTCCCTCCCCCCCCTCCCCCCCCCCAAAAGCCCCCGGCTTCACCTCAAAACTAAAATCCTCAAGAACAGAGACCTGTTCAACTTTGTTCCTGGCTTTTGAATCCTTTACATTGTCACATCTGCATCGCGATCACAAGGCATTAGCTCATGTTTTCAACAATTGATGCCAGCAAGAAAAGGTTTTATTTCTTTTTTTTTTTGACGTTTTCACACTGGAAAAGCCTTGTGCCTGGTGAAAGACGCAGAGCACAAAGCACAGGAAGGTGGTGGGGGGGGTGGGTTTTGGGGGTTGAAAGTTGAACTTTATTGTATGTCAAGTATCATATTATCCTGGCAATCCTCACCACTTAGAGACCTATTCCTTTCAAACTGTGTGCTCCAGACTCAATATAGCCACTCGTTCCTTTCCCCTCCTTTTCTTGTTTTGTATGGCCCATGTATTCAAGGGTTTTGAAAGACGGCCATAATTCAGTGGATTATAGCTGCTTTTCGCACACCATCTTAACACCTATGGAGAGTGGCCTGGTCCATTTGTATGGCACACAAAAGGGATTGAAATTCATCAAATTATCATCACATTTCCAAGTTCAGTGCAAGAACATTGTTCCCCATTAACCTTCTGAGGGCCACATTTCCAATGCACCTTACAGCGCATGACGGGCTTCTGTTCCCAGCTTTACTTTTCACCTCAAAAAGCGCTTCCTTTAAGGAAGCAAAGAATACATTGGCGAGATTTAAAAAGCCCCATAGTCCTTTTGTCGCAGAAGGCACACCCTGATTCCGTGTTTAAAATCCTATTAGTTATGATTAATATTAAGTGGCAGAAGTGTTTTTGTTTCTTTAAGAGGTTAGAAAATTGGGACAAAAGTCGCATTTTCAGTAATGAGATTACCGACCGAGAAAGGCTGGAATCATCTATGAAAAGGACAAATGGTTTTTTTTTGGTCCGAGTGAGTTTCTCTGCAGTGCGAAAATGGAGCCCTGAATATTGTCAGTAGTAAAAGTAAATATTCTATTATATATATATATATATATATATAATATATTTAATAATGCAACATCTTTCATTATAAATGGCAGTCTTGCAAAAGCTGCAGCTTGTTAAGCTGTCTGACTTTTTGATAAAACCAAACTTCAAGTGCGTATATTGTTGGACTTGTGGTGGTCCATATTCTGCCCAGCCCTATTCAATCGCTCTTCGTCTGTCCCTTGCTGCCTCGGCATCGTACTGCCTGCCTGCCTGCCTGCCCTGCCTCTGCAGTCCCGCAGACCTTGCCCACGTGATCTCAGTCGCAGCCCTTCGCCATTATCCCTGCTACTTCCCGAACCATCCATCTTGTACACAATGCTGACAGCACCAGACGCATGCGCATCTCCTCCATCGCTGCCGCTATTGTGACGTCACCTCACCTCCTGCTTGTGCTTGTCACTGCTGGGCCCAGCCAACGCTTTGCACACAAGCAAAGGAGATTTTATGTGTCTACCCTTACACGCATTCCATCCCATCTGTTAATTACGGTTTTGCTATTTTGCAGAATTTGGTTTTTTTTTAATTGCAAAAACAACATGCCGGTATCATCCGATAGATTCCATTTATTACACAAAACGGCGAGGCAAATGCAGAGCAGTGACCCCTGTACTCATTTGAGCCTTGGCTTGAATGTACTCTACATGTTTCCAGAGAAGTTGGCAGCCATCTTAATACTTTATTTCCTTCCCACCCTCATCACCGTTCTCTGCTTTGTTATTCTTCTTGCAATTTGTTTGTTAATTATGTGTCTTTTTTTGGAGGGGTGGGGTGTGGGAATAATTTGATGCACGGAACATTGGCTGTGAGCTGCGGACATGCTCCAGCTGTCGCAGATTGACCATATTTCCCTCCCTTCTTTTTTTTCATTTCCTCCCTTCCTCCTTTTTTCCTAAGCAAACTGGAAATTCATTGTAGATTGATCAACGCAAGAAGAATTGTTTAACATTTCAAATGGCAGCTGCCTTCACAAACTCCCCTTTATCAGATACATGTTCTAGGAAAAACATATCCGTTTATTGAAGTTGATATAATTGTGTATATGCTGGCAATACTGTAATATTTGGGGGCCATGTTAATTTGGGGACGCTCCCTGAGGTTCAATTAAGTCAGAGGAATATTGGAGGGAGGTTCTGCCTACTTGGAGAAGGGGGGGTATCCAGGGTTGGCTCATTTCATTTTGCGGGGAGGGGTGGGTTGGTTGCTTTGCTTGTACCCCCAATTTTTAATTAGTGCAGTCTTAGCTTGGGGGCGGGCTGATCTAGATGGAGATGTGGAGTATCTGCACCCCTTTTCTGAAATGTTTACCTGACTCAGAAAGTCCACCTGTTCGGGCTGTTATGTGTTCCAAAGTTAACCATATACTGAAATAAAAAAACCTATATTTTTCTCTACCTGATGCTGGCTGACCAGCCGTGCATTTCCAGAATACTTTTTCTCCGAGAGTTCAGATTTTCAGTATTAGATACTAACCTGATGCGTTCAGTAGTTTTTAAAAATTAAATTGTCCTTTCATTTGTTAGGAAGCAGCTGAGCCTTAAGGATAAATGCTGATGTTTTAACTTTTTCATTATACTGATAAATTTTCCAGCCAGTTCTCCACTTAATGTGCAGGTTACTCAGGAGGATTGTAGATATGGTATGGTGATGCAAAGACTTGAGGACAAAATCCAGGCTCAAACTCCAATGCAGCATTGAGGGAGCGCTACACTGTTGGCGGTGCCGTCTTTTAGATGAGACATTTAACAGAGGCTCCATCTTGCCTCTCAGATGGATGTAAATGTTCCCACAGTACTGTTTTGAAGAAGAATAGGAGATCACCCTATCTGATATCTTTCTGTTCCTTTCCCCCTCATGTACTTCTCAAACCTTCCCCTTCCAATTTCATTTATGATAATTGCTCCCAACAATTCCAAGTTCCACATTCTCATCACAGAGTTTTTTTTTATTCGTTCACTGTGGGTGTTGCTTCATTTATTGCCCATTCCTAATTACATAATTATGATAATGGAGAGCACTTAAAAGTCAAGGCCAGACCAGCAGATTTCCTTCCCTAAAGGGCATTAGTGAACCAGATGGGTTTTTACAGCAATGACTGTCATCAGATTTTTAATTCCAGATTTTTTATTGAATTCACATTTCATCATCTGCCATGATAGGATTTGAACCCACATCATTGCCCTAGGTCTCTAGAATACCAGTCCAGTGACAATACCACTACGCCACCACTTACCTACAAAAGAAGCTTCTCCTGAATTCCTTCTTGGATTTTTAAGTGACTATCTTATATATGTCCACACTGGAAATGTCTTCCCCATGTCTAACTCATTGAACCGCTTCCTAATCTAAGACCGCCATCAGGCCACGCCTCTGCCTTCTCTTCCATGGAGAAAAGGGACTTTTCACTTTGCATGCACAACATAAAGTGTAATTCCCCATATCACATCAGTCCATTACTGGATCATGTCATGTAACCTGATCACAAGTTAATTGTAGAGAGCTGATCCATCCACATAGTTACAGTTCAGCTGAAAGCAATGACAAGATTCAACTGGCCTTTGAATGCCTTCGCGATCCTAACTAGAATTCTATCCCAAGGATTCACTAATTTGCCCAGACATCAGTCCGTTTCCCCCAGTTTAAACCTGTCTCTCCTTTTCCTCCTGCTGTTGCTGCCCTTAACGGCAACTTGCATTTATAGAATGCCTCCAACATAATAAAATGTCCCAAAGCCCTTCACAGGAGCCTTATTAAATAAAATTTGACACCGTGCCACCTAAGGAAATATTAGGACTTGCCTTTCCTATGCTGTTTAATATCTTGTATACATTTCCACAAGGTCTGTTTTCTCTCTCTCCTTCTAAGACTAAAGAGCCTTTGTCTAGTCTTCCCTGAAAGCCCAATGTTTTAACTCTGGTTAATCAACCTAGTAACTCTTTTCTTTTATGATTTACCATAAAACTTGATGTTTAAATTATACATTCAATTAGGAGTTCATGATCTGTGAAACTTGGGGAGGGCAACATAGACCTCCAGGTTGTTTTAACAGCTGCTGAGAACTTTGCCTGTAAGCGTTGTCTGAATTGCCCTGTCCTGTGTCACTATGCCAGTGTTTGGGGAGGGGGATATGCAGAGAGCATAATGAATTCTGCAGTACAGGAGAGGCACAATTGCAATACATTAAATAAACTTAGAAACTTTACAGCATGGAAGGAGGCCATTTGGCCCATTGCGTCTGCGCCTTGGGTGAAATTAGTGCCTGGATCTTCCTCGGAGCGGCAATCATCACTGGATTGCAGTTCCTCTCAAACATTCCTGTGCCTCGACAGCGTTTCGCATTTCTTGTCGGGTCTTCTGAGCCCGGCTTCCCCAGAACTGTGGAGTGCTGCGCCCCTTGAAGAACTGCATCACAGAGCTGTAGCATCGGGGAGACAGGCAGGGCATGCCCCCTTGTTACGGCACTAGCTGCTGTTTGACAAGTTTAGAGGTCCAGTGTGGATGTTAGTGAGTGGGTGGATGGGTTGGAGGGTAGTTGGATCAGGTCAGGAAGGGTAGTCAGGTTGGGGGGTAGTCAGGTGGTCACTGGCAAGACTGGCATTTATTACAGGGATACAACTGAGTGGCTAGGTTAAAAGCAAAATACTGCAGATGCTGGAAATCTGAAACAAAAACAGAAAATGCTGGAAAAACTCAGCAGGTCTGACAGCAGAGAGAAAAACAAAGTTAATGTTTCGAGTCTGCGTGACCCTTCTTCAGAGGCTAGGTGGGTCATTTGAGAGGGCAGTTTTATTGACTATGTTGATGTGGAGATTCCTATAAGGCAGACCAGGTAAGGGTGGTAAGTTTCTTTCCCTACAGGAACGTTAATGTATCAGTTGATGATTTTTATGTTGACAATATGTCATTTCCAATTCCTGTTTCCAGATATTTTTAAGCTGAATCCAAATTCTGAAGCTGCCATGATGGGATTTGAGCTGACATTGCCTGGATTACTAGCCTAATAACATGACCACCATAAATTCGTAGGCCCAAAAGATGTAGCCTTGATTCTCAGACCCACATCGGGTGGCGGGGACATGTCCATGTTGCGTATAGAGATTGGGATTACCTTTAATTCCTCCCAGCTCATAACTGTTTCCCTGTAATCAATTGCACAATACCTCAGTTAAGTTTCATAGCTTGAATATATTGTACCCTTTTATTAGTAATAGCTTGGATTAAAAACATAGCTGAGCACTCAAAATGCAAAGAAAGCCATTTTTCTATTTCATGCCTTGGTGCTGAAAGGCAATTAATCAGCTGAGGTAGAGATTGGAATGCTCTCCAACTCAACTCAAACCAAACTTCCTCTAATTGATTCTGCTTGTGTTAGAATGGACTACAAAGCGAGTTTCAGAGGGCTGTGGCACCTAGCTAGTGAGGTGTGTCAGCCACATTAGGGTAGAAACTTTCCACGGTAGTGGTATGATAAAGGAGAGTCGGGCAGTGCTATAGCTGGCCTTTCACCTAGAGCTGATGGGATGAAAATCCTCTCTTGTCAAGGTCCTCTGTGAAAGGAGTCTTGAAGCTGCAACACTCAATATTAAAATAGTCACTAGGCTGTGCATTAAAACTTTTAACTAGCAATGGACACCATTCAAAAAACTGGTTCAGCCAGTGCGAACGCTTTGGGCCAGTATTCCTCTAACTGGTTGTAGGGTCTCAGCATGTGCAGCATCACTTTCACATTATACATTTGTCTTTCTTTTCTGTCGCTTTTTCTCTTTTTTTCTATATATCCTTCTTTTTCCATCTCTCTCTCTCCATTTTCCTCCTCCTTTCCTTTTCTCTCTCTGTCCCTTTGTCTCTTTTTGTCCTCTTTCTCACTTTCCCTTTCTCTCCTTTCCTTTTTTTTTAACCTTCTCTCTTTCCTTTCTTTCACTTTACCTCTGTTTGCTTTCCTTCTATCTCTTGCTTTCCTTCTCCGATTTCTCCCCCTCTCTCCCTCTCTCTCCCTCTCCATAGTTCAGTGCACTAATCTGCTCCATGCCACAAGGATAGCCTGTCATTCCTATCCTGTAATGTATGTAATCTGCTTATAATCAAGGCTACTGCCTTTGGACTTCCATGGGAAACAGCCATAATTGTGCAATGTGATCCCCAAGATGGTTTTTCAAAAAAAAATCGAGAATACAATAAAAACCAAATTTGACTTAGTCACCAGCAACCTGTCAGAGGAATGTGAGGAACAGTAGTCTCTTTGTGTACTAGGGGCAAGGCCACAAATTTTGACAGAAAACTGGATGAAATAATAGAATACAGTTCCCGTAACCTCAGCAAAGCCCCCCTGTGATAAAACAAATAATGACCAATTTAATCTTTGTAAACTGGTGGTCTTTACCTCACGGCCTAATTTAAATTCAGGATCAGATTCTAAGACGAAGCTTGCCAAACTCATAGGATGGAATTTAATACCCTTCTGCAAGGTGAGTTTGTTGGTTGGGGGGTGCATTTAATCGGGCAGAAGGGTGATGGGTGGGGATCCCATTGCCTTCTCATCTCTGCTTCAATTAAGCCTGGGCGGGAGGCTCATGGACAGCCTTCCTGCCCCGCTGCCAATTGAGGCCCTTAGACCCTTAAGTGGGCAACTTAATGCCCACCTAAGGGCCTCATCCCGCCCCCACTGCTATTTGTCCGGCAGCAGGCAGAGGACTCGCCATGAAGGAAGCCCATAAAACAAACCTTGCCGTGGTTGCTTGCAGGCTTCTGGTGGGGGTTGGGGTCCCTCATTGTCAGGCTGTCTGTGCCTCATCGAGGGACATTGCACTGGGAAGGGGGAGGGTAGGGGTGGAGGTTGCCTGCTGAGAACCACACCCCTGCCCTTGCTGCTGACACCCCCACTTCCCCCAAATCTCTCAACCCCATCACTCACCTTTGGCCTGGGTCCCTCAGCGATCCTGGGCCTTGCATGGGCACATTGCCGCCAGCAGCCACCACTCCCCCTCTGATTGGCTGACGGCTCTTGGGGGAGTGGGGGAGGATTGGGGCAGCAGGATTTTTTTTTCTGGTGTCCTTGATTCCAGAGAAGGCTTGCTGCTCCCCAGTTAAATGCCTGATTGGCACCTAATATGGCGGGCCTTCCCGAAAGGAGGTGGCGTGGGGCTATTGCCAGCTCTCCTTTGGGCAAGACGCCTGCAGCCTCCATTAAATACCTTCCATAGTTTCAGATGTAGGTTAGATTATGGACACTGATCCTGAATCTGTATATCCTAGAACATTGGAATTAGAAAACTGTCCCTATCCTGTTAGCTAAATCAAACGGATTCCGGCAATCTCAGTCCAGGTCAGTGTAGGGTAACAGTACAAAACCGTACAGAATTTGCTGTTAACCGGCAATTGCAACACTTCAAAAGTACAACTTTGGCTGTAAAGCACTGTTGGGACATTTTAACATTGTGAAAGGTGCTATTTAAATGCAAGTCTCCCTTTTTACCACGTATAATCCTACATCTCTCACCCCTTTCTCTCTCTCTCTCTCATTTATTGATATATATCCTTGTGAATCACACAAGTAAAACAATGGTGCAAACATCAATAAATTATTCAGAAAATCCTTAGTGCTTGGCAATGCTGGGCATAACTTTGAAATACAGATTTCTCCTGTGGTGTTCCCCAGCCATTCATTTAGAATGTGTTCCAGTCCTGCCCTGAACGGTGATTTATACCATGGAAACAAAGCTGGTTTGTATCTGTTGTGGTGTTCCTCTTTCCCCGGAGGGTTCCTCAGGTTATGAATCAGAAAACATCACAGAAAAAGGAATTATAGTTATCGAGTTTTGCAGATGGTCCGAGGAAATGCACTAACTTCTGGCTGCTTTGAACTTTGGCTTGACGTTTGGGAGCAGCCTTTATGTTCAACTGGGTTTCCAATTCTTTCAAGAAGAAATTCTTTTTTTTTTTTATTAATGTCGCCTGTTAATCGCATCAGGTTTTTTTGTGAGCCCTTTAGTCATGGAGCCCCAAGTAGATCACAAGCATTTTACTAGTCACAGGAAATAAAATGAGCACAGGACTGAGAGACTAAATGCACCCAGTTAATAGGTATAGTATGTATCGGAAGAATTGTTCAGGGAGCCTCTGTGTTCCATTTGCATTGTGAACCTGCAATGTGGTGGGACTGCCACGGTCTCCAATCCATGGCTTGGATCTTGAGCACTGGCAGCTACATTGGGAATTGCACAGCTTTGTGCCGTTCTGCAGACGTTACATAAAAATAGGGATTCCCTACAGTCCAGAACAATGCAAAATCTAAATTACTACAACAGCAAAAACACTTCAGAAGTGCACCCAAAACAGGTGACGTGTTCATTTATCTCATAGCTGCTGGTGGGAGCTTGCTGTGCACAAATTGGATGCTGCGATTTCTCACGTTGTAACAGTGACTGCGCTTATTGGTTGTAAAGTGCTTTGGAACGTTGTGACGTGATGAAAGGGTGCTATATGGAATGCAGGTTATTTTCTTTCTCTTGGTTTACTTTGGGAGGCCGAGGGCTCAGATCAAAAGGAACACCTGGCATTCTGTGCCACCCATTCATGTCAATGGTACCGTGCCCCCTAGAGCCAAAGATTGTACCCATCCTCATCAAATAACTTTCTGTCCTGCCAGACACATTAGTAGCACCTCCTTTGTGTCATTTTAAAGGACCAAGGCAGCATTAGCATGCAACCCCTTTAATACAAGACACTAACTGTAAATTTGAACAGAGGGACCTTCAAGTTAATGGAATGGTTTAAACTGGGTGTTTGGTGAGGTGAGTTGTGGCCAGTGCTGCCTAATCCAATATAACCTTGGACCTGGAGCCTGTGCTCAAGTGAGGAAGATGAGAATATAGAAAGGACACTTCTAAAGTTGGACTCAGCCCATCATGTTCAAACTAAAGCCCCTGTTTAATAAAATTTAAGATTAATAAACCTGACCGGAAATTCAGGAGAAAGTTGTTAACCCAGCGAATGCTTAGAATGTGGAACTCACTATTGCAAGGAGTTGCTGAACTCTGAAGAAGAGTCATACAGACTCGAAACGTTAACTCTGTTTCTCTCTCCACAGATGCTGCCAGACCTGCTGAGTTTTTCCAGTATTTTCTGCCTTTATTTCAGATTTCCAGTTTCTGCAGTATTTTGCTTTTGCCTTTAAGGAAAGCTAGTTATTGTGAGGAAGAAAGGAATAGAAGGACCTGCTGATAAGGTGAGATGAAGTAGCGTGAGAGGAAACTTGTGTGGAGTATAAATACTGGCCTGGAGCAGTTTGGGCTGAATGGCCTCTTTCTGTGCTGTAATTTCTATGTAAACTTTATAGAACTCAGGCCATTAGAAACCATCATCAGCAACTTGTAATAAGTCTTCCTCTTGCACTGCCAATGATGGTCATGAGGACCAATATAAAATGCAGACATCCAAGAATATAAAACACAGAGCTAGCCAAAAACAATATTATGTAGCAATTAAAGCCCAGACAGCGATCCAATGTTCATGTTCAGATAATGGAATGTTAACCCCAACGTTATCACAATTTATAATGCTGCAGCCCCTGACTGGATAGCTAGCCTGCAATTCAGAAGCATCCCACACCCTCAGATGGCTTTATTGAGCCTATTAGGCAGAATACATTGCAGCTTGTTTTGAGGGTGGTGCTCCTACAAGTCCTGTTATAAAATACATTATTTACATGCAGCACAGGAACCATTTTGTTTGAACTAGGATGATAGGAAGACTACCGAGCACAAAGCCTTTTCAAGCGTTGGGGATTCAGCAGGTTTCCTGTTCATCATCGGCACATAATTAGCAATAAATCACATCTGGCAACAGTAAACACTCGTTCCAGTAGTTGCAATCTAGACTCTTGCCAGCCACAGTTCAGCCACATTGAAGACTGCCTTGGCAGCCAAGAGAGTCGAGCCCTCACAGTCCATGGGCTAGTAGGCTATGAATTTGAGCACACTGCCTGTAGGAATAGCCACATGGATGAGGTGCCAGGTGCCATTTACCTCAGGATCGCCCGGGGCTCTCACGAAAAGAGGAGAGGGAAAAAAACTTCTCCCATCCATCTTCTCCCATCCCCCTCACTATTTTCATCCGCACCATTTCAGATATATGAGTCATGGCTGCTGACATAGATTAAACCTGATTTTCTTGATATAACCCGGCCACTGTGCCACTGAAGGACAAGTTTCTGGCATGGAGGAGTAAACAATTGATTCAAGTTCTTCTGAAGATGACAGCTCTAGTGGAAAATGCAGGTTTTTTTTCATTTTTAAAAAGAAAAGTTATCCTTAAAATGGAGATGTAACAGTTCTTTTTTTTTCTAAAGGGTATTT
Organism: Cetorhinus maximus; assembly: GCF_964194155.1. Taxonomy (NCBI): domain Eukaryota; kingdom Metazoa; phylum Chordata; class Chondrichthyes; order Lamniformes; family Cetorhinidae; genus Cetorhinus; species Cetorhinus maximus. The sequence goes on from NC_135891.1 coordinate 111,832,192, forward strand.
TGGGAAATGGCCACTTGTCATTGACTAACACAACAGATAATTTACATCTCATTTACATATGGCTTCAGTGACCGAGTTTAATATAAAAATTGCATAGATGTGTTACTCGGTGTAACTGAAAGAAACGGATCTTTATTTCCACTGGTTTAAAATAAGCCAAGGACCTCTTGGATGATTTATGTGTGACTATCCATTAGTAACAGATCACTCACAGATAAGCTATGGGTTTTTAAAAAAAACATGTCACTTCAAATTACAATTTCAGTGATTAAAAAGTCAGTTATTCTCAGCTGTTTCATTCCTGATAATAGTTGCACAAGTATTATCTCAACTTAAATTCTGAGCTAAACAAACCCTTCCATTAGCAGATTACCTACATCCTTCTCTACCATTTCCTGCGCTGATAATGGAAGAAATCCTTTTCTATTGCTATAAAATTTAAAGATTCAATTCAGTATCGGAGTGTGCAATAACCTCTCTTTGTTTCCCCTTATTGCGTTCCAGTTTGTAATTAGCGAGTAGGAATACATTACTCATATCTTAGATATCTTGGGAGATTAGGAACATCCTTGAATTACTTCAAGTTTATAGTCTACAATTGTCGTTGGTGCCTAAGGCTACTTGTTAGTTGGTCTGCATAATGATAAGCATGTGTTTGGAGCCCTTACCAGTCTATTTGGACTCACTTCCGACGATCACATCATCATCTGCTTGGTTACGGAGGCTTGAGCTAGCTATCCAATAAATATTCCTGGCTGTTTGTTTGTATGCTTGGCTGTTTAACCCTCCCAAGAGAAACCTCGCTGAGTGTTGCAGGGGGGATCTCCAGCCACAGAGTGACAGCACCCGCACAGGCTTGATGGGCTGAACAGCCACGTCTGCGCTATTTTATCTGTTGACTGAATGAAAGGCGCTGCTGGTGAACAATAATTTAGAGCTGTAGAGAAGAATGGGACAAAAGTCCACAGGAAGCAAATGTGTGGCTATCCAAGTGAAATGCTTCATGTTTTATATATTGTCCTTGGTTTGGGAGGGAATGAGTCGTCAGTGTTTCGTATCAGTTTGGAAATTCAAGATGTGAAATACGCAATGGAATAAATTGCCAGCTTTGCTGCATTGGATCTTCCCTGTGCAGAGTAAACCCATCCTTTATAGAGCCCGACAATTTTCATCCCATTGATTTCATTGTCATGAAAAATCGCGGAATGCACAATGGCAGACACGACAGGATTACACCTCAGGCGGTGAACGTGAAAATCTACCAAATCTATCACTGAGTACAACAGAAAGTGCTAAGACAAAAATCAGCAGAAACCAAGAGCCGCTGTGAGCTCCCGTGCCTCATATTGTTAGCAAACCTTTTGTAAAAGCTATTCCGGTTCCTCAAACTTGGCTTGTGGAGAAACTGGAGAACGTTTTAAAAAGCTGAATATTACTGGGGGCAGGAGCAGATGCAGTCAGTCCGATGTGCTCGCTCTCCCATCCCATCTTCTTTCCTCTGTTAGAGTCGCTGAAGCATGCTGAGGTATAGTTACAGGGTAGTAGATGTCTTACAGTACCTCACTCCATATGACCAACCTTGATGTGTGGCTCTTGAGAGCAAGAATCAGAAGGCTCTTTGGCCACAGGGCATAAACTGAGGCTAGTCCTCCCTTTATCAGATCTACATATAAATGCATGCTTTCCAACAGCAATCACCAGTGATCAAAGAGCAAGAACTCAGGCTCATTTCCTTCCTCCACAATCTCAGGGCATCCTAGCACCTTAACCATTCTCTGGGCTGAGTTGGACTAAACGCCACAATGGCCAGGAATTGAACCAACGCTTTTAATTACAGATCGGGCTGCTCAACCCTCCAGAGGGCAGGTCACATCGATCCCTCTTTGACCAGCATCAATTTAAAGCACATCCTAATTGATTCCTGGAGATCATCGACATGTGACAGAAAATCAAAAAACTCATTTCCCCTCAAAAGATTGAACGACAGAGAGAAAAAACCCGGCAGAAAGAAAGAAAGAGAGAGAGAAAGAGAGAGCTAAAAGAAAATGGCAACTATGCCGATAATTATGACTGGCACAGCACTGAATTCGTTTAACCTGGTTCAGGTAGTTTTGAAACAATACTTAGAGCATGTTCTACATGAGATACATGTCCCAAGTTGGTTCTCAACACCGACCTCATAAGCCAGACAAATGGAATCTCCACTACATCCTCTTTTACAAGCATGTGGCATTCATTGAGATGTTAAACGCTGTAACCTCTGTGAGAAGTAGTGACATTTCTGCAGCAGCAGAATATCTATTTACATTTTACATAGATATACTGTTAACTCACATATCTTTCTACATGTAAGATATTTTGTCTACAATTTTACATATATTTTGTATTTACATTTTATTTATTTTGCATTTATACAATTTAGAAATTGATATAGAGATATTATCTACAGTGTAAACATATATTTGTATCTATTAACTTTTAGATGTGTATTATACATGTATATATTTTATTTAATTTTTTGAATACATGTTTATATTTATGTAACGTATATAATGCCTATGATATAGAAAATAATAACTTTTATGTGTTTTTTATACACTTTTATATATTACATTTTTTGTTCCGAAGCGAATGATTAGAATTATAACCACTCTTTCAATCCATAAAACTCTCGGAACTGCACTGTGCGATATTGGTGCATGATCACAACCTGTTTGTTTAAAATTGTTCCGATTCTAACAAAACCACTTACAGGTTTAATATGCTGCTTCAATTCGTGCATAATTATATTCCTTCAGAACCTACTTCTGAGATTTAGAAATCTTGTATCATTCCGCATTGGAATTTTTGTGAATAGAGATCCATTGGAGACCCACTACCTTTTCAGTGGCTGCACATATATACTTTTAAGCCTTTCTGAATGACAGTTGGCCACTGTGGATTTATCTGAATATTAGCTTTGTTCTTAAAATTACAATTATTTTTTTTTCCAATTTACATTTTGGTCAAATTCCTTCCGTCAAGAGTTGTGCACCTTGACGTTCCTGGCTGTAGAAGTTGGCTGTTTTTGTTTTGCTGCGAGTGGTCTGATCAATGAAATTAATTTATTTTATTTTTTTCTAAATAGATATGTTGAGCAAGCCTCTCGGCTAACACGGTGGTGCCGCCATTTTAAAGCTGCAGAACCTGCAGACTATACGGAATGTGGTACGCTGCAGATATGTTAGGGGTCTGCCACCCTACCTGCTTTGGAGAAATCCGGGGAAGGTTTGGAGGGACAATGAGAGAAAGATTACCTTAGCTGGGATAGAATTAGAGCAACCACTAGCTCTCCTTAAAAATAAAACTGTGCACTAAAGGTATATTGTCCCCTCAGTTTTAGAAATATCAAATGAGGTCGCATTCTATCTTTTAATCCTAGCTGAGCTAGCGATGTCCAAGTCAGGGAGAAAAGAAAAGCAACTGTTCATAAACCGTATGGTTGGCTGGGCTGAGCTGTTGGAACAAAGAGCTTTAGAACTCTCCCTCTGTGTAAAGGATATACATTGGTGAGTGATGGTCTGTTTTAAAAATAAAACTCCACTGAATAACACCAGCTTAACACTAAATCAAGGCGTGTTTTATCAACTGCAGCCGTGTGACAATCTTTTTCTATTGCAAATCCATATTAAAATGAAGCAAAGCCCCTTTCATCGAACATTTCGGAGGGGGGGTGGTGGTTTTATCTTATCACCATGAGACCCATTAGCGAGGAGTTTTCACATTGAACTGGCTAGATATAGCTCATTTGTTGGGAATTTTGGATTTTGGAACTGGGGGAAGAAACACTAAAGAAGTGCCCGAGCAGATCGGAGTCCTGCCTGTTTGGTTTGAGAAACCTTCAAGGCTCCCCGCAGCTCATTGACGCTGAAAATTCTGCGCCGATAATCTAAAGTTTTTTTGCATCCCGTTCAAAATTATGTTTCTTCGAAGTAAAGAAAAAGGGAACTGCTTTCAAATTGGGGTGAGACCAAGGCCTTGAGACGGCTTTGTCTTCAGTGCAGCCTCTTCCTCAACCTTGTGTCAACTGAAGACCCTCACAGATTATAGAAAGGCAACTGAAGACTGAAAAAGAATAAAGCGAGAGGGAGAGTAGCTTCAGTTGTGGGGAGGACATTAATTTCCCCATTGACAGTGAATGTAGCTAAGCACCTATTTTTTTCTTATACTTTATATTGTAACTTTATTTTGTAAAATTTTTCGGAGTCAAGTGCAAGTATATTTCTCACTCAAAGCTCCGACATCAGCAGGATCATGCCAGAGTTTATCAGGCTAACTGATATCCAGCACATGCCCTCTGTTATGATAAAATGGTGCCTCACAAAACAGTCAATGGAAATGGCTTTGTTTCATTAAATGTATTTGCAGCGTAGAAAGATTGTCAGACGGTTGGAGTTTATAAAACATATCTTGATTACTGTTAATCTGATATTCAGTGTTATTTTTTTTAAAAATGACCATTACTTTCTATATCTTCGCCACAGAGAACTCTAAAGCTCCTTTGCTTATTTGCCACAAGCTGTACCTGGTGTAATTTTGATGCTGCGACATTAATGCACTGTAATTTCTTGGCTAACGTAGCATAGCGTTCGATCTCTTGCATTTGCGATCAGCTTTAAGCTTGTTCTGAACAGTGGCTAGGCCAGTGTCCTTCATTAACTCCAAAAAAAAACCTCTGTGTTAAAGGCAGCAGGTTACACAAACATCTCTCCCTTATTGCTCTCCTGTATTTGCAACACAGAACACCATTGTCTTTTATATTGTAACAACACATATTACACAACAGAATCATAAGGCAGCAGAAAAAGTAAGGGATTAGAAAATGGCGCTTGAAACGCATTCTTTTGGCACATTAGCTCTTCCATTGTGACATCTAAAGGGAGGAAATCCCCCTCTTTCGCTAATAACCCGCTTGTGAAATTAGTGGGATGAGTCAGTTTTGATGCAATTCCTGAGATTGTAGTTTTGTTAGTGGGTCTTTCGACATGGAGAAAAGGGACGGGAATTCTTTTTTGGGTTGGAATAGTTTCTTTTTACCCCTCGATTGTTTCCTGAACAGCCCCAAGATTTTTTTCCCTGATTAATCCATTCCGTGTCCAATTATCCCAACCAACCTCAGAAGTTGTCCCTGAGGTCCGTCCTCAATGTGTGTAGCTGATAATTTCCATCTGTGGATTGCTAACATCAGGAAATGTCTTTGTCGCTCACGTTTTCGATGTAATTGAAGATTTTTGGTGCCAAAACCTTTCTCTTGGTAAAAAGGTTAAAAACCTGTTTTATTGCACAAAACCTGGATAGATTTGTTTTATCGTTTCATCTGGCGGCGGGAGGGGAAGAAAATGGGGAGAACATTTTGCGACAGCTAAAATGCACTTACCGTGAAATCCGAAGCTTCACTGAGTGTGGGGAGGGGGATGTAAAAGCATCGCTCGCACCATAATCGATTCTGTCAGCTGCAGGCTCCTTGTGCGGTTCAAGAAAGCGATTTGCCCCAATGATCGATCGTAATATTGTGCTTAAAAAAAGGAAAGAAATAGCTTTATTATGTAGAAATGGTCACATCAACGGGCCTGAATGACAGACTCAGATATTGCTCATATCCAGTGTTTAATGATTTCTGTTGCAAAGTGGATATTCCTTATTAACCTGGACGACAAGTATTTTAAATCTTTTTTTAAAATAAATTACCTTAATAGGATTGTCTAGTGCTGAGGTTCTGGCTCCTTGGCTGACTGACTCTGAACTCCGTCTGTGTTTTGTATTGTGCCTCATTTAGATGGTAGGAGATGCGATTCCGGGAATCCAACTCCTTTGGCCCGCATCCGTTTGTACGTTCTATTGTGGATTTAATTCAGCCGAGTGCTAAGGAAAAGCACCGTTTTGCTATTAATATCCAAGATAAACTGAAAATTTGGCACATCACTCTGAGCCTTGATTTTCTGTTTAATCTGAACAAACTTCAAATTCAACAAAAAAAACTTCACCACATCTTCAAACCTTTTTGTTTTTGGAAGGAAACTTGGTTAAGACATATTTCTTTCCTTTTCCACATCCCCCCCCGCCCCGTCCCGACCCCGTCCCCAGCCCACTCCCCCACCACTCCCTTGACCACTAATTTCCAAGAGGAAAATAACGATTAGAGTCAGTTTGCTCCTGGTGCAAACTCCAGGTATAGACAGGCTTGGATTGGTGTGGATCAAAATGAAAAGGCTCCCTGAACCGAGGCTGCTTGATTCCCCCCTTCACCCTCCACCCCTTTGTGCCTGCATGTGCTGACTACACCGGGGACAAGCGCAGGGCCATGGGAGCTTCAGACGGAATTTCAGGTGGATTGTTTGTATTTCATAGTTTTAGAAAAAATCCTGGCTTATCAGCTTTCTCGCCTCTTACCCTCTCACCTTTGATTCCTTGTTGTGGTACATTTCCAAACGGCACCAGGCACTCTCTGTTACCTTGTCCAAATAGCCATGTGGGTGAATCCCGTCAGTAATTGTCGACATGCTATTTGGGCATGGAGGGCATCACAGCTGAGCTGCATGCTCTCACTAAACCTCCAAGGACATATCCTCCCAGTAAGTTGCTGTTGAAAAGCCAGCAATAAGACGATGGACCCTGGCCTTCTTTAACCCAGGTGCATGAGGCCAATTGTATCTTGTCTCCTGCCAGCCCACCCAAGAGAGGCTAATTCACCACAGATCAGACATCAAATCTGGAGAAAGCCAGGAAAGACTTGCAATCATTTAGCACTTTTCACATGTTCAGGAAGGCCCAAAGCACTTTACAGGCAATGAAGTACTTCCTGAAGCGCAGTTGTAATGGAGAAGCAGCAAAATTGTGCAAAGCAGGATCCCACAAATAGCAATTTAGTAATGACCAGATTTGTTTTAATGAAGTTGGTTGAAGGATAAATATTGGCCAGGACATTGGGGTAGAGTAATTCCTTTGCTCTTTTTCGAAATAGTGCCATGGCACTTTTGGATCTGAGTTGAGGAGGTGGAGTCCGAGCTGCAGACATTGCGCCACATCAGGGAGGGGGAAAGTTATCTGGAACTTTGCTCCAGGAAGCAGTCACACCCCTCCGATTAGGTCAATCAAATTTGGTCTGTGGTCAGGGACAGGAGGCTGTGACTGCAGGCGAGACAGGTATGGGGACCCAGGGGATAGCGTTCGAGGAGCTGTGGCCCCTGCAATTGTCCAACAGTTACAAAGTTCTTGCAAGCTGTGTGGGCGAGAGCGGGCACTGCAGTGAGAATGAGCGAACTGACTACGGCACCATGGTACAGAGAGCTATTTAAGTGGGGGAGGAAATGGGAGCATAGTAGTGGTAGGGGACAGTATAATTAGGGGGATAGATACTGCTCTCTGCAGCTGTGAGCATGAGCCCCGAAGGCTGTGTTGCCTGCCTGGTGCTAGGGTTAAGGACATCTCCTCAGGGCTGGAGTGGAACTTGGAGTGGGAGGGGAGGGATCCAGTTGTTGTCGTCCATGTTGGTACCAACGAGATCGATAGGACTAGAAAGGAGGTTCTGCTGAAAGAATTTGAACAGTTAGGAGCTAAATTAAAAAGCAGAACCTCCAAGGTAATAATCTCGGGTTTACTACCTGAGCCACGGACAAACTGGCATAAGGTAAATAAAGTCAAGGAGTTAAATGCTTGGCTCAAAGATTGGTGTGGGAGGAATGGGTTTCAGTTCATGGGCACTGGTACCAGTGCTGGGGTAGAAGGGAGCTGTTCCGGCGGGACGGGCATCACTGGAACCATGCTGGGACCAGTGTCCTGGCGAACCGAATAATTAGAGCTGTAGAGAGGACTTTAAACTAAATAGAGGGGGAAGGGTTCTGGAGAGGGAATATGTAGGCTTACAAAGCAAAAGGATATGGCAACATTGCAGGGCAGCTATTTAGGTAATGATACCCAGAGTGTGACAGGAAGGGACAGAGTGTACAAACAAAAAAAAACTGCAGATAGGGTCAAAGGGGGAAAAACATTAAAAAGGCAAAATTAGTGGCTCTTTACTTAAATGCACTTAGTATTCGGAACAAAATAAATGAATTAACTGCACAAATAGAGGTTAATGGGTATGATTTTATAGCCATTACAGAGACATGGTTACAAGGAGATCAAAGCTGGGAACTAAATATTCAGGGGTATGTGACTTTTCAAAAGGACAGGCAGAAAGGGTGGTGGGGTAGCTTTGTTAGTATGAGATGGATTAAGTACAATAGCAAGAAATGATCTTGGATCGGAAGATGTAAAATCCATATGGGTGGAGGTAAGAAATAACAAGGGGAAGAAGACACGAGTGGGAGCAGCCTACAGGACCCTTAACAGTAGCAATGCTGTAGGACAGAGAATAAATCAGAAGATAATGAGGGCATGTAAAAAAAGGCAGGACATTAACCATGGGTGACTTTAATCTTCATGTAGATTGGGAAAATCAAATTAGCAGAAGTAGCCATGAGCAAGAATTCATAGTGTATTTGGGACAGTTTCCTAGAACAATGTGTTGTGGATCCAACCAGGGATCAGTCTATTTTGGATCTGGTAATGTGCAATGAGGCAGGTTTAATAAATGATCTCAGAGTAAAAGATCCCCTAGGATACAGTGACCATTACATGGTAGAATTTAGCATTCAGTTTGAGAGTGAGAAACTTGGGTCAGAAACAACTGTGCTAAACTTAAATAAGGGTAATTACAAAGGAATGAAGGCAGAGTTGGCTGGAGTGGACTGGGAAGGGAGTTTAGCAGAAAAGGTGGTTGATGAACAATGGCAGACATTTATGAAAATAATTCATGACTCACAACAAAGATATATCCCAGTGAGGAAGAAGGATTCCAGGAAGGCGATAAACCAATAATAGTTAACCAAGGAAGTTAAGGATAGTATAAAATTGAAAGAAAAAACATACAACATGGCAAAAATTAGTGGTAAGCCAGAGGATTGGGAAAGTTTTAAAAACCAACAAAAGATGACCAAAAAATAAGAAAGAGGGAGAAAATAAACTTTGGGGGTAAACTAGCAAGTAATGTAAAAATGGACAGTGAGAGCTTCTTTAAATATATAAGGAAGAGAGAGGTCAAAGTGAACATAGTCCCCTTAGAGAATGAGACTGGGGAGATAATAATGGGGAACCAGGAAATGGCAGAGGAGTTGAATAAATACTTTGCATCACTCTTCATGGTAGAAGACACTAGTAGCATTCCAAAAGTATGAAATAATCAAGGGGCAAAATGGGGGGAGGAAATAAATTCAATAACTATCACTAGAGAAAAAGTACTAGAGAAACTAATGGGGCTAAAGGCCGATAAGTCTCCTGAACCTGTTAGGTTCCACCGTAGGATATTAAAGGAAGAAGCTACTGAGATAGTGGATGCACTAGTAGTAATCTTCCAAGAATCCTTAGAATTTGGAAAAGTCCCAGAAGATTGGAAAACTTCCAATGTAACACCCTTAATCAAAAAGGGAGGGAGACACAAAAACAGTTAACTATAGGCCAGTTAGCTTAACACCCGTCATTGGGAAAATATTGGAGCCTATTATAAAGTATGTAATAGCAGAGCATTTAGAAATGCATTATATAATCAAGCAGAGTCACCATGGATTCATGAAGGGGAAATCATACCTGATAAGTTTATTAGAATTCTTTGAGGAGGTAACAAGCAGGATAGATAAAGGGGAACTAGAAGGTTTAATATATTTGGATTTCCAAAAGGCACTCGATGAGGTATCGCACATAAGGCTACTTAATAAGAGCCCATGGTGTTGGGGTATTATATTAACATGGATAGAGGATTGGCTAACTAATAGAAGACAGAGAGTTGGGATAAGGGGGGCATTTTCAGGATGGCAACCTATAACTAGTGGAGTGCCACAGGGATCTGTGCTGGTGTTTCAATTATTTACAATATATATTAATGGCTTAGATTAGGGAAGTGAATGTACTATCGCCAAATTTTTAGATGACACAAAAATAGGCGGGAAGGCAAGTGATAAGGATGACACAGAGTCTACAGAGGGACATAGACAGGTTAGGTGAGTGGGCAAAAACTTGGCAGATGGATTATAATGTGGGAAAATGTGGGGTGCACTTTGGCAGGAAGAATAGAGGAGCTGAATATTATTTAAATGGAGAAAGACTGCAGAAAGCTGCAGCACAGAGGGATTTGGGGGTCATCGTGCATGAATCACAAGCTAGTATACAAGTTCAGCGGGTAATAAGGAAGGCAAATGGAATGTTGGCCTTTATTTCAAAAGGTATGGAGCATAAAAATAGGGAAGTCTTGCTAAAACTATACAAGGCACTAGTTAGACCACACCTAGAATACTGTGGAACATCTTATCTAAGGAAAGATATACTGGCATTGGAGGCGGTCCAGAGAAGGTTCACTAGGTTGATCCCGGGTATGGAGGGATTTTCTTATGAGGAGAAGCTGAGTAGGTTGGGCCTGTACTCATTGGAGTTTAGGAGAATTAGAGGGGACCTTATTGAAACATTTAAGATTCTTAGGGAGCTTGACAGGGTAGATGCTGAGAGGTTGTTTTCCCTTAATGAGAGTCTAGGACCAGAGGGCATCATCTCAGAGTAAGAGGGCGCCCATTTAAGACAGAGACGAGGAGGAATTTCTTCTCTCAGAGGATAGTGAATTTGTGGAATACTTTACCGCTGATGGCTATAGAGGCTGGGTTGTTAAGTATATTCAAGGCTGAGATAGACAGATTTTTTATCAGCAACTGGGTTATGGGGAAAAGGCGGGAAAGTGGAGCTGAGTATTATCGGATTAGCCGTGATCTCATTGAATGGCAGAGCAGACTCGATGGGCCAAATGGCCTACTTCTGCTCCTACATGTTATGGCCTTATGGTGTTACATACGCCCGAGAGGGCAGAGAGAATCTCCGTTTCATGTCTTATCTGAATGACGGGTGGGAGAGAGGGGGCGCAGTCCTCACTTGCTATACGCCTTAAGACGGTTGAGGCGTTGAAGAAACTCGTTTACATTGGTTGGGTTCCTACTGCACGACCTAACCTCCATTCAAGGCGCCTTTCCCTGGTAAGCAAAGGGAAATCATTTAAGGTAACAGTATCAGACATACAAGGCTCCACAGTGGGTGTGTGGTCTTGAAGATGGAGAATTCTGGCTACCGTGTAACATCTCTATCTCCATCCCACGTTTGAGCAGGGTTCAGAGTTGTGAAACACCACAAAATTACTTTGTTTATTCAAAAACGGATAATAGCTCGTCTTAAATATTGAACTCTTCACCTCTCTGAAAATTCCTGAATGCAAATGTTTGGAACAGTTGGGCATACACTGCTTTGTCATCGCTTTTCCTCCTATGGCTGAGTAAATGAGTTTGCACTATACCAGAATGTAGAAGAGACATTGACGACATGACTTTTCTGCCCTCTTGCTTTTAATTTCGAATCCATCATCGTTAATGATTTAAGAACAAAAAAAAATGTCAGAAATGGACAGCAGCCAGGCAGGTATCAGAGGGGAAGGGGACAAGAAAAGGCTAAGCAGAAGCATTAAGCTGTCCATTTCTTTCCGAAGCTCTTCTGTTCTTTCTGAGCATTTTTATATTTCAGACCTCAGACATTCAGGCCTCAATGGTAATTGGATGTATTTCTGGAGGTTTCATCGCATGACCTCCAAGTGGCCCACCCCCACATGCCCACTATCGGTCGCCCGACATGTGCATCCTCACTGCACCACAGCCGATTAGAAAGTAAGGAGGGTCTTGGTTATCCAGTTGGATGATCCTTGACTGTCAGTCAATCGACTGTTTTCTTTATTTCTGACATTTTTATAAAGTAAGTGAGAAAAAACCCCACACACAATTGTTTATAAATGTCTCGAAGATTTTTTTCATGGTGTTGCTCGCACCCATGTCCTGGAGATTAATCTTCAATGCCAGGGAACTCCAGAACAACTGACTGGAGAATTGGCAACCCAATCTAGCTTTTTACTGTTTATATTTAGGTTTGTGCCTGCCTGGTAAATTAGTGATTGATGCAATAACATCCTTGTATCCACCAATCATCTTCATGTAATGCTACTTAAGGGGGAGGTAGTGGCATAGTGGTCTTGTCACTGGACTAGTATTCCAGAGACCCTGGGTTCAAATCCCACCATGGCAGATGGTGGAATTTGAATTCAATAAAAACCTGGGCCAGGATTTTATGGTCTTTCCTGCCTGGCAGGATATTGCAGTCCCACCAAACTGAATGGAGATTTAAATGTCTCTCCGCATCCGCTGGTTAGTGGGACACGCTGCTGTGGGGTCGTAAAATCCTGACCCTGGAATTAAAAGTGTGATGATGACCAAGAAACCATTGTCATAAAAATGCACTTGGTTCACTAATGCCCTTTAGGGAAGGAAACCTGGTCTGGCCTGCATGTGACTCCAGACCCACAGCAATGTGGTTGACTCTTAAATGCTGGCCTAGCCAATGACACCCACATGAACAAATAAAAACAAAATGTGATTTTTACATTTTTTATATGGGATAGGTCAGGTGGAGAGTCAGATTCTGTTCCGTCACCAAGGATGCTTGTTAATGCCATTCAAATTGTGTTAAATTTTTGCTGTAGACCACTGATTGGGGAAATTGAGTCTTGTACTGGTCTTTATAGTTAATAAAAACCAAATCCACAAGACCCCAGTAGTATCTTTCCAGGGATGCGAGCGAGGCTATGAATTGCTCAGAAATAGCTCTGTAATATCTGTATGCATTGTTATAAACTTTCACTGAGAACAGAAATCCATTATCTGAGCCCATGAGGAACATTAGGTGTGTTCATCTAATTGAATACACGCACAAGATTCTGAAACACTCTGATTCCTGAACAATGCAAAATTCACGAGTTCCCAGTGCCAGATTTGATAGTGGTCAAATTCAATGAAGCTAATTGCTGTAAACTCACGGAATTCTATAGACCTGAGTAGCTAAATTGTCATTAGTGCTCACTCGCTTTCTCCGTAACGCTCTCTCCCTTCTTGCTTCCCTCGCCCACCCTCCAGCTAAAGGTGATTATCAAGTCTCTTCCTGCACCCCTCAAAACAAATAAGGCATCATTAAGTCAAAGGTGAGACAAGGAAAAACCCTTTTTACACAGCCCATTGTTGTGATCTGGAATGCACTTGCCTGAAAGTGTGGTGAAAGCGGACTCATTAGTGACTTTCAAAAGGGAATTGGCTAATTACTTGAAGGGTAGCAAATCGCAGGGTGATAGAGAGAGAGTGAGATTAATTGGTAGCAGCTCTTTCAAAGAGCCAGCATAGTCATGATGGGCTGAATGACCTCCTTCTTCACTGTATGTTTCTTTTTAAATGGTAGGAACAGAAAATGGCCGAGGAATTTGGGGCTGGACCATCGTTGTGGCAATGCCATAATTTTGATTCAGTAGCCCTATTCATTTGTTAAGCTTGATAGATATGAACTGAGTGAAAAGTGCATGTGCAGGAAGAAGAGGATCGAGGTAATCATTCTTGTCATCACCACCGCACCCGCCCCCAATCCCAACAATTCTATGCCATTAGCTGAATAGGGAATAAATTTCAGTGTGTATGCTGTGAGGTACTTGTACACTGCCCATTAGCAAGTTCAAGGATTCATGTCGTTACTTGAAGCAAATGCGTGTATCCCCATCTAATTAATGAAGAATGTAACTTCACCATGGAGGGGAGTTCTACACGTACTGTTATGAGGGATATTTTTGGGAGCTAGCTATTATAAGAAGACTGCCCAGGCTTTTTACCTTCATAGGCCACTTAGACAGGCACTCGAGCCACATGGAAATCCATGTTCCCATTAATTTGTATCTCTCTTGAGTTGCTGATATTGACCAACATCGGTGTTTCAATTTGGCATTCATCCATTCATGAGGCAACACTGCTTAAAACCCAGCCCTTTTCCAAACCTTCTGGGTAATGAACTTCCAAGGGGATAAACCAATGACTGCAAAAAGATTAATGCAAATGGCCGCACCTCGTGGATTGATAGAAACATGTTTAAGTATTCATTCTCGGAATGTGGGTATCGATGGCAAGGCCAGCATTTATTTTCCATCTCTAATTACCCTTGAGAAGTTGGTGGTGAACCGCCTCCTTAAACCGCTGCAGCCCCTTTAGTGAAGGGACTTCCACATTGCTTTAAGGTAGCGAGTTCCAGGATTTTGACTCAATGACGAGGAAGGAATGCTACGTTAGAGTGCATTATACTCCTGTGAGGGTGACTTCCTCAGGCAGCTATGTAGCAGCATCATAATGGAGCTCTGGAACATTTCCACTCATTTGCACTTCGTTTTAACAACACATTTCCACTTTCATTAGAAGTGCTGATGAGAAGAAATGTTTCCACATTTCTCTATAATGTTGCTACACCTAACAGCCAGCCAACCTCAACCCCACAAGCAAAATGGAACAGGGATTGCAGGGTTAACTGGACAGGCTTTTCAAAGTACTGGTACAGCCACTATGGGCCAAATGGTCTCCTTCTGTGCTGTAAGGTTCTGTGAAACATTCCATGAGCTGCCATTATAGAGGGGAGCTGGAGGATAATGGAAATTGGCAGATAATAGGGAACGCTGGAACTCTTGGTCTTGTGTACCTCGTCCAATGCTGTGCCTGACATGAAATGGAGGAAGGATAATATAAACTGCACTCAATCCTTCTTGGGCTGTAGGCTGTACTGCAAGGTGATGTATTGTTGACCAGAGAAAACTCAGGCAGAAAATTGGAGGCTAAGTAGTACAGGTTCTACTATATTTCTAACTGTACTGCTAGAGTTCTGATATTTTCCTACTTTGTGATGCATTCGACAGGTTTCACACTGTATTGTTCGCAAGAAACACAATTGGACTGAAGATGTGATATTATGTATATTATGATATTATGATACTGTGTGACATTAGCAGCATAAATCCATGCAAAATACCTTTATCTGCTGTTTTAGCTGATGCATTAATCTCTTCAAGTGTTGGCTATTAATATTGCCAGTGCCATTTCGACATCTTTCCAATGACAATTTACCAAGTAAAATTGTCATTATAATTGAACAACAAGAACACACAAGCCCTCCTGAAGAATCTTTAAAACTGCCTGTTTCCCTTTAAATCATATTTTACACTTGGGTGACATTGATATGCACTACACACACACACAAACACGTGCACATAGATATACATGTGCACATAGATGCAGACACACACACATAGACACATACACTGTAGATGCAACTAAACATGGCCTTTAATAAAAATTATTAAAAGGGGGTGGGAGGGCGGAAGGAATGACGAGTGGGAGCTATGGATTGTCCTCCAAGGATTATCATCATCATCATCATCAGTGCAAGTGACCAGGAAAAGGGGCGAAGGGAAGAATAAGTATTTAATTGAAGGCTGGAAATATTTTGGCAAAGAGAAATTTTAAATTAAAATTCATAAAATACATTGAAAATGAGCAACAACAAAAAAGGTGTAAAGAAAATAAAATCTGCCTTTTTGGGTAAAAAAAGATGCACATTTAAAACTTGTATAAATCGCTGGTCAATTATAAAATGGTTTCATTTCAGCACATCTTGCTTATCTAATTGAATAAAGATCACAAAAGCGAAACCTGTCGCCTTTATTCAGCATTCCTTCAGGTTTGTTTTAATCGAGAGATTGGCCTGAATTGCAGTTTGACACTGATCCAAGTATGGCAGCTGGATTTGTGGCTGCGATTACACTTGCAAAGTTCCAATTTTTTCTCTCTCTCTCTCCCCACTCTCTTGTTTGCCTTTTTTACGTCTACTACAGTATTTCTTTTCTGACTTCAGATGTAAATATGTAGCTGTTAAAAGCTGGTATCTGCTCCTCTGGCTTTGGCCGCCACTTCCAGTCCTTGATATCGATCCAAGTGGAAGAATCAGATTCATAACAAGGCTGCCGGCACCTTGCCAAGCCCATTGCATTGCTTGCTTTTTTCTTTGGACTGCCTCAGAAACGCTCGTCATGAAGTTAATTTGGAGCGAGCTTGTCACAAGCAGGACCCTGAAGTCTCGGAAATACTGAGATGTGACCCTGACACACGTTCCCAACCAGCTTCTACAAGCTTACTTTTTATCTTGTCCGGGTGCACCCAGTTAAACTAATCTGAGTTCAGGTCAATTGACAACAGGTCAGACATAAAGCTGGGTTAAAGTTCAGCCAAGTTGTGACCTATGACACGAAATGTTGACTATCCTGCCGCTTTGTGTATATGCAACCTCCTGTACCTTCACAATGTGACCTATCAAACAATTTATTGATTATTTCAAGATTGCTTTTTGCTTAATGGCACCTGGAGGTAATTTGGTAAATTAGACTGTCTGTTAGTGTGCAGCTTGTACATTGGTGTTCTGTTAGTTTTGCTTTAGTAAGCCAAGTTGGCTGATAATCATAGCTTCCAAGAAACTAGTAAACTTTTCTGAGTTTCTTGGAGCTTGTCAGCGCATAACTAATTTGCCAAGAAGCTGCTGTGCATTGATCACTGGGTGGTGGGGTGAGGGTGGAGGAGTGAAAGGGAGATCTATTTAATCCGATGGCTAAGATTTGGACTTGCGTGCAAAGGGAAATGGGCTATTGGAATTCTATGCTTCAATTGGAGTTGTGTTGGGATTCACTGCTGTCGAAGTCATCACTGGGTTGGGAATTTGCCTTCCAGCAATTTCAGGCTATGGCACTAGGTTGACTGCAAAGCAAAACATCTTCAATGCAAAGGCTGAAATGGCTGGTGCAGCCTAAAGGAGGTGGAATTTAACCCCTTTTGAGCGGTAGACTCAAGATCACCGCAGTTTTAAAAAAAAATAAATTAACCAAACGCCAAGGTTTTTCTCTCTAAATTAGTTTATTCAGACATCTTCGTGTTCCGAACTATTTCCTAATTCTGCTCTTTTGTTGGAAATTCACCGAAATGAATGAGCGAGAGAGCGAACCGTGAAATTGACGCTTGGCCAGATCAAGGTCATAGAGCAGATGTTTGTCGCTGGCTCACAGGTTTTGTGTGTGATATATAAATATATATATATGGATATATTTTTATACGCACAAAAAAACAACAGGCAAAACATCACCGTAACAAAACTTCAAAAGCAAATAAATAAAACTGACTCGCTCTACCTTATCCAAATGAGAAGGTTTTCCACAGGCACTGAATACACATTCGCTGGTCCAGTGGAGCAAGCAGTCTCCCACTGCTCCCATGCTAAATATTCTCGTCTCACTCGACTGGACAAATGTTAATTGCTGAGCTCTGAAAGTTATATCATTATGGACCAAAAACACATTTTTTTTTAAAAAAAAGGACGCAAATATATTTATTGCACAGAATTTGATTCTGGGGGAGGGGGCGGTGGGGGGGAAAGAAAATTGAACGTGTCATTACATACAGTGTCTTGTTTTTTAATCGTGATAAGTTATATTGCACCAGCATCTCATAGTCAGTCACTTCCATTCTATCTGGACATGCTGTTTCAATGGAATAAGAGAATTTCAAATGCGCGTTCATTCTTTGCAGATCCCCTGTCACCTTTTTAAAATAAAATTGGAGACGCGGCTTCCAAATTCTTCTCCCATTTTTCCCCCCCTTTGGCTTCTGCAGGAAATAATAATCAAACGGGGAAAAAGGGCCAAAAGGAAATAGAAGGAGAGCGGGTTGAAACGAATGGAGCGTGTAGCCATCTTCCGACACTGTCTGACACCCAGCGTTCCGGAGATAATGGAGCCATTACACCGGCCGTCAGCCAGTGCTAGCGGCTGGAATCACATCGGGCCCAGATCTAATGGGGGGAGCCTTGCTCACTTGCAACAAAAAAAGAGTCGGCATTAAAAAGAAAGAGAGGAGGGTGAAAAAAAGCTTGAAAAGCAGTCGGCTGAGCCTCTTGTGAAAACCGCTGATCATTTAATTTTCTTCCCAGACGTTGAGGCTGCTGGAAAGTCCCTCGAAGGAGCAAGGCATTATTTTTGGGGGTCTGCATCACCGTAGGGTTCCAGCGCTGAAAAAAAAAAGTGTGCAGAGAGAAGATGCACTTCCTTTCTCTGCAAAAGTCTAAATCATTCTCACTTCACTCTGAGACCAGATGGTACCACTTCATATGTTTCGGAGATAGCTGGCCACAAATTCTGTCTTGCAGCCTTTGTTAGTGTAACACTGTACATAAGAAAATTAATATTCTTAACTATCATATTTCGACGGTGAGGTGTACATTGGGCTGGAGATGATGAAAGAAATATATTGGGCAAAAACAACTGAAAGTGGAAAGCCAGTAAAGCTGACATTTACAACTGTAAACTAACCGATAATGCAGTCAATAAATCCCTCTGCAGTCCCAACTGGCTGATGGCTTTACCTTTGTCCTCAAAAACTACCTAAATCTCTCATTTATTTAAGTAGCGTGACTTCTTGGGGGAAAAGCCTAATTTTATTTTTAGCGGCAGAACATAAATTCTTCCGATGCAATTTTTTTTTTATTGATAGAACAAGTGCAAATGCCCACTAAGATAAAAGCAAAAAAACTGCGGATACTGGAAATCCAAAACAAAAAAACAAAAATACCTGGAAAAAAATACGCTTCTAGTTTATTCCAAATGGAAATGACACATGGAGAAGAGGGAGCAAGTTATAACTCTGACAACAGGATTCTCTTCGTTCCCGGGGTCAAATTATCAGGAATAGAGTTCCACATTTCTCGCTTTAAATTATACACTGGCATTGAAAAAAAACTACTGGGCGGTGTGGGAGGTGGGAGTAGAAAAGAGACACTTAAAAAATATATTTGTAGCAAACTATATACAAAAAAAAGGAAAGCTCCCTCCTACTCACAGCAGAGTACAAGTCTCAGTACTTTTTTTGACTAAAATATGCTTTCTTCACTTTACATAATATTTAAAATCTAAACTAACGTATACTGGCATATTTGCAAGGAAAATTGACTTGTCTGAATTTCTCCAATATTCTATTTTTCCTGATCCTGAAATACACTCCTTAAAAAAAAGTCTTTGCCGATATAATTTGATGCAGCAACGTTTAAAATAATTCATAGCCACCAAATGGTTAGATTGTGTTTAATTTTTAAAATTGTCTTCCACTTGCTGTTTAATCTTTTTAAGACAAAAGTTTGAGTTCTGCGTGTATTTAAATTGAGTTAATTATTCGAGGTGGATGTGTTTTTCGATTAATTCACTTGCGACTTACAAAGTAAGTCACTCAATCAGGACGTTGGTTATTTCTTAAAGTTGCTATTAATTCCTGGTAAATACTGATGAGTATGTAGAGGTGTGATTTGATTTTTGGGAAAGAGTAGATTCAATGAGTGTCTCTCCTTTCATTTTGGCTCAAATGTTCAAAGCCATAAAAAATGTACCTCCATTAAGTTTCTGCGATTATATACACACTGTATATTTGATACATATTCTAAAACTATAATGGAATTTTTAAGGACCTTTGAAATAAAGATGAGATGCATTTGGAAGTGATACCATCACAGGGACAGAGAGTTAGTTAGTTTTTTTTTGAAAATTCCTTTTTTAACCAGCGCTAATCATAAATGCAGCAGTTGTAATCTTACCTAATGCATTTCTTAAGATTTAAATTTCATTACCAATTACTTAAAGGCTGAGTGTTTTTTAAAATGTAAATTTAATGGTTTAATATAACTATTTCCTTCTGAGTCGCTTTTCAAAAGTGTGTATTGTTTAAATTGTGTATATTATATATGTTTCTTGTATATCATAAATTATATTATATTCAATTATGATATATTGTATATAATATATACAATGAAGTTACTTCAATATTTTTAATTTCTAGCATTTTATCTTAAAGATTTTAACAAAGTGATGTTAAAATTCCTCTTGATTTTTAGCTCAGGAAAAATATGAATGTGGGACTGAGTTTTCCATTTTGTCCTTGCGCTGACTTTTCTGCTAAAATTATCGGACAAAGGGATTGTACCCCATTTGTTCCTCATTTCAGTTAGTTGCAGAAATCCTTGCACTCGATCTCTGGGTAGTCCAGCCTGCTTGGGATCAGCTGCTGCCTTTTCTGATGATTTTATTATTTTCTGTACCCACCAAAACCGCCCCCCATCTTGTTTACCGCGAACTTCGTTTTTTGGCACAATGTTTATTTTTCGTTCTGATTCTGTGCTCGCATTGCACCTGCAATACAATTGATTTTAAGAGGGGCGACGTTCCTCTTTTAAGGATCAGCGAGGCAGCATCGTTACTAATGTATGAACGTTCTCAGGAATCACAGGTTTCCAAGCTGCGTACAGCTGCAACTTCGTCAGTGGGTCATTAAGTGAAGTCTGGAAAAGACATTCTCTCATTTATCAGTGGCAGAAGTTTCAGCCCTTTTCAATTTTACTGTTTTTCGGAAGGGGCGTGTGTGGAGAAGCTGTAAATTAAGAAAAGAAAATGAAAAGATAAATATTTAACACCATTTTTGGACAGGTGCTTGGTGACATAATCTCAGAGCCAGTAGTAAAGCTTTGCACCTGTCTCGGTGAATTAAATAGGGTTTTCTTTTCTCTCCCTCTCCGCTCTCCGATTTGTACTCTGATCAGCCAGGTTAAGTGACATTTTGCTACATGCAGTCGGTATTAGCAAGCAGGGATTTGGCAGGCGGCCCAGAGCAATCCTAGGCTTTTCATTGACAAAATACATTTGACATACTATGCTGGAAAGAAAGGTGGTGTGACTGCGTTACTCCATAATTAAAATTGAGATAATACACTGGGATGGTTTTTGCCCTGATTAGAATATTTTAAAGTCAGTTTGCTTTTTGTTTTTGGAATCCTGTGATCAAGTTCTCATTTTTGTTCACTTTTCCATTTTATTGAAAAAGTACAGGATTGCTAGATCATCACTTCATTCTGCTGAATTGAATTTGAGTGGTGGTGGGGGGGGGGCGGGGGTTGGAATTACGATTGACCTTTTCCTCCCCTCTCCCATATTGGAAGGCAGTCGGGGTGGGTGCGGAGGGTGGTGTGTGGGGAGATATTGGTAGCGTTCGAACCACTCGGGATCCCGATTCTCCATCCCTGTCCATCACTAAGCTTGCTCGTGAATGATGGCCAGTTGGTCATGGGACTGGAGCACGTTCACGCTCCCCCTCTTAACCCTGCCACGCCCTGCTATCACCAATAAGGAGCAAGCGCCCTTTAAGCGAGGAGAGGTGAAAATCAGCCAAGGAAAGGTGTTTTCTAAAGCAGCCTCTTCAGTGAAATAAAAAAATCAACCTCGTTGCCCCAGAAATACAGCTTTGGCTTTTCAAAGATTAAATCTTACTCCTTCCAGCAAACCTTTTCCAAGTCAAACCAGAGAATGTGCCTTTAATAAAAGCCAATTAAAATAATAGCAAATCTCATAGGTTTCGCTGCAGTACTGTACAATGAAATGCATGGGGGAACCTATAAATGTTTAATAGTTGAGATGCCTATCTCACATAGATAAACTGAGGATGATAGTTGTTTGCATAGCGCAGCCAATAAGGAAGTGACATCTTGCATAAAAAAAAATTCAGTAGCAATCCATTTAAGAAGAGGCACCAAGTAACTCAGAGCAGAAATAACAATCTGATTGTGCGCCATGTGTTAGATTCACTAATCACACCGTTGCTTCAGTGCGACACTACTTTTGAGTTTCCACTGGGACTGGGGCCTGCCAAGGGCCACAGATAAGACAGTGTTGTCATTCTGTGAAGTAAAAAGTGTGCAGCGTTCTCTCATTACTTTTCAAAGCTGGCCTCCCCACCCCCCCCCTCCCCTGTGTGAAAGTGCACCCATGCCCTCCGTGTGGGCGACAGCATGTAGCACTCAAAAGGAGGGTCAACAAGACGGCGTGCCAGTGTTTAGCTTCGCCGCCGGCAGGTTGCCACGGCGACGTGGGACAAAGCGGGGGAAGATGAGGTAATAGCCAGAGGCGGGGAAGCATTCAAAAGCTTTTAGGCTTCCGAGGCTAACTTCTGAAGGGTAGGCTGAATGGAGTGGGGGGAACCATCATTTCTAAATACTTTAATCTGATTAGTCATTGAGTGACTGACTTAAATGCAAAATAGAATGGGGCTCAGTGGCCATTGTCATCGCGGAAGCGAGTTGTCCAATATATCGTGCCAAATTAGGTCTGGGGGAATTCAGCAAGGCAAGAGTAAAAAAATAAGTGTGTTTCTGTTTGCCCTGCCGACCTCACCCCTGAACCCTTTGCTGGAGGCCCTGATTAATACCTGTACAACAGAGAAAGGACACCACACTAAATTAACAGGGCGCCTTCATTATTCAGAGGCAAACCATTCCATCTCTTTTTTTCTCCACCTCCCACCCCACCCTTTCGGGAGGGAAGGGAGTGGGTGTTTGTTTGCCAAAGGTTTGACAAGTTGGCACAAACTGCGTCAAAACACGTAAACTGTGTCGCCAAACAGAATTCCACCGTGTCTCTTGTGTGCCACATCACTGCGTGGCCAATGGCCCATGCCACACTCTGCCTCTTCCCTCTGCCCACTTCCCGACCCACCTCCCCAAATCTGTCTTGCTGAATGATTTAAATGACACTGCATTTAGAGCAATAATAATTTTAAAGAATAATTTTAAAAATGCTTCTAATTTTTTTTGTCGGACCAGAGTGAATTCAGTAATCTGTTTGCAAGGTGGGGATGGAGTGGGACAGGTGGGGAAAGCGATGGACAAATTGTAGAACTCATTGTGAACTTAACAGCTAAATCTAAATTGAAGAAATTGTGCACCAGGCAATGTTTAATCTGTTCTTTCAGAATCCAGATTTTAAGAATGCATCCTGTGATCTTTACTCAGAGGTGAAGTTTTTGGCTTTCCAGTTCTGAATCAAACTTAAAATTGTTTGCTGCTCAATGCTGAATTCTGTTGCGATCTTTTCACTCATTTGGTTCCCAGAGAGCGGCAACAAACAGAAGCAACTCGGTGGTCCTCGGGCTGGTTCACGTCTTGCATTGCTGCAGAACCCCGGTCCCGTTGTGTCTGTTGGCCGCTGCGCAAATTCAGTCATCCGAAAATCCACCACCTCACCCTTTCTGGGGGAAGGGACACCTTCTTGGATCTCTCACAGGCCTTATTTTGAAATTCTTATCCTTGTTTTCAAATCCTTCCTTGGCCTCGCCTTTCCCTGTCTCTGTAGCTTCCTCCAGCCTCACAACCTTCAGAAAATGTGCTCCTCTCTTTCTGGCCTCTTAAACCTCCCTTTTTAATCGCTCCACACTGGCCTCTGTGCCTTAGACCTTTAGCTTTGGAATTCTCTTGAACCACTTTGTCTCTTTACCTCTCTCCCTTCCTTCAAGACACTCCTTAAAACTTACCTCTTTGACCAAGCTTTTAGTCATCTGCTTCACTATCTCCTTATGTGACCCAGTGTTTGATTTTGTTTTATAAGACTCCTGTGTAGCACCTTGGGATGTTAAAGTTGGTATCATTCTGATATATTCTCAGATTTTTGTTGTTAATCGACCTGACTGTAACCTTTTGAGCATCAGGAGGCCCACCTCACTCCCTGTAATTATTTATTGAGGTACATAGTAACAACGACTGTGCGGAATATTAAATGTATTCCTCTTCACAGCGGAGCATCTTCAAATAGGCTTATACCTGTAAAATTTGCGTTTGTTCATTTTTAATGGAGCTCGCAGAGATAAAGCGTTAAGGTTCTCGTTCATTCTCTCAGTGGCCCTGCCTCTTGAGCCGGTGAGTAGCTGAGCAAACCAGAGGAGGAATATCAGAAGCTTCCTTAGCCTGCACTGAGTTAGCTAATGTCAGATGGGATGCACAGGCTGTTGGCCTTATCCACCCCACCTCCTCTCAATGCAGGTGGGGCTAAACCAGCTGGCTCCCAGTCACTGTCCAGTAACTCCTCTTATAATGCGCAGACATTGGGTGTGGACAGGATTGCTGTGATGCTCCTTGTGGCTAAATAGCCCGTTAATGCTCAGGGCAGAGTCGTCCCAGGAATCGGCAAAGTCTGATATCGGGGCCGGGGTGGGGGATGGGGGGAGGGTGTTGGGGGGTGGGGGGGGCGGTTCAGAAGCACCGTTTGACCTGCCGATGCCAATGGCGGCTTTTTCCATCCTATCATGTGGCATTTTGTTTTAAAAAAGCAAAGGTGCGGGTTTCATGTCGAATCACTGGTGGGGTGGCCTCTGATTCGCCTGCCCTGCCTTCAGTAATCCGGGCGCTATATTTAAAAGGCGCCCCTGCACAGAGCCAGCTCTCTCTAAGGGATCAGAAGCTGCTGGAAAGCCATGGCTGTCAAAGGGATGAGACATGCTGCACCCAAATTCAGTGAGGCCTCCCTCCACTGGACGCAGTAGAGGCCCGCTGTGAAGTCCTGTACTCCCGCTCTGGGTGAAGACCAGCAAGCAAGATCACCTATCCAGCGTGGGGGGCAGTGGCAGCAGTGGTCAGTGCCTATGGCCTGCAAAAGAAGACAGCCACCCAGTGCCGAAAGGGGATGAATGATCTTCTCCCATTCCACTTGGGTAAGTCATTCTTCTCATCACTCTCAACACAGACTGACAAACCCATCAAACATCCACAGGGATCTCACTCACTGCCAGTTCAAGGGACATCACCATTCACTCTCTCACACTCACCCTCATCTGCCCCGTGGATTGTGTCCTCATCCCATCCATGACACCACCCACCACTCACACATACCAGGCATCCTTATCATCTGGCCTGTCAGGTGACCTACTTACACTCTCTCCGTCTGTATTCATGTGGGACAAGCTGGCACACAACAAAAGGGAAATGTTGCAGACTGGTGGAAGAGTGCTCAGCATCAAAGTCTTCAAAGACTTTGAAAATAGAGCCATCCAGTTGGCCGGAGACGATCTGGACCTTTCCTGTGCTGATGGTGAGGTCGGTGATGCTCAACTAAGTGAGGATCCAGTAGTGCAACATCCATCAGACAACCTGTCTGTGAGTGAGTTCCCCTATTCCGCAGCCCCCTGCCATGCACTAATTATCGCCTCTTGCTTTCGCAGGCACATCATTGAAGCAACTGAAGGGGTCCACGACCCAGGCCCTCGACTCAAGCCCCGAGGACACCATAGAAGAGGAATCCGCAGACTCTGACATTGAGGACCCGTCACAGCGCTCACCCACACCCCCCACCAGCGCAGAGACACACACCTCAGTGGGACCTAGTTCTAGAGTATCCTTGGGGTCGCAATCTGGTGAGCACATCACACTGTCTGATCCACAGCAGGCGGTGGCAGGGACTTCCCAGGTTTCTGGCACTCTTAGGACTGCTGAAGGTCAGAACTCTGCTGAGTCTGAGTCAGATGAGGAGCCTCTGGACTCAGTCCTACCTCAGTGGCTGGAGCTGCAAAGGCAAGCTCGGGAACATCAGGAAGGGATGTCTGCTGCGCTCCTCAGATTGCAGGGCACGATGGAGGAGTCCATTCACCTTCAGTCTGAGGTGATAGCACCAGCATGCCAACACACCAAGGTCAACGCTGGTAGGATGGAGGTTGCCATGGAGACCTTGGTCCAGGACATTGGTCCTGCACTGCTGCAGGAGCTGCGCTCCATCGCTGAGGCACTTGCTGGCATCCATCAGTGTCGACGTGAGTGGGGGACGGGGGATCTTGAGCTCACTCCAGCTGCCCCTTCCTCTCAAGGAGCCAGCCAGGGACCCTCGGGTATCCATAGGGAGGAGGATCAGCAGGTGCACACCCCAGAGCCATCCACCCAAGTGACTCCGGGAGCGTCTGGCCCATCCGAATCCCATCTTCCTATGAACCCAGCAGCTCCAGCTCCACAGGCCGGGGAGGGCACTACTGCCACACAGCTGGACCCCGAAAGCAGGTCGAGGCCCTCCAGGTCTAGGCCTGTCAGAGGACGCCTGCCAAGTTCATCACAGACAGGGCATAGCAGTCAGCAGGCTACCTCCACCTCTGCTCTGGATGTCAGGGGAGCACTGAGACGTAGCGGCAAGGTTAGAAAGGTCAAGAAGATTTAGCTGTACAATGTGGGCATGAGGGTTAATCATTTAATGTTGACCATTGTAAATACACTCCCAAGAATGTCTCCTTCCCTATGTCTCTTTGACATGAACACCACTCAAAGTAACAATCAGATGTGAAACCTTGTTTCCTGCACAAAACGAAGGTTACTCCCCTGTGCAGTGTGTAACCTTTTGAGCTCAGTGATTGGCTGGTTTCAAAGTCAGTCTCCAGATTAGTGATGCCTGCACCTCCATGTGGCTTGAGTTTGTTGCAAGGATCTCATACCCAAGCATCACCGGGTTCCGTGATGTTCTCCGTGTGATTGCTGCACCTCCCCTCACCCCCTCCCATTTCAACACCATTCCTGACAGGTGAAGGTGTGGTGCTGAAGGGAACAGGTGGTGAAGCCTGCCAAAGGATCAAGTTGCCTTAAAGCCCATGTGCCCACTGTTTCTCAGCAGCGTCTCCATGATATGAGCCTCTTCACAAAGCGTATGTGCGCTGCCCTCAGCCAGACTGGTGCCTGATGTTCCCAGATGCAATGTGAAGATCTAAGGAGTATCCTCACTGCATCTAGTCATCATCCTCCTGGAATCTTGTGGAAATGAGGGCCTGACGACTACGCCTGCCTCGTCTGGCCAGTGCAATGGCCTCATCGCCTGCACCTTCACCTTCACCTTCCAAGACCTCATCACCCTCATCCCCTTCAACTTATATACTCGATGGAGTTTAGAAGAATGAGGGGGGATCTGATTGAAACTTACAGAATACTGAAAGGCCTGGATAGAGTGGACGTGGGGAAGATGTTTCCATTAGTAGGAGAGACTAGGACCCGAGGGCACAGCCTCAGAGTAAAGGGAAGACCTTTTAGAACAGAGATGAGGAGAAACTTCTTTAGCCAGAGAGTGGTGAATCTATGGAATTCATTGCCACAGAAGGCTGTGGAGGCCAGGTCATTGAGTGTATTTAAGACCGAGATAGATAGGTTCTTGATTGGTAAGGGGATCAAAGGTTACGGGGAGAAGGCGGGAGAATGGGGTTGAGAAACTTATCAGCCATGATTGAATGGCGGAGCAGACTCGATGGGCCGAATGGCCTAATTTCTGCTCCTATGTCTTATGGTCTTAACTTCCTCCTCATCGGAAGAGACGTGCAGCTCTTGCATTTCCTCCTCATCCAGGTCCTCCCCCCTCTGTATCGCCAGGTCGTGTAGCAGGCAGCAAGCGTGTTGCCCTCTGGGGAGTGTACTGCAGAGCTCCACCAGATCTGTCCAGGCACCAGAACCCCATTTTCAGGATGCCAACGGTGTGCTCAACCAAACTCCGGCTTGCGGCATGAGCCTCATTGCACCTTCTTTCACCAGGAGCCGGAGGCTGCGGCATGGGTGTCATCAGCCATGTCCTTTGCGGGTAGCCCTTGTCCCCAAGGAGCCGACCCTGCATCCTGTGTGGTCCCTGGAAGATGTCAGGGATCTGAGGCCTGCTGAGGTTGTATGAGTCATGGATGCTTCCGGGGTATCTTGCACACACCTACATGACCCATTTGTTATGGTCGCAGACCAGCTGAACATTGAGAGAGTGGAAGCCTTTGCTGTTTAAATGCTCGACTGCTTGTTGCCAGGGAGATGTAAGAACCACTTGAGTGCAGTCGATGGCACCCTGCACCTGTGGGAATCTGGAAATCTCAGCAAATCCCAGTGCTCTTGCTCCCTGGCTTGCCTGATCCTGTTGAAGTTGACAAAAATGTGTGCCGAGGCAAAAAGGAGGTACCCGTGACCTCCTGGATACGTTTGTGGGTGGAGGCTTGTGAGATCCCACAAAGGTCCGCAGTGGAGCCCTGGAAAGGAGACACTGCTGTAGAAATGGAGTGCGGCAGTAACTTTAGCTGTCAATGGCAGTGGATGCCCTTTGAGTCTCCATGGCGCCAAATCCTGCCGAAGGTGTCACATGTGCGTGACCAGTTCCCTTGGCATGTGCAAGTGTCGGCAACACTGGTTCTCCCTCATCTGCAGGTAGCACATGCGCCATCTATAGACCCTGGATCCAGCGATGTGCCTATGAATGACGGCCCTGGGTTTCATCCTCTGCGTGTGGAGGAAGCCGGGCCGTCTCTTGGTCTTCAGGGTTCTGCTCCTCCCTTTGGTGAGCCAGGCTCCTCCATTGCATTCTTCTTCTCCTTCTCTCCTGCCTATAAGCAATCAGGTAGACAGCAAGATGACCAGACTGCATGCTTCTGATGGTCTTCTCACTGCAGGATCAAAGAGAGAGACACACGTGTCAGCAATTGTCTCCTAAGGACCACTCAAGTCATCACCTGCGGCTGTATCTCAAGGCACCTTAACACATGCCAGAGAGTCCAGGCCACTACATGGTTGCCCAGTGTTTAGTGTGCATGATGACTCACCATGTCCACACCCAGCACTGACCGAGTGATGGTAGCTTTGACCACTCTACTGCACCCTGAGCTCTCATCTCAGGTGTTGGCGTTGTCCTAACCTGGACTCCTAGTCTTCGTGGTTTGCTTGTACCATGAGGGTGGCTTTTCAATGTCATCTGAAACATAATACAAGGGACTAGGAGGGCACACCCCCGCCATCAGTCTTCAATGGCCAACTTTCCCAACAGGATCCTCAGGCTTGTCCAGTCACACAATGGTTCTCAGCACCATAGCACTCATTCAAATTTGAAGTGTGCATGTGAGGGGTTAACAGTAGAGGAGCAATCACTGGCACTGTGAGGAATTAGTGCTGCTTGAGTGGACACACTTACTTGACTAGGCTGACTCCAAGCATGTCAATTGAGCTCAAGCTAAATGCTCTCAGCTGCAGTGGAGTGCTTATCTTGGACATTATTTTGCCATTCGCCTGGCCGTTTTCTTGGTTAGCTAACGAGAAGCAGAGAGTAGGAAAATATGGGTATTTTTCAGGTTGGCAAGCTGTAACGAGTGGATTGCCATGGGGATCAGTGCTGGGGCCTCAACTATTTACAATCTACATCAATCACTTCAATGAAGGGACCAATCATATGGTAGTTAAATTTGCCAATGACACCAATATAGTTAGCAAAGTAAGTTGTCAAGGGGAAGTAGAGAGTCTGCAAAAGCAATATGGACATTTTAAGTGAGTAGGCAGAAATTTAGCAGATGGAGCATAATGTGGGGGTGAGGCAGGGGAGGGGGGCAGACAGGAAAATGAAGTTGAGACCACAGCTAGATCAACCATGATCTTATTGAATGGTGGAGCAGGCTCGAAGGGCCGAATGGCCTACTCCTGTTCCTAAGTCCTACGTTCCTGTGTTCATTGTTCCATTCAACTCAGCCATTGTAAGATAGATGAAGAGTTGTGGTGCAGTTATTGAGGACCTGGAGAGAATATTCCATTGTGCGGTGCTCAACAAAGGTAAGTCCCGACACTTTGTTTTTCCTTCTGCCATTCACGAAGTGTTAAGCTGCTAATTTCAGCCATTCACATCTGAAAACTCCGTTCAATTCCAGGTGGAGATTTTGTTCATTCACCGATTGCAGTCAAGAGGGTCACAGAGGTAAATGAGTTCAGGGTTGCAGGATTTCCGTCGACAGATGACTATTGCCCATGTGACATAACGAGAAGATAACAAGGGCACCCATTGTCAACAACACAGTGCAGGGAACAAAGCTTGAGAAGTGTATGCCAACCTTGGACTGTATCTTCTCTGGGTGACCACTGGTCCAATGCTATTGGTAAAAAGGGAGCAAGTAGCTATTCGAGCTCGATCTCAAGGAGGAAGAAAATTCTGTCCAGAAATAACTCCTTTGCCCTAACTCTATCTCTGCTGTCACTTGTATTAATATGAGAGTGAAATGACTAAATTCACCAAAATCTCTGTTATAAAATGCAAATACCTTGTAAAAAAAGAATAAGACTTGCATTACTATACCAGCTCTCATGTCTTCTGGATGTTCCAAAGCTTTTTTACATCTAATTAAGTAGCTTTGAAATGTGGTTACTTGTAATTGTCCAAAGTACAGCAGCCAATTTGTGCACGGCAAACTCCCACAAACAGCAGTGGGATACTGACCAAATAATCTGTTTCTTCGGTGAAGTTGATTGAGGGAAAAATATTGATCACCGGGGAGAACCCTCCTGCTCGTCAAAGTAATGGCACAGGATCTTTTGTGTCCACCTGAAAGGGCCAACGGATCTTAATGTCTCATCTGGTCAGCACCTCTGACAGTGCAACACTCCCTCACTACCGCACTGAAGCATTTTGTGCTCAGGTTTCTGAAGTGGACCTTCTGGCTTCAAGTTGGGAGTGCTATCAACTGAGCCACAGCTGACAAACACATCAGCTGCTTGTGTGCTGATATCAGCAGTTTCTATCGATTCCATTGGTGGCTATCAATGTCCCAGAGCCTTGTGACCTGTTGGTGGTGACTGCACCTCATGGGCATTGTGAAATGATTCACAATGAAAGTGATTGTGTGACTGGTACAATGATGGTACCGTATTTTATTTTGGAGTGATGTTAATTCCATGTCTACTCCATTTAATTTGACTCTCTGGCATTTGACGGAATTTAATGGGCCTTTCTGATCGAGGTTGAAGGGTATCGGTCGGGAAGAATGGGAGGAACCTGGTGCAAACCTGACTCGTGTAGAGAAGTGAGTTGACCAATCACAACCTCCCTGAATATGGAAACTCTGCAAATAAAGCAGTACCTAACTTTTAGCCACAGACTTGAGTTCATCCTCAATTATACTTTCGGTTCAATTAGAGAATGATCTAAATTATTTACTGGAACACAATTAGTGAAGGTAATGGACAACATATCACACCTTGTCAAAAACCATTTAGAAATGGAAGTCGGCCATTACAAGCCATTACCAAGAGGAAATGAGAAAGCATGTTCTAATTGGTGATTAATCGATTCCACTATTGCATAGAATTTATAGCACCGGAACAGTCCACTTGGCTCAACTGGTGCTGATGTTTATGCTTCACATGAGCCTCTTCCCATCCTATCTCATCTAACCCCACCAGCCTTTCCTTCCCTTCCTTTCTCCCGCATGTACTTAACTAGCGTCCCTACGCTACTCGCCGCAGCTACTCTTTGTGATGGTGAGTTCGATGTTCTAACCATTCCCTGGATAAAATGCTGCAGATGCTGGCGATCTGAAATAAAAACAGAAAATGCTGGACAAACTCAGCGGGTCTGGCCGCATCTATGGAGAGAGAAAGGGAGTTAACATTTCGAGTCCAATATGATTCTTCTTCAGAACTGGAGGGGATTCCAAAGAAGAGACTTGAAACGTTAACTCTCTCTCTTTCCACGGATGCTGCCAAATCTGTTGAGTTTTTCCAGCATTTTCTGTTGTTACTCTGGGTAAAGAAGTTTCTCCTGAATTCTTTATTGGATTTGTTCGTAACTACCTTATATTTATTGACCCTAGTTTTGGACTCCTTCAAGCGGAAACATCTTCTATACATCTATCCTATCGAACCCCTTCATAATTTTAAATACCTCTATTACATCATCCCACAAACCTCTCTTTTTTTTGGAGAATGAACCCCACAACCTGTTTGATCTTTCTTGACAGTAGAAGGTTTTACTGTTGCCCAAACAACATCATTGTTGGAATATGGCAGTGTTCGTTCCTTTGGATCTGTGCTTTGGCTCAGGAAGCAGAATTTGCTCTATTTACTTGGAGGCCACAGGCCTAATTTTATTCTTCCTGTACCAAGTGCAACCCTAGCCAGCTGAAAATGGGGAAGGGATTACTGCTTGTGCCAAAGTGATTTTATCCTTAATCATCAACAGTGATGCTTCAGTTGTCTTGAGAGCGGCCAGAGCTGTGTACATTCTGGGCAGCTGTTGCATTTCAGTGTCCTTTGGCAACCAAGCAACTCATTGCCAACTTGAATTTCAACATCTGTTGCCAACCAAGCGATTCTTTGGCAACTGTAATAAAGCCAAGGCAGGCGTGGCATATTCTGGCATGACAGCATCAATGAACAGATTCAGGTACGAAGAAACCCCTTTCTTTAAGATTCAGGTACCCATGTTAAAAGAGAACACTCGTTCCCTTTTAAAAGATCAAGCTTGTCTGCTTCAGACTTGTTTCATTTAGGTTATTACTGTAGCAAAAAAAAACTTTAAATTGTCTGGAGTGGACTGTATTTGGTTACACTATGGACTATTTCCACACTGGTTGGTGAGATGGTGTCGAGAGGGCACAGCATTAAGACGATCTCAAAAAGAATTAAAGGGGAGATTAGAATTCCACTTCTCAACCTGGGCATTAAAAAAAAAACAATGGTTGAAAGGAATTTGTTGTTTGAAAAGAGAAATATTGAAGGTCAGGAGCAAACAATGAACTGAGGTTAGGTGTCTCATTGGAGAAAAGCACTTGATGGGTTTCATAGTCTGCTCCTGTACTGTACCATTTTATAATTCTAAACATGGTAATTGGGGAAGGGGTGCTTTTTGCTTAAAGAATATTAGTCTGAAAAGAATAGAAGGATAATTGTCTGGATGTGGGCATTGCTGACAAGGCCAGCATTTATTGCCTATTCCTTGTTCCCCTGAGAAGGTTGTGGTGAGGCTTCATCTTGAGCTGACGTAGTGACTTGATACAAATCACTGGTTTGCTTGGCCATTCCAGAGAGCAGTTCAGAGTCGACTAAGTTGTTGTGGAATTGAAGTCACTTATAGGCCAGAAAGGGTGAGGATGCCAAGTTTTCTTCCCCAAAGGATGTTAGTCAATCAGTTGGCTTTTCACAACAGCCCAAAAGCTTCATGATCACTTCTACTGATACCAGCTTTGCATTTTAATTTTTTTTAAAAGCTAAATTTAAATTCTAAGCCTGTCATGGTGGAATTTTAACTTCTGTTCTCTGGATTCCTTGTTCAGTGACATAACCACTCACTACCGTGCCCAAGTTCTGCAGACTGATGTAGGAGTTTAAGATTTGGTCAATCATCCTACGGGTCACCATTGACCAGAAACTGAACTGGACTAGCCATATAAATACTGTGGCTACAAAAGCAGGTCAGAAGGCTGGGAATCCTGCAACTCATCACCCGACTCCTCAAAGCCTGTTCAAACCTACAACTGCTAACATCTAGAAGGACAAGGGCAACAGAAACATGGGAACTCCACCACCTGGAAGATCCCCTCCAAGCGACTCACCATCCTGACTTGGAAATATATCGCCGTTCCTTCATTATGGGTCAATTGGAATTTTCCGGCAGCTTCACGCTTGCTGTTTATTGATGCCAACTTTTCATTTCCAGAATACCTGCCTTTCTGAATCAGGAGGTCTGGGTTCAAATCTCACTTTAGGACTTGATGGCCAAGGCAGGTGCAGTCATATTGCAGCCAAACAGGTTGATTATAAATCTGCAAATCCTTCCAACACATGCTAATGGCAGATGGTAAGGGCAGGAGAGTTTCCTGGTCAGCCATGTGGTGGAAAGCAAGTTGGAGCCACTACCCATAACTCCAGACTGCAACATGCATGTGACAGTGCACATTGCCACAGCAATTCAGACTCTGAGTGATCTGCAACACACAACATAGTCAATGCACTAATGTAAAGGGACAATATACATGCAGAAAATATTGGTGATTATTTTGTCTCACAGAGACCATCCATCTCGGGTCTCCCTTCTTCCCCACTTTGTCTTATTTTCTTTGTTATTGGGATAGGGTTGTCAATGCTGCTTGAACTTATGGTATTCCTGGAGGTTTCAACACATGACCTTCCACCTCCAATTGCCCCACCTCCACTCTCCTGCCATTGGCTACTCCACATGCCAATCATCATGGTGCACTGGCCTTCTCCTGCCAATTGGAAAGCAAAGAGAAGCTGAATGACCTGATTGGATGCTTCTTCACTCAGTCAAGAGCCTTTTATCCCCATTATTCATATAATGAATAAGTACAAATGTTTAAAGAATATTTTTAAAACAATTTTTTAATGCTCTTACCATTTTTCCCTTGGGCTGCTTGCAGCAGTGTCCTAGAGATTAGTTTTTAATTTCTGGAGGATTGGCAACCTTTTAAGTGTCCAAATACAAGCAGCTTGATTCATTCCAATGGACACAAAGCACTGGCTTCAGAGAACTGATCCCAAACTGTAAAACTCCAAAAGAAAATCCCATTTCGCCTGGGTACAGGAACATTCCGATATGGAGTAGGCCATTCAGTCTTTTTATCCTGATCCACCACCATTCAGATAAATCACCACTGATCTGTAAATCAAGCTCCATTCACCTTAGTTTCATATCCCTTTATATTCTGACCTAACAAAAGTCAGTTGATCTTGGTGTTGAAAGTTTGAGCGAATTCTAGACTTCCATTACCCTTTTCATGAAAAGTGCTTCCTGATTTTCTTCCTAAACGGCCCAGCTTTAGTTTTAAGGTTATGTCTCCTCGTTTTCGATACCCCCATCTGAAGACATAGTTTGTCTGCATCTAACTTATTTAACTCTTTTAACATTTTGAACACTTCACCCTTCTATACATGAGCCAAGTTAATGCAACCTGTCCTCACGATTTAACCCTCTAATAAGCGCCAGTATCATTCTGGCCCTGGTTTAAAAAAAACATCAGCAGAACAGAACAACACAAACTCTACCGA
This sequence comes from Cetorhinus maximus, assembly GCF_964194155.1. Lineage (NCBI taxonomy): Eukaryota > Metazoa > Chordata > Chondrichthyes > Lamniformes > Cetorhinidae > Cetorhinus > Cetorhinus maximus. The sequence continues at coordinate 111,866,845 of NC_135891.1, forward strand.
ATGTTAAATGATGAACTATGTGAAACTGCTTTTATTAAGTGGATGCATATGACCAACCATAACAACATCCACACGTGTAAGAATGGTAGCTCGCAACCTAGTGCACGCAATTGTTCATCTTTTAGCAGGTATTTCGCTTTCTGATCTAACCCAACAAAAGGAAACTCGGAGCAGTCAATCCATTGGTTACAATTCTGTTCCTTTCACCTCTGGGATCCTGGTTGAGATCCATCTGTCTCAGATGGAATTAAGGTTTTTCTTTCTTTCTGACAGCTATTAAGAATTCTAAGTGAGATGAGTTTAGACAGTCTGAACCTATTTCCCTGTAGATACGAGTCCAGTGCTCAGAACTGCCCACGATTCAGCTCTAATTGGGTCACGTCACTCAAAGAGGCCAGAAGAATGGTTTTTATAAGTAGAGGAAAGGATGACTGCACGTGCAGTTGAGACTGTTTATATGAGATCCGAGAGAACAATTTGTCACATTGCTGGTACATTGTAGAGGTTGCTTCGAAAATGTGTAAAATCTCAAACTCTGAGAACAAGAATTTTGTCTATTAATCTAACAGGATACTTTTCCCATCCTGCATCAGGCTTCGTGGGCTGCTGTTCAGTAAAGCTGATGCAGAATCCTCTCAATTTGCATTAAGCTGTGTTGCCTGGGTCATGTGAAAGAACTTCTGCTTTTGAGCCTTGATTCCTACCTTGTGTGCAGTGTGCTTTGGTTCAGTTGTTGGGATCTAAACCTGGAAAGATTCTTAAGATGGGGCAGTAATGAGCCAAAGAGCAAAAAAAGTACTATTTTTTCATTTGAGGTGAAGAGGCTGAAGAAAGAATTTGTATTGATTTATAAAGGTCCTTTCACGGCATCTCAAAACACTTTACAGTCAGTGAAGTACCTTTTTGAAATGTAATTACTGTTGTAATGTAGAAACTTCAGCAGCCAAATTGTGCACACCAAGCTGCCCAAAAGAACCATGGCATAATGATCAGGTCATCTGCTTTATTGATTGATTTTATTTCATTGTTCATCTGTTTTATTGATGGTTGAGGGATTAAATATTGGTCACAACGCCTGGGATCCACTGCTCTCCTTCAAAGTAGTGTCACAGGATCTTTTACTACAACCTCACAGGGCAGATGTGGCCTTGGTTTAAGCATCTCATCTGAAAGACTGCACCTCAGTGCTCCCCTGGGTTCTTGATCTAGATTTTCCTGTTTAAGCCTCTGGAGTGAGACCTGAACCCACAACCTTTGGATTTTAAGGTGTGAGTGATCCCAACTGAGCCACAGCTGACGTAAGTGCTTGAACGGTGACACGATGCAATTGCTGGTCTCATTTTTAGCTTCATTGAGCTGAGGTTGTGATTGCATATTATGTGGCGGAAGATTGGTGGAGTGAGGCAAAAATTGTGCGCTTTTAGGGTTGTCCTCTTGACAATATCAACAGCTTGCAAAGTTTGATGAGGAAGCATCGACATTGTGCTTTTGCCTGGAGATGCAAAATAATGTTAACGTTTTCATATTGGCTTTCCTTTCTCACATGGATCTTTGGTGGTGAAGGATCTATCAATGCCCTCATCAGAGACTATTAAGAAATAAACACAAGGAGATTAGACTGCAACAGCTCATATCATGTTAGCATTTTTACAACTGTCACAGTGCGTGCTGCTGTTTCGTATGGTATTGGTTCCCACAATCAATGTGCCTCTTCTGGATAGAAGTGGTTCTCAGAAACGCTTATACCAATTCCAGTAATTGATCATTGCAAAGCAGACAGAGCTCTAACAGATCGATTAGCTGAATCTTTAGCAAAGTCACACAGCATCCAATACAACGCCTTGTTACATCTTGACGTTGTCGAGAGAAAGGGTGATGTATTCTGTACAGTGGGCATTGTTCTATTTCCAGAGCCTTAAAAGACTATTGCTCTTCCAGCTACTTTGTTGCTGATGGCAACAGCAGTTTGCGGCTGCAGTATTTCATCACAGATAGTGCTGACTGTGGGTAGCACTCACACCTCTCGAGTCTGAAGGTTGTGTGTTCAAGCCCCACTCCAGAGACTTGAACAGGACATCTAGACTGGCAATTCAGCACACTACTGTAAGAGTGCTGCCTGGTTGGAAATGCTGTCTCTTGGGCCAGATGTTAAATTGAGGCTTTGCTTACCCTTTCAAGTGGCTGTGAAAGACCCTGAAGTAATATTATGTAAAGTAAGGGAATTCTACCTTGCTGATATTTATTCTTCAACCGTCATCATTAAAACAGATTATCTGGTTATTATCACATTGTTGTTCCTGGGATCTTGCTGTGCTAAAATTGCCTTTCCTAAATTACAATAGTGACCTCCAAGGTATTTTTTTGGCTGTGAAGTGCTTTGGTTCATGGAAGGTGCTATATAAATGCAAGACCTTATTTTTTTTAGCGCAAGCAGAAGAGTCCCATTTTCCTACGTGAGCTGCTTCTTGGTCATTTCCTTCACAAACTTTTATTGTTGAAAAGTTTGCCTTGACTAGATACAGGGTGCCGCTTGGGATCTCTAACCTTCCTGGAGACTCCTGGATTTAAAAATGAATCCCCTGAGAGGAAATTGGGGAGAGAAAAGAAAAAAATCACAGGGGTATTGTCTTGTGCTGCTTCGCTCCAGTCAGACTTCCAACTAACGGTGACTCTACAAAGCTGCCAGGATGCAATGTGGCTCTGGCCCCTCTGCGGTCCAGCTGAAATCAGCCAATAGATAGAGTGGTTTCTGGAGGGCTGAGGATTGTGGGTACTTTCACCACCATTTTTGACTGATTGCCTAGGGGTGAAGTGGTTAGAGGTCGGAGGTCATGTGATGAAACCTACCGGAATACGATCCAAGCAGAGTTGCCAACTGAGTTGCTGGGGGTCAAGGGGCAAGGGGTGTTTGCGGTCAAGGGTGGGAGGTCACGTCATGAAACCATGCTGAATACGGTCCCATCAGAGCTGGCATCTCTACTTCCGAGATTGGTGACTGGGCTGAGAAAGGAGAGATTGATTGATTCAGCTGCCCTCCATTTCCAGCTGCCGGCTGCTTTTGAAAGCTACGGGTTGTCAGGGAGTTTCTGGTTCACAGGCCAGATACTCTGAGAAGCTAGTTTCGTCCTGTCAAAGGTGGCAGAAAAGTGACAAAGGATCAGCTGCAGTTGACGTTTTTGGACAGTTTAATACTATTAACCTGCTGCTCTGTAATCAGCTATGTCAACAAATGACAAATTTTCATTAATAGCAGTTTATGGCTTGCAAGGGAACTCTTCTTAATGGCACATCCTTTATCTCTCTCAATTATTTTATTGGTTGGCTGGGCCATTGTTAATGTTATAAGGCTGGTGCTGACACCCATGAAGAGCAGCATAGCAACAGGAGTAATAACCAGCAGAAACTAATCCCTCTATCCATCCTTCCACATCTGCAGTGATTTAATGAAAGAATTAGACAGTATAATAAGCCCTGTCGTCCTTTGTGGTGGAAATCGTATCCCAAAGCTTCTCACTAGTTTCGAATCCCACGGTCCCATTTTGTTTTCTCTCTGTGCTCTCTCCTCATATTCATAGTGTCATGCTAGGTTGGGGTGGGAGTCCCAGAGTTCCAACTGTCCTCTGTTACCTCAACCCTGGCTCAGTTGATAGCACTGCACTGTTTGTGGGAGCTTGCTGTGTGCAAATTGGCTGTTGCGTTTCCTGCATTACAACAGTAACGATGCATCAAGAAAAGTACTTCAATGGCTGTAAAGCATGTCTTGGGGTTGTGAAAGGTGCTATATAAATGGAAGTATTTTATTTTTCATGAGTTGGGGTGTTTCACCCAGTTCTACCCTTGCCCTTCCCTTGCATGTAGTCGGCATGAGTTGAAAACAGGAGCAGGACATCAGCATGGGTTGAAAATACGTACAAAAGGGCCCTAAAGTGAATCAGTAACCAAACCAGGGAGCACAGAATGGCAACATATTGCATTGTATCAACACATCTTGAACTTAGAATAGTTGAGGTGTGGTGGTGTGTGTCTGTAATTACTAAATCAAACCAGCCTGCTTAACAACCTACCCTCTTCAGTTTAGTTCTGTTGGTGCTGCATTCATCTAGAAGTCTCTCAGCCAGGCAGTTGTGTCCTTCACTTCTAGTGCCAGTGTCCTTGCAAAGAGCCAACTTGTGCTGATGCCAATGATGGGCATTGATGACTCCCACCACAAATATTGGAGTCTGGCTTTTTCGGAGACAGTTCATTTCTGGTCACAAATGTTGGTGAAATGTAGTTGGCTTGTACCTCCTAGACCTTTGCAATGTTCATAACATATCACTCCCCACCTGCTTGACAAGGTGGTCAATAAGCGCTCAAAGCATTGCTTCATAGATTTAATGGAAATTGGGTCTGCGTTAACTGACGCTTGTGAACCTGAATTGAAGTAACATTCAGATAGACGGACTGTGAAATAATTTCCACGATCCAGAAAAAAAATGTAAGGAATAGGTGTGGAATAACTGTAGTCCAAGGACTTGAGATAACTTGCTCTTCACCACTTACATGAACCATACGATCATAGAATGATACAGCACAGAAAAGGCCATTCGACCCATTGATGAGCTATCCAGTTAGTCCCTCCCCTCTGCTCTTTCCCCATATCTGTGCAGATTTTCTCTCCAAGTATTTATCCAGTTCCCTTTTGAAAGTTACTATTGAACCTGCTTCCACCATCCTTTCAGATTATGCATCCCAGATCGTAACAACTTGCTGTGTAAAAATTTTTATTTTCTCATCTTGTTTCTGGTTTTGTTGCCAATTACCTTCTGTCTGTGTCCTCTGGCAACTGAGCCTTCTGCAGTGGGAAACAGTTCTCATTATTTCCTCTATCTGAACCCATAATGATTTTGACCACCTATCAAATCACCTCTTAACCTTCTCTGCTCTAAGTTTGAAACACTGAAGTGTCTGTCTTCTGACTCCAGTTTAGGTTTTGACATTGTACTATGGCGTTGTGTATGAGTTGCTTCAGTTTGCAGGGAAAGCAGGGTATTTTGGATCTCGCAAGAGATTAACACACTACTTTTTTTTTTAATGACTGGGGTTTTTTTTAAAATCTAAGCAATCTTCCTGATCGTGTGTGAATCTGGAAGTTCTCCACCACCTTGACCAACTGTATCTTGCTCATGGATGAGAGAGAGCAGACAGTGAGTGCCAGCAGGTTGCTTGGTTATTCTGACGGAATCTCAATGGGATTAGTTGCCCCTTTCTGTGCTTTACTATTTTATGCTTTGCTTTTGTATCAAAGGCTGAATCCTTATTCATTGCATCATGCCAGACTTAAGGGGCTTCAGAGAGTGATCAGAAAAAGAAGCTCTGATTATTCAACACTAAGGCCAATTCCTGTAATCCAGTTGCTGCAGCTGAACTCAGCCACCTCAACAAGTGAGAACCTCATCACAAAGGAAGATGGTTGTGGTTGTTGGAGGTCAATCGTTTCAATTCTAGAACAGCACTGCAGGAGTTCCTCAGGTAGTGTCCTAGCCCCAACCATCTTCAGCTGCTTCATCAATGACCTTCCGTCCATCATAAGGTCAGAAGTGGGGATGTTCGCTGATGATTGAACAATGTTCAGCACCATTCGCAACTTCTCAGATACTGAAGCAGTCCATGTCCAAATGCAGCAAGACCTGGATAACATTCAAACATTCAGGCTTGGGATGACAAGTGCCAAGTAACATTCGCACCACATATGTATCAGACAATGACTATCTCCAAAAGAGAGAATCTCACCATCACCCTTTGACATTCAATGGCATTACCATTGCTGACTCCCCCACTGTCAACATCCTAGGGGTTACCATTGACCAGAAACTGAACTGGACTAGCCATATAAATACTGTGGCTACAAGAGCAGGACAGAGGCTGGGATTTCTGCAGAGTCACCTCCTGACTCCCTCAAGCCTGCCCACCATCTGCAAGGCACAAGTTAGGAGCGTGATGGAATACTCTCCATTTGCCTGAATGAGTCCAGCTCTAACAACCTTCAAGAAGCCTGATACCATCCAGGACAAAGCAGCCCGCTTGATTGGCACCCCATCCACCACCTCCAACAACTACTCTCCCACACCACCGGCACACAGTGGCAGCAGTGTGTACCATCTACAAGATTCCCTACAGCAACTCACCAAGGCTCCCTCAACAGCACCTTCCAAACCTGTGACCTCTATCACCGTGAAGGACAAGTAGATGTATGGGAACAGCACCACCTTCAAGTTTCCCTCCGAGGCACAAACCATCCTGACTTGGAACTCTGTCACTGTTCCTTCACTGTCGCTGGATCAAAATCTTGGAACTCCCTCCCTAACTGCACTGTGGGTGTACCTACACCACGTGGACTGCCGCGGTTCAAGAAGGCAGCTCACTACCAACTTCTCAGGGCAGTTAGGAATGGGCAATAAAAATTCTGGCCTAGCCAGAGACGCCCATGTCCCCTGAAAGAATTTTAAAAAGCACACAATCCAGTGTAAGCATTTGCCAAAACCATTGGAAACCCTGCATCCTTAGATTTATGGGGCCAGTTTTAGTCTCTCTTGCCTTGTTGCAACAACTTGCGTTTACATAGTGCATTTAACACAGTAAAACATGCTGATATGCTTCCCAGGAGCATTATTAAATAAAATTTGACACCATGTCACTTGAGGACAGATGTCCAGAACCGTCTAAAAATGAGAGAGAGAGAAAGGTATGGAGGCAGAGAGCTTTAGGGAAGGATTTCCAGAGCTTAGGGCTTTCAGAATTGAAGATTAATCTCCTGGACACTGCTGTGAGCAAAATTGTAGAGGCGTAAAAAAAATCCTTTTCTTTGAACATTTTCCTTTATTAGTTATGAAAAATACGATTTGGAGGGCTGGTTGGAGGTGGTAGGCCATGTGATGAAACCATTGAACAAGAGATGTCAATCCTAATGGGTACACATGATGCATCACTAAACCTACTTGATGTACTTCCGCCCCCCCACCACTCCCACAATGCCCATGTTGCCCAATGCACTTTGGCATAAAGGACTCTCGAGTGCTGGATATAACTATTTCCATCCATTGGGCTGGTTCTAAAGTTCACACATTTCTTGTCTTGCCAGGCACCTGCAATTCTTCAGTAACTCTACTGACCAAAATATTATCCACTACCAGGTTAAAAGTTTGTAACTTCCTCTGATTCAACAGCCTCCCTGGATTGTCTATTCCATATGTTTGCCACCCTTGGCTATTCCTAGAGAGAGGTGGGGATGGCCCAGAGAAAGGAATCAACAAATGTATTTGTTTGTTTGATAGTGGATAGTGAAGAACATCTGTTTAGTTTAAGTCTAATGACTCCATATGTAAGTAAGGTGTTAGTGAATTTTGAATATAGCGAAGTTGCTGCAAACAAGAAGCTTTTTACTGAAGACTGTATCCCTTTCAAGATGAAATTATCCATTAGGGATATAAGAACATAGGAAATAGGAGCAGGAGTAGAGCATTCGGCCCCTCGAGCTTGCTTCATTGTCGATCTTCTACTTTAACTGCACTTTGTCGCCCTATTCCAAGGTGCCCTTAGAGTCATAGAGGTCTACCGCACAGAAAAAGGCCCTTCGGCCCATCGAGTCTGCACGGTCAAATAAGTACCTAACTATTCTAATCCCATTTTCCAGCACTAGGCCCAAAGCCTTGTATGCCAATGGCATCGCAAGTGCACATCCAAATACTTCTTAAATGTTATGAGGGTTTCTGCCTCTACCACCCTTTCAGCCAGTGGGTTCCAGATTCCCAACACCCTCTGGGTGAAAAAATCCTTCCTCACGTCCCCTCTAACCCTCTTGCCCCTTACCTTAAATCCATGCCCCCTGGTTATTGATCCCTCCACCAAGAGGAAAAGTTCCTTCCTGCCTACCCTATCTATGCCCCTCATAATTTTATACACCTCAATCATGTCCCCCCTCAATCTCCTCTGCTCCAGGGAAAATAATCCCAATCCATCCAATCTCTCCTCATAACTAAAACTCTCCAGCCCAGGCAACATCCTGGTAAATCTCCTCTGCACTCACTCTAGTGCAATCACATCCTTCCTATAATGCAGATTCCAGAACTGCACGCAATACTCTAGCTGTGGCCTAACTAGCGTTTTATACAGTTCCAGCAAAACCTCCCTGCTCTTATATTCTATGCCTCGGCTAATAAAGGCAAGTATCCCATATGCCTCCTTAATCAACTTATCTACCTGTCCCTTAAGGGACCGGTGGACATGTACACCAAGGTCCTTCTGATCCTCGGTATTTCCCGCGGACTACTATTCATCGTGTATTCCCGTGCCTTGATACAAGACATCAACATAATTTTTGCTCTCCCGCTCATTTATTTGTGATTACAGTGTAATAAACAATGGAAATTGGACGGATAAAGTTACCGTTTTAATACTCATAATCTTTAGTAATATAGTTGCATCTTTTTGCTGAACTATATTTTTGTGACTTTGTTACACCAACTGAGAAACTTCCATTGATAGCATTGATAATGTTTGTAGCTACTTTTACCTAATTAAAGAATGCTAACTCCTCTGCAGTGATGTGTTAAACTACTTAACAAAGCAGTGCAAATATAAGTCAGTGATAAATTATGTGTTGGTAGGATAATATGGAAATACTGACTTTGAAAGAACCGTAGATATGGGTTAGGTGTTTAACACTCAGCATAATCCCCAGATGATAATTATTTCAGAACATCCCTCAAATTCCTCATGCATTACATATGTTTAATTTCTAGATGAGATCTTTCTGTTAGAAATGAGCAAAATCTAAAATAGCAGAAACACCGTAGCCGTGCTGAGACCGGGAGGGGGTGAGGGGGTGGGGGGGGTACTTGCAGCTCAGCCTGAGTTGTCTCCTGTGAAAGAGATCATGACTTATTTTTTTTTGAAAAAAAAAAGAAAAGCACGTTTAATTTGAAAAACTAAAGCTCTCCTTTCTCCTTTCCGCCTCCTCATGAGGGGAGCGGAGAAGCGTCTGTCGCCATTGATGTCATGGTGAGACCGGGAGGTGCGACTTGAACAGGGCGAGTTAGAAAATGGCGGATTTTCTCGCTGTCGAAATGCAGCAGGATTTTTTTCTTTGGGACAAAGAATAGAAAATGGTTCGCCACATTGTAGCTTGGATCAGGCATGTTTTCATCAGAGTTTGACTGTAGTAATGGATAGTTATTCATCCTTTGTGGCCCCTAGCATGTTTCCCACTCTTGTCAAAGGCTTTGAATCCCATTCAAGGGTCACTGTATCGGCTCTATCCTAGATATATCTTCAGGTGATCCCTAAAGCCGATTTCAAATGAATGTTTAGGCTTAACAGATAATTTTGTGTGGAATCTCAGATAAAAGCTATGATTCTAGCTTTTGGAGCGTGACTATTTATGCAGTGCCCTGTGTTTGGAGAGGTGGGGGTGGCTGGGTGGGGGAGGGGAGGGAAGCCTATTGAGTGTGAAGATGTCAAAAATAGTGAACTTTAAGTAATGACTCCGTGAGAAATTACTGAAACGCTGAATCTGTTCTCAACCTTAAAGTGGAATTGTTACCCCCAGTTTCTCCGTTAAAAGTTAGAATGTTATGGAGATTAAAATTTATGTTCTTTATTTATTTCTCTTTTTCATTTTCATTGGGCTTGCATGGGGGAGTTCCTGAGCTTGACATTGTCAGAGAGCAGAATTAAACCAGTACAGATGTATTCATTTGCCTGGGTGCTTTGCGAGTGTTGTAATTTATACCGTATGATCTCTGCTTGCTCACGTGGTTAAACTCTGCGAATCCTATTGGCCAGTTAACCTGGTAGGGTCCACCTCATGCCACACTCAATGCAACTATATTACTAAAGATTATGAGTATTAAAACGGTAACTTTATCCGTCCAATTTCCATTGTTTATTACACTGCAATCACAAATAAATGAGCGGGAGAGCAAAAATTATGTTGATGTCTTGCAACAAGGCACGGGAATACACGATGAACGGTAGGACCCTGGGAAATACCGAGGATCAGAAGGACCTTGGTGTACATGTCCACCGGTCCCTTAAGGTAGTGGGACACGTAGATTAAGATATGTGACATCTGGTTGAAGCACTTTATGTTCACTCTGCTTTCTCACTAACGGTAGGGAATGGAGGGAAACGATACTCCATAATCTCCTCAGCACTCGCTGCTTAAACCACATCAATTCTCTTTTGGAGTCATAAAAATCAACGTTAAACCCAACCGCTGCACTTTACAAATTATTTCGAACCAAGTCGGCAATGGTGGTGGGACTGCTCAGTTAATGACCATTTGTCACACGCCTATTGCCATTTCTAGTATTTCTGTTGCTCTTTCCGATTTCTGTTATTTGTAATTATTCTTTGAGAAAATTATCTCGACTTCACCTTGAAGTCCTAATCCATCTAAAATAAATAGTGTTGACGTCTCCATGAAAACAGCAGAGCAAAGATTTTCACACGAGTGTTAAGGCTTCGCGTACTGCCATCTCATGGTTTCAGGCTTCCTTCTGTGCTGTGCAATTCCGATTCTATTCTGTGATTTCAGGTTCTTTATGCCCGCAGTGTTTTAAATCTTATTTTAGCAAGACTAAGAAATTAATGCTTATTCTTTCTGATGGGAATAGTTTTTCTTAGCACAGGGCTGCAGGGATATTAGCCCCTCAACCCAATCGGCATCACCAGCGCTACTGCCGACAGCTTTGCATTCCTGTAGCACCTATAGTGTCGAGAAAAAAAAAAAATCCCAGGCGTAGTCAAAATAACTGATGCTACGTCGAAGAAAAGGGCATTGAGACGAGTGACCAACACCCGGTCAAAGAGATAGGTTTTTAAAGAGTCATAAAGGAGAAGAGGAAGGGATTTTTTGTGAGTGAATTCCAGGGTATGAGGCTGAGGTGGCTGCAGGCATGGCTGTAAATGGCTGGGGGGGGGAAGGGAGGTGGGATCTACAGGACACCAGAGGAATGGAGAGTATGGGTGATCTTGAGGAGGTGGCGCCTTTAGAGGAAGTTACAAAGTTAGGAAGAGGTGAGGCCACCATGAAGAGGTTTAAGAAAAGAAAGACTTGCACTTGTCTCGCGCTTTTCATGACTGTTGGACCTCTTAAAGCAAGGTTAAGATGCCCATGCTGCAGCAGTTCAAGTAGGCAGCTCACCACCACCTTCTCAAGGGCAACTAGGAATGGGCAATAAATGCTGGCCCAGCCAGTGATGCCCACATCCCGTAAATGAATAAAACAACTTTACAGCCAATGACGTACTTTTGAAGTGTCGTCTCTGTTTTAATGTAGGAACCACAGCAGCCAATTTACACACCACAAACTCCCACAAATAGCAATGTGATATGATCAGATAACCTGTTTTTTTGATGTTGATTGAGGAATAAATATTGCCTAGAGCACTGGGATAACTCACCTGCTCTTCTTTGAAATAGTGCCATGGGATCTTTTACATCCACCCAAGCAGGCAGACAGGGTCTCAGTTTAACATCTCAGTGAAAAGACAACACCTCTGGCAGTGCAGCACCCCCTCAGTACTGCACTGGAGGGTCAGCCTTGACTTTTGTGCTCAAGTCCTGGAGTGGGACTTGAACTTTGTGACTCAGTGGCAAGAGTTCTACCCATTGACAATATGAGCATCTTAAACTTGAGGTGTTGGGACACCAGAGCCAATGTCAGTCACTGAGCATCGGGTGATGGCTAATGGGACATGGTGTAGATTAGGTTGCGAGCATTTTGGATGTGTTGGAGTTGACAGATCCTGGAGGATGGGAGGCCGGACAGGAGAGCTTTGGAATAGTCTAAAAGGCATATAAACGTGTTACAGCAGCAGATAACTGAGGTAAGGGCTGAGATTGGCAATGTTGTGGAGGTAGTCTTGGTAATGAAGTGGGCACAAAAAATGGAAAAATGAGTCACAGGAACGTAATTGATTGCAGCAAAATGCTGTCGCTATAATACGAGGGTTGCTGTGATTACAGTATTTGGGAATAGATTTGCCTCCTTGTCCTTCTATCTCTCCCCTTCCCTCCCCCCCACCCCCCCAACCCTTGAATAAGCATCCCATAACTTTGTTATGTGCTGCTCAGGCTCTTCAGCAGTTCCTGCAAGGCCTCTTAGATCCAAATCTTGAAGCACAAATCTGTTTTCTGAATTAGTTGCCTTCTCACTTAAGAGTGAAATATATTTGTGGTATGGTGGATCACTTTGTGTCCAAATTGAGCACAGCGTAGCCAGCTTTCAACCAGTTCCTTCCAGCTGAATGCCTTAGAAGCTGTCACTGGTCCTCCCAAGCTTCTGACTGGAGTCCGAACAGGCAGGCATCCCCTAGCCGTGGAATCAATTAGTCATGGAAGCTGAAGTCAGTTAAAAGCTTTAATGGTCAGGAGTGTATTTTATAGTCCAGTGTGGAGACAGTCGTCTGGGAAGATGTTGATTGTAGTCGGGGGTGGGAGAGAAAGGTTCAGCGCACAGGAAGGCTTAAGAGACCAGAGATAAATAGTCTGTAAGATTCATTGTTAGTTAGAGACAGGACATCAAGTTAGCATCACGCTAATCTGGTGAAAGGTACCGAGGGATTACCCCATTGAGAGCTTGGCAGTCTTTTCTCTTTTGCTTCTTAACCAATTTTCTCCTCTTTCCATCCTTCCTGAGAATATCGAGTCCTGGCTAAAATACAGTCCCTCCCGGAGTCAGCCATCTGCTGATACTTTGCCCAGATGGTGAGTGTTGGACTATTCCACTGCAAGGGCATCGCACCAGTCCAGCCATGTCCCCGTCCACCGTCCATAGGTAACCATTTCTAGCTGAAATGGCGGGTGGTGGTAGGGGGCCTTGACCAGTTTCCCCCCTCACTAACATGAGGGTTTGGAGTTTACCAGTCAGAATCAGAGTCACAGAATCTTTACAGTGCAGAAGGAGGCCATTCAGCCTATCTATTCTGCACTGGCTCTCTGAAAGAGCATTTCAACTTGTCCCACTCCCCTGCCTTGTCCCCGTAACCTTGCACATTCTTTCTTTTCAGGTAGCAATCCAATTCCCTTTTGAATACCTCGATAGAACCTGCCTGCACCACCCCCTCAGGAAGTTCGTTCCAGACTCCAACCACCCTCTGAGTGAAAATTTTTTCTTCACCATATTTACTCCTTTTGCCATTCATTTTGAATCTGTACCCTCTAGTTCTTGATGCTCCCTTGAGTGGGAACAGTTTCTCACTATTTACCCTGCCCATACCCCTCAGGATCTTGAATACCCCTTTCAAGTCTCCTCTCAGCCTTCTTTTCTCCAAGGAAAACAGTCTCAACCTCTCCAATCTATCCTCATGGCTACAGTTCTTCATCCCTGGAATCATTCTTGTGAATTTCCTCTGTACTGTCTCCAATGTCCTTTCCCTTTCGTGGATTCCCCCAGTGAGGAAACGCAATTGGCAACTTCTAGTATCAGTGCACGCTCTTAATTTGTAAAACCTTTGCCGTTAGCAAGTAAACAGGTTTGACAGACTATTTTGCAAGTGAGCGGTCCCAGGGAACAGTTTCACCCAATTTGAGGACAAGTCGGACAGTTGGCTGCAGGGAGGGAGCACAACTGATAGCGATGATTTTCCACCCACTAATGGACCAGAAACAATGAACAGCTAATAGGCAATATTCTAGAACCCAACACACAAATAATGCAAATACTCCTTAGACTCATGTTTAATAACTTTGCTATCGTTAATGTGCAGGGTTTCCAATTGGATGAAATTGACCATCAGTGAAGCAACCTTTGGATCTTGTCTCCAATATTTTTCTAGCTAATGATGGTTCAAAGAAAATGAAAAGAAATCAGACTTTTTATTTAGATGTACCTGATGTTTTGCCTATGATGCCAGTAGCAGTGCTGGGATAAATCTTTAATTCCTGGAGGATTGACAACCCGAATGGGGGGACTTTCCCCTGCCATGTTGATGATTTTGCTGCAATGGCTGGCTTTATTTTAGAGGGATTCATTTGGTTCAGCTCTTCCACTATCAGCTGCACTCCTGACCTGACCTTTAAGAACTCATTGATATTGGAGTTGCCACAAGTGCTAGTTATCAGGTTTGCTAGACATGGGAGAGCTAGGGTCAGTTTGAATGTATGTCACTTTTAAATGAGCCAAGTTACGAGTTCACTTGATTATCTTAAATTGGTTGTCAGTGTAGTTATCAGCACACTCAGGATTGTTCAGCAAGTGTTGCCCAAATGTGGAATCCGATCTAGACATTTGTTTTAGGCTTTGCAAGTGGGGGCTGGTTGAGTACGGACTGTGCTGTGCCTAATATGAACAACCTATTCTTGTTCGTTGACACTCCTTTGAAGCTCTTTGGGATGTTCGACAATGTTAAATGTCCAATGCAAAGAAAGTTGTTGTTTTTGTTGTTGGCTGCCTGAGTAGCCGCTAAATCCTTCTCCTGGAGAAGTGAGTCAACTGACTCTGCCCTGTCATGGACAGACCACACGGCAGGGGCTTGGAGCAGAGCCAATGATTTGCTTGACTTTGGATTTGGATGGGGGTTTGCAGCATTCACTTGCCTCAGCCTGAAAAGAGCTGAGTGGATGGAGTTCAGTCCTGAAGGGGAGTTATATTTAATTCAAAATGTTAACCCTGTTTCTCTCTCCTCGGGTGCTGCCAGGCCTGCTGAGTTTTTCCGGCGCTTTCTGTTTTTATCCTTTGTACAGTCGCATCCTTAGTGAAGCTTGCAGTGCTGTAGTGAAATGAGCAGTCAAAAATGACTTTACCAGTTAAATTATTTCAGTGCTGAGTCAGTGTTGCACTGTGGGGGTTGTCATTTCTCAGATGAGCCGTGAAATCCTTGCCCTCTCAGGTGGATATGAAAGATCTCATGGCACTGTTTCGAAGAAGAACAGGGGAGTTATCCTCGGTGTCTGGCCAATATTTATCCCTCAACCAGCATCACAAAAACAGATCATCTGCTCATTAATTATAACGCTGCTGATTGTGGGAGCTTGCCGTGTGCAAATTGGCTTCTGTGTTTTCTGCATTACAACACTCACTTCATTAGCTGCAAAATGCGTTGGGATGTCATGAACTCATGAAAGGCATTTGGGCGCGGATTTGAATTGTCTCAAGTATTGCCTTTGGTTTTAACGTTGCAAAGCTCCATCAGGTCATATTGTCAGGGTGCTCTCTTCAATTTACCTACGTAAGAACCTTGCAGGTTACAATCAGATTAGAAATTGGACTGGGTTCTGAATTTTTCATGGATGTGCATTCCAGCGGGCGACTATGGGGTTGGGGAAAAACAACCCATAGCATCATTTCAATAATAAAACTGCAAAGCTTGTCGTGCCTACCCTGATGAGGCACAATAGTAGGTTATTTGCCTGACAAGAAGTGGAATATGACAGAACTCGACATGAGGTATGTCAGTTGAATTGTCATACCTCACAAGATAATAAAGCAGACGTTTGGTGGTGCTGGCTTCTTTTACCACCGTGTCGTTTTAACTCCAGTAGCGAATCAGCAGAGCTTTTCTGTGGATTAGATTACAAAATGGAGAAAGGGAGACAGAGCTGCATGTCAGAATTCAAGACGGACATTTTAATATCAGAAATCCTGTGTTACGGACCAAAGGGGGATTAATTTAAACAGCCCCCTGATTCCTCCTCTTGCTGCCCATCCATAAACACTAAGGTGTCTTTGAGTGGTGTGTTTTCCCCAAACCTTCAGTTATGGTGTTATCCAATCCTCTAGTAATAACCTCACAGCAAACATGAGACAAGGTTAAAATAGGCGGACGGGTTTACTTTACACACACACAAAATGCGGGAAAGGGGGTTTTCAATGTCTGTCCCTTTTGCACTCATACTATAAAAAAGGGATAAGGGAAAGAAAGGGGTACAGGGAAAGACCAGGATTAAAAATAAGAGTAATGGTTTCATGTGAATCCAGAGTCCAGAATCAAAAGTCCAGTGGTGTATTCCTTCAGAGGTTAGCAGGCTGGACTGTTACAGGGTGATTTGACTTTCTAGAAGCGAGGGCTTCCACAATGGGTGAAGGCACATCGAGATGAATTACTTTTGAAGGTACAGGTACCGAAGTTCCAATGTCCCAGTAGTTCACAGTGTAGATGAGGGCCAGGCACTTCACCTGGACAGAGCTCCTTCTGCTACTACCTGTTAGATGATAAAATAGTAGACAGAGGCAGACTGCTTGCCTGGAGTCCTGGTTCTCTTTTGAGGTCAGACAGGGACTGAAGATAAAATTCAAGAGCTGTATAATTAAAGGAATTCAAACAGCTCAAGTCTCAGTCATGTGACAGGGTGGTTTCGGGTCGAGCTATTCAGCTAACGAGATGCCTGGTTGAAACCCATTGCGTTTTTTGGAGCAGGTAACGGTGGGGCCATTAGCACAACATTGGAGGTTAGGATTCACAAATACCTTTGTCCATAGCTGGCTGATGCAGACTTATCGTCTACAAATCCTTTGTGTTGGCTTGGCCAGAATGTTTTTACAATACGTGTCACATTCCCGGAGCATGGGGTAGCCATTGTCCATGGAACAGCTTAGAACCTTCAAGAAAACAGCGTGTTTCCTTGTTTGAGGGAGAAAGAGTTCATTTCAATTTACAAAGTGTTGCAGTGCAGTATTGAGGGAGTGCTGCACGGACAGTGGTGGTCGTCTCATGTGTTCAGCTGAAGCCCTATTTCCTCTCCTGAGACAGATGTGAAAGATCCCATGGCACTGTTTAAAGAAAAGCAGGGGAGTTGCCCGGGTGTGCTGCACAATATTTATCCCTTCCCCAACACCACTAAAATAGATTCATTGTTCATATGCTTTATTGCTGATTGCAGGCGCTTGTTGTGTACAGTCTCAGGAGAGATGGATGATCTCCCTTTGTCAATCCCCCCTGAGCTCCCACCTACCCCTGACCTTCTATTGTGCTCCACTCGCTCCACCCCTTCTTAAACAGTATAAAATCCATCACATTTCTACTTCTCTTTAGCTCTGAAGTCATTCGGACTCAAAACGTTTACTCTGTTTCTCTCTCCACAGATGCTGCCAGACCTGCTGAGCTTTTCCAGCATTTTCTGTTTCTGTTGTAATGTAAGAAACGCGGCAGCTGATTTGCACCAAGCAAACATCCACAAACAGCAGTGTGAGAGCAACCAGATATCTGTTTTTGTGATGTTGAGTGAAGGATAAGTATTGGCCAGGACACTAGGGAAAATTCCCCTGCTCTTCTTTGAAATAGTGCCCTGGGTTCTTTTACGTCCACCGGAGAGAGCAGATGGTGCCTTGGTTTTAACGCCTCTTCTGAAAGACAGCACCTCTGACAGTGCAGCACTCCCTCAGTGCTGCACTGGAGGGTCAGTCTAGAATGTTGTGCTCACATGTTGAAATGGGGCTTGAAACCAAAACCTGCTGACTCGGAGGCTAGAGTGTTACTCACTGAACCATTGCTGATGCATTAGCATTTGCCACACCTTGTCAAAGATTGGGTAATGTCACTTTCTCTGCAACTATTGCGAAACTCTTAAAAGATTACACTTGTATTCCATGAATCAGTAAGCTATACTATCTAAACTATGCTATGCTATCTACAAACCAACACCCTCGCCCCGCTGATTATTTTACAATAGTGGGGCGCAAACTCATCCAGCTCTGTGCGAACAAGGCTCCATGTCGACTGAAAAAAATATCTTAACCTCTTTGGAACCTGACTGCAAACATCTAATATCTGCTGATCTCTTGCCCTCAAAACTTAAAAGCTGCGTCCGTTTTAGAATGCGTCGCCCACACCGCCCCATGACCGACGCTGCTGCTGTGCATGACGGAAGGCTAATAGAACGCTTGATCAATGCATCTGAGATAGCAGTATTTTCAGGAGGGTTGTTGACCAGCCTAAACCAGCGACTGCAAATTGCACGGTACCAGAGCATTGCAGTGATTCGCACCTTTTCATTTTTTATTATTGTTTTGCTCTGCCGCCAGTTTGTGAAGCGCATTGACTCCTGCTCTGCCAGATGCCTTCCTCGCTGACTCATGGCTATTTTCGGGGAAATTGAGGCACAGTGAGATCCCGCAGTTTATTTTCGGGATGATCAATTAATTGGAGGTCTGGTGGTGCCTTTCTTCAAATTTCTATTCAATTTTTGGGTGGCGGGGGGAGTTATTGAATCTAGTAATCCACCGCTTTGAAAAAAAACACGTGGCTTTTGAGCCATCTCTCCCCATCCAATGTGTGACACTGAGGGGCATGCACCCTTTTGGCATGTGCCAATGTATAAACTGACTGACCTGTTTGCAAATTATATACCTTTCCTTACCAATCGCATTGATTTCTAATTTTTAAGGAGGCACCACCACCACTTTGGGGGAGAAAGAATTAATCTGTATTTACAAAGTGCTCCAGTGCAATATTGAGGGTGTGCCACATGGTCAGTGGTGCTGTTGTCTCATGTGTTCTGCTGAAGCCCCATTTGCTCTCTTGGTGTAAATGTGAGAGATGTCACGGCACTATTTAAAGAAAATCAGAGGGGGTTGCCCGAGTGTGCTGCCCAATATTTATCCCTTCCCCAACACCTTTAATTTAGATTTAATTGTTCATCTGTTTTATTGCTGCTTGTGGGATCTTGCTGTGCACAAATTGGATGCCCATTTTTACACTGCAACGATGGCCACCCGTTTTGTACCAAGTGCTTCATTGCTCGTGAAGCAGCTTGGGATATCCTGATGCTGTGAAAGATGCTGTATAAATGCAAATTATCTCCTTTCACAATCTTGTGTTCACATCCTCCAGCAGTGGCTCTTGGGCCGTGTATTACTTTTGAGCTTCATTCTCCAATCGGAGGCCAGTTTGCTCACTGTAAAGCCTCCCAAAGAGCAATGTAGCAGTTTTATTGCAATGACTTTTGCTGGAAGTCAATGTCCCCCTCCCCCCCGCCTCCCGGAGCAGGTGGAGAGAAAGGGCAGGCCGTTAATTGGACAGAAAGGCGAAGGATGGAGAGTCTGTTGCCTGACCAACCCTCCCTTCCATTCCCCCCTCCCCAAGCTAAGTTGCATTGGGAAGGCTGAGGACAGGCTTCCCATCTGGAGGCCAATCTGACTCTGGTATTTTATCAGTGGGGGGGAGCCAGCATGTCATGTGACAAGGCCACCAAGTATACCCTAACACCCCCACCCTCCACACCGATATTCCCTCCTCCCTTTCACGCCCCCCCCCCCACCACCCAGCCGGGGCCTGTCTGACTGGCCCCAACAAGGCTGCCCCCACTTAAATGAACTACGGGGCCTCCGTGGCTACTCCTCATCCTGGGCCCCCTGCAGTCCCAGCAGTGGCCACCACTCTGAATGGCGCTGCTGGGTCTAACGGGCTTCCGGCTCCTTGGGATCGGGATCCTCATCGTGAAAACCCCAGGGCTAGGATTTTTCAGTTGGCGTGCAGGGGGCAGGCCCGACACACCAGTGCGTAAAATGACGCGCAATGTTTCGTTCGGCGGGTGCGTGCCTGCCGATAATTGATAGGCCTATTAGGGCCATTAACGAAGCACTTAATGTCAAGTTTACGCTGCCCCTCCAACCTTATGGTTGGCGGGGCAGGCGAAAAGGCCAAGCGGCCTTTACGCTTTTTTAAGGAAATCTCAGCCGCGAGTGGGATGAGGTTTCCTAAAGCTTTTACTACTTAAATAAAAAGTTTTGTTGTCCCACCTGATGCGACACAGTCACGTGAGGGGACATGTTTCATTAAATTTTGAATGTCTGTAAAAAAAATTTTTAAAAACCGCTTCAACCTCCCTGAGGCAGCTCTTTGGCACGCATCGGCGAACGAACGCAGGCCCCGACTCTCCCTCCTCCCCCACCGCCCGCATAGGTAGCGCTACCGCTCGTGTCATATGCTGGGCGGGCCTTAATTGGCCGGCCTGCGTAAAATGGCGGCGCGGAGCTGATCGCGGGCGGCAGTTGGCTTCGTGACCCGCTCCCGCCTGCTCCCGCCCAGCCCGTCCGACGTGGGAAAAACTCAGGCCCAGGAACTCAGATGGCAGGAAGTTTATTGCCTGATTGGGATTTAATGTGGTTGGGGCTCCCAGAAATGGTCACAGCAGGGTTGCCACTGGCTTTCTGGCCGGTGGGCAGGGCTACCACTGCGGCCTTAAAATTCAGTCCATTGTGTGTGAATGACACCCCGACGCATTACAATCTGGGTGATACGGCTTCATCTGGTAACAAATGTGTCGAGGAAACCCAATGATTAAAATTTTCTCAAATGTAACAGCAGGTTACCTTTATAGAGCCTTTAAGGTAGAAAACATCCCAGAGTGTTTCCCAAAATAACTGGATTTGACTCCTAGCTTATGTAATGTCCCTTTTGGAATAAAGGTCAACAGAGGAACGGTTTACACTTCAACTTTAGGACCAAGGCTTGAATTCAGTTTGTAAGGAGTCTCCCCTTGTCCTTCCTTGAGAATGACGTGGGATTTTTTTTTTAACATCATCTTGAGAGGGCACACCAGGTCTCGGTTTAATATCTCACCAAAAAGTTGATACTGGAGCGCTCAGTCAGTACTGCACTGGAGCCTCAGCCTAGATTTTGAGCTCTAGCCTTTGGAGTGGGGCTTGGACCCCCCACCACCTTCTGTCCCAGAGGCATGAGAGGGCTACTGACTGCCACTGTTGTGGAAGAAAAATTGATAAGGACACCCATGGGATCTTTTAACATCCACCCTAAAGGGCAGGTGGTACCTCGATTTCACAACTCACCCGAAGAGTGATACTTCCAAAGGTGCAGAATTCTTTCAGTACTGTGCTGCAGTGTGGATTAGCTTTCAGCTGGAGTATAGGGAAATGTACCAATACACTGAGTAAAGCTCTCTACCTACCATTCATTCAGAGTTTCACTTAAAAAAAGCTCCTACTTTTTACCAGATATATAGCTACAGTTGCGGACAATTAGAGTTCCCACTTCCTCCTTGGAAGGAACTGCACATTGACTCAGTCAAAATTCACTCAGCCACACCAGAAATAAATAATTTGTGCCAACCAGGGTTGCCAAACCTCCAGATTTGCTCTGGAGTCTCCAGGATTTAAAGACTAATCCTCAGGGCACTGCTGTGAGGAACTGAGGAGTAAATCATAAGAGCATTAAAAAAATAATTTTCTTTTTTCAACTTTCTTTGAACACTTTTAGAAGACAGGGGAGAAAGGCTGTTTTTAAAATGTATTCATTCATGGGATGTGAGCGTTACTGATAAGGCCAGTATTTATTGCCTTCCCTACTTGCTTTGAGCAGTAGGCCATTCGGCCCCTCAAGTCTGCTCCGCCATTCAATAAGATCGTGAATGATCTGATTGTGGCCTCAGCGTCACTTTCCTGCCTGCCCCTCAATAACCTTTGATTCCCTTGTTAGTCAAGAATCTATCTACCTCTGCCTTAAAAACATTCAATCACCCTGCCTCCACTGCTCTCTGGCGAAGAGAGTTTCACAGACTCATGGCCCTTTGAGAGAAGAAATTCCGCCTCCTTCCCATTTTAAAATTTTTTTTAATTCATTCATGGGATGTGGGTGTCACTGGCTAGGCCAGCATTTATTGCCCATTCCTAATTTCCCTTGTTCAGAGGGCATTTTAAGAGTCAACCACATTGCTGTGGGTCTGGAGTCACATGTAGGCCAGACCAGGTAAGGATGGCAGATTTCCTTCCCTAAAGGACAATAGTGAACCAGATGGGTTTTTACAACATTCAACCATGGTTTCATGGTCATCATTAGACTTTAAATTCTAGATTTTTTATTGAATTCAAATTCCACCGTCTGCCTTGGTGGGATTCGAACCCGGATCCCAAGAGCATTACCCTGGATCAGTCGGGTGAACCTTCTCTGACTTGCTTCCAGGATTTTGACCCAGCGACAGTGATGGAACGGCGATTGTAGTTCCAAGTCAAGATGGTGTGTGGCTAGGAAGGGAACTTGCAAGTGGTGATGTTCCTCTCGTCTTTCTGGGCGGTAGAGGGCATAGGTTTGGAAGAGGCTTGTCGAAGAAGCCTTGGCAAACTGTTGCAGTGGACCTTCTAGATGGTACATGGTGCTGCCATAATGGTTCTTGATTGACGTTCAATTGGGTAATGAAGTTTCGGTTTCCAGTTAGCCCGGGGAAGCGAAGGATAGGTTTATTGGACACCCAGTGGCAGGTGTGTGGGGGTGATGAGGTTGGAGGCAGGAGGTCATGTGGTGACACCTCCAAGATTATGTCCAACCAGAATGGACAACCCTTGTGCTCTGTCGAGAGTTGGAGTCGGATTGTGGTGTGTAGAAAGAAGCTGGAAAGTGATTTACAATTTACAGGCCTCATGCCGATAAAACTGTTTAAAAAAAAATCCTTTATCCGTTCTGAAATCTGATTGCTTCAGGTCTTTAAAATTGATTTTTGCAGTTAAATGAAAACATTACACTGTTTGTTTTTCATTGGAGAGGTTTTATTTTGTTTGAAGCTTCGACTTTCTCACAATCATTTCATTTTCAGTGGAATACTCCAAATCTTCAGTCAAGATCCTTTTTTTCTATATAACCTCTTCTCCGTTCAAGGTCGAAATCTTCAATATATAGCATAGAATGATACAGCACAGAAGGAGGCCATTCTTGCCATCATGCCTGTGCTGACTCTTTGGTAGAGCTACCCAGTTAACCCCACTCCCTCACTCTTTCACCATAGCCCAGTAATTTTCTTCCCAATAAGTGTTTATCCAATTCTCTTTAGAATGTTACAATTGATTCTGCTTCCATCCCCTTTCAGGCACTACATTCCAGGTCATAACAGCTTGTTGCATAAAAAGAAATGTTTCCTCATGTCACCACTGGTTCTTTTGCCAACCACCTTCACTCTGTATCCTCTGGTTACCGACCCTTCTGCCACTGGAAACAGTTCCCCCCACTACTGACGCAATCAAAACCATTCATGATTTTGAACGCCTCTTTCAAATCTCCCCTTCTCTTGTATTTTAGTTTCATTTCCCCCACCCCGCCCTCCCACTTTTTAATTCCGTGTCACTCTACTTCACCGGGTGTTACAACAGGCACGATGAATGTTTATAGGAAATGGTACAGCCACACAGTGCTCTGCAGCCAGTCTCAAACAGCAATGAGTAGAGACGGGATAATCTGTGATTTTGGTTGAGGGATAAATATTGGCCAGGGCACCAGGGAGCGTTCCCCTGCTTTTCCTTGCACAATCTGATTGGATCTTTAACACCCATCAGTTATAAATAAAAATTGAATTACACCTTATCTACCTTCTTGCTTCCTTGTTACGTTAATGTCAAGATTCATTGAAATAAATATTTATATTGTGCCTTTCTCAACCTCAGGATGTCCCAAATCAACCAGTGAAACACTTTCAAAGTGTAGTGACCATTATGATGCAAGAAATGCGGCAGTAATTTGCATACAGAAAGGTTCTACAAACAACGATGTGACCATGACCGGACAATTGGTCCTAGTCATGTTGGTTGAGGTATTGGCCAGGACGCCAGCAAGAACTGCACTGCTCTTCTTTGAAATAGTGTCATGGAGTCTATGATATCCATCTGAGAAAGCAGAGAGAGTCTCTGTTTAGCAACTCATCTGAAAGACAGCACCTCAAAGTGCAACACTCCCTCAGTACTGCTTTGGGATTATGGACTCAAGTCTCTGGATTGAGGCTTGATCCAGTTGTGTTATGGGTCATTTGGTGTCTCATGGATGAGATCTTGAGACTTGCATGTTTAAACGTGAACCAGTTATTGGTAATCCTAAACCATATACAGTTGCTGCCATGCATGGTGCTGCTCCCATGCATGCTCCTTCTAGCCTGTTCTCTGAGTCTATTAGCTTGTGATTCTATACATCATACCATGGGCGGTGCTATTCTCCAATCCCATGTAACCCTTGCTCTGCCGAGCACCTTTACATTATAATGGCATGCAGGCACACACAACAGCCCCCTTTCTTCTCAAAGGAAAACTTTCCTCCCTTCCAATGGCATATAGCTACTTATAATAAATCTTTACCTGCTACCCCTTCTCCCCTGTCCCAAGTCTTTGACATTATAAACCCGGATGGTCTTGAGGCTTGATAGCTCTTTCACATCTTTGCCTATTGTGTTTGGAGGAATGGTAGCAGTAAGAATACTTTTCTGGTTTCTGGTGTTTCTGGTACTTGGATATCTCTGTTTGATTCACATTTTGCACTCCTTCGAGTTGCGTTTCTCTTTATTAACAACCTGTCTGCTTTTTTCAGACATTGTGAGTTTGCCCTGTTCCTGCTGCAGGGAATGTGCACTCTGTTCATTCCTAGAGCGGACTCAAATTTTCTTTTTCCATTGGGACCGCCATGTTTTTGCTGGACCTTGATATTTCCCAAATGGAACCTTCATTTCCACTTGTTTCCCAATTTCAGCCAAACATTTGTTTGCTGTTTTATTTTCAAACTGTTTTGCAAGCTTATCAATCTTTTCATTCAGCTCAGCAACTACTCTGGTGAGTTCAGTTGTCTTTGTTTGAGTTATCTGCGAGACCCTTATATACACTTATGAGAACTTCTACTTTTCGTAGCAACTGCTCAACGTTTTCTTGACATTCTCAGTTCATTTCGGCCATTTCATTTTTCAACAGCTCAATGGTTCTCAGTACACCTGAGAAACCCAGTGCTATTTCTTCCTCTAGTTCCTTGCGCTTCAATGTCGGATTTGCATTTCCCAATCTCATTTCTGTCTTTTCTCGCTCTGTCTTCAACAGAACTCTGTCCTTGTCCTTCATTTTGGTGTCACCGTTGGCCAGGCTTGTTGTCTCTGCTGAAGTCCTAACTTGTTTTCAGTTCTGTAATTGTGCTACTCATCGCTTCATTATCCTCTCACAGCTGGGGAAGGTCTATGGCTTTTCCTTTCAATGTCGCTTCATTGTGATTCAGGTGGCTCTTCAGCTCTTCAGTCTTTTTCCTGTAGCTTACGGCTCCCTCCTGGAGTTTAGAACATTGCTGTGTCTCCTCTGCCAACTGGGTCTTCAGTTTGTTTAGAGGGACATTAAATTAATTTTGCTTCTCCTTGTAATTTTCCAGAGGAACAAACTTTGACCTGAGGGATCCTTGTAACATGTGAAGGCCTTTCAACAGGCTTCTCTTCCTTTGCGAAGATTGCTTGCTTCATCTTGAGTCTTCCTGTAATTCTGTAGAGTCTCCTCGAATTTCTTCTGCTGTGCTTCCATTCTGTTGTTTAAGACAGTCTTCACTTCTTCATGTTGCTCAATGGTTACATATTCCTTTTACATTTGATCTTGACGGACAATCAGCTGTTCTTTCAACTGTTTATTTTCTTGCTGACCTTTTGCCAATTCAATCTGGGCTTCAGCGCATCATTTTGTTGCTACTGATAGTTCCAACACAGCTTTTTCTGAAGTGATATTCAATGTCCCCTGTAGGTCCTTATGTTTTTTGATGGCTACATATTGATTCTGCAAGGAGTCTTTCAGGGTTGCAACAACATCTTTGCCTGCCTTCTCTGCTTGCAATTTTGCCTGACCATGCATCTGGTTGAGTTTACTCAACTCTTGCTTTGGTTTGCCAGATATGGAATTGAGGGTATTAGTTCCTCCTGGTATTGCTGTGTCATCTCTGAAATTTGTTTGTTCAGATCTCGAACAGCTTGGTTCATTGGAGACTTCAGTTTATCATGCGTTTTCAAAGGTATATACTCAGCTTGAACCTTGCACTTCAAATCTTCTATTTCAACTCTGATGTTAACATTTTCCTGTAGAACAACATAATTTACTTTTTGCATGCTTCTTTTGAGTTACCTCAGATAGTTTTCCTTCATTCACAGCCACCTGCTCACTTTACACTGCCATCTGCTGTTGCAGTTTGAATGCTTTGTCAGCATTTTCAAAAAGCTCTATTTCTAAGCCTTTCGGCTGCTTCTCAGTCATTTCTTTCTTCTTCACTAAACTCTTTGGCTCGTGCATTTCATTGTACTGACATTGTCAGCAACCATCTTGTAGTTTACTTGAACATTGGCTCCCTTGCTGCTTCCTTATTTAATCCTGCAATTCTCCTGTAAACTAAAATTCCTTTTCTCCAAGACTCCCACTCTTGGGTCTGGTTTAGCCATTTCCTTATCCAAAATGGGACTGGCTCATTTCATTTTCTGTCCATAGCTGCATTTTTATTTTGTAGTAGTTGCAGCTTTAAATGTTACTGCCTCTTTAGGGCAGTGACCATTTCTTTTCACTCAGGTTGTCTGCAGCCTGTCGGTTTCTTTGCTTTTGATTTTCGCGCGCTTTTAAGATTTTGGCGGGCTCCCCGGCGATCGGCCGCTTTGTTTTTATTTAAGCTTTTAAACTTTTCAAACATTTTTCTTTCTTTGAAAAAACCACTGCAGCGATTTCTTCCTTTAAGCTCTGCAGGTTCTCTTCTTTACTCTGCAGTTTTTCCTATGCTCTACCTGCCCTTTCTTCTGCAGGTAATTTTTTTTTGCTTGCAGCTTCTGCAATCTGCTGGGCCCCTGGGACTGCTGCCTATTCTGCAATGTAATTGCAGCCTTTTTGTAGTTTTGCTCACCTGTTTTGTGACCTGACCAGATTCCCTTACTCTGCATCGCTCAGGGTCCTGCAATGGACCTCCATTCATTCTAGTGGATTCCTCAACTTCCAAGTCTGCAGTGAAGCTTCTTCAACTGTTTTCTTCAATTTTCCTTCTTAGCTGCATGTCTCTCTGGTCAGGCTTCAGCTGATTTTAGCTTTTCATATCTAGGAATTCTGTTCTGGGTTCATCGCTTAAATGCCACCATTGATCACCGTGTTGTGTTATGGGTTTGTTTGCCTTCTCATTGATGAGATCTTGAGACTTGCATGTTTAAACATGAACCAGTTATTGGTAATCCTAAACTATGTACAGATCCCAGTTGCTACCATGCATGGTGCTGCTCCCAGGCATGTTCCTTCTGGACTGTTCTCTGAGTCTATTACCATGTGACTCTATACATCATATCGTGGGCAGTGCTATTCTCCAGACCCACGTTAACCCGTGCTCTGCTGAGCACCTTTACATTATAAAGGCACTCAGGCACACACAACAGAGCTCATAAGCTTCTGACTCAGAGGTGAGAGCGCGACCCACGGAGCCACAGCTGTCATCTCATTGTGAGCTCTCCTTCTTTAACTGATTCTTTTCCATTCCTATACGCCCCTTCCTTCCCTAGTCTTCCCTCCACCCAGTGCGATGTACAATCTTTTTCCCCCCAAGCATGGGTTCCCCCCCGCTCCCCACCCCCATCATTACTTTTTCAACCCTCCCCACTCCTTTGTTTTCATTCTCTATGATGGTGTCATTGCCCTGATCCTTTCCCTTTTGAAATGGGTATATGGGTACAGTCAGGAATGTACTGATATAAATTGATATATCAGCCCTGAGTCACCTGGATCAAGAAACTGAAGCCTCTTCATCCAATAGCAACAACAACAGCAACCAAATCATGCGATGCAGAATTTGCTCTGGGCACCATGTTGCGATGAGGGTTAGCTGTGTACTTGCGAATAAAACCAGCAAGTTTGAACATATTCCCTATTCTCCAGCCGACGTGTGAGAGTTTCTGAAGCTGCTGGGATTATTCCACAGTGGCTGACTACAAATGGTGTTGACCATTAAACAAATACGACACGTTAATTGCTTCTAAGATGAATAAAATTGCTGTCCGCAGACAGAAGTTAAATGATCTGCACTCTGCAGAAAAACACAAGGCCAAACATATATATTTAGTGCTACATATATCACAGTATTGATCAGAGAGTAGAATGCTATTGGAATGTGTTGCTGTTTTTCTCACACTGAAAGAGGGGTCATTAATACAAGCAGTTCCCCTCTCAGTTCCTTGCCCTTACAAGAACATTATACAATAGGAAGACAGATAACTCTTAACACTTAGCATTGCTACTTTCCAGCCTCAGTAGGTGAGATT
Organism: Cetorhinus maximus; assembly: GCF_964194155.1. NCBI lineage: Eukaryota > Metazoa > Chordata > Chondrichthyes > Lamniformes > Cetorhinidae > Cetorhinus > Cetorhinus maximus. Next base: position 111,894,829 of record NC_135891.1, read on the forward strand.
GATTCAGTGGGAGAGAAGCTATTAATTGTCGGCCAGACAAAAGGCTGCTGTCACCCCCAGGACCTTTTGGGCCTCCTGCAAGGACCTTTTATCATGTGCAGTGTAAATCACACTCTCTGCTCCATTGTTTGCTTATCTGCTATCTGTCAGGGACACGTTAAAAAATGATATGGGACTGGACATCGTGGCGGCTGCCTTTATAAGCGACCTGGATGAGGCTCGGCCACCTCAGGTTCAATCTGCTGCTTCTCGCCACAGCTGTATTGCTCAGCAGAGTGGCCCCGAAGGTATGATTGTTCTGACTGGAGAAGACTGAACCTGCCCCATCTCCAAGGGTTTTAAAGATTACTAATGGTTTTTGTTCTGGATTAAATGCTCCTGCACATGGCATCCCATTGCGGGACATGCAGGACTTGTTAAGCTGGTCACTAAAGATTCTTTGTCACTCCTAGGGAAAAAGTAGGGCATTCTCTGTTGCCCATGTCCTATCACCCTTGTGCTCACTGACCTGTATTGGCTCCTGGTCCAGCAGTGCCTTGATTTGAAAATTCTAATCCTTCTTTTCAAATCTGCCCATGTCTCTGTTATCTCCTCAAATTTCACAATCCTCTGGGATCTCTCTGCCTCTCTAATCCTGGCCTCTTGCACTTCATGAATTTTAGTTGTTCAATGAGTGGTAACCATGCCTTCAGCTGCTTACACCCTAAGCTATGGAATTCCCTCTAAACCTCCCTCTCTCTCTCACTGTCCTCTAAGATGGTCCTTACAACCCACTTCTTTGACCAAGCTTTTGGTCAACTTTCCTAATATCCCCTTTTGTGGCTTTGGTGGCAAATGTTGTTTGATAATGCTCCAGTGAAGTGCCTTGCTCTTGTCCTGTCCGATATTCCTCCAACAACAACTTGCATTTATGTAGCCAAAGACACGGGTCATTGATGTGTGTGCAATGGATACTGAGTTTACCCGCAGACCAATAATTGGAAAATGTAACTCATTGGCCATGAAGCACATTAACGATGTTGGTTCACAGATAAATGTTACTCAGGACATTGGGAAAACTACCCCGCCCCCCCAGCTCTTTTTTGAAATAGTGCTAAGGGATCATTTACGTTCATCTGAGAGTGTTGACACAGCCTCAACATAACTCGTCCTCTGAAAGATGGCACCCCTGACAGTGTAGCACTCCCTTGCTGCTGCACTGAGGTGGCAGCCTGGATTGTGCGCTCAAGTGTGTGGCATGGGCACTTGAACAGCGCAACCTTCTGACTCTAAAGGCAAGAGTGCAACCACTGAGCTAAGACTGACACTTGGTCAATCACAACTGTGTTTGTCTTGTTACACCTGCTGTTAAATACAAGGACTGGATCAGGCTTTGTGTCCCTCAGGCTTGAGTTGTCTGCCCTACTCACTAACTAGGCGTGTACCTGAAGACAGGGCACTTGAGCAAGATGTAACCCATGGAAGAAAAGGGGAGAGAGTAGGAAAAATTAAACATTGTTTTGCCAACATACGGGAGGAAATAGCACATTTTCACTAAGAGACTGACATTGGGCTTATAAGAGGCCTTTACAAGCTTTCTATACCTTATTACTTTATTCAGAGCAGACCCCTGCACTAGGACCCAGAGGGGAGCGCTCAGCCTGTGGCAGGGCTAATTAGAGGGTGAAATGCAAAATTCTGCGATTAATATTTTATTGCAGTTGGAAATTCTCTGACTCAAATCCCACTGTCAGTCAAAATCCCCATCTGATGGGATGGCATCACAAGAGCTGCATATTATTAAGGTCACTTCCGTTAAGTTAACTGCTTTCATCTTTCATTCAGATATCAAGAGGTGCCTCCAATTAGGGCCATTTGAACTAAAAATTCATGGTCTTCACAGCTGTGTGGCTGTACGCTACATCAATTGATTTTTACATTAATGGGCGCAATACATCCTTTGCTTCTGTACATGGAGTACGTGACCTCAGGCTGAAACGAATTTGGTTTCTAAAAAGAGCGAATGCATTAATCGTGACCGGTATTTAGAAAAGTCACCAGATCTTGCGTAATGCACAGTTCAGAGGGACTAAGGTGTGCTTAGGCCATTTGGGTTGCACTTGACTTGTTAACCCTTACGTCACTGCTCTTGGGCAAACCTGGACGGCAGGAACTGTTCAACTGGGGAATGAGAAGGATGCGTCTGACTGAAGCTGCTCAGCTCCATTAGAAATGAACGGCAGAGTTGGGTTAAGCTGAGGTGGTTGGTGACAATGCTCTGCGTGTTTGTGACTGTGCAGCAATCGTGAAGGAACCCCGCAGGCTGCTCACGAGCTGTCACCGTGTGGAAAGAATTGAAAGCTATTGCGCATTGAACTAAAGAGGCCGCATGCAACAACGAACATTTATCGGTTGGGGGTGGGGGTGTGGTGGCAGTCGAACTCCTGGTTTCGGCCAGCTTGGCTGGAAGGAAAGGAGCTGAGCCGGGAACTGGGGAATACTGACATTCCCAGTCTGCTGGGAACGGCCTGGACCTAAGGCTGAAGTTAGGTGGGGTGGGGTGGGTGATGTGTTGGCCTGGGATAGGAACAGAGATCATCCTCCATAGCTATGTTGGCCAATCTCAAAAGGTTTGGAGTGGGTTCATGATCCTCCTAGCTGCCCCCTTCACTTCTCCTCCACCCCACTGACACTGTCACTATTAGACATTACTGTCGGCCATTGTTAAAATCAGGATGCTTGCTGCATCAACATCAAACTGAGCTGTGTGAAAAACATCCAATGAGATTTCACCCATTTAAACATGGATTTTGTCTAGGGGAATTGCTATATAGCATTCAGGTTACATGGATCATTTTTTGATAATAAATATAATACCAGGTGCATGTTTGCTTTTTCCATCAATCTAACAATACAAGTATGTGCATCAAGTGTGTGCATCCCTAAAGCATAGTGGTAATGTCACTGGACTAGTAATCCAGAGGCCCCAGCTAACACTCTGGAGTCATGGGTTCAAATCCCACCACAGCAGCTGGCGGAATTTAAATTCAATTAATAAATCTGGAATATATAGGTAGTGATGGTGACCATAGCAACCATCTGGTTCACAAATGCCCTTTTCCATCCTCCAGACCCACAGTAACATGGTCCACCCTTAACTGACCTCTGAAATGGCTTAACAAGCCACTTAGTTCAAGGGCAATTAGGAATGGTCAACAAATGGTGGCCTTGCCAGTGGCACCCACATCCCATGAAAAAAATAAAGTATATATGTGTGTGTTTGTATATTCTCTGGAGTTCAGAAGAATGAGAGGCACCTGGCAGAGTAGCTGCTGAGAAAACATTTCCTCCAGCTGGTGAACATGGGCGTCGATCAGAATAAGGGGTTAGATGAAAAATCTTTCACTCAAAGGGCTGTGAATCTTTGGAATTCTCTACCCCAGAAAGCTGCAAATGTTCAGTCATTAAGTATATTCAAGATGGAGGTCAGTAGTGTTTTTAGTTATTAAGGGATATGGGGAAAGTGCAGGAGGGTGGGGTTGAGGTGTCAGCTGTGATCTTATTGAATGGTGGAACAGGCTCACAAGGATAATTTGGCCTAATCTAGCCCCTATTTCTTAGGTTCTTATGTGTGTACTTGTAAAAAAAAACCTTGAAACCAGTTGCTTCTTAATGACTCAGCCCTTCCTCCAGGGGTAAGATTGAGCAAGTGAGTGACTAGGCTGCCAATCCCTAGAAGGCTCCCTCAAAATTCCTGATTGATGTCAGAATTTGCTTACCCAGAACACTTTTCCCTGACACATTGAATAGTGGCCTTAAAGTGGTGCTGTCTGGGTGGGAAGGTGAAGCTGTGCTCCACACTCTATGGTATCTGTAAGCGATACAGGGTAGAACAGCTTATATAGCACCATGGGTTAAATTACGAGGCAAGATCATGCAAACCAAGGTTGTATTATCTTGGATTTAGAAGGTTAAGGTGTGATTTGATTGAAGTTTTATATGTTATTAAGGGGAACAGATAGGGTAAATAGAGAGAAACCACTTCCCCTAGTTGGGGCTCTAAGACTAGGAAGCATAGTCTAAAAATTAGAGGACTGAAATTAGGAAACACTTCTATGCACAAAGGGAGGCAAGACGTTTGGAACTCTCTTCTCCAAACAACAATTAATGCTTTATCAATTGTAAGTTTTAAATCTGAGACTGGTTAATAAAAATCTATCAAAGGTATTAAGGGATATGGGGCTAAGGCAGATATGTGGAGTTAGATCACAGATCAGTCATGACCTCATTTAATGGCGGAACAGGCTCAAGGGGCTGAATGGCCTCCTCCTATTCCTATATATCCAGTAAGCATGCCTGGTGACAATCATGCTGGGATGTGGATAAAGTGGCACACCTGGTACTCCTGGTTTACAAGAACAATTTGCAATATCAGCCACTAAGAGGGATTCTGATCATATATCCAGAATGTGTTACAAATAGTGTCTGCACACACTTCCAAGCTAAAACTTTTACTTTCCATTGCCATTGTTTTTGCATCAATGCTTCTCTGTTTGAAACCCTGTGCCCACATTTATAATGGTACTTGCCTATATAAAAGTTGCCACACTGTAGTAACACCCTCCTGCTAGTGATGGTGCTGTGACCCTCTCTCTTCACTTAGGGCTGCACTGCAGTTCTAATCAATTCAACTTCTCTGCTTTCTCAATTGCTGTAAATTTTGCTACTTAATTACTAAGCAAATTATGTTATATAAATATAAGGACCAAGTGTAGGACTTTATAATGAGGACTAAATTTGTCTGGAGCCTTGGTCCAACTCCAGCATGCCCTCTATCGCTGCTTCCCCTGAACATTGAATTTGGTCTTGGCTGTCCCTGTGCTACTTAAACAGTGGTTTCAATGTTTTACCATTAGCTAGACAAGGAGAGATGCTGCAGTTGTCCTTGGCCTTCCTGAGGTAGAGAAGGCGAATCTCAGATTCGGCTGTGCGCCTGCCGCACTGACATAGGCCTATTAAGGCCCGTTTAAAACTAATTAAATCGATTAAATGAGCTGCCCGTCCAACGTTAATGTTGGGGGGCAGGCGAAGAGCCCAGGCGGCCTTCACATTTTTCATGGAACCTCATCCACGGGGGAGGGGTGGGGGCGAGGTTTTCATGAAATGTTTATAAATTAAATAAATTTTTAAATGAATGTTCCTTGACATGTCCCAGCTGCCACTCCTGAAGACTGTATTCAGGCCAGTGGTGGAAGTGTGTTGGATGAGGGATGAGTCAGGCTTATGACTACGTAGCCTCTGCGTAATAACCTACCAACTCAGGTTACTGAAGTTTGTGGTGGGAGGTGTGACTGTAACTTTAAACAAGGAGGAATCGAGGGGTGAGTAACTTCAGGATAATAAATAAATAAAATAAAATCTTTTATTATTAATCATGATTCAGACACAGGGTTTTTACTAGAGATTTTTCCTGTCTGAGAATATTTTATAATTATTGCTTTATAATTCATTCTCACTAGATCCTGTGTCATAATCAGAGATTAGGTACTATTGTTGCGAAATAAATTTAAAATATTTCTTTCATGAGCTACCTCTACACTCTGGAAGCTCCTCCCTAAAACGTCCCCCTCTCTGTATCTTTCTGCACCTTCGAGAGCCTTGTTAAAACCTGCTACCCGTACCTTTGTCATCTGTAGTGGGTAAAACCTTTCATAATGAGTGGGCTTAGACATGCAATTACAAAGTTCTGAGATCATCATTTGACGTAACAGGACAAGAGACAGCTCATGCACCAATCCACTGCTGCTTGTAATAGTGTCCAATCAGCCAGTCACTGCCTCTTGTATAATTGCAAAAAACTCATTTGCTCTGAGACCTGGAGGTTTTAATTCCCAATCACTGCTTGTTCTAAGTTATAACAGAAATACTTGTGGAAATAATCAGCAGGTCTGGCAGCATCTAAGGCAAGAGGAAACAGAGTTAGATTTACAGGTCGATGACTTTTTTTCTCCGTGGCTGCTGCCAGACCTGTTTAGTATATCCAGCGTTTTCTGTTTTAATTTCAGAAACAGACTGTAACATGTTTCAGGTGATGTTAGGAGGGATTGAGGGGTGTGGGGTGGGTGGTTATATGTCGTTTGGATCCCCAGCCAAATTCCTTTCATTGCCCCTAGGTTTTATGTCAACTCTTCTAGTCGTTGAATTGACCCACAGCTAGTCATTTTGAATACTTTAACTCTGAGTGCTTCATCGCTTTCTTTAGTTAACTCCAGGGGGAGAATTTTCTGGGCGGGGTGGCGGGGCCCACTCGCTGACACGTAAAATGATGCGCGGTGACGTCGCGCGTGCGTCATTTAAATTTTCAGTTCGGTGGGCGCGCAGCCAACCCAGCTGCACGCCTGCCGGTCTGTCAATGGCCTGCTTAGGCCTGTTTAAAACTAATTAAATCAATTAAATGAGCTGCCCGTCCAACGTTAATGTTGGCCCAGGCGTCCTTCGCATTTTTCATGGAACCTCATCCACGGGCAGGATGAGGTTTCATGAAATGTTTATAAATTAAATAAATGTTTTAATTAGTGTTCCTTGACATGTCCCAGCTCGTGTGACACTGTCACATGAGGGGACATGTCTTAAAATATTTTCAATTCTTGAGTTAAATGTTTGAACCTTAAACAAATCTTTCCGAGGCACAGCCTGCAAAAGAGCACAGGCCTGGACTCAGGGAATCCTCCCCCCACCCGCACAGGAGCGCTCAGCGTTTCCGGGCGAGCGTCATGCTGGGCGGGCCTTAACTGGCCCGCCCACATAAAATGGCAGCGTGCACCCGATCGGGGGTGCCAATCGGGTTCGCGCTTGCTCTCACTCCCAACGGGTTGTGGGGGGGTGGGAATTCAGCCCCAAGAGTTCTCCCAGTGTCAGGGCTAACACTCCCTACTCAAACCAACACATCCAAAAACAACCTATTGGATCATCTGCTTCATTTGTTATTTGTGAGTCCTTGCTATGCACAAATGAGCCACTGCATTTTCCCATGTAACAGTGACTGCCGTGGCTCAGTTGGTAGCACTCTCACCCCTGAGGTTCCAGGTTCAAGTGCCACTCCAGGGCTGAAGTACAAAAATCTAGGCTGACACTCCAGTGCAGCACTGAGGGAGTGCTACATTGTCTGGGACGTCGTCTTTTGGGTTAGATATTAAACTGAGGCCCCATCTGCTCTCTCTTGGCTGGATGATGCCCTGGCACTATTTTGAAGAAGAACAGGGGAGTTACCCCCATTTCCTGGACCAATATTCACCCCTCAATCAACATCGTAAAAAACAGATTATCCAATCACTATCACATTGCTGTTTGTGGGAGTTTGCTGTGCGTAAATTGGCTGCCGCGTTTCCTACATTACAGCAGTCACAACATTTCATTGGCTGTAAAGCACTTTTTCACAACCACTAGATATCTCAAGCACTATATAAATGCTAGTCTTTATTTTCTAAAAGAAAATTATTCTTTGGCAGTGAAGTGTTTGAGAATGGGATGTCCCCAGGATGGGGAAAGCGTTGCATGTATGCACATTCTTTTGCCTCCCTGGATCATTTTTGCCGAGTTCAACTTACACTTCCACCTCTTGATCGCCTGAGTACTTGGGAGAATAAATACCTGCCCAAAAGTTTACCATTCCCAAATTTTGAAGTAATGAAATGGTTCTCTTGCACTAATGATTTAGGGAAGGGCCTGGTGCACTCACAGTGCCCCTGAGGTACAAATGCTGAACTGGCAGTTTAAAAAATTTATTTTGGGGTCAGGAGGTCCTGGTATTTGTGCCCTACATTAGTGCATAAACATGGATTGACCACATATGAGTGGACTGCGCCATCATCTAGAGCCCTGTCCTTTCTCCTTGCCACCCTTAGTGTGAACTCCAGCACTGATTGCGAAAAGGATTGCTGCTGCCTTTGCCAAGACATTAGATTACCCCCTGTTAGCTCAGTGCCAAGGCACCATCTGAGTTCCCTATTTCACACAGGAGGGCCCCGGCAGCACAAACCACAACCCGTTTAGCGCCGGATAATTAAAGCTGCTGTTTCCCTTTTTCCCTCTGATCTGCCTGTCAATTTCAAATCAATTTTATCTGTCCTAAGTCAGCTGATCTTTGATCCCTTGTGCACTTGGGCTGCAGGAACATTAGCAAATCAGCCGTCTTCTGCTGTCACAGCGATAGAGTAATGGCCTTTAAAAGAAGAATTATTGCAATACAATCGTTGCAGAAAAAAATTTCAAACGCATGAAAGTATATTAAGTTATGGATTTCAATAAGTGCATCCCGTGCAGGTCAAGGACAAGGAAGACACTGCAGGCTTTTTTTTTAATTGAAGTGAGAAACGGTGGGAAAGAAAGAACGTCCATTTGTATGACAGCTTATCACCTCCGCAATGTGGTGCGGCCACTATTATTGTGAAGGCTAACGTGGCAGCCATTTTGCACTCAGCAAGACCCCACAAGTATCAGCGAAGTGTAGTCACTGTTGTTATGTAGGGGAAAATGGCAGCCAGTCTGCGCACAGCACCGCCCCCACAAGCCTCAGTGATCTGTTTTTGGAGGTTTTGGGTGAGGAGAAAAGATAAAAGAGGAAAAAAAAAAGATTTGCATTTATATTGCATTTTCATGATCTCTGGACATTCCAAAATGCATTACAGCCAATGAAATGCTTTTGAAGTGCAGCTATTGCAATGTAGGAAATACAGCAGCCAATTTGTGCACAGCAAGCTCCCACAAAGAGCAATGTTAAAGAGGTTGATTGAAGGATAAAACTTGGCCAGGACACGTAGGAGAACTCTACTCTTCTTCAAAATGCTGTGGGATCGTTTAGGCAAACCTGAGAGGGCAAAGTGGTTCTTGGTTTAACATCTCCTCCAAAGGACAGCATTTCCTCAATACTGGCTCAGGGTGTCAACTTAGATTTTTGTGACCAAGTCTCTGGAATGGGACCAGAACCCACAACCTTCTCAGTCAGCAGCAAGAGTGCTGCCCACTGAGCAACAACTGATGCAAGCGTCGATAAAGTGCAGCCATTGTCGTTATGTAGGTGAAAGTGGCAGCCATTTTGCATACAGCAACATTCCACAAACAACAGTAAGGTGAGTGGCCTGTTGATCTATGTTTAGAGGCACTGGGTGAGCTGATATGTTGTCTAGTGGACAGGGAGAGAGAGCTCCTCTTCTCTCTCTTCGACCAGCCCTGATGACTTATTAACATCAAGCCGATGAACCTGGCAATGGTCATCTCTGGGTAACAGAACATCACCACGAGGGCTGCAGTGCTTTGAGAAGGTAGCTTGCCATCCTGTCGTCAACTATGGACAGGGAATAATCGCAGCCTTGCCAACGTTGCTCACATCCAAGCATGGACTAAATGAAAGAAACAGTTCACAGTGTACATGTTGAGAACATTGACCTAGATGAGGTACTGGAGTGGAGTGTGTGCCTCTGGAGCACTACTCCAGCAGGAGCCAACAGCTCTTAAAGAGAAGTTAGGAGGAAAGAAGAAGCTTCTGTCTTTCTAACACTCCCTTCTAGGTAGTGGAATTTTGGCTCCAAGCCCTGCAGACTGACCTCTGCCCTTTCACTGTCAGCAACCGTTCAACCAATGTTTCCTGATTAATACTCGAAGGCTCACATGATATCAAAATGAGCAGAACTAAAGCGGAGAGGAACAGCTACAACATACGAGCATCTTGTTAGGTTCCTCCATTGCTCTTATAGGGGTGGTGAGTTCATAATAAGGAAGCTTTCTGTAGCTTCCTTACAATGGTTTCTGCAAATGGTTTCTGATGCCATTCTCTCACCTTTAGACTCTTTACCTCCCTTGTCCTCTTGGTATATAAGCAGAACAAATGAATGGCTAAGGAAGTGGAAGGTTTTAAATCTAGTGTGCTAAGTTTTAAACCTCACTCAAACCGCTTCTTCCTTTTCAAGCCTTGGCTCTGTCCAGCTCTGAGCTGTATGAAGGCATTGTTTACATTGAAGATGCAGGTTATAGAGTGACTGGTTAAAGAGGTGGATGTAAGCGAGAGTCTTAAAGGAGGGGTGAAAAAGGGAGGAATTCCAAAGAGTGGGCTCTAGGCATGGTGGCCAGTGGTGGGAGGAAGTGGGATGAAGATACATTGGAGGAGGGGTGAGTTTGAGAGTTTGGTTGTAGGGCCGGATGAAATGACAGGAATGGGCAGGTTGAGGTGCTGGAGGGATTTCAACACAAGAAAATGAATTTTCAATTGAAAGCTCTGGGGGCCAAAGGCCAGTGTTGGTCACTGAGGGCAGGACTGATGGGTGAGCAGGACAGAGTGCAGTAAGGATACAGATACCCTCCAGTGTTAAGCCATTGTTTTCGATCCCCAATCCAAACTCCGTTCATTAGGCACCGATTCCATCCGCTCCCTGGCATCAGTCTGAAACAAAGCCCATCTATTCACAACCTTGGTGTGACATTTGGCCCCAAGATAAGCTTCTGACCAAATATTCGTGGCATCACTAAGATTACCTAGTTCCATCTCCGTAACATTGCCCGGCTCCACCGCTGTCTCAATTCTTCTGTTACTGAAACCCTCATTCATGCCTTTGTTACTTCCGGACTTTACTATTCCAATGCACTTCTGGCTGGTCTCCCACATTCTACCCTCCCTAAACTTGAGTCCATCTAAAACTCCGCTGTTCATGTCTTAACTCACACCAAGTCCTGTTGACTTGTCACCCTTGTGCTTGATCACTTACATTAGCTCCTGGTCAAGCAACATATTGATTTTTAAAATTCTCACCCTTGATTTCTCACCCTCCCCAATCTCTAAAATCTCCTCCAGCTCCACAACCTTCCAAGATATCCGTGCTCATCTAATTCGGGCCTCTTGGGCTCCCTGGATTTTAATTGCTCCGACATTGGCACTGCGCCTGCAGCTGCCTCCCAAGCACTGGAATTCTTTCCCTATACCTCTTCCTCTCTCTCTCTCTCTTTCTTCCAGAAAGACATTCCTGAAAACCTCTCTCTTTGACCAACCTTTTAGTCATTTGGCCTAATATCTCGTTATGTGGCTGGGTATCATATTTTATTTTATAGTGGTCCTGTGATGTGCCTTGGGACAATTTATTACTTTAAAGGCACCAGAAGTTGTTGTTGTTGTGATTGAATATTTAATTGTATTCAGGTAGTGGGCATGAGGAATCACTTGTGCTCTTATATATAGGAACAGACTGAAACTGGTTTTTGGGTTCGGAGGCGCAAGCTTGTAATGCTTATCTGTGTAAATAAAAGCTTACAAAATGTGTAAGGATTAGGCTCCTGTTCTATCCTTCACTGCCTGGCTTTCTGGAGTAGGATATCCAGCAGGACATCATGCTGATAAGCATTCACCAAAGCCTGAGGCTTTTAATAATACCTAAAATTGTATCAACATTTTGCTTCATTTTGAAATGAAAGACCGCATTGTTTTGCCGACTGCACTCTGTACACTTGGATGTCAGTTTTCACCGTCTTCAATTTTCTCTTCCTTCCCTACAATGTTTCACTGAATCATTACCATTTGTGCCATATTTTCCTTTACTCCAACCTTGATGATCAAAGAGTAGATTGTCCTCCTACCTACCATTTTAACTGTAGAAGTTGAGTCCTAAGGATGCCAGCAAGGGAGGAAACTTCATTAAGATATCCTCAAAGGAAGGTGTGATCTATTTATCCAAAGCACCTGAATGTTGAATTTCCTCAGACACTGCAGTGGTTAATGGGTAGGGTACAGCCATGTAGTGGTTCAGATAATGGACAAACAATCCAGCGTTCAAACCCTGCTGTGAAAAATTGAGATAATTGAATTCAACAAACCTGGCAAAATTGCGGTTTTATAAAAGAGAGAAAAAAAATGACCATGAAAGCTGCCAGGTTGTTGTAAAAACTCAACTGCTTCAGTCGTGCTTCCTCTGGGAAGGGAACCTGCCACTCCTACTCATTCTGGTTTAGACATGACTCCAGCTCTCATTACATGGTTGATGCCTTCAGCTGTCAGGTCAACCAGGGTTGGGCAATAAATGTGTCTTTGCCAGCAATCCTGGAATATAGGGAAAAAAAATTGTTCCCAGCTGTTTGACTGCAGTTATTAACCTGTTTATTATAAACAGAGCAAAAGCTGCGCTGAAATAGCCCACAACGGAATTCAACACATTACCAGAGGAGCTAGACCTCCCAAATTATTAGGAGGACATCATATTCAGAGCTAGCACTGCAACCACTATAGTTAAAACATCTCACTGCTCCCCAAAGTTTTTGCAAGCCTCACACATGCCTGGAATTGGACTCAATAAATCTTTATAGCACTTGGCAAGCACTCAAAACTAGTAAAACTGCACATTTTATTCCAAGAGGAAGATATTGTCTGAATATCCTGAGCAAAGGGCGTGTGGGGCCCATCATTTGGAATTGTTGAGGCACTGTCGTGGGCAGGTGTTTAACAATGAGGTTACCTTATCTGAGGTTACAAACCTTAACATAACTTCAGTTTGTTAGGATGAGGTAAGTGTGCAGTTGAATGCAATTGTGTTTTTAATATAAAAAAAGGAGTTACAAAACAAATGAAAATATTGGTGCACATCTATTTAGAGTTTGTGACGTGGGGTATTGTGAATGTTCATGAGTGTGATGTATTAGTGTAGAGTCCCCTTGGCCAGTCAGATCACACAACCAGAGTTGTTTCCATTTGTAAAGGGGATCAGAACCAGGAGTCTTAAATCCAAAAGGGAATTTGGGATAAACGTTTTACCCAGAGAGTGGTTAGAATGTGGAACATGCTACAGCAGGGAGTAGTGATGAACAGCATAGATGAATTCAAGAGGAAGTTAGATAAACACGTGAAGGTGAAAGGAATAGAAGGTTATGCTGATAGGGTGGAATGAAGAGCAGTGGCGGGAGGCTTGTGTGGAGCACAAGCACCAGTGTGGATCAGTTTTTTAAAAATTCATTCACGGGATGTGGGCGTCACTGGCTGGGCCAGCATTTATTGCCTATTCCTAGCTGCCCTTGAGAAGGTGGTGGTGAGCCAGTGCCTTGAACCGCTGCAGTCCACGTGGTGTAGGTACACCCACAGTGCTGTTAGGAAGGGAGTTCCAGGATTTTGACCCAGCGACTGTTGGGCCGAATGACCTGTTTCAGTGCTTCAGGTTTTAAGCCCTGCATTTTTGCTCCCAGCCTGAGACGGGACAGTTCCCAGCTCTGCAAACACGACCTGGGAAAGAGTGCCCGGGAACTTTGGATTTTTCTTCTGGGGTTGGGGGTGTGGGGGGTGTGTTTTTGGTGGTGGTGGGCTTTATGGGAGCCAGGCGGCTCTGGAAACAGAGGTTGCCGGGTGCAGAGGCGGGCTGAGCGAAAGGCCTGCCCCATTGCACTTTGTTGAAGGAAAAAAAACAATGAAGCAAAGAACAGCCTTCTAGCCCTCACCCCTCACACCCTCCACACACTCCTCATGTGCCTCCCCCAGCCACCCAATGGCTTCTCATACCCTCCAGGCCAATCTATGCCCTTCTACCATCCCCATTACTCCTCATACCCTCCATGTCAGCCTGTGCCCTACTCCCCAACCCCATTGGCCCTTTATAGTCCTATGACAATTTAATGCGAACACATGCCCACCCCCCAAAGCTCTTCATAGCCCCTATGCCAACTTAGTGTCAACTCGTACCAACCCATACCTCCCCACCCACCACCCTTTTCCCTTACATCTACCATGCCAACTCACCCAGTATCCATCAAGGGCAGACCTTAGGACCCATGCTGAGATTAAATACATTTCGTAAGTGTCTATTGATGAATTCACTGTATCAAAAAAAACTGTCATTGATAAAAACCCATTCAGTACATTTAACTCCCTTTAATCCCTTATAAAAATCAGCATTGGAATTCATAGTCCCACTTCAAAGAGTTTATAACCATTTGGAGCAGTCCATCGAACTCTGAACTGACAGGTACCCCATTGTGATAATGAAAAGTTATGAAATCAGTCATGCAGGATTAATCCTGTAATGATAACCCTCAGGCTTATGTCAAGAGACAGGGTGAAATAGCAAGCACTGTTTTTAACATTGCAGACAGTTATTTTAAAAAATATTTAAAGGGTTAGAGATATAAATGCATTAACAGCTCCTTTTGACAGCTCTCTGTTCTGACAGTTCTGAAGAACTTGACAATTCCAATGAGTTTATGCAGTTTTTACACACATTCATGTATAATTTTAACAACCCTAAATGGCACTTTATCTCTCCCAAAAACTTTATCTCTCTCAGAGGGCACCTGACCTCCCTCAAAGTTGTCCTGGGACCATATTCAAAAGGGTGGAGGAGATGAGGGGATTCACCTCTGTGGGGAGACCAGAGAAACTGGTCCCATTAGAACTACAAAGGCTGAGGGGAGGTTTAATGGAGGTGTTCAAAATTCTGAGGTGTTTTGATTGAGTAGATAGTGAGAAACTCTTCCCATTGACTGAAGGGCAGTATCCAGAGGATACCAATTTATGACTGGCAAAACAGCCGGGGGAGGATGAGAATATTTTTTACTCTGTTATGATCTATAATGCACTATCTGAAAGGGTGGGGGAAGCTTTTAAAAGGAGATCGGATTTCTATTTAAAATTTGCAGAGCTATGAGAATAAAGCCAAGGAGCTACAGCTCTTTCAGAGAGGCAGTACAGGCATGATGGGCTGAGTGGCCTACTTCTGTGCTGTATGATTCTCTGGCTGAGAGTTTATGTTAACAAGTTATGAGGAAAATTATACCTGCCATTGATTACCTTAGAGCCTTATTCTTCAGTATTCCTTTGCGCAATTAACTCATTAAGCACTACAAATGGTATTTTGTTCTCTCTCAGTACAATGTCTGGTTCCAGGTAGACTCCAGATGGTGTCATTATTGCTGTGCAGAGTGGATGGCAGTGACTGCAGAAAGCGAGGTCACGTTGGCAGAGTGTCATGAATAAGTTAATGAAGTTTCTCATTTGTGCATATTGTATTAAGAAGCTGTAGTCCAATTTGGGTACAAAAGACAAACACAAAGCTTGGTTAGAAATCCAGACAGAGCCCAGAATTAGTCAGAATTTACTGTTGTCTGGGAATGGTGTCATAAGCTGCAGTTGTAACACTGAGGCTGCCAATCATCTATTTAAGATGTACTATTACACAGGGGGTACGTATCAGAGTTTACAAAAAAAATTGTGTTGCTTAACTCTCAAAAGTTGTCAGTAATTTAGTTATAGCGACTACACTGAATGATTAGCTTTTCAGAAAGATTTGTAAATGTGCATTTTATGGATAGATTCAGTCAGGCGCATGGCAGATATTGGTCTGGGGTGGCCAGACTGGTCTATGTGACTTCCGGCCTACATTCAGGGTGGTTTCTGTTTTTCTGGCCTACATTTGCCTTCTATTAATCCGAAGCCCCCTTATCCCGTTTGATGTTGTATTATTCCAATTTACTCTCAGGACATGTCTAGCATTTATTGCCCATCCCTAGTTGCCCTGAGAAGGTGACAGTGAGTCTCCTTGTGGCTTGCTAAGCTATTTCAGAGGGCAGTTAAGAGGCAATCACGTTGGTGTGGGACTGAGTCACATAAAAGTTGCACCAGGTAAGGAAGGCAGATCCCCTTACCTAAAGGACAGTTTCTTAAATGACAATATGACATAGAGCTGTGGTCTCTCAGAATCTTCCTTTTTAAAAGAATGAATTCAAATCCTCAGACTGCCATGATGGGATTTGAACTCGCGTCCTCTGAATTGTTAGTTCAGGTCACCAGATTACTTGTCCAGTAACAGTAACCACAACTTGGTGCGATAGCATTGAAAGCATGTTTTGCCTTGTCACCTTGGAGCATGTTATTATCTCTGATACATTAAGTACAAATATGAACAGAGAACACAGTAAAGTATTTGGATGGGTCTTCATAAATTGTTTTTGTTTTGCATTGTCACACAAACTTTTTTCCCCCCTTTGGTGAATATTAAGGAAGTGTTGGAAGGATTATGAGACTGAATATCAATTTGTTGAACCGCATCATGAACACTCCTTCCATGGCTAACAAGTCCTGGAGTGGGACTTGAACCTGTAGCTTTGCGTTCAGAGAAAGGGGCACTACTGACTGAGCCACAAGACCTCCTTTCAGTCACTCTTCTACTTGCCTTGATAGCAATCATTGGTGGGTAAATGCATGATCAAATGTAGAACTGGCTCACACAGAGCAAAGGGGAGATGAGGAGATGATGGCACTGGATTAGTAATCCAGATACCCAGGCTAATGATCTGGTGTCATGGGTTCAAATTCCAAGGCAGCTGGTGGAATTTAAATTCAATTAATAAATCTGGAATATAAAGATAGTCTCGGTAATGGTGACCCATGAAACTATCATTTACTCTTGTAAAAACCCACCTGGTTCTTTAATGCCCCTTTAGGGCAGGAAATCTGCTGTCCTTAACAGGTATGGATTAAATGTGACACCAGACCCACAGCAATGCGATTGACTCTTAAATGCCCCTCTGACATAGCACTCAGTTCAAGAGGAATTAGGGATGGGCAACAAATGCTGGTCATGCCAGTGATGCCAACACCCCTTGAAAGAATAAAAGGCAAAAAAAGTAATCAGGTGGTTCCCAGGTCTTGCTCTTAGTTAGGGGCTGGGAATTTCAGCAAGGAATGACCTTATGATTGCAATAGGCAAGCCTGCTGATGATGGTTACCCAGGCTTTCAGAGTGACTACCCCACTCATTGAATAGTTTGAAACATGGAAAATGGCCATTTGGGTGAGGGCTCAAGATAACCTAGTGAAAACAAAATTGATACAGCACAGGAGGAGGCCATTTCATTGAGGCTGTGCAAGCTCACAACCTCAGTGGAGTTGTATCCAAATATAGGTTAAGCACTTTTAGGAGAGGATAAAAGGGAGGAAAATAAGTAGAGGGGAAAAAACGTCAAACTTTGGATATCACTGCCTGGTTACCTTTAGCTTTCTCCCGGGTTCAGTTCTCAAGCACAAATGAGATAGGTAAACGTTAGCCCCAG
The DNA here is from genome assembly GCF_964194155.1 of Cetorhinus maximus. Lineage (NCBI taxonomy): Eukaryota > Metazoa > Chordata > Chondrichthyes > Lamniformes > Cetorhinidae > Cetorhinus > Cetorhinus maximus. The sequence goes on from NC_135891.1 coordinate 111,911,874, forward strand.
TTAATTCGCAACTGGGTTGCCCCTTTAAAGTTTGGATGCTGCTCACCAGTGTTAAAACTCAGTGAATATTGTTCTACACTAACAGATGTTCCTTGGCTGGTCCTAATGCAGCAGACAGCTGAGCTGGCCAGGTTCTGCCAGTGATTGGCTGAGTATTCACCATTAACTGAACAGATGTGGCAAAGTGTTGAATAACGTCAGTGATTTTAAACAGCATCTGAGACGGGAAAGACAAAGTTGGTGCAACTTGTGGCCCTTTGCCCAAATTTTCCATGTATCTTTAAACCTTTTAACTGTTGAGTCACTAAGACCTGCTCAGTGTGTCACGTACGTGTCACTTAACTGTGAAGAAAGATAACTATAATCAATGGCAAAGTGAGATAGATATTCTGATGAACTATTGACTCACTTGTAGTGATGTTTTAGAAGAAAGTACTGGGCCATTTTTATCTGCAAGATACGAGACTGGTAGGGTGTCTGTGGAGCAAGTGGGGCATTTAGAGCAGAGAGAGTGTGTGTCAGGGATGGTGTGGGGGGATAGATAGTGTTTGTGATGGGGTTGGGAAGAATCTGACCGAGATGGTGAGATTTCCATTGGAATTTCAGATTGACAATATTTTTTACTGCTTTTCTCTCTAACCCTTTTCCTCCTCCAACACTGATTAACCAGGATGGGAACGCCCCCCTGAATGACATCCAAGCAGTCATTAACAATGTGGAGCTTGATGTGTGGTGGAAGCTGCTGGCTACTCTTCCATGAGCGGCATCACCAATGCTATACCCAGAGATGGGTGGTGTAGTGGTAATGTCAGGGGACTAGGACTCTAGGGATGCTATGGCTCTGGGGAACATGGGTTCAAATCTGCCTATGGGAGCTTTTGGAATTTAATTCCAACCATTTTTATGAATTGCATTTATAAGTTAGTCTCAATGACGGTGACCATGAAACCATTGTCAACTGCCATTATAAAACCCATCTGGTTCACTAATGGCCTTTAGGGAAGGAAATCTTCCATCCATACCCGGTCTGGCCTACATGCGACTCCAGAACCACAGCAATGTGGTTGACTCTTAACTGTCCTCTAAAATGGCCTAGCAAGCCACTCAGTTCAAGGGGGGGTAATTAGGGATGGGCAATAAATGTTGGCATTGCCAGCGATGCTCACATCCCATGAAATAATAAATTCTTAACAATGTACAGAGGCTCCCTCCAGTTGGGCTAGCTGGGTAGCAGTGAAGAGTGGGAGCTCTAGCTGGTTTGCACTCCCCTCTCAGGTTAATTGCACCAACCTGGCTGAGATCAGGTGACTGGGTATAGGCTGGGGATCAGGCCTTCCTGTTCTGCTGTAGCTCTGCTACACATTGGATAAATTTCATGAGCATCTTCACTCAGTGAGGCTGGTTGCCATTCCTAGGGTCTGGAAAGATCACAGTGCCAAGGAGTGAAACTGTTGCCGGGTATTTATTCTGACCTGTACAGCTTTGATACAGATTCTTAACACCAGATCTTATGGTACAGTTGTATTAAGCATCTGTACCAAAGCCCTGTTTATTAGCAAACCTATCCACACAGGGAAGGAAAGGCCATTCACGCCCCTCAAATAAAATCTAAAAACAGCAATTGCTGGAAATACTCAGCAGGTCAGGCAGCATTTGCAGAGGGAGAAACAGCATTAACATTTCAGGAGAATGTCCATTTGTTAGAAACGTTAGAAGTTACAGACCAGAGGACAGAGAATTTAACTAGCACGCGGTAGAGGTTCAGGGTCACCGCTGCAGACTGAACAGAAATGTTCAGCAAAGCGACCACCCAATATGCATTTGGTCTCCTCGATGTAGAGGAGGCTATATCGAGAGCAGTGAGTACAGTACACTCTTCTTTGTTGGTGTGTTTTCAGTTTTGTCAACACAGAGAGGATGGAGACTGCGAAAACATCAAGAAAACAAACTGAAAGCAGTTAGGCTATGTTTATATTCTGGCAACATGGCATCACAAAAGGGGATTGTGGCCTTTACACAACAAGGCTGTGAAGGGCTTAAGTGGAGAGCTTGAGTGCCCATTGATGACTTGTTTTAACCGGAGCTTGCATATGTTTTTTTTTTGACATCCCTCATAAAATTTTTAGGAGGTTTTTTTTCTCCGAGTGAGGTGATGAATGACAGAGCTGGAGGAAGGCATTTTCCCCTTTCATCAGATACTTGAACTTTATTGTAAATTCACAGCCACTCTGCAACTCACTAGAAGCGAAGTGTAAAAGATTAATGCAGTGAAACACTGCTGGGAAGTTGTCAAGAATTTAATTTATAAGAGAAATAAGAATGACACTATGTTAAACTTCCCGTAATCTCCCCCTGGTAGGATATACAAGAAAATAATGACATTAACTATTGAGTCATAGATTACCAATCAAGCTATTGAACCTAGTCCGATTAGAATTTGACTCAGTAATAGCAGTCTGAGTCAGAGAGTTGTGGGTTCAAGTGCTACTGTAAAGGCTGAAGAGCATAATCTAGGCTGACATTTCAATGCATTACTAAAGGAGTACTGCACTGTAGGAGGTGTCATCTTTAAGATGAGACATTAATCCAAGGTCCCATTTTCTCTCACAGGTGGATGTAAAAGTTCCCATGGAACTGTTGAAGGAAGAGCAGGGCAATTGTCCCACCAACAGTTACCTCCTAACCAGCATCATGACAACAGATTATCTCTTCTTTAGTTCAGCTGCTGTTTGTGGGAGCTCGCCGTGCACACATGGGCTGTTGAATTTCCCTACACTAAACAGAACTTGCTTTTATATGACACCTTTCCCAACCTTAGAATGTCCAAAATGCTTTACAGCCAATGAAGTTTGTTTGAACCACAGTGAGTGTTGTTGATAACTGGGATAAATGGAACAGGGTGAGCAAAAGTAATTCAGCTCCCCTGTTAATTTACTGAGTTCTGATCTCACTTTTATTATAATACTCATGGCAAAACTGAGAATAACTTGAAAATCAAGGAATGTTGGAACATAGGAGTTTCTTTCTTACACTTCCCGATTTCACCCCTCCGCTCATCTGCTGCTGAAACCCTCATCCATGTTCTTGTTACCTCTAAACTCGATTATTCCAACTCACTCCAGGGTGCTCTGTCACACTCTACCCTCTGTAAATTTGAGGTCAACCTAAACCCTGCTGCCTGTGTCTTAACTCCCAGCAAGTCCCGTTCCCCTATCGACCCTGAGCACGCTGATGTACATTGGCTCATGGTCAAGCGATGTCTTGATTTTAAAGTTCTCATCCATGTTTTCAAGTCCCTCAGTGGCCGCGCTCCTCCCTATCTCTGTAGTGTCCTCCAGCCCTACAATCCTGTGAGATATCTGCAGTACTCTGTCCTATTTTGCATTCATGATTTTAATCGCACCACCACAGGTGGCCGTGCTTTCAGTTGCCGAGGCCCCAAGCTCTGGAATTCCCTCCCTACGCCTCTCCGCCTCTCTACCTCGCTTTTGTCCTTTAAGACACTCTTCAAAACCTATTTCTTTGACCAAGCTTTTGGTCATCTGACCTACTACCTCCTTATGTGGCTCGTTGTTTCATGATGCTCCTGTGAAGTGCCTTGGGACATTTCATTATATTAAAGGCCAAATAAATATAAGTTGTTGTTGTAGTGCACTGGAAGATGTGCAGCGCAAACTCCTGCGTCCCTTTTGGCTTGAAGGTGTAACTACAGCATGACAAGTTTACATGCTGTAGGTGTCAGGGGTTCTTTTCTGCCGGCTGCTGAACCTTTTTTTAGGGAAGGCCCGCCTCTCGGGCACTTGACAGGCTAGTGCCAGGTCGGCCCCGGGATCAAAGATGCTGGTGGCAGAAGTCCTGCCCACCAAGCGCTTCCGGCCAGTTAGAGGCTTGCGGCTGTATTGAGTGACAGCACCACTGGGGAGGCAGTGGTTGCTGCCGGTACTGCACCCACCCAAGGCCTTGTATCGTTGCCGGATCCCTGGCCACAGATGAGTGATGGCGAGAAGGGGTTCCTGGGGTGGGGAGCTGGCAGCATGGGCAGGGGGTGGCTTTCAACGGCCAGTTGCCTTGATCAGGCACCGTGCATTTTAAAGAGGAATCCCACCCCCCCCACCCCCCCACCCCCACTACCCCACCACCCCACTACATGTGTTTGCTTGTCATGCTCCCTGCTTGGCGGGCCTCCTATAGTTAAAACCAGCAGTGACAAGAAGAGGCACTGGAGTGGGTGTAAATTGCCCACTTAAGGGCTTCAATTGGCGGCAGAGTGGGAAGGCTATCCATGGGCCTTCCCATCATGGACTGAATTAGAGTGGAGATGGGAAGGCAGCAAGAGGCTCACCTGCCTCCCTCCTGCCCGATTAAATGCCCCCCGCCACCAAACTTGCCATGGGGAGGGCATTAACTTCTGCCTGTAGTTTTCATTATACAAATGAATTTATAATGGAGAGTTAACAAAGGGAAATGGTCTTAAGACACATATATTATAATAGGGTGGGGAGGCCTTGTGGCACATTGGGCAGCGTCCCTGCCTCTAGGCCAAAAGCTCCAGGTTCAAGCCCCGCTTCAGGACTTGATGGCCATAGACGAACATTCATAATGTGGCCAAACAAGTTGATTATCAGCCTGTAAATCCTTCCAATACACTGATGGCAGGCGATAAGTGCGGGTGAGTTTTCTGATCAGCCATACTGCAGGAGGCAACGGCAAACCACTGCAGTACTTTGCCGAGCATAACCATGGACCAGTCCAATGGAAATCCATGGTCGCCAATGCCCTCGAAGAGCATGGTACCTGAAAGGAAGAGGAATAGATGAGTAGATAAGTAAATCTTACATGCAGGTTCTTTTGACCCAGAATTGGACATTTATAAGCATTTGCTAATTTGCAAACTCCCTTAACCAATAGCAATTCGAATTGAACTGTGGATATGGCCATTTACACTTATGCTTTGTGAACTTAAGGGGACAGGCCTCACTAAACACAGCTGGGATAACACTCCCATATTTGCATGGTTTATTGCTCCCTTTATAAAGGCGTGTACCAATGTGCTCAACTGAGCAATGCAACAGAAGCCCCTCTTAGAAACAGTGAAAGTGCAACTGGCCAAAAACTAGCAGCTGTGGACAAAATTGGCGTTTTTGGGGGACCCCAAATAATGCCATGAAATGTGGAATTGACAGCTGGACGTAGCAACAGAAGTAAAAATCACTCATCGATTGGATTATCTCATTAAGGACAACCCATCAGTACACTGGAAATCAATCAGTCTCTGAAAAACCTTCTCGGCCATAAGAAGGAACATAATTATCAACCACATCCTCATTACCCCGATGTCAAGTGTGCAACAGTCACCTGTCATGAACATTTCCCTTAAGTCAGTTCTGACCACTTCAGGCAGCGAGACACTGCACTGAATAATGATAGCACTATTCCTATCGACTCTTGATTGTAGTTACTAAACACATTGACTGCTACAATGATGGCAAACACTGGGAAACAATCCTTTCATGTGGGAATCAGCTTTTCCTTTTTATGTTTTGATAAGAGCGTGGTATGTTTACATAACACAGGCCGTGAAAACTCTGGAGATAGGCTGACAAGTTTGGCACAGCATACTGAGGAGATCTTACATTCCTATCTGCAGTTAGCTGGACGCTATCAGGGAGCATGGCCAGCATTAATTTACTGTACTAGACTCTTACAGTTTGCTGGCAATACAACAACTTCTGCACTTTTTTCTATGCTTCACCCTTGAACATCATCCTCAAAGCAACCTTAACTGCTTCCCCTTTGGAGTTGTAAAGATGACACTTAAAAAATCCCTTAACTTATTACTTCATGTGAATAATTGTTAGGAATGCCTTTTAATTCTTTCCCCACTTTTCTTCCCTTCTGCCCTGTAGATGCTGGGCCACAGCTTATATGGCTATGGGCTATCCTTTAGTGCCTTGCTTACCTAGAATGAGGAAGGCGCCAGGATGTGGAGAGGTTGAGGCACCTTTCCAACACCAAATGGGAACCTGCTGTTAAGGTTAAAAGCAAAATACTGCAGATGCTGGAAATTTGAAACAAAAACAGAAAATGCTGGAAAAACTCAGCAGGTCTGGCAGCATCTGTGGAGAGAGAAACGGAGTTAATGTTTCGAGTCCGTATGACCCTTCTTCTGGGAAGAGTCATACAGACTCAAAACATTAACTCTGTTTCTCTCTCCACAGTTGCTGCTAGACCTGCTGAGTTTTTCCAGCATTTTCTGTTCTTGCTGCTGTTAAGGTTGCTTTGTGGATGAATTTCAAGGATGAACAGTATCTGAAAGGAAGCGATATCAGCACATGAGGGAGAAAGGATTCGGAGGATATGTTGATAGGGTGAGATAAAGCAAATAGAGTAGGAGGAGGCTTGTGTGGAGCATCAACAACATAGATGGGCTGAATGGCCTGTTTCTGTGCTGTAAATTCTATATATTTTAACAAATGTCGTTCATGGCAGGTGAAGCGAGAAGTCAGTGACTGTAAAGCACTTTAGAAAATTAAGAGGTTGTGAAAGGTGCGATATAAATGCATTTTTTTGATCGTGAACGGTGACCTGTCTCCTCTGCAGCTGCACTTGGGAATGTAAAGAGGTAAACTTCCGATGAGCGATAGATCTCGTGGCTTAATTGGTCCCATGTCTGGTAGGTTTCTGCTGGTGTCAGGCGGAAGTACAGAAAAGGGCGGGACAGCGCCCTGGGGTCCACATAGTGCCACCCTCTTGGGGATCTGAACTGCCTGATTATGATTCACTCTTGCCTCTGAATCAGAAGATTTTTGGTTCATGCCCACGCTGTGCATCCACTTCAGTGCCGTACTGAAGAAGTGCTGCATTGCCTGAGGAGTCAACTTGTTTGATGACATTAAACCCTATCTGCTTATTCAGGTAATTGTTTAAAAAAAAATCCCATAATATTACTTGACAATGTAGGTGAAGTCCTCCAGCTGTCTCGGCCAACATTGTTCCCTCAAGCTGTGTTGTCGTTAGCTATCCGTTTGTCTCATTTGCTGCTTTCTGTCTGCAAATTGCCCATCACATGTCCTATAGAACAATAGTGACTACACTTCAAATGTAATTAATTAGCTGTGTGCACTTTGGAGAAGCACTGAGGACATGAAAAGCACTATAGAAATGCAAGTTTTTCTTTTTTGGTGAATTATCTTACAATACAGATTACCTTAGGTGGAGAGGAGTTTGCATATTTAAGCTTTTTGTTCTCACTGTCCATTCACCAAGCACTCTGTCTATGTGACCATTTGTAAAGAAGAGAGAGCTTGCTGTCATTCAGACGAGATTGTTGCATCTCCCGTGACATTATATCTGGGTCACCTCCTTCCAGGTTCTTTGCTTTTTTTCTAAATTTATTCTCAGCGCCTTGCCAATATTTATTCCTCATTGAGCATTACACTTCAAAAACTGCTTCATTGACAGTAAAGCACTTTGAGACATCCGGTGGCTGTGAAAAGCACTATATAAATGCAAGTCTTTCTTTCTTTGCAAGGTCAGTGGTCCCTTTCAGTCCTGCATAAGCACGTAATAAGATTTTGCAGCCAGTACTGAGCATGCATCAACCAGAAGGCCTTCTCTGAATGAGCAGGAGTGGCTGCAAAGACGTGCTACTACTGTAAATGTATGCAAGTATTTTCCTGCATAGATATTGTACTTATAACTTTCCAATAAATACTGTGATCATTCATTTGAGAAACCTGAGTGAAAACCAAGAGCTCTCGTGTAGGGCATCAAGAGCAACAACGGCTCGTTAAATCAGGTAGTAGTGAGAAAGTGATATCAAAGCTTCAAGACTGTAAAAATAAACTTGCATTCGTATAGCACCTTTCATGACCTCAGGGCACCCAAAAGTGCTTTACAGCCAATGCAGTGCTTTCGAAGCAAAGTCCGTACAGAGACACACAGCTTCAAAAGCACTTCATTGGCTGTAAGGCATTTTGCGACATCCTGATGGTGTGAAAGGCGCTATATAAATGCAAATTCTTGCTTTCTCTTTTCTTCAGTGGTGCCAAGAACTGATAGTCACCCACACTGCCCCCAAATTGTAGGAAATGTCAAGGAGAAGCAATAAACAATTTGGAGAGTGTGGAGCAGTTCTCTAGAAACAAAATGAATTTGGTATAATTCGTGTACATCAGGCAATGACTTGCTTCTATGGGTTAGACATTAAATTTTGAATACATGACACATTTGGAGGGAGCAGCCAATGCTCACATCTGACGTGTTTGACAAGAAAATGATGATAATTGGCGTCTATAATATGCGGACAATTGCATGCAATGAAGTGACAGAAGGTGGGACTGACACTTCTGTTTCAAGAAGGTGTCACTGTCGAATAAAATTTGAATGGGAAATCCAGAGAAAGAATTGGGACTTGGAAGAGAGCTGGGATGAAAGGTGAGATGACAATGAGCAAGATTCATTGTGCTGTAGCTTAAGAGTGGGGCCACTGTTTCTTTATAGCCTGGTGTCAGTGTTAGGGACAGTGAGAATAACCCCCAAATTGGGCTAACAATAAAACATCTCCACATTGTGCTACATTTGGTGGGCGAGGGTAGCATTTCACAGAAGCTCCATGTGTTTTTTTTTCATGGTTAGTGGCTAACCATTGAGAATGAATCTATATCAGAGGATGTTGCAGTGATGGACAAGCTTATAACTAATGGCTTGTTTTGAGATGGCTTGCTTCGTTGATTTTTTTTTTTTTTTGTAAAAATATACTTTATTCATAAAAATCTTCAATCACATTCAAAACCATTTCAAAAACAACATTACAAGGGTACAATCCAGGTTAAACTTTTACAAAATGTATCACCAGGTGCATCAGTACAAACAATATTACAGTCATTTACAGCCTTTCATTTTGATCTGTACAGCCCGAGGGGCTCTAAACAGTTCCCAGTCTCTCGGTGCGCTGTGGTAGAAAGGTCTTAGACAGCGACCCTTCCCCATTGCGCCTTTGCGGCAGCTGCCCCAAGCTTTAGTGCGTCCCTCAGCACGTAGTCCTGGACTTTGGATTGTGCCAGTCCGCAACAATTGGTCGGGGACAACTCTTTGTGCTGGAAGACCAACAAGTTTCGGGCAGACCAAAGCGCGTCTTTCACCGAGTTGATGATCCTCCAGCTGCAGTTGATGTTTGTCTCGGTGTGTGTCCCTGGGAACAGCCCGTAGAGCACAGAGTCCTGTGTCACAGAACTGCTCGGGATGAACCTCGACAGCAACCACTGCATCTCTCTCCAGACTTTCTTTGCAAAGGCACAATCCACAAGGAGGTGAACAACGGTCTCTTCCCCACCACAGCCACCTCGAGGGCATCGTGCAGAGGGGGTGAGACTCCTGGCGTGTAGGAAGGATCTGACGGGGAGGGCCTTTCTCACCACCAGCCAAGCTACGTCTTGGTGCTTGTTGGAAAGTTCTGGCGATGAGGCATTCTGCCAAATGACTTTGACAGTCTGCTCGGGGAACCATCCCACAGGGTCCACCCTCTCCTTATCCCTCAGGGCCTCTAGGACGTTACGTGCTGACCACTGCCTGATGGACTTGTGGTCAAAGGTGTTTTTCTGCATAAATTTTTCCACCAGGGACAGGTGGTACGGCACGGTCCAACTACTTGGAGCGTTCCGCGGCAGCGTGGCCAGACCCATCCTTCGCAACACCGGGGACAGGTAGAACCTCAGCACGTAGTGACACTTGGTGTTTGCGTAGTGAGGGTCTACGCACCGCTTGATGCAGCCGCACACAAAGGTGGCCATCAGTATGAGGGCGATGTTGGGCACGTTTTTTCCCCCTTTATCTAGAGGCTTGTACATCGCGTCCCTGCAGACACGATCCATTTTCGACCTCCAGATAAAGCGGAAGATGGCTCGAGTGATCGCCATCGCGCAGGAGTGTGGAATGGGCCAGACCTGCGCCACGTACAGCAACAGCGAGAGTACCTCACACCTGATGACCAGGTTCTTACCCGCAATGGAGAGGGAGCGTCGCTCCCACATGCCCAGTTTCCTTTTCACCATAGCCACTCGCTCCTTCCAGTTTCTAACGCATGCCCCGGTCCCTCCGAACCATATCCCCAGCACCTTCAGGCCGTCAGCCCTGACAGTGAAGGGGACAAAGGATCGGTCAGCCCACTTCCCAAAGAACATGGCCTCGCTCTTCCCACGATTTACCTTGGCTCCCGAGGCCAGTTCGAACTGGTCGCAGACGTGCATCAGTCTGCGCACCGACAGCGGATCCGAGCAGAAGACGGCGACGTCGTCCATGTACAGGGAGGCTTTTACCTGAGTGCCTCCACTGCCTGGGATCGTCACTCCTCTTATGCCCGGATCCTTCCTGATGGACTCGGCAAAGGGTTCTATGCAGCACACAAAAAGGACAGGCGAGAGAGGGCAGCCCTGCCTGACTCCAGATTTAATCGGAAAGCTATCTGTTTCCCACCCATTGATTGAGACTGCGCTACTGATGTTAGTGTAGAGCAGTTGGATCCAATTTCGAATTCCCTCCCCAAACCCCATTTTGGAGAGCACATCCCCCATGTAGGTGTGCGATATTCTGTCAAAGGCCTTCTCCTGATCCAAGCTGATGAGGCAGGTATCCACACCCCTGTCCTGTACATAGGCAATCGTATCCCTGAGCAGCGCCAGGCTGTCAGAGATCTTCCTGCCTGGCACAGAGCAGGTCTGGTCAGGGTGAATCACCAATTCCAGAGCGGATTTGACCCGGTTGGCGATGACCTTGGACAGAATCTTATAGTCCATATTCAACAGTGAAATGGGTCGCCAATTTCTAATTTCCTCCCTTTCCCCCTTGTGCTTGTAGATGAGGGTGATGATGCCTTTCCTCATGGATTCTGACATGCTGCCGGCCAGGAGCATACTCTCGTACACTTCTAGCAGGTCTGGGCCGATCAAGTCCCACAGAGCCGAATACAACTCCGCCGGCAGGCCGTCGCTTCCGGGGGTTCTACTCTTCTCGAAGGACTCGAGGGCCTTAGTCAGTTCGTCAGGGGTTAGCGGTTTGTCTAGGCTCTCCCGAGTACTGTGGTCTAGGACCTCCGTGATAGAGGACAGGAAGGACTGGGAGGCCGTGCTGTCCGTGGGCTTCACGTCATACAGTCCGGCATAAAAGGATTTGCTGATCCTCAGAATGTCGGACCGTGATGACTTTACTGAGCCGTCTTCTTCCTTCAGGCTGCTGATCACAGAGCGCTCTCTGTGTACCTTTTGGAAGAAGAAACGTGAGCACGTCTCATCCTGCTCCACGGAGCGGACTCTGGAACGGAAGATGATCTTGGAGGCCTCCGAGGCAAAGTGCGAGGCTTGCTGGCCCTTCACCTCTTGGAGCTCCTCCTTGACATCGACCCCCATCGACCGCAGCCGGAGCAGATTCTGCATCTTTTCCTGGAGTCGGGACATTTCCCTCTGTTCCTTTCTAGCTTTCTGGGTGCCTTTGAGGATGAAAAACCTCTTGATGCTTCCCTTGATCACTTCCCACCAGTGTGTCAGGGACTCAAAGAGGGGTTTCACGGTTCTCCAACCTTTGTAATCCCTCTTGAGCTCCTCAATGTTCTCTGGGGTCAGCAGTTGCACATTTAGCTTCCATGCCCCCCTGCCCACCCTCAGGTCTTCCTCCAAGTGGCAGTCCGCCAGTAGGAGGCAGTGGTCAGAGAAGAACACCGGCTTGACCTCGGTGGATCTGACTGTGAATGCACGGGACACAAACAGGAAGTCTATCCTGGAACGAATGGACCCGTCTGGCCGCGACCAGGTGTATCTACGCTGCGCTCCGTCTGCAGGGTTGCTGAAGACGTCGTGCAGCTTGGCATCCTTAACTGTTTCCATCAGGGATCTGGACGTAGCGTCCAATCTGCTTCCGGCCCTGCCGGATCGTCCAGCCGCATCGATGATGCAGTTGAAGTCCCCGCCCAGAATGACCGGCCTGGAGGTCGCCAGCAGCAGTGGGAGCTGCTGAAAAACCTCCAGCCGCTCAGCCCCTTGTGCCGGGCCGTACACGTTAATTAACCGGAGTGGAGCGTTCTTGTACATTACGTCTGCTACCAGGAGTCGCCCGCCCACCACCTCCTTGACCTCGGAGACGGTGAAGTTGCCTCCCCGCAGCAGAATACCCAGGCCGGAGGAACGAGAGTCGTTTCCGCCCGACCAGATCGATGGCCCGTGGGACCACCATCGTGACCATTGCCTGTAGGAGCTGAGGTGCGGTATCGCACACTCCTGCAGAAACAACAGGTCAGCTTTGACCTTGGCAAGATAGTCCAAGGTCGCAACACATCGCGTAGTAGATTTAATGCTACGCACATTTATGGATACAATCTTTAAACCCATATTAAAGCATTTATTCTCCTACCAAACCCACTGTCTCTGAGAGTCCCAGACCTTTAGTCTGCTCCTTCATACCCGTAGTGAGCTCAAATTCCTTCACTTTGGATGGGCTGAGGTAGATCTCCTTGGCCGTGTTCTGCTCCAGTGGCATCTGGAGGTTCACGTAGTGAGCGGATTTTGAGATGACCTTTGCTGGAGAAGCTTCTCCAAAACTCACCCCCTCTGGGGGGTTGCTGTTCCCGGCTTCCTGGAGCTGGGGTGCGATGATTGCCTCACTGCTCCCAGATTCCAGGGGCTGTGGTGCACTGGCCTCCTCAGGTTGCAGGCCAAGTTGGGGTGCGCTGGTCTCCTTGTTGTCTCCAATTTTCTGGAGCTCGGGTGTCTCGTCCTCCAACGCCCTGGAGCTTTGCCGCCTCTTCTGTCGGTGCCGCTCTGGCACTTCCTCATCCGAAGAGCTGCTGCCCTTGTCATCCGTGTCGGATGGGAGACGCCTCTTGCCGCTTCTCTGGGAAACGCCTTTGCTTCTTCTTCGCTCCCTCTTACTTTTCTTGTTCTTCACCGTCCGCCACTCCCCCTGCTGCTTTTCCACTGCTGCCTCCTCCTCCATTGATTCGCTGTCCTGAGGACTGGAAGGTTCAGGGGGTAGTGCTGTTGATTGGCTCTCTGTTGCCTCAATCTCTTTCTCCACCTTGTCTCTCTCTGTGTCCTCCTTTGTCCCGTTGAGCTCCCTGGGGGCCTTGGTGGTTGGAGTGACACGGAACATTTCTTCTGCTTCCCCGTGGTCGGCTTTGGCTGCCTGTGCGTAAGTACGGCAGCGTTTGGGGCAGGTCCTGTAGAGGTGACTTGCCTCGCCACACAGGTTGCAGCACTTGGCCTGTTTGCAGTCTTTTGTCTGGTGCCCTTCCTGTTTGCAGATCTTGCAGAGGGAGGCGCTGCAGTTGGCCGCCACATGACCAGCCTTGCCGCATGAGCGACAATGCTTGGGTTGCCCAGCGTAGACCAGGTAGCCACGGTTTCCCCCGATAGCGAAACTGGAAGGAGGGTGGAAAATGGCTCCCTTACCATCGGTCTTTAGCGTGACCTTAAACAGGCGTTTGCCTGTCCAGATCCCCAAGTCGTCTCGAATCTCGGTGCCGCTCCCCACCTTATCGAAGTACCTGGTGAGGAAGGTGACCACGTCGGCGACAGGGACGAAGGGGTTGTACACATGCACCATCACCTCACGTTCCCGTTGCAACGGCAGAGAGAAGTGCGGCTCCGCCGTCAGGATCTTCATCTCCGGCAGGTCTCTCTTCTCCTCGAACACCCTCAGGAGCCGGACGCAGTCTGCCACTTGCTTGAACGTGACGTCAAAATAACCACCTTTGCGGGAGTCGTGCAGGGTGAAGATCTCCGTAGCTTGGAAGCCGCACGCCTTCAACAGGATCCTCCTGGTGAAGAAGCCCCGATCCATAGGTGATCCTCCTTCTTCGCTGTGGTTCACCGTGACTCGGACGGTGATAGGTAACCCACGGTATGAATTCGGATTGCGATTGGTTATCGCCCTTCCATCCCAACCTTGCCTTGGCAGGACCATGGTGTCGCCCCTGCAACACTACACTTGATCTTAGCCAAAAGGCCGAGAAGCTTGCTTCGTTGATAAACAAACTCGATTACGCTTGCAGTGGTTAAGATACTTGCTTTGTAGATTGTGGCTACTGACTCCTGTTGGCTCGGTTGCCACATTGCAGTCAATTTTAACTTGTAAGAAAAGGTGACATTTTGGCTCATCTTGCCCACTGGACAGGAAGGTAGTTAGCAAGGTGCTGATTGCTTAACCCGTTCCAATCCTAACCACTGTTGACACTAATTTACTGGCGGAAATCACAAATTTATGCAAATTGGTGCTTCTCACACCCAATGGGACACCGATGCTCTCTCACTGGAGCCTAACAGGGGAAAATCAGCCACTGTAGCTTTTCCATCAGGCAGACGCAGATGGTCTGAAGACAGAAGAGGCCCTTCAGGTTAGAGCAAAATGTTCCTTTGTGGACAAGGAAAAGAAGGTGTTCTCTTCCGGGCCCAACAAGGAACATCAGGATTTGCCCTGCCACCAATTTCCCACGTGTGAGTGTAAAAATCAGAGCTGGACCTTGCAGTGGGGAAATGAGGAAACATTTGTGCACACAAGGGCTGGTAGAATTTTGGATCCCTTCCTTCTGCAAGCGGCAGCTGGTGATAGCTCCTTATTAATTTTGAGTCTGAGATTGATAAATTTTTGTTATCCAAAAGTATTAAGGGATGTCGGATAAAGTTGGGTCTCCTCCTGTTCCTATGCTCCAAGGTGTGCTACTCTAAAATATTGAAGTGACTGCTCTCTAATTGAAACTGTTTGGAAACTCAATGGCCCATAACTTCCAATCTCATGGGCAGCATAACTGGGGGGTACCCCAAAGGTGCGATGGGGAACCCCTCCACCTGTAGCACCCCACCTCGCCCCAGATGTTCCCAGCTACAATTTGCTAGGCAGCTGCCCTGAAAGTTCAAACTTCCGAAGGGTAATTTCCCTGCAATGGGAACTATCCAAAGATGTGATTTAAATGGCAAACTTCAGATGGTCCCAACTCTCTTACAGTAATAGTTACCCAGAAACTTTTAGAAGAATTAAAACCGCTCCTAACCCTGCGTAACTATTGCACTGACCTCCACCGACACCCCACTGGAGATCCAATTATCCCCCACCCCTCCACGAAATGCCTCTAAACCTCCACGGGACGCCCCACACCCCACCAACTCCTTGTGCGACTCCCTTCCCAAACCCCTCTGACCTCTCACGGGACGCCCTGACAACTTGCCATCCCCCAATAGCCCCCAACTCACCCTCTTCTACGGCCCCCCAACTACGCCCCCAACTCACCCAACTACTCAGCGACCCCCCTCCCTCCGTCATGGGACACACTGACCCCGCCCCTGACCTGAATGGAACATCCCCGGCTACAACCCGCCCCCAACTATGCCCCCGACGACTACAACCCCCCCCACCCTGCCCCCGGACTACCCCACACCATTCCCCTCCCAACCACCTCCCTGAACGTGTCTCACAGGATGCGCTAACCCCGCCCCTGACCTGAATGGGATACCCTGACTACAATCCACCCCCAACTACATTCCCCCCACTGACTACCTGACTAGTTGCTATGGCCCCTCCGACTACGGCGCCCTGACTATGCCCCCTCCCCCGAATATGACCCCCTGACTGTGACCCCCCCCCAACTGCACCCCTTCCCCTGTCTATGCCCCCTCCCCCAACTGCATCCCTGCCCTCAACAACGACGCCCTTGACCACGCCTCCCCGATTATAACCCCCCACACTACCCCCAGCTACACCCCCTCCCTGACTTGCCCCACCCAACTACGTCCCACCCGACTACACCCCACCTGACTACGCCCCCTCCCCTGAATACGCCCCCTCCCCTGAATAAATCCTCTTCCCCCTCTACGTCCTCCCCCGACTACACTCCCCGCACAAACTCCGCACCCCTGACTACGCCACTCCCTAACTAACTATGTGTCTCCGACTATACCCCCCAGCTACACCCCACTGAATCACCCGACCTCAGCGCCCCCGTCCCCCCAGAACGCCCAAAACCCCACCCCCCGCCGGCAAACCGCCCACCCAACCACCCCGCCCACTGAACACCCGAGGGAGTCTTGCAATCAGAAACTATATTACGAAGAAGTTAATCCAGTTTGACTCCAGAGTGCTTTCTTTCAGTTATAATTTAAATGAATATTGTTTAACTAACAAGCATTGGAGAAATAATCGCGGAAGTTAATTCATAGTGGTTAGTGAAGCTGGCAGCACGCAGGACTGAACTAAATGCCAATAAATACTGTCATTAACCTGAAATACTTCATTTTAATGATGTATGTCAATCCTGCTCACTTAGGCTGCCAATTTCCCCTCCCAGTCTGTTTTCCCCCTTTGTGCCACCTGCTCTTGCTGTTTTAACAGAAATATCTTTTACAAAAAACAAACTTGAATAAAATTGGAATCGCTTTTCCCCTTTTCCTCCCTCACTTCCTCACTCATGATAAGAACACAGCCGACAGGCACCCACCGGCAACGACATAGCACCTCAGCTGAGCGATGGCGATTAGCGGCAGGCTCTTTGACTGCAAAGGGCGTCACCGTCATACCCGACCCGATTATCACCCAACGAGCAGAGTAACTGGCAAGAGAGAAAGGGAGATAGCCCCGAACAGGACCTAAAATTGGATATTAAACGTGTACTCTCTTATTGTTTCTAACCTCCCCTGGTACATGTGATATTTCGTCGTCTTATTTCAGAGCAGGCTAAAAGCCAAAAGTGACATCCTGGGTGGAACTTTACCCGTCTGAAAGATAACCGAGGGGTCGGGTCAGTTCCAGGTCCTGCCCTGCACTGGTCGGTATTCAGCGCAATCTTAGGGGAGGCTGCCTCCAAATTTTCTGATCGGAGGGCCTGCAGCTTTGGCAGGGGATGGCACTCCCACTGGCTGAAATAGGCGCTGCCCACTGTCGGAGGGGGAACCCCGAGAGCGCCTCCATCTTGATGCCACCTCTGAAGAGGTTTTCCACTTGTTTAATAATGAACTGTGGCCACGGCTGCCAGACCAGCACGGTGGAGGGGAAACCTCGCCACAGGATGGCCTCCCGCCTCACTATCTACCACCCGGTGACCCATGTGCCTCTGGTGGGCCGTTAAGTGTGGAAAGCTTCGAGGGTTCGCTGTCTGGCCACACGCAAGCCGTCTCCAGGCATCTGGGAGGGCCCTTGCTGCTTCCACCCATTGGCTGCAAGTGGGAACCTGTCTTCCCACCGACCTGATGCCAGGGGTGAATCTGGGACAGTCCCGGAATTTGGCTTTCAATCCCATGTCCCGGGCCTGCGCTTCCTGGGACACCATTTGTCCCGGATTTATTTTAGGTCTGAATCTTTTGTGCTGCTCTGCATGTACTGACCCGAGCCTGCACAGCCATGACCGAGCATTGGCCGGCACTCTGCTCTGAGAGTTGCTTGGCTTCAGCAGCTGGTGACCTAGGTTGGGGCTGCATGGTGTCCAGCAGATGCCTGGGGTTGCGAGGGGTGGGGTGGGGGGTGGTCCCAGCTGGCGGCAGCAACCTCAGACCTGATTTGGGTTGGTTCCAAAGTGGGGTCAGGCGGCAGGGGCAGTATGTGGCCCGAGTCCAGGCACAAACTGACCCCCTCCCCTGCTCCTGCTGCTATGGTCATGGCAGCCGCTCCCCACTGCCCACACCTACGGTCCTTGAAGCACCATCCCCTACCAGCAACCCCCGACATCCCATTCCTATGTTCCAAGCAGTATCTCCCTCCCTCAGTGGTCATGCTGGCTTGGGTAGGGTCTCTCCAGTAGCATAGAAATTAGCATTGGCAATAGCAGTGCATGAAGCTCAACTCTGAGGTGACGTTGCTCTGTTTGCTATTTTAGTCTAAATGTTAATTCACTTAAAACAAACAGGTACTAAAATAGCAAAGGATTGTTGTACAAGTATGTTAACATTGACCATAATCAGTTCTGACCTATCGTTAAGCAGTAACTCAATATTGTGATGATTCAATGCAATATTTTTGACTGTTTTGTTCGTGAGAAACAGTTAAAAGAAAAATATTGATAACGCACTATTAGGTTGCACAATCACTTTTAACACGATGGGCTAGGTTTTTTAAATGACCACACAGACCTTTAAAAATGGCGGATGGGACATGGATGCGGAAGGCCTGCCCCCATTTCCGACTGATCCAATTTTTGCCAGTAGGGATGAGGAGGCAGGGTGTGACTAGCACTGGAGGGAAACCCAAATTCAGCAGGGCCACTTGAACTCAGTGCTGACTTCAAACAAACACCATTCTGGCTGTTACAAGGACCTTAATCCATAGTGTTGGAGTCACAAGTTGATGGAGTAGACGTAAACACTCTTGAAGGTCTGTATAACTGTCATGATCTGAAGTTTTTTAAAAATTCCACGCTCTTTAAACATGAAATAACAGGCTGCATCTATCGGTGAGAGTTTAGAAAAAAAACCCCTCTGCTCTACTGCTTCAATTGACAGGCCATCTGGTATAGGTTAAAAAAAAGTAGCATTTGGTCATGCAGTATCAATAGAGCTCTTTGTTTACATTTTCCCCACAGTTAGCATTATCTCATTATGAATGCTCGGATGAGCCTCAAAAGCTACAATGATCTCAGCAGGGGACTTTAAGTTCGATTAAAATTTAAAGGCCGGAATTTTCCAGCAAGCCCCTCCCAACCCCCTCGCCGTGGCAGGTTCCCCCGTGGTGGGGCTGGCAAGCCATTGAAATTCACATCGGCGGGACCGGAAGATCCTGCTGGCATGAGCTACTGGAAAATTCTGTACAAAAAGTCTATTAAAGGACTCACTGTCTTTGAGGTGGGATCTGAATAGAAATGTGTTTATTTTTATAAGAGGTTAACTACCTGAGGAGATTTAAAAGCTTTGAATCTCTCTTTATGAATGGGAGCTGTACTAGATAGAAGTTTTCTTTTCATCTCCACATTGCTGCTGAGGTCTGCCTCTTTTGGATACTGGGCAAGTGGCTATCATGGTGGATTGGAGGGTATGAGGGGCCATGTAGGGTGGTTGGGAACATGAGTTGATAAGGGTAGTCTGAAGGGCCATTGGGGTGGGTGGGGAGGTGCGAGTTGGCATGGAGGGTAGGAGAGGGTGGTGAGGAGTGAGGGCCTAAAAACTTCTAAAGTAACTGGCACAATGCCCCAGAGAACTAAAGTGGGCCTTCTAACCAGCGTGGGCCTGTACTCATCTGCCCCTGTGGTAGCCAATGCTGTGCCTCTGGGATGAACGAGCCCGACTATATCCTGCACCCGACACCATCGCCCCTGCCCATCCTGGGAGCGAAAATTGTGCGTTCGGTGTCCTTTTCAACAAGGTGGAAATTTTCCACTTTGACTACCTGTGTCGGAAGCCAAAATCTGGCCCGTTGGATCATTAGATGTCCGTCTTAACAACAATAACTGAAAATCTTATGTTCAGTTGATTCCCTCTTATAAAATCTCTTTTGAGGGGAATAATTCTGTTTTTTTTAAGTTTCTGAAGAGTTGCTCAGAAGATTCACCCCCACCTTAAAATGACATTCCCACAAAGCCTCATAAAACGATGCTCATAATGTCCTTCTGATGACTGACTGTTAATGAAGAGATTGCGAGAAACATATGGAACTAATTGAGCATATCTCAGTATCTAAAGCACGGTGTGGAGAATGCAGACTTTAACCTCTTATAATTTGTTGACTGGATTCAGTGACACTTTCCACAGTCTTAAAACATAGGGTTGGTGGCTATTTAATACAAAGAAAAAATATTTAATAGGCTTTACAATGAACAGTTGGACCTCTAAAGTTTCATTTGAATCCAATCTCCAATTGATTTATTTTTAAATCAGAAAAACTAAACGGTTAATCAATGTAGCCTTGCTGAGAGCAGTAATATGCTTTAATTGGTGTAGTGCTGCTGATATTACAATTCAGTGATTAAAAAGACATTACTGCATTATGGATCATCTAAGGTCTAGTATTGACTAAGTTAAGTACGTGTCACAATGTTATTGGCTGTAGACACTCAGTAAACTGCATCGGAACTCTTGGCTAGTTCTGACTGCGTTCAGCTTGGGTAGGGTTCGTGTCACAACTATTCAGTCCTGATTAGGGTTGCCAGCTCTGGCCTGGTGTATTCCTGGAGGTTACATGATGTGATCTGTTGTCGGGCACCACCACCCACCCCCATATTTACCCCACTCGGTTGAACAGCCTCTATTCTCCAATGTTCGATATTTTTATATCTAATAAACAGAAGTGTTGAAAGAAAATGAATAAAGAAAGCAAGCCTTGCATCCTATCGAGCCTTTTACAGCCACCAAATGTCTCATAGTATTTTACAGCCAATGAAGTGTTTTTTAAAGTGTAGTCACTGTTGTAATGTAGTAAACATTGCAACCGACTTATGCACAGCAAACTCCCACAAACAGCAACGTGATAATGAGCAGTTAATCTGTTTCTTTTGTGATGTTGGTTGAGGGATAAATGTTGGTCAGAACACCGGGGATAACTCCCCTGTTTTTCTTCGAAATAGTACCATGGGATCTTTTACATTCACCCAAGACGGCAGATTTAATGTCTCATTCAAAAAAAAAAGTACCTCCAACAGTGCAGGGGTCCCTCGATACTGCACTGGTGTGGAAAAAAAATGCACACCGTTTTTTTTGTAATGTCCCTATTATTTTCCGGCAGTGATTTTTCGCAGCAGTGCTGAGGCGATTAATCTTTAATTGCCGGAGACTCCAGAAAATTCCTGGAGGGTTGGCAATCCGGGTTTTGGCACTGAATTGGACACAGCTGAATTCTAGAGCGCCAGCTGGAATGCCAAGTCCTTTCAAAGTAGGGGCAGCATCTGTCACAGTTTCCTTGTTTCAGATACTGCAGTTTCCTGTTGTACAAGAGTCCTTCAACCACCCAGAAATTGCTGGGGGAATAACGGTACCCACCATTGTCACCACGTAAATAAACCCAGCAACGTGTGGCCAGGATGAGATATGCAACAAGTTCCGATCCATTGTAGATTGCTGGACGGTTGTCGCCGCTCCTTAGCCTTTCCAAAACCAAACAAGTTACCATCTCACTGTGAGCCTCCCCATTGTGTGTTGTCGGTTAATTGTTGGGTCTGCAGCATTGATACAAATGAATCTCATCGTAGCCATATAGGGCTGCTAACTCATGTCATAAGGTCTGTGTTAATGATGTGACTTATGGTCCTAAAGAAACTCAACCTTGAAGGCCCAGCAAGAAAATGCAGGGAGTAGAGCAGCACTTCCCAAACTATTTTCCAGCATGGTGCCATTTTAACACTTGAAAATTAATGTGGCCCCAGATGTCAACAAAAACAAAACAATTAGGTTGCTTAATAACATTCAGTGTAAAATTATTAAAGTTCGCATGTTAGAGGTCAACATTATCATACTTCAGATAAATAAGAAAATCTGTGTTTTTAAAGTACTTTGTAAAAGTGTTATTATTTTATGTACTCATCAATCCAATACCCCACTCTAGCTCATGGACCGTGGCCAGGAAGCAGCAGAAGTGTAGATTGAGGATCCTGAGGTGGCTGATGTTTGAGCCTAGGTCATTCCGCAGCCCCATGATGATGGGGTTGGGCTCAGTCAGGCCATGCAGCTCAGCAGGGTGGCAATTCCATCAGGTTCATGGTCGGGGCCAGGCTTTATGAGGAAGATGGAGTGCTTCTGAGCAGGCATATCACATAACATGCTACAGTTACTGGCCACTGAGGTTTTAGCCGAGCTCTTCAGATTCCTCGGTGACAGAAGACTCCGCAAAGTGGCCCGGAGAGCGAGCCCGAGAGACGAGCAGGGTTAGGGCAGGTCCAGAGGCTGCCTGGGCCTTGATGTGGGTACAGGACACAGTCTCAGAGGAGGGGAAACTCACAACCCCATTTGCTGTTCCTGCAACACCAATGGACCAATGGGGTTTTCGCTTGGGAAACACAGCAGTAGAGCGTTCCTGAGTTTTTAAGTTTCAGTTTATTTTCTTATTTTTCCTTCCTGCCTTTGTTCTCTTAACCCACTTTCTCTCCCTCTCTTTATTTCTCCTTATCTAATTTGACTCATTCACCCTGTTTTTTTCCCTCGGCCAATTGCTCTGTCCCTTTATCCTTCAATTTCATCAATATGGAGATAGATAGACCATTGGACCCGATCATCAGAAAGTCACCGATGCTCTGTTGACCTTGTGTTATCAATTTGCAATACTATTTATACAAGCTGAAGGGTGGAGTTTGCTGTGTGATGCCGTCCTCCTCAGTTTGTGGGCTACTGCTGTTGTATTCACTGAATTGTTGCGGAAAACAGTCAAACTGGAAAACCACAAATATTCCAGTTGACAGATTAGCAGTGATAATTGGGGTGATGGGGAAGAGGGAGGGAGGCGTTAGTCAATGCTTTAAATGGGTGTAGTCGAACGCTTGTACCACGTGAACGCATCACAGCGCGGAGGCCCAACTGATTTTCTCTTGATGTTTCCAGAGCACAAAAACGCTTACACTAAAGTGACCCCAGTTAATATACATTTACTGGATTAACGGGAAAAATAAACCACTTTTTATATCCAGCTGTTCACTCTGTACATTGTGCAAATCAGCAGGGACCAGGGCACATGCTGGACTGAATGAAACTAGTTAAACAAGCATCGGTTGAAAGATCATTGACCTGAAATGTTAACTTTGTTTCTCACACATGCTACCTGACCTGCTGAATATTTCTAGCATTTTTTTGTTTTTGTTTCGGATTTCCAGCATCCACAGTATTTGGCTTTTGTTGCTAATGAAAGAGCCTCTTTGAGATCCCCGTGGCCCCTTAGAAACACAAAGCCGTAGTTACGACACAGAAGACGCAATTAAATGACTCACATTTTCTTATTTAATTTAGTACCTCCAGCAAAAATACTTCCATGTTGCTCAATACTTCCTGTGTGTGATGCTTCCACCAGCAACAGGAAGAAGGTAAGAAGTTGCATTAATATAGCACCTTTCACAACCTCAGCACTGTACAGCCAATGATGTAGTGCGTTCACTATTGCCACATAGGAAACGTGGCAGCAAACTTACGTACAGCAAGGTCTTGCACACAAACAGCCAAGAGACATATAACCAGATTATCTGCTTTAGTGAGGTTGCTCGGGTGATAAATATTGGCCAGGATGCCGGGGATCCCTCCCCTGCTCTTCTTCAAGATAGTGCCATGGTATATTCTGCATCCAGCTGAGAGGGCAGATGAGGCTTTGGTTTAAAGTCTTAACCAAAAGGCCTCTGTCAGTGTAGCCCTTGATCTCCAGACTATATTTTTGTGCTCAAGTCCTCTGGTGGGATTTGAACCCATGACCTTCTGACTCAGGCCTGAGAGTGCTAGCAACTGAGCCTCAGGATTTTGTAACTGCAGTTGGGTCTGGAAGTATTGAATCTGTGGCTAGAAAATAAGGCCAGAGAACCTCCGTACTGACGCTCCACAAAGAACAGTGACAAGTTGCATTTATGTAGTGCCTTTAACATGGTAATATGTCCCAAGGCACTTCACAGGAACATTATCAAATACAATCTGACACCATGCTACATAGGTGCCATGAGACGGGTGACTAAAAGCCTGGTTAAAGAGGTAGGTCTTAAAGAGTGTCTTGAAGGAGGAAAGAGAGGCCAAGAGGTCTACAGAGAAGCGATTGACCTGGTAGGAGCAGTACCTCAAAGGAGCGCCGTATTTTGGTTTCGCTGAAGGCCAGTTTCTTTCAATTACCATCAAGGTTTTAAATAATATTGAACGATTAGCAGAGAATTGCCTTACCTCTTCTGATCCACACACGATTTCGAGGAAGAGGAGGGGAATTACCCTGGTGTCCCATTGCTGTTTATCCCTGGATCAACATCACTAAAACTGATTATCTGATCATTATCACCTTGCTATTTATGGGAGCTTGCTGTGTGCAAATTGATTACCACATTGGTACAGTGACTACACTTCAAGAAATACTTCATTGGCTGTAAAGTGCTTTGGGCATCCTGTGGTCAGGAAAGGCACCAAAAAAGTGCAGGTTTTTCTTTTTTAATTAGATGATTCTGGAGTCTAACCGTTTCACAGTTGACACAATAATCATGTGATGAGTAGCAATATAATTAAAGGAACCAATCAATAAATCATTATTCTTGACTGGTAGCAATATGAAAACTCGGGTTAATCCTGCAAAATCACAACCAGTTTTAAGCAGGGCAAGGACTGGTGGGAAAGTCCCAGGAAACTATGGCACACTCCATTATTATCTCTTTCTCTTGCACCACTTAAGGGACGCTACAATGTGCTAATACAATAGTGCGACTCTCCAGGAAAATCAGTGCCTTTGTATTGATGAATCCCTCCGAACTCCACAGCCTCTGGAAAGATTAATTGTTTACATCACACCACCTTCCCCTCCCCCATGGGAGCATCTTGGACCCAAAGATGAGAGAAATTTGGAAAGCTCCAGTCCAATAGGTTAAATACAGTAATTCAGAGTGGTTCCATAATGGCAATATTGATTAGTCTCACTGTGTGAGTGCTTTCC
Organism: Cetorhinus maximus; assembly: GCF_964194155.1. Classification (NCBI taxonomy): domain Eukaryota; kingdom Metazoa; phylum Chordata; class Chondrichthyes; order Lamniformes; family Cetorhinidae; genus Cetorhinus; species Cetorhinus maximus. Next base: position 111,936,420 of record NC_135891.1, read on the forward strand.
TTAATGAGGACTAATGCTAATGAGGGATGATCTTACTGAATTACAGCAGCTGCCTTAAGCCCGTTGAGATTTGTTTACCAGGCAAATGACTGCACAAAGATAGCTGTAGGTTAAATTACTGGCTTGTTTCCCTAATGATATATTTTTATCCTCCATACTGAGTAGTTAATCTCCTCATATGGAGGGGTTTAAGGCGATCCAAAACTGACCTCAAAAGAAGGAGAAATATTTCAATAATCTTAACTGGGGGTATCACAGTGACTGGAGGAGTATTAAAGCAATAAGATGACACTTGACATACATTGTTAATCCTTTGAGCATGCAATTTTACTTGTATCTTTCACAATACACAGGACCCAGCTTTGCTGTAAGGCTCTCATTTATATAACACTAATAAACCTATTGGATCCTAACTTTATCATGCTCTACCTAATGCGATGTGACTGGTTGCTTGCTAGAGAACACTATCAGAGCAATTATTTTGACTTCATGTTCCTTTGTGAAGGATTGCACCTTCTGAAGGTTATATCAGAAACTCAGATCCAATTTTCTACCTGGCAGTTTAGATATTTGGGACATTACGTGCAACGTTCCGAGTTTTCGGATGTGTGCTCCCACTGGATGAGATTCCATACCAAGGGTGATAAACTAGGAAGTTAGCTCTCCTCTGTCACTCTGCATAATATGACAGGCTCCTTATTGCCAGATAATAATGGTGGACAGAATGTGCAGGGTATGATTTTATTTTGACATATGAGTGCTATTTAGAAGTACTCTAACTCTGAAGTGATCGCCTTCCTTTATATCCTCCTTCTGATTTGCTCTACTTTTCCTCCAGTCCAGAAGATGAACGTTCAATTTGAGCGCAGTTCCGTTGGTGCTGGCAAGCCTCAGGTGTCTCCATTGCCAGTTTGTTCATTCTCAAGTGTGAACTGTGATGATCAGGCTATTCAGCTTTAGGGCATTGCAGGACTGGAATGTGCACACCTGTGGACTTCGGGGAAATACAGGGAAGTCTGAAGACATTGGCCAGAATTTTCTGTTCCTCTCGGCATCGGGTGTCATGGCGGGCGTGAGCGGACAATACTGTGGGAAGGCTAAAAATTGGTTTCACGACGTCGTGAAACCAGTTTATGATCATCCGCTCCACCTGTCAATGGAGGGCCCCATTTCCCACTGCAAGACATTGGGAACATCATTTCAATACATCTGCCTATAATTATAACCCTTGCCCGCCGGACTCATCTCCCCGCGCTGGATCATCTGGGACGAGTTTCACAACTGTACATAAGCGACGTGCACTTGGCGAGCTGCACTATGCTCAGGACTTCAAGGTTTGTTTGCCTACCTTGCTTCAGTCAGCACGCGCAGTCATCAGGGCCAGGCTTCGCAGGCAGCACCACATCACTTTTAGGCGAGCTCACAGGTAGGTCCCTACCCACCAGACCAGCCGTAAGGGTGGCTTTTCAACAGCTGAAGAGCAAGCGTTTGTTTGGGGAATGGGGAGAAGAGGCCTCAGGCAAGGGAAGAGGCTGCAGGGCAAGAGCGGTACTGGGGAAGTGGGGTAATCCAGGGTGTGTGTGGGGGCACATGTTGCTCTGTACATATGGCCTCAAGGCGATGAAAGCTGAGGAGGCAGTCTCCAGAGGAGATGAGGCCAGATGGAGATGTGAGTGTGTGTGTGAGAGAGTGAGTGGTGATGTCCCTTGAGCTGGCAGTGAGTGAGATGCCAGTGAATGTGTGATGGGCTTGTGTGTGTGTGAGTTTAGAGTGATGAGATGGTTGCCTTACCCTGGTGGCTCGGATGAGATCATTCATCCTCTATCTGCACTGGATGACCAACCTCTTCCGTGCAGCATTGGCACTGATCACCACTGCCATCGCCTCCCAAGCCGGAGTGGTGAGATTGCTGGACCGCCTGCGGGCAGAGCGGGGGTGGGGGACATCACGATGGGCCTCCAAAAGGCTTTCCAGCGACGGGTCACTGAACTCTCCATGTCTTCACTGGAGCAGTCCTGGGCTGCAAGCGTTGAGAACTGTGTGTGGCTGCAGTTCATATATGGCACCCGGAGTGAGGAGACGGTGAGGTGACGGCGTGGCGGGCGAGTCAGAGGCTGCCGACCAGCGAGACAGCGTGTTTCCTGTGGCTGCATAATTAATGAGGCAGGAAGTGGATGACACGGAGTAAAAAAGGTGCCAATATGGCTGGTTCAGCCCCCCCACCCACCCCGTTACCGCACTTGGTGCAAATCTGGGATGATTGTGCCCGTTGTTTTCGATCCCCATTCCAAACTCTGCTCCCCAGCTACCTGAGTTCAAGCCACTCTGTTCACAATCTTGGTGTCACGTTTGACCTTCCGGCCTCATATTTGTGCCACCACCAAGACCACCTATTCCCACCACTGCAACATCACCCAATTCTGCCCATTTCTCACCTAGTCTGCTGCCAAAACCCTCATCCATTCCTTTGTTACCTCTAGACTCGACTATTCCAACACACTTGGCTGGTCTCCCACATTCCACCCTCCGTAAACTAGAGATTATCGGAAACTCTAGTGCCGGGGTCTTAACTCGGAGCAAGCCCCATTGACCTTTCAACCCTGTGCTCGCTGACCTACTCTGGCTGCGGGTCAGGCAACATCTTGATTTTAAAATTCTCATCTTTGTATTCAAATCCCTCATGGCCTCTATCTCTTTAATATATTTCAGCTGTTTCGCCCTCTGAGATATCTGTGTTCCTCTAATTCTGGCCTTTGTACATCCACCATTGGTAGTTGCCTAGACCCCAAGCTCTGGAATATCCTACCTTCACCTCTCCCTCTCGACCTCACTTTCCTCCATTATACATACGTTCCTTAAAGCAAAGCTCTTTGACCACGCTTTTGGTCAGCTGGCTAAGTATCTCTTTATGCTCAGTTGCTTGGTGTCATACTTTGTTTTGTAATGCTCCTGTGGAGCACCTTGGGATGTTTTAATACGTTAAAAGGCGCTATATAAAGATAGGTTGTTGTTGGTGGTAGTTATTGGTTCTTGATCAGGATTCATTGATTTCTGTTTGGGAAGGGCTTTTTGGGATATAGAACCAAAACAAATAGATGGAGTTAAGATACAGATAAACTTTGATCCAATTGAGCAAACTTGATGAGTTGAATATTTGTAAGAGCAGGAACGCCCATCGATTGCCCCCACTTACGATGGTGTGAACACTGCAGCCATTTGCGATGCTCTTAGTACTTCCCCAACTGAGATGATTTTAACTTGGGACAGACCAGACATCAAACCTGTGTCCTTCCTGATGTGTTTGACTCTGAGCCCACACCACGTGGTGCAGTTAGCAGTGCAGCTGTTATGATAAAGGATAAGCCAAATATCCCATTGAGCCACTGGCTGAGCAGCTAAAGTATCATATCCTGAAATACTAAAAACAATCGCTTTGAAAAAGAGGTTCAGCCACAGTGTAACACGCAGGGGTCAATCTTTTGAAACAGTCAGTGAATGAAGTATTCTGTTTCGGTCAGGAATTAATTATAGGATATTTTTTGCTTTCTCGGTGGTGTTGGGGAGGGGTGGGGTGCTGAGACAACCCGCCCAGTGGAAATGTCAGCAGAGCAGTAAGATTGGGATAAATGTTACTGCACACAAGCTGTCTGGGTCAGCTTGCTACCCCCCCCACCAACCCCTTTATTGCCAGATATTTGTAACTCGTATCTGAAAATCGGTCGAAGGTTGGGAATTTAATACCTGCCATCTTGTGACATAGTGCGCGTGAGCAGCAGTTTGTGTTACAGTATCTCAGAAGGTACTTGACCCCCACACAGAAATCAAAAATGACCCCTTTGACCAATAGTGCCTACAAAGCAAGCATTGTCAATCGTCAGTGCAATTAATGGCTGGTTGAGCAAGCTCTCCATGTGAAATAAATGTTCCAAATAACAGTGGCCCATTTGTCAGATTCCAAATTCCAAGGCCCACCTTTGTCATCATACGAAATACAGACACGGTCTACAATTATTTCATGCTGATTGATTTGAATGTGTTTACCGATAAGCGCCCCTTGCCCTAATTCGGAGCAGCGCAGGAAGACCGGCTACTGAATTCATTAAACCGGGGATAGATTTGTTTTAAAAACACATTTGCCATGAAAAAGTATTAGAATAAAGTGAGCTGGTGCTTTGGGTTGTACTCCAGGGGTTTCCAGGGTCTCGGTGCTGTAGTCACAGGGAATAAGATTGTAAGTGCTCTGAGGTTACATAGAGAAAGCTGTGGAAGTGATTTCATTCATGACCCTTTCACAGCTGTCGGTAAGAGGAGACCTTTATCTTGTCCCACGGACCCCACCCCCTCCCAAGTTGGAGTCCAATTTGGGTCTCCTCAGGCAAAGGAGAATGGACGAATGCTTGAACACAGTATGCCATTCAAGGAACTGGAATATCCAGCTGTGTATTCCTATGCCTATGCTTGATATCGTAGAGATCCTCACTTAACAAACAAAGGGACAGCGCTGTTGTACAGTGTATTACTCGTACTGTCCCAATGCAATATAGCAAAAATCATACAAGACAATACAACCTAATGTCACAGCACGATGCATCTAGTTTGCTGCTCTTTGTTGATCAACCTGGTTTCAGTTGGTGACATTCTTAGCCCTTACCTCGCGTCTTACAGTAGACTGACACTCAAACTGCTTGAGGTGTAGTCTTTCAGATGAGACATTAAATCAAGGTCATCTGCTCAGCCAAGCTTATATGAAAGATCCCGAGGGGTGGAGGAAGTTGGCCCAGTGTCCTGACCAACATTCGCCCCTCAACCAAGGCTACCAAAAGCAGATTGTCTGGGCATTTATCTCATCCACTGTTTGTGGGATCTTGCTGTGCATGAATTTGGCTGCTGAGCTCACCCACAAAGCAATAGGAATTCTTTAGCTGTGAAGCTTTTTGAATGATTCTGAGGGCGTGAGCGGTGCTATAGAAACTAAAGTGCTTTCTTTCTCTTAGACTGGTCAGAGCTCGGAGAAAGAACTTGCATTTATATAGCACCTCATCGTAATGCCACAAGATGCCTTTGCCTGCGACTTGGAGGGGAACGTTGTGTTTCCATGTGCCAGCTGCCCATAATTTCTAAGTGGGTTTAGGAGTTGCTTGTATATAGTACACTCCAACCGCTTTGCGCTGTTGGTGGAGTGAGTGAATGTTTAAGATGGTAGATGGTGTGCTGATCAAGCAGGCTGCTTTGTCTCCGATGGTGATGAGCTTCTTGAGTATTTTTGGAGCCGCACCCATCTAGGCCTGTGGAAATTATTCTTGACCTGTGCCCAGTAAATGGTGAAAGGCTTGGGAAAGTCAGGAGGTAAGCTACTTGCTGCAGAATTCCTGCTGTTGTAGCCAAACATTCATGTAGCTGGCCTATATAGTTAAGTTTCTGTCTGAGAGTGGGGGATTGAATGTAAAGGGGAAGTGGTTAGACTCTCTCTTGCTGGAGATGGTCATTGTCTGGCACTTTTGGGGCACATATATTACCTAACAATTATCAGCCCAAGCCTGAATGTTGTCTGGGTCTTGTTGCTTGTGGGCAAGGTCTGCTTCATTATATGAGGAGTTGTGAATGAATCTGAACAGCCTGAACAACCATCCCCACTTCTGACCTTATGATGGAGGGAAGGACCTTGATGAAGCAGCTGAAGATGTTTGGTTAAGGACACTGCCCTGAGGAACTCCTGCAGCGATGTCCTGGGGCTGAGATGATTGACCTCCAACAACAACTATCTTCCTTTGTGCTAGGTATGACTCCAACCAGTGGAGAGTCTTCCCTCAGATTCTGGGAGCCAAAGGTTATCAGGTGTAGGAAAGAAAGTGAAGTTGAGGCCACAATCAGATCAGCCATGATCTTATTGAATGCGGAGCAAGCTCGAGGGGCCGAATGGCCTACTCCTGTTCCTAATTCATATGTTCGTATGACTTTAATTTTACTCCTTGACGTCACACTTAAGTCAAATGCTGCCGTAATGTCAAGGGCAATCACTTTCATCTTGCCTCCGAAATTCAGCTCTATGTCCACGCTTGGAAAAAGGCTATAATGAGGTCGGGGCCTGAGTCTTGGCAAAACCCAAATGGAGCATCAGTGAACAGGCTATTGCTGATTAAGTGCCACTTGATAGCACTGTTTATGAACCAAAATCAACAAATTATACACTGATCAACAGTTTGATATCTTATCCGAAGATGGCACTTCTGACAGTGCAGCTCTCCTTCAGTACTGCACTGAAGTGTTAGTTTGATAATGTGCTGAAGTCCCCAGGGCATGACTTGAAACCATAACCCGCTGACTCAGCTGAGAGTACTACTGATCGAGCACACTAATAAGAGAATCGTCAATTTTAAGAAGTGCACACACGATGCTCTCTTTAGGTATTTGTTGAGATGATGTGTTGTGCGAGGAAGCGTGATGGTTTGGGGAGACTGAATGAAATAAAATGGTGGAATTGAGTAGCTTCCATTTAAATGTTATCTTGCTTCTGTCACCCAAATGCAGCACAAGAGAGAGTGAGAAAATCTGTCTGAGGTCCAAACTCATACCGCATTACAATGTCACAGACCGAATCTGCTAACCAATTTTTGAGCACACTTCAATGCTCAATTCAGTGATGGAAATACATTCCAAGGAACAATTTGCAACATATCCTGGGGCTCGAGGCCATGTAAACTGAAGAGAAGATGCAAGTAAATGGAAAGTGTGAAATTAACTCCATCAAAGGTTCGGGTGTAATGGACCATACTGAAACCTGCAGAGGTTTGCAAGGAAAGTGATGGAATATTGTATCTCTGGCAGGGAACACAGAAATGCATTGCTTACTTGTTTCAGTCAAGTCCAAAATCATGTAAATCAGACACTTGGTGAGGAGGCTTTATTCTTGGAATAATTCCACAGCTGGCAATATGCTTTTGTTTGATTGCATTTACTTGCCCGTCAACTTTATTTTTTTAAAACCAAGTTTATATGTCTCCAAGCGGGTTGGCCCAATTAATGGTTATTCGTTACCTGAGTCATGGGCTGCAGTTCAATGTTTGATAGCAAGTGGATTGAGACTCGCTGAAACTGTGGAAACCTTATAGCCAACAGTCATACCCATATGACCCCACTGCAAGATGGGAAAGGCAAAAGCCTTGTCCACCTTAATCAAACTCGAGGCATTGTTCCTTGGTACGGCAGGCAGACCAATTAATAAGCATTTATATATCTATCTATCTTCTTCAGCTCTCTTCCCACGCCTAGTGGCATATGAGGCAGACAAAGCACATGCTTACATCTGCTTCCATGGCTATTTTTTTTCAGAATAGGTTGTTAACTTGTCACCAGGGGCTATAGCTTGAGGGGCTCCACATCAAGCGCAGCTGACCAGGAGATTCCTGCGGTCTTTCTGCCAGCCATCAGGGGTATTGGAAGGATTTACAGGCTGATACGTAACCTCTTTGGCCACTTTATGAATGCCCTTTACGTGGCTGGGACTCGAACCTGGAGTTTCTGGCTCAGAGGCAGGGACACTACTCGTTGCGCCTCAAGATGGCATATATAGCTGGGCCAGCATATATTATGAAAGCAGGTACCATACAAAGATCCAGACATTGGATCCAGGTTCACCTTGATATATATGTATATATTATGTATATATAAGGTGTATGCTTCCTGCATTTCCATTGGCTCATCCTCTCTAGGGCTAACACTCGGAATCACCTTTTGACAAATCCAAATTCATTCTTCAGGACAATGGGATTATTCAGTATTTAGTCATCAAATTCATTATCTAGGGATTATTGGTGAAGCAGAACTTTTAAACGCAGACAGATTTAATATTACATTTTCCATTACTTGCCTCATTGCTTTTACTAACTCCTTGTGTGGAATGCAATATGGATTTGCATACAGAACTATAGACCCTGCATTTTTACCTCGCTTGTAATTATATTCAAATGTATTTTACTGCTTCAGGTAGCGCAGTTTTCGTACCATGTGCTTTCTCGAGATTTAACTGCTCACTAATCAGAATGGCGGTAGGTAGCGATAATCCTCCCACTGAATTTGTGAAAGCTGAATTTGCTTCAGGAAGTAGCTGAAATATAGCCACCCCTATAATGATTCTGATATCACACTGCATTCACATTAACTGCCACGTTAATGGGTGTGAATGGTAAAAATTTAGTTCAGCTGTCGACTGCGCAATAGTGAGGAAAGACATTATCCTCTTGGTTTGGCCGCCGGATCCAAAAAAGTTTATTCAGGACAGGGAGCCGAAAGTGAATCAACCGCTAAACAATGAGGTGGAAAAGTCCAGCAACCCATTGCCGGCCTTGAGTCTTCATTGTGCCGGACAAGCAGAATCTGGGAGGAATTGCAGAGGAAGTTTCATGGATTGAAAAAGTTTGGCAAGGTGAGGCTACCATGCCTCTTTAAGAAAGGACAGATATCGACATGGCAGACATACATGGATGTGCAGTTAACTGCCTGCTGCTGACTTGGAAATTGTATGCCATTTCAGATTACCACAGGATGCTCTTAAAAAGGGCAGGATAGATTGGAATGGATATGAAATTTACTTGTTCCAACGGGCTCTTGAAAAAATTGGATTAATTTCAAACTGTGATTCACTCTGCATTAATCATGGTAGTTTTTGTAGGATGAGTTGGATGTACTGAGAGGGCATAAGACATAGGAGCAGGAGTAGGCCCATCGAGTCTGCTTCACCATTCAATGAGATCATGGCTGATCTAATAATCCTCCACTCCGCTTTCCTGCCTTGTCCCCATAACCCTTGATTCCCTAACTGATTAAAAATCTGTCTATCTCAGCCTTGAATATACTTAGCATGGACTTAGCATGGACTGCAAAAGGGTAGACATGCCCAGTGAGTGCTTTGCAATGTTTAGCTACTGATGTGATTAAGAAAACAAAGCTCACATAGTGATGGCGGAACAGAGGAAGTGTAGAATGAAGAGAGAGCAGCAGATGCGGGTCAGAAGTTTGATGGGCTGCCTGATTTTCACACTTTGTCTCAAGAAACAAGCCATATGGGACCTTTCTCACACACATGCCGGAACAGGCAAGTATTTTTTTTATTATTCTTTCATGGGATTTGAGTATTGATAGCAAGTCAAAATTTGTTGCCCATCCCTAATTGCCCTTGAGAAGGTGGTGGTGGCCTTGAACTGCTGCAATCCATTTGGTGCAGGTACACCTAAAGTGCTGTTAGGAAGGGAGTTCTAGAATTTGATTCAGCGACAGTGAAGGAACGGCAATATAGTTCCAAGTCAGGATGGTGTGTTGCTTGGAGGGGAACTTGCAGGTGGTGTTCCCATATGTCTGCTGTTCTTGTCCTTCTAGGTGTTAAGGTTGCAGGTTTGGGAGATGCTGTTGAAGGAGCCTTGTGAGTTGCTGCAGTGCATCTTGTAGATGGTACACACCGCCACTGTGCATCAGTGGTGGAGGGATTGAATGTTTATGTTGGTGGATCAGGGGCTGATCAAGTGGGCTTGACACCTGGATGGTGTCAAGCTTCTTGAGTGTTGTTGGAGCTGAACTCATCTAGGCAAGTGGAGAGTATTCCATCACACTCCTGACTTGTGCCTTGTAGAAGGTGGGCAGGCTCTGAGGATTCAGGAGGTGAGTTACTAGCTTCAGAATTCCCAGCTGCTGATCTGCTCTTGTTGTCACAGCATTTATATGGCTAGTCCAGTTCAGTTTGTGGTCAATGGTAACCCCCAGGATGTTGAAAGGGAATTCAGTGATGGCGATGCCATTGATTGTCAAGGGGCGATGGTTAGATTCTCTCTTGTTGGAGATGGTCATTGCCTGGCACTTACGTCATACAAATGTTACTTTCCACTTTCCAGCCCAAGCTTGAATGTTGTCCATGTCTTGCTACACATGGACATAGACTGCTTCAGTATCTGAGGAGTCACAACTGGTGCTGAACATGGTGCAATCATCAGCGAACATCCCCACACTGAGACAGCAGCTTTCTCCATACAATTAATAACCATGGAAATAGACCTAGCTGGATATGGACCGTGGGAGTCATACCCAGATACTTAAACCATGAGAGAGAGAGAGAGAGGGCTTCAGAAGTAGCTGCTAACATTCGTGCACTGAGACAGTTCATTGAGCCTTATGAGGTCAGGCTACCAAGCAGTCAGCTGCATTGGAGTAACTGGTTTGTTCCAGTGTCATGAGGAGATCAGTCACTGTAGACACCACATCCAATGGTACTGAGCCTCCTGCAATTCAAGCAAAAGGTCCCCTTGCCTTGGGCATTGAGTTTTGTGAACCCCATGCAGCTCGCCTGAATGAGCATTCACCTTCTGGTGTCACAGGTAGAAGAGCACCTGGAGACAAGGACTGAGAGAGAGAAACAACAACCACAATAAGGGTTGATGCACCAGAACCACAAAAAACATATGCAGTACAGGACCATGTGTACTGAAATGCCACATGTCCCAAGCCAGTTGCAGCATGCACTGAAAGACAACAACAGTTGCTACTTTAGACATATTTTGAGATTAAACTTGAAGTGAGTTGTCCAAATGAGAAACAAATTTAGTTGAACTACACATGGATAATGCAACTCGTGTTTCTGGCTTTGAAGATATGCTGCGTAGAAGGGAAGTATGCATACAAAAAGAGCTCCCTCTGACAGGAAACCACACTGGGTAACAATATCCTGGCGCACCTGTCCCCTTGGCTTCAGTCCTGGCTTGATGCCAGTGGATGCTTCACTCCATTGTCCTCCTGTCTTCTGTAGCTTCCTGCTGATATTGACGTCAGCAGTGAGGCCTGTGCCCATGACCACACTTATAGGATATTTTTGAGCTCCTTGAGGGTTTACTATAAGCTGCCTCCCATCTCCTCTGAGCAGTCCTGGCATCCCAGTGTCCACTTAGTGAAGATCTGATTTATCCCATGTACTTGGTTATATCTATTAATGGTGTGTTAATTATATTGTTAGGGTACAGAAGTGAAATGCATTGTTTAATTAAGTGCTTTGAGCACATGTAAATAGGTGACAGCTGGGACACTGTGGGGGTAGAAAGAGAGCTGAGACTGAACAAAGTCAATAAGCTCTATCAATAAAAAAAAGCTCTGTGTCTTGGTTTCTGCTTCACCAACTGGCTTGGATCCTGTGAACAGTATCTGTCTCTTTTGGGTGTAGGATGTGAGAAGTGGTGTCATTGCTGCTGCTTTGGTCACATCTCCTAGGAGGCTACACTCCATCTATCTGTATTTCCTCTTTTTTAAAAAGATCGAGGTGATGTTTTATTGCCTTGGAGTGGCAAAATTGCTTATTCCTTGGGAAACATGCAGCAATGTCAATGAGGTGTCAGCTGTGGCTCAGTGAGTAGCACTCTTTCCTCTGAGTCAGAATGTTGTGTGTTGAAGTCCCTCTCTAGAAACTTGAGCAAAACGCCTAGGACTACGGGATATAGTTTAAAAATAATGGGTCCCCCATTTAGATGGAGGTGAGAAGGAATTTCTTCTCTCAGGGAGTCTAGGGTTTGGAATTCTCTTCCCCAGCAAGCAGTAGAGGCTGGGTTATTGAATGTATTCAAGGCTGTGTTAGATAGAATTTTGGTTGACAAGGGAGTGGGGGGTTATGGGAGGCAGGCAGAAAAGTGGAGTTAAGGCCACAATCAGATCAGCTATGATCTTCTTGAATGGCATTAAGCTCAAGGGGTTGAATGGCCTACTCTTGCTCCTATTTCTTATGTTCTTATGACATCCCAGTGCAGTACTAAGGCAGTGCTGCATTGTCAGAGGTGCAATCTTTCACATGAGATGTTAAACTGAGCCCATGCCTGTCCTCTCAGGTGGACATAAATGATCCCTTGGCACTATGTTGTAGAAGAACAGGGGGGTTCTCCCCAGAGTCCTGGTCAATATTTATTCCTCAGCCAACATCACAAATTCAGATTATCTAACCATGATCACATTGCTGTTTGTGGGAGCTTTCTGTGACCAAACAGGCTGCTGTATTTCCTATATTACAATAGTAATGGCACTTCTTTGACTGTAAAGCACTTCAAGGCATTAAGGTTGTGAAAGAATAGTAAGTGCAAGTCTTTCTTCTGTTACTTTCTGGCAATAGGTGTGCACGTTTTCATGTGGTCGATTATATTAATCCTCCCTGATGCACAGCATTGCCAGGGGCAGTGTGGACAGCTAATTAGGTTACAATTGGTGATCCCCTGTAGTTTGGAGAAACCACTAATGAATGACGAAAACTCATGGTGCCTCTGCTGTTGATGCTTTGTGTCAAGGTGTATGGAGGTGGCTGTGTAACTTTAGTGACCTGCTTAATGCAAGAGTGGATGACACACTGATTTATCCTTTGATGTCCCCTCAGATTCCCTGGAAGTACCCTTGTGGTTTCATTCCTGGATTCTGGCGAAGAAAAGCTGCAGCATCCATTTTGTAGAACAGATAAATTGCCTTTTTAAAAAATTAATTCATAGATCGTAGGTGTCGCTGGCAAGGCTGACATTTATTGCCCATCCCTAAATGCCTTTGAGAAGTTGGTGGTGAGCCATCTTTTTGCGCAGTTGCAGGCAGTGTAGCATGTACAGGCACACCCATAGTGCCGCTAGGGTGGGAGCTCCAGGATTTTGACCCAACCTGTACAATTTGCTTTTGGAAATACGGTGTTGATCCATTCAAATCTTCCTATTTTTCCTGCGTCCCTCTGACTCATTCTGAGTGGGATTTCAGGACTCCTTTTTTTGTTTAGATCTCTTCCTGTAAAAGATGTCTTGACATTGGCCTCTGATGAGGCATTCACAGTCATTAACTAGCCCTTAATGAGCCTAACTTTTTCCTATATTTGTCCTTTTTTTCCTCCATGCATCCGTATTTTGGCTAAAGGAAAAACTGAGACGATTGACAATAATGGAGGGTAAATCAATTTCCACCAGTTTCAATCCCATTAACACCTAGTGAAACCATAATGCTGAATAAATCTGGCGACAGCTCTGAGATAGGATTATTCTTTTGCTGTGAGTGTTTTGTGCATCCCTTCCTACCTATTTATACAAAAGATTCTTTATGGTAATTCAAAATTTCCATGATGCAAAGTAATTGTCAGACTATTTGGTAATGAAACCCCTTTTCCTTAGAGAAATACCTCCAGAAAAAATGATTATTTTTCTTTATTGAATTGTGAATAGCTCGAACTTTCCTGAAGGCCATATATCCCATGTTCTTAGTTGATATATAATTCAGGCCTTTCAGTTGAACTTTAGCACTGACAATTATGGCTCTCTCCACAGACTGATCTCCACACGCTGTTCTCTCCCTTTTGAACATTTTAAAATGGGTGCTAACCTTTACACAATAACAACAACTTGCATTTATATAGCACCTTTAATATATAAGAGGTGGGTTTTAAGGAGTATCTTAAAGAAGGAGGGAGAGAGGCACAGAGTGGAATTCCAGAGTTCAGACCCTATGCAGTTAAAAACATGGTCGCTGGTGGAGCAATTAAAATAGAGGATGCTCAAGAGGGCAGAATTGGAGCGCAGTGATTTTGAATGCATATTTTTTTTATTCATTCATGGAATGTGGACGTTGCTGGCTGGGCCAGCATTTACTTCCCATCCCTAATTACCCTTGAGAAGGTGCTGGTGAGCTGCTTTCTTGAACTGCTGCAGTCCATGTGGTGTAGGGAGGGAGTTCCAGGAATTTGACCCAGCAACAGTGAAGGAACGGCGATATATTTCCAAGTCAGGATAGCAAGTGGCTTGGAGGGGGACTTGCAGGTGGTGGAGTTCTCATGTGTCTGCTGCCCTTGTCCTTCTAGATGGTAGTGGTCATGGGTTTGGAAGGAGCTGTCTAAGGGCTGTAGAAGGTTACAGAGCTGGGCAGGTGTGAGTGGTGCAGGTGGTCCTGCTGTGAAATATGATTTCTAGAAATGAAATTGTGGGGACCTGCTCCTTGCTGTCACCTGCAGCCTTAAACCAGCAGTTGCCTGACCTATTAAACCATAGATTTTGGGTGGTTTATTATTTTGACCTACTCTTAACTGGTCATCATGTTCTTCAACCAAGCTGGTATTTAGGGCTAATCTAAGCATTTGTCTGACATTGGAATGACATTCCAACATTTAAAGCACTTCAATATATTATGGATGTTTGGCAATGAAACACTAGTTCAACTGAGCATTTCTATTCTTTTGCTGTTTATAGATGTCAACTGAACTATTTCCTTTCCACCCACTGCCTCGCATTGTCCGCTCTTTATAGTTTGGGGGTAGATTTTAATGGTTTACCTCTCCCTTCATAGAGACTAGCCAAGCTGGGATGTTAGTTGGAATATCAGGCTTGAGGGTTGGTGAAGCAACTGTCAGGGCCCACTCGCTAACTTCCATGCCCAATATCCCAGCAAACATTGCCAGAACACCAATCACTGTGCTGGGAGCACTGGTTAGGAAATTCTAACCCATAGATTTGTCTGTTTTTGATAACCTTCCTCCAAAAGCATTGGGTAGAGTTTCGGCTTTGAAAGCAACTGGGAAATTGGACCTGAAATCCAGTTGGTTGCTGCACTTCAAGTTTCTGTGGAAACTCCTTTGAGTCGTCACAATTGGAAAATCTTCCTCGAATCTTCGCAGTCGGGCAGCAGGTTGGAACTTAATTGTTTCTTTCCTATTTCTCTCTGTTAAAAAGAGACCCTTGCTGTATTCATGAGTAGCCCTGTTTTATTAATACAGCTGAAAATGGGTTTGTCACCAAAAATAAGTATTTTAATAAGGGTGCACAGTTCTCCAGAGGAGCAAGCTGATTTATGAAGATGACCTTAATAAAACGACAGTGAATCATTTAATAGTTACATTGGTGTCATACTAGCTCAGCTTTTAATAAACTAAGTAAATTTTGGTATGCAAAATTCTTTAAAGTGTGCCTACTAGGGCCTGTGCGCCTAAGAAAATCAATGCAATTTGAAGAGCCCTTCTTAAACCAGCGTACTCCGAGAAATCTCGGTGGCGGAGCTAGTGTGACGTAGGTGACTAGATAATAAATGCGATAGTGATTAAAAGATTAATTTACCCGGCTATTTTTAGAAGACAATTCAGAGCATTTGCTTTAAACTCCTGCCTTTTTGTTTCAACAGTCATTAAACTGTTGGCCTCGAGGAAACGCTACATGAAGATTATAGCTTGTTCCATCAGTTTTCTTGCTGGAACACCTTGCCTTCCCGTTGCCACAGGCCTGCTGAGTCTTTCCAGCATTTTATGTCTTATTGTCATTCCCCTGTCCATCGTTTCAACAACTGCCCCTCGAGCCTGTTCTGCCATTAAATGAGATGATGGCTGATCTGTAGTCTAACTCCACATAACAGGCCTTTGATCCATATTCCTTAATACCTTTGGCTAACAAAAACCTATCAAAC
Source organism: Cetorhinus maximus (assembly GCF_964194155.1). Taxonomy (NCBI): domain Eukaryota; kingdom Metazoa; phylum Chordata; class Chondrichthyes; order Lamniformes; family Cetorhinidae; genus Cetorhinus; species Cetorhinus maximus. The sequence continues at coordinate 111,951,846 of NC_135891.1, forward strand.
TCAGATTTAAAATTGAATGATTGATCAATGGCCATTTGTGGAAGAGAGTTCCAAATTCCACCACTCTGTGTAGGGGTGTTTCCTAATTTCACTCCTGAAAGGTCTGGCTGTAAATTTTAGCCCGAGGTTCCCCAACCAGTGCACCTCCCCATCTGTTTCGCTTAATATCCTGAATAAATTGATCAAATCAACCCTTAACCTTCTAAATTCCAGGGAATACAACCCTAGTTTGTGTAATCTCTCCTTGTAACTTAAGCTTTGGTTAAATTCTTCTGGCTGCGCTCCCTCCAATGGCCAGTATAGCCTTGCTTCACTCTGGTGCCCAAAACTATACTCCAGGTGTGGTCTAACCAGGGCTTTGTGTAGCTGAATCATGACCTCTGTTTCCCAATGACAACAAAATCTGCGAGGTATGAAACAGGCTTCCAATTTGGTCTCAGCCATTTTAAACAGTCAAACTTGCCCGCTATGTCTTTAGGTCAGAGGGAGGTGGGATGAAGTTTCACTCCAGGGCTTCAACTGGGCTGATTCTTGAATGCCGGACTGAGGGGTGAGACATGTTAAATGCCGCCCTCACACACAAATTCGCCACCCCAATGCCTGTTCCCCCCCACCCTCTGTCAGTCAAGGATCCTGTAATCCAAAAAAGTAGAGAGCTGTCCTGGGCTGCGTTCCTCCTTTAGATTAGCTGTTCTTGCATCTCATTGCTGTATTGCTATTGCGTTTGCCTACATAACAAGTCACTGTGAGTCTGAGTCATTCACTGTTGTTGACATGCTTTGACACATTGCCCAGATAAAAGCAAGTCCAAAATGCAAGTGCATGAACCCGTACACAAACTATAGCATTTCAGGGAATTGAAAGCTCTTAGTAACTAAGGGTGTACGGCATCAATTGATTCCTTATACCCTCAGATCCAACATTACGTTGTGATAATGGCAGTGGTGCACCAGGAAACTCGCTATATTTTGTATATTTCATTCATTTACACGGCAGACAGAGGGAAGCAAGGATACCAGCGTTTGTTGGTTAGTGACCCCTTTTACTTTACTAATTCTGCGGGTATCATCTTGCACTGTGACAATGTCATGGTGAACCAGACTATAAAGTTTCGCTTTGACACACAGTTCACAAAACTGACAATCTGCAAGCAGACAGTGATAAGCAGAAAGGGAAGGTGTTTTATAGATCGATGGCTGGCTTGTAACTTGATTTTGTTTGTTCTGTTTGTGTGTTTATGGAAATGCCATTCAATGCAAGCGACCTCTCACTGCTGCTGCTTTTTGCTTTTTACCCATTGACGATATTAAGTTTTTGACTGGGAGGCTCCCAGATTTGATACCTGCCAACCTGTCCCAGATTAGCTGATTTCAGACAGGGCAGCAGCAAACTGGGTGCTGTTATTGGCCTCATTACCCCATGTCCAGAGGGTGGAAAAATTAGGCAGGGATTTCCACTCCAGATCACTTGCTGTAGAGTGTGAGCTTGGCCTTCTGCTGAGCTGTGATGGCAGCTGCAGTTGACTGGCCTGAAAGAACATTATAAAACATTTGTAAATGGCCATCAGAAAAAGTCCAATCATGTTCAATTTTTCCACATGGATCATGAGGTGCTTCAATACAATCAATGAATATTACAGTCATTTCAATGTGGTCTTTACAGACAGTCAGACAGTGCAATGGTATTGGAGTTATTGACATACATCATGTTGCACTCTGAGGTGCTTCAATACAATTATGATACATTTCAATGCATACCTTCATTGTGAGCCGTACAGCCCGAGGGGTCTATACCTTTCCCAGCCCCTTGGTGCACTATGGCAGAAAGGTCTTAGACAGCGACCTTTCCCCATTGCGCCTTTGCGGCGGCTGCCCCAAGCTTTAGTGCGTCCCTCAGCACGTAGTCCTGGACCTTGGAATGTGCCAGTCTGCAACACTCAGTCGGGGTCAACTCTTTGCACTGGAAGACCAACAAGTTTCGGGAAGACCAAAGAGCATCTTTCACCGAGTTGATGATCCTCCTGCTGCAGTTGATGTTTGTCTTGGTGTGTGTCCCTGGGAACAGCCCGTAGAGCACAGAGTCCTGTATCACAGGATGAACCTCGACAAAAACCTCTGCATCTCTCCCCGGACCTTCTTTGCAACGGCACAATCCACAAGGAGGTGAACAACGGTCTCTTCCCCACCACAGCCACCTTGAGGGCAACGTGCCTAGGGGATGACACTCCTGGCATTTGGGAAGGATCTGGTGGAGAGGGCCTTTCTCACCACCAGCCAAGCTACATCTTGGTGCTTGTTGGAAAGTTCTGGTGATGTTAAGATGAGTCACTCTGAGTATCTCTCTCTCTCCAGCCAGATACTCAAAGCTCGCCCTTCTCCGACTGCAGTGGGTCAAGACGTTTGAACCTCATTTTTATTACTATAGATCTGACATTGTAAGGTACACATTCTCTGATTCTGACTGGAGCTGAATTACATCCAGGAAAGAGGGGCTCAAACCTCGGTGAGACCAATCCCTCGATAAGAAGAACTCCACTGTGAGTCCCCACATGTTTGCAGTAAGGAGGTTTGACTAGTTTATCCATTTCCCACACTTGCTGTCCTCTTGGCCTCTTGGAGCTGCTAAATTAGACCCAATTAGCATCAAGCCTGGGAACAGTTTCTCGCCGTGAATTCCTACCCTTTGGGGAAACGAATCAAAACTGCCTGAAGTAATTTTATTTCAGACCCTGAAGAGCTATCAGATTCTGAAATACCTCTCACATTTACCTCAGCTGAAGTGGACCTGCACTCCAGAGTGAACAGGATTGTTTTTCAGACATACTGTCCCATCAGGAAACAGGGTTTATTTTCTTTGGTGAGGTAACCTTCCTGTTTATCTGGTGACTGAAGTGTTGATCGTTAATGATTTGAAGTTGTAATGATATGTGAGGGTTATTCAAATACACTATTTGATTAATAATTAACAAAATCCCTGTGAATTTACACTTGCATCATTTACACATCACAAGATGTCTGCATTCCCACAAGGTTGTATCATGTACATTGTGAGTACAGGAAATACATTGCAAGGTTAACATGTAGAGGGAGCCTTTGGGGATTAGTTGAGTGGTAGATTGATGAGACCTCGGTTAAATGCCCCATCCTACTTCCCTCCCATGGTTTTCCACATTGTTTTATGCAGTCACTAGGATTATCTAGCTTGTTGGTACCAATAACCTATATAAAAAAAAATTCCAATTAAGTCATCGGCATTTAATGCTGTGCCAATATATGACCCTTGTACCTCACCACCTCAGGTTAGAGGAGAAATAAACAGCACCCCTTCACCTCTCTGCCTCTCCTGCCTCTTTTCAGATGGCCCTTAGTACCTACCTTTTTGACCAAGCTTTTGGTTAACCATCCTGATATTCTGTTATGTTGGTCAGCTCAGAGGTTACTTTGATGACTCCCTTATGAAGTGCCAGGGATGGTTCACCATGTTAATGACGCTATATAAATGCGAGTTGATGTTGCTGTTTCTATAAAGCACCTTTCGCAGCCTGTGGAAGTCCAAAAAGGCTTCACAGCCAATCAAAGATTTTTGAGGTGTTGCCATTAGTGTTATGGAGCTAATATGCGCACAGCAAGTTCTCACAAGCAGCAATGAGATAAACACCCAGATAATCTGTTTCACGGTTTTATTGACAGATGGATATCGGCTGAGGTCCAGAAGAACTCCCCTCCTCCTCTCAGAATAATGCCATGGGATCTTTACTTCCTAAAAGGACAGGCAGGGTCTTCACTAAAAATTTTATTCTCAAGGAAGCCACCAATAACAGTTTGATATTCTGTCGTGAACTGCACTGAGGTGTCTGCCTGGATTGCATGCTCAAGTCTCTGGAGTTCAGCTTTGAACCCGCAACCTTCTGACAGAGGCAGGCGTGGCAGGTAGCCAACTAATGTTAATTAAGGGCCAATTAAAACCAGCTATCATAGGCTGACTGCCAGTGGGCCCCCATGGTTTCAGCAGCACGGAGGCTGACTGGAGGCGGCCTCCTGGTGCCAGCCTTGCCTGGGGGAGTGAAGCCCTCCAGGCAGCCTTTGAGGTCCCTTCCCACCTACCTGGGCACAGTTGTTGACACAGGCCACTCTGTTTGGAGGTTTCCCCTGTACAATGGCGGCCAGGCAGTGGTGGCCATTCTTTAACTCCAAATATTTAAAAGTTGCTGAGAAGGGACCTTAAGATGGAGGTGCCTTCTCTCTATCCCTTACCTCTAATGGCCAACTGCAGCTCTTTCCGTGCCCTATTGAATGGGGAATTGCAGTGTGACATGTTTACATAGGAGGCACCCATAGAGAGGGTAGTAGAGGCTGGAGAAGCTTACAGGAATGGAGAGAGTCCCAGGGGCTGAAGGAGGTTACAGAGATGGGGAGGTTTGTAGGACTGGAGTAAGTTAGAGAGATTGGGAGAGTTGGAGAGATTGAGGGAGGCTCGAGAGATAGAGAAGGATATAGAGGCTGGGGGAGGTTAGAGAGTTTGGGCAAGTTGCAGAGGCTGCAGGCGGTTACAGTTAGACAGATGTTTGATTAACAAGGGAGCCAAGAGTTATGGGATCAGGCAGGAAAGCGGAATTAAGCTCACATCAGATCAGCCATGATCTTATTGACTCGCGGAGCAGCCTGGAGGAGCCAAATGCCCTACTTCTTATGTTCTCTTGGATGGCGAGCATGCCCTCTGGCCACTAATTGCTCGATGCAGCCAAATCACTGTTGTATGACTGTTCCTTACACGGTGTGGGTCGGGACCCACTTTTGCCCCTGACACCGGGGTCCTGAATCAAAAATGCAAAATCCTTCCCCAGCTTTCCCTTTATTTCCATCTTTAAAACTGGCGTCAGAGGTTTTTAGTCACGATGCTCCGGTTATGAATGCAGAGCAGTCTTGGTGAATCAGTTGGCCTTTTCCTGACAATCAATCTCATATGTTTTCGTTTCAGGTTTCCAGCATTTACAGTTGACTTTTACTCTGATTACTGATCTTTCAGCTATTTTGTGGGGAACTTGCTGTGTGCAGTTTGGTGGCTGTGTTTTCCTATAACACGACAAAAAACAGCACCTCAAAAGCTGTGGGAAGTGCTGAGGAGGCCCAAGATAAATGAGTGTTCTTTGACTTTTTTTTCAACCTTGCTGTTGCCATGGACTGTGGGCCTTTCTCAAAGAAAAGAACCACAATAAGATAAAAGTTACACATCTGGGAATTTTCACTTTCACGAAATCGCTTCACCTTTTAAAAAAAATAAAGTACAACAAAATCATTTTTGATAATTTAGCCAAACCCCAGTCAGATGGTAACATCGCAAGGGCAAGAGAGAGGGAATCAGGGGAATAAATTGCTGCTTTGGATACATGAATAATTTGATTAAAATAATAAACTTTGCTGAAGACGTGACTGTTGACACGTGAGCTCAGGTTAAAATTATATTTTGAACATTTTTTCTTTCTTAAAGTGATTGACTCTTGACCTCTGCTTTAATTGCTTTTTTTTTGATTTGTTTGGTTGGGGTGGGGTGGGGGGGGTGATTTTTTTCTCATCTTTCAGTTGAGACATTATACCCCATCTACTGTCTCAGATGAATGTAAAAGATTCCATGGCACTATTTCAAGGAAGAGCAGCTGAGGTATACCCAGTGTCCTGGCCAATATTTATCTCTGAATCAAGTTGTTATCAGATTGCTGTTTGTGCAAATTCACTGCCATATTTCCTACAACAGTGACTACACTTCGAAAGTAATTCACTGGCTGTAAAGCTCTTTGGAACATCCTGAGGTTGTGACTGGCGCTATGCAAATGCAAGTATTTATTTCTCTTTTACTCTAACTTAGATGCAGGATGGCAGTGTCACAATATCGGACACGTGATCTACCTTATAAGTGTTGCACCCGATCACAGCAGTATCTTATTTCCACCCCCTCACTGCAGCCACCTTTGTGACTTCTCCTTGACTGAAGAGCCAATTTGGGACCAATCGTTGCTGAATGTTGGGTGACTATTTTGTTGTGGATTTGCAGTCCACGGGAACTGGGTTGGACTGTACAAACGCACCTCACTCAGAACACGCTCAACTCCCTCAGACTCATTAGGGACCAGACATATAGGCCTGAATTTTTCTTTGTTGGGCGTGGGCAAGCGACGGGCCCGGAAGCGGACGGGAAATGGGCCCCCGGCTGCAATCAGCCCCCGACTGCCATTTCACGCTGGCCGGCCAATTAATGGCCAAGCCAGTGTGTGAAACGCGGCTGAGAAATGCTCAGCGTTGCCAGGGTGGGGGCGGGAATAGGGCGGGCGCCAACCTAACTGAGGGCGCGGGTAAGCACTTTGAGAGAGCCAGGGAGCTGCAGACCTCTACAGAATAAAGGAAAAGACAAAAATGCTGCAAAATATGTCCACGCAGCACAATCGAGCACCTGAAAGCACACCTCATTACAAAAAAAAACAGTTCCCAAATATCTCTTTTTATCTTATTTCCCCACGGAGATTTCATCCCGCCCTGGGTCGAGGTTTCAGCAAAATTGTGAAGGCCGCCTGGGAGAATGGCCCGAACGCCAACCGTATATGAGGGCGGGCCACGTAAAATCGCTGTTAATTGCGTTGTTAATGAGCTTAATTGTCAGTGGGCGCGCTTCCAAGTGCCAAATGTGCCCAGTGAATGAAATATGGCGCGAGGGCGTGATTATGTTGGGACACTTGCCCGACGTCGTCTCACTCTATTTCACGCCTGCGGGGTGTATAATTCTGGCCGTAGAGGGGGACGGGACACCCACCTCCTTAGTATGTCACTTGTCGCCTCAGTGGATGGGTGGGTGGGTGGCTGGCCAGGTGGTGGAAGTGGAGGCAGACTCGTGGCCAAATGCGCTAGATCCCAGCTGCGCCGACTCCCGCTGACTCTGCGCAAGTGCAGTTGAGAGTGAGTTACCTGATCATTTGAAAGGGTTTTTGAAGAAGGGGAGAGAACTAACAAGGTGCTGAGGTTAGTTAGAATGTTCCAAAATGTTGGGCCCATATGGCCGGTGGTCTGCGGCTGGAACTGAAACAAAGAGAATGGAGGCAAGCAAGACCAGTCAGAAAATCAAAAGAGGCCAGTTGAGAACTTTTTGGTGCGGTTATGGACTGGAATGTACTGCCTGACAGCGCGGCGGAAGCAAATTCAACAATAACTTCCAATTAATCCTTGAAGAGGAAAAGTTTGCAGGGTTGGAGGGAAAGGCAAAGGAATGGGACCAAAGGAATAGCGCTTGGAAAAGATTCAGCACAGATATGCTGGACCAAATGGCCGCCTTCTGTGTTGCATCATTCTATGCTTGGTAGGGTGGAGAGTCTACACATGCACCATTATGGCGAGTGTGCGGGCGGTTTGTACTATGGCCTGGATTTTTGCTCCCGAGTCGGGAGTGCAGAGTCTGGAAAATTCCCGACTCCGCAAACCGCAGGTGAAAGTGCCTCGGATGTTGTAATTTTCATTTTGGACTTGTAATAAAAAGATTAAAACAAAAAATAGCCCTCACCCCACCCCCCCTCCCCCCACAATATACTCACTTGCCTTATCCATGCCAACTCATGCCCCACATCCGGCCCCCATGGCTCTTTATAGCCTCTATGCCAACTTAGTGCCAACTCAGGCCAACACGTGCCCCCCACCACTCTTTGCCCTTACACCCTACATGTCAACCCATTAGGGGAAGACCTCAGGACTCATGCTGAGTTGGAATAAAATGAAATTTTAAGTGTCAGTTGATGACTTAACTGCTTCATAAACACACTCATTCCTTCAAATTCTTAATCCCAAATACAAACAAACATTTGTATTCATTCCCCCACATCAAAGATTTTGTAACCATTTGGAACTGTCAATAAAACTGCAATCTGAGCGGCACCTCAGTGTGTTAATGATAGGTTGTGAAATTAGTCATGCAGCACAGATCCTACAATGAGAGCCCTCAGACTTATGTAAGCAGAGTGAAATAGCAAGCACTGATTTTCTTTAAACTGCAGACTGTTTTTTTTAATTTAAAGGACAAGAGATTGAAATGCCGTGACAGCTTGACAGTTCCAATAAGTTTATCCTCTTTTTACACACATTCATGTCTAATTCTAAAAATCCCAAAGGGCACTCGACCTCTCCCAAAGAGCACCTTACCTCTCCCAAAGCTGTCCCTGGACCTATCTAAAAGGGTACCCTACTTCTCCAGAGAACTCCGGTAAATTTAGACCTTCCACTGAAAAGTCCACAAGTTGTATTTTGGACGTTATACTAACGAAAATTGAATCTGTTTGAAGGCTTTCACATGTGCAGCTGCCCCCATGAACCATAGAGGTGCAAACTGCAACCTGCCCCCGCTCTCTCCTTGGTGAAAATGGTGGGTGCGGGTTCAGGGGTGCGATTCCTGGAATCGGGGTTACGGTGCCATTCTGGCTCAGCTAGACGCCCTCTCCATCCTTGCAAAAATTCAGACCTATATATCCACATGTGATGCAGGAAAAAAAACTCAAATGTATTATTAGAGATTTTGCTGTTTTGGACTTGAGTTGTGCGCAGAGAGAACTTTTATACGTCATAATATTAAGGTATCGTTTCTGTTGTAACGTGGAACATAAAATGTTATTCTCCCTATGTTGCTTGTTATTCCTCACTGATGCTTGTGGCCTGACGCTATGCTTCAGCCTTCCTCACTCTTGCTTTTGGTGAGTGCTGTTCAGGTTGGATTGCCTGATAATTGTTTCTCCATTCCTACATCTTCACTCAACTGTCAGGTTCTGTCGAGTTTACCCGCGTCTTCATTCCTCTGTAATGAATGTTTTCAAGACTATTTATTCATAAACAGCTAATCATTGTGCCGGTTCCATAAGCTTCAGTGCTGTTCTGTTCCATATTAGCTGCGGAAAACATGGAAATGGGACATTTGGTACTTCAGATACCTTGGTATGACTGGTCAACCAGAGGAAATCGAGCTCTGTATTTTTTGTAATCCTCTCATATTATCTTACATGTGCATCAACTAGTAGGATTTTTTGACATGAAATGGTGGTTTCAGTGTAGAGAATAAAATATTATCCCCTCAGGGAAATCAACCGAGTGACTGTCCTTTCAATAGGTTAACTGATCCTTAGGATCCTTACTGTAAATGGATGAAGGAATAAGGCGATAAGTCATTTTTCATCCCGTTTCCTTCATAAGGAATCAACCGTTTAGAATATAATTCATCATTTCTTTTCTTAATAGCACTTGTTACTACTTTTCTGCATGAGGGCAGCTATGTTTTACACAATGGATTTAAAATATTCTGAATCCAAGGTTAATTGTTCCTCCTACATTTTTTTTCCCCCTGTTTAAAGCAGTTTTTTTGCTGTTTTAATTTTGGTGTGACTCCACTCCTCAGCAACCACGATCTCCTCCCCGCCCCTCTGGGTCTATTAATTCCCCTCTACAACCACCCCCCATCTCGTCCTCATCATGTTCCCCTCCCTCTGGGCCTAATCATCTGCTTGCTGATGCAAGGCCTGCCTGTTTAAGCCTGGTGCCACCAGACAGTGACCTCTCTGTACTTGGCCCATCTGAGGCCTGAGGTGATGGATTACTGCAATAAAATTCTAATAACTTTTGCAAAAGCCAAAATGACTGGGATGATATTATTATCCTCATTTATTCCTTTGTAGATTTTTAATTAAGAAAACTTAGCGGGAAAATAATGACTCTTAGCAACTAGCTGGCACTGCTCTTTCCTAAAGCAAGATTTTGCATTTATATAGCATCTATCACAACCAAGTCTCAAAACGCTTTACAGGCAATTGCACACTGTAGAATTGTCAGATGATGTGTGAGACGGTAGTGTAATGGTAATATCACTGGACTAGTACCCCAGAGACCCAGAATAATGCTCTTGGGACAAGCTTACTGCAGCAGATACTGTAATTTAAATTCAATTAACAAAATCTGGAATTGAAAGCTAGTCTCAGTAAAAACTACCATCAATTGTGGTTAAAGAAAAAACCCATCTGGTTCACTAATGTCCTTTAGGGAAGGAAATCTGTTGTCCTTATATCAACGTATCAGTAATTACATTGTTAAGGTCCAAAAACAACCTTTTTTTTTTAGATATTGTAAAAGGTTTTATTTTCAACAAAAATATTGTAATTTTGCACATTTTAGCCCTGCAAACTTAAAAGGTTTACATATATTTGCTAGTCCTTCCAATTTGTAACTTGGTTTTCTAAGGGGGAAGTACTAATGTTCCGTGTGTCCCCTCTGCTTAAGCATCGAAGTTACCCACTAGTCTTAGATGACCACTCAGCAGGATGACCACAGCTCCATTTTAGGGGTTTATTGAGAAGCTTATTGAGTGGCCTGGAGCGCAGCTGGGCGCCAAAGGGAGCAGAAAAAAGAAACAAATCTGTTTTTCAAAAACCAAGGACAGGAGAGAAGAGAGATTTAATTCCAGGCACTAATAGTGAAAAGACAGTACTGTATTCCAAAACCATTTCTTAACCTCATCACAGGTACATTGATTCTGCAAAAAATTAAAATTGTTTATGCCTCCAGTATAACTGCTGAATATTTCAAAAAGTGAAGTCACTGTAATTGATTTAAAAAAATGAAGTACTTTCCTCAGGATAAAGTACTTCCCTCTCCTCCTCCCCAAGTCGCAACATGCTTTCCATCTGAAGAAAGGCGAACATCCTTTTCAATATCCGTGTGGAAAAAGATTTGGCACTTTGCATTTCTCAAGTAGGGATTGCTTTATTGCGGTTCAGGTCCAAGTGTTTGTAAAGTTCAGAATGTTGGTGCACTATGGCAGAGTACAATCACAGTTCTTGGTTTCCGGGAGTGGGACATTAACCCACAACCCTCTGATTCAAAGGCGAGGGTGCTATGAACTGAGTTGACTGGCAATTACATTGTATAGTAATTACATTGTTAAGACAATTGCATTGTTAAAACAGGTGATGGATATTGGCTCACCTATAAATGGGTACAGCTGTAACCCTCTAGGTTGGAAGGGTCTGGGGCAATTTGCTACATTGAAGAACTGTCTTGCAATTAAGCCAGCTTGAGGTATAAGACTAGCTTTGGACTCATTCTTCCATGACAAGCGCTTATTGTGAGTAACACTTACCCATTCTGGCTTAAATGTGATTCCATGCCCACAGCAGTATGATTAACTCTTAACTGCCCTCTGAAATGGCCGAGCGAACCATTCAGTTCAAGAAGCTGGCTCACCACCACCTCAAGAACAATTAGGGATGGGCAAAAAATGCTACATTCCATGATGAATAAAAAACGCAAGGAAATGACCAGGTAATCTGTTTTACATTTTGGTTGTAGGATAAATGTTTACAGGACACCAGAAGAGTTTGAACAGTACCATGGGATCTTTTATACTAACCTGCGAGAGCAGGCGGAGACCTCTGTTTAATATCTCATTCAAAAGGCAGCACCACCGGCAATGCAGCACTCTCTCAGTACTGTACTGCAGTGCCAGTTTAGAGTATGCGCTCAAGACTCCAGAGTTGGGTTTGACAAGGCAATCTTTGGAAACAGGTAGAATGCTACCCACTGAAGCAAGGCTGATGTTTGTTACTGATTCAGAAGAAATGTTTCAGTGTCTGTAATGATGCTAAGTTTCTAGGATTTTTCTTGGTATTTACATTGAGTGGGGTCTTTGCTGCAGTCATGGTTTTATTAGAAACCTAGAGAAAGATAAAGGGACTAAATAAAATACAAAAGCTAAACTGGAACCAATGGGAAACTGAATATAGGTTTCACAAAAAGGGATGAATACTGCTTTCAGATTCCTGAAGTCTTTTATCATCTTACGAATATTAAGTCTTTTCTCACTTCTTGCAATGTTTCTATTCCTCCCCAACCCTTTGCCTGGCCCAATTCCTTACTTCCTATCTCCCTTGCCAACCTGCACAACCTAACCCCTCTCTCGATTAGGAGTGGTAGGATAATCCATTCTGCAGACATCTCTATAGGTGTCATCATGACTGCCCCATCAATCTGTGCTGTACGTGAGTGAGCAGGAAGGGACTCATTACTTCAGCGGCAGGTAGGTACTCGTCCCCTCCCATAGCCAAATTTTTGCCTCATTAAACTCCCCCTCTAGGTATCCTGGCTGCGATGAATCCAGCTTTGTTTTTCTCAATTGAAGTTCTTGTTGAATCGAGCCACGTTTATGCCCTTTTCTGAGGCCTGACTAGTGTAATTCTAGTCGACTCAAATGAGGGGGAAAATAGAATGTTGATTATAATTATTATATTTTCATTGTGAAATTAAAATTTGGATGAGTGTCTTACGAAGGATGTGGAGCAAAGGTAGATAAATGAGGTTGAGGTGCTGATTGGCTATGATCTATTGAACAACGGAGCAGGCTTGAGGGTCTGAATGGACTACTCCTAATCCTAAAGTTGCAATGTTCATATACATTTTTAATATTAAATTACAACTGAAACTCATTATATAGATCAGAATAAGGCTAAAGTTAAAATGTCTGTGATCAGTAATCCACAATTGGAGCAAGACACTTGACACTGAAATGAATCAGTGCAGAGTGCGGTTTTAAATCCTAGCTTATTATTTCTTCAATTTCAGAATTTTCAAATTCTAGCGAGGGGAATGAAAGTATAGCAAGTAAAAATTACTTTTCTTTGATTCAATTGTTTTTCCAAGATTATAACAAGAATATGAGCAACATTTGGGAGCAAGGGAAATTGGGACCAAACTATTTTTGAGTTTTATCGGTGAGACTAATTCCTGAAGCAAGCCAAAATTTAATTTCTTTCCACAACTCGAGTAACACCCATCTGATACATACAGTGGTGATGGTGTGTTACAGTTCCCTCAGGGAGTCAGAGTTGCTGTGGCAACATACACTTTTACATGCAGGTTGTAGTCTGGAGCTATGGATAGTGCTGGTAGAGGCTCCAATTTCTTTCCATCACATGGCTGATCAGGAATCTCTCCCACTCTTCCCGCCTGCCATTGGCAAGTGTTGGAAGGATTTGCAAGTTGATAAGTAACCTGTTTGGCCGCATTATAAATACTCCTTCCTTGGCTGCTGTTGGATCCTGGTCACCAGTTTAGTTGGACTAATGGATCTGAGTTACGTGCTTGTTTCAGGATGACCAAGTTAGTACCGTAGACAGAGCAGATCAGTGGAGGATTCTTATGTAGAACACATTTTCTCTGGTCAAAATGTACTAGTAGGGTGGATGAAGGCAACAGCTGTTTCACCTTTGTGAAAGTTCTTTCTGTGGTGTTTGCCAAGACCAACGTTGGTTTTTCTTGAGTAGGTAATACAGGGGGTGCCAGTTCTGTTGACAAATTAGGCAAAAAGCGTCCATGGTAATTGGTCATCCCCAAGAATGATTTTAGCTTGGAGATGTTCTTTGGTGCTGGTGCCTCTCTAATGGCTCTCACATTTTCTTCATCTAGGTGGAGGCCCTGTGCATCTACCCTGCGACCTAAATAGACTAACTCTTTTTTTTCCTTTTTTTTAAATGCACTCCCACCTGCGAAAAATGCTTTCAAATTTCTTCCAAGATCGCCAAATGCTCCTTTTCAGTGAGCTGTGTCACCAGAACGTCATCCAAATAAACTACAACGTGAGGCAATCACTGCAGTAAACTTTCCATTGTCCTCTGGACATGCAGAGGATACACCAAAAGGCAAACGGGTATTTTGGTACAGCTCTTTGTGTGTATTAATTGTGACAAACTTCTGAGAGGCCTTTTCTAACACCAGTTGTTGATGAGCATGACTCGTATCAAGCTTCATGTAGGTGGTTCCACCTGCCAGCTTAGCATACAAGACTTCAATTTTTGGTATAAGGTGTCTGTCCAACAATCGACAGTCAATTTGTCGTCTCCACAAATTCAAACACTTTGTTCAGGCTTAAATATGAGAACTATTGGTGCTGCCCATTCCAAGAACTGCACAGGTTGTATCACTCCCAGTTTCTCTAATCTACCCAATTCGGCGTCTACCTTTTCCCGCGTTGCATAAGGTACTGGTCTTGCCTTCATAAATCGTTGGGCGGGGGGTGGGGGGGGTGGGGGGAGGGTAGAGTCTGGATCAACATGAATTTTTGCTTGTACCCCTTGGATCTTCCTGAGCTCATCTTGGAAAACTGAGGTGTATTTTTGTAGTAGCGCAGGTGACCCAGCGGCTCTCAGTTAGAAGATCTCAGTCCAATCCAATTTAATTTCTTTCAGCCAGTTTTGTCCAAGAAGACTTGGCCTCTTACCTGCTTCCACCATCAAGGGTAATTTCACTGATTAATTTCAATACTGTACAGTAACCCTGCTTATGCCTTTGATTTTGATGTCTTCTCCCGTGTAAGTTTTCAGTTTGGTACCTTTCTTCTATATTTATTTTACATTCCCCATAATTCAGGTCTTTAAAAGTATGCTCAGCTATCACCATAGAGGAAGCTCCTGAATCCACCTCCATTCTGATAGGCCTATAATTCACCCTCACCGTAACACAGATTGGTTCTGTCCTTCCTACCTTTAAATTGTACAATGAATAAATATCTGAATCTGTTACTGCAGGCTTTTCTATGTTATGAATTTCATGGGGTTTTTGTCTTTTGATTGAAAGTCTGCCTGATTCTATCCTTGCAAGATCTCATGAGGTGTCTGTTTCGATGACAGTAAAAATGTTTTGACTTTTTTCAACTTGGATTCTTTACAAGGTTGTTTGCTTCCACCTCTGTTACCATTATTCCATGTTTTCGCTGCTAAGTCATTTATTTTTATCTGTCTGAAAGCTGTAGCTGCTTCCCACTACTCATTAGAGCTGTACAGTTTTGCACCCCTTTTGGCTGGGACTCCCCGCCCAATGCGGAGAATGGCTCCATTTTGCACTCCCTGTATGGCTTTTGAGTCCCTCACTGTGCCTTCCATAGCCAGTGCTATTTCCTGCGCCTTTTGAAAATCCAAATTTGTTTCAGACAATAATCTCTTCTGAATTGAGCCTTCATTTTATACCGCACACCAAATGATCTCTAAGCATTTCATTTACATGATGTGCCAAGCTCGCGATACTCTAACTGTTTCAGGCTTGCCACATAACAAGTGGGGCTGTATTTCTTGAGTTAAATTTGAACTGTTGCATCGTTACTGAGGGCTTGGCTGGTAATGACTCGTCACTAAATGACAGGTTCACTAAATCATCAAAACTATTCAAATCTGGGGCACTGAATGCCATTAAACTTTGAAACAATCCATAAATCTTATTCCCACAGATGGATAAGAGGATTACGTGCCTCTTCTCCTCCCCTGTAATGTCTTTAGCTTGGTAAAAGAACGCGAGGCATTCAACATAATAAGACCAATTGTCCACCGTTGGGTCGGAAGGATCAACTGTTTCAAACTGCGGCATGCTTCGAGTGACTGAATCGACAATTAGGACAGAAATCCAACTTACCATTACCATGCGAGGTACAGCCCGATTTTGAGTCCATTTGATCTCCTTCCTCACTTTCCTTCTTTTTCGTCCTTCCTTGCTTTTCCTTGCTTTTTTCACCTCGTCGCCAGTTTATTCGATCCTGGTCACTAGTTTAGTTGGACTAATGGATCCGGGTTGCGCGCTTGTTTTGGGACGACCAAGTTGGTACCATAGACGGAGCAGATCAGGTCTTATGATTCTTATGTAGAATACACTCTATTTATTTACAAAGGAACTCAGCAGCTGCGCTTGTGTGCTTACAACTCAAACCCTGTCTCTACATTATTTTAGATTACTAACTAAAGACTACTAAGGTAGCCCGTGCTACTCTGCTATTAGGTAATAAGATCATGTGATCTTCTATTATAACATTCTTCTTAAAGGTATATTGCGCATCAGATTGCCAAAGCCACATTATGAACATGCCTTCCTTGTACATTAAGTTCTGGAGCTTTTGGCCCAGGGACGCAGAGATGCTACCACTGTACCACATGACCTCTGGTGCATACATTAGGTCCTTGCTATTCTTTTCTCATGTACTTAAATAGTTTTCCTTGCAAATGGCTCCATGCAATTCACTTCAACGACTTCCTATGAGAATCTTAAACTTACGTTCCCTAATTTTGGACCCCCCACATGTGGAGAAATATCTTCTCTATGCCTATAGTGCTTTGGGTCTCTAGGGCTAATTCTGCATTCCTATACTGCCAGGAGAAAAGGATGTTGGAAAGGATTATGGGCCAGATGTGTGTTGAAACAATGTTGTGGCCCTAATTCTCTGCCCTGTACTGGCTGGGAGCAGGAGTCCTTGCTCAGAATAGGGAGTGAGCCCTTATGGTGAGGGCAAGGCAGCAAACTTAGCAATCTAATCATGGGGAAGACAGTGCAAGAACACCATCTCCAGTGAGCCCCACTGTTAATTGTATATCAATTGTGGTCGATTATATGCAGGTGGAGGACATATGCAGGTTGGAACATATATAAAGATGCATTTATTGAAAAGGTGATGTGGTTGAGTTAGGAGAGGTATGTTTGTAATGTTTCGCTCAGTAAATAAAAGTGAGACGAAGTAAAGATTGGCTCCAGCACTATCTTCATCAACTGGCTTTCTGGAATAGAACACCCACTACAGAAATGGCAAATCGAAAAAGTTTCAGCTTTCAAAATCCTTTGCACTGATTTCCTAAATTACTTCGAATGACACAAATCCCACTTAGAAACATAACCTACTCCTTATAATACAAAGCCAATTTTGTACTTTAAAAAAAATCCAATTATTTGAGTTAAGAAGTGTAAATATCACAGCAAACAGGGAATATAGTCCTTCAATAAATTAGACTTATCAGATCATTTGGATTAAGTAGCTTTCAGTGAAGATTGTAAATGGACTTCAGGTTACTGTGCGCACAAAGAGTACAGTAAAGAGAAATTCCCATGGCTTTGATGCCAGAATGAAGGGAATATTTTATTGCTGAAATCCTAAAATTGTTATGTACAAGATTTGCTACTGCTACTCTCTTCAGTGTCTTTCATGGAAAGGGTTTTATGCAGACGTTTGTGGAGCACTAGATTCTGGCTGGGTCTGTTGCATCACTGATACCATCGCCTTACAGTTTTCCATCTGTAATCAGAAGCAGGGCTGATGTGGTTTTGAGTGACGGCAAACTATTTTTTTGTTTGGGTATCGAGCTTTTGCATGGCTGTTGCTGCCTTTAACGTTTATTGTTGGTTTAAACTTCTGTGACTTGTTAGGATGAACACTCCCACAAGTAAATGTCGCAGTTTTTCATGAATGAGCCTAGTTGGGGATTGTTGGCAAGCTAATCAACCTTTGGCACAAGGCCCATGCACTTGCACAAGGAAGTCAAGAATGGCAAACGCTCCGGGGGTTTTTACGGGACAGTTAGAACCACTGATGCCTTCTGCGATGACCTGAACTTTCCTCCTCATCTGCATTGCCTTGGGAGATTTTAGCACGTTCAAGGCAAAGTTGCTTTTGTCATATTCAGCATGTGTTCATCAAGCTTTGATCAAAACTGGGACCTTTCGGATGGCCTGTCACCTCTCCAGTAAACAAGAACGGGCTTGCATTTAAATAGCACTTTTCATGGCTACCAGACATCTCAAAGCAATTTACATCCAGTGAAGTTCTTTGGAAGTGTGATCAATGTTGTAGTGTAGGAGAAGCAGCCACCAATTTGTACACAGCAAGCTCCCACAAACAGCAATGTGATAATGAGCAGATAATCTGTTTCTGTGATGTTGATGGAAAGATAAAGATCACCCAAAACTACAGGAAGAGCTCCCAACTCTTAACATCAGTGCTGTGGGGCCCTTCTACATCCATCCAAGCAGGCCTTGGTTTAACATCTCATCCAAAATACAGTGCAGCACTCCCTCCACCTTGATTTCTGTGTTAGAGTCCTGGAGTGAGATTTGAACCCGTAACCTTCTGACTCAGATGAGGGTGTTACCAATGAGTCACAGCTGATACTCAAGCCACTGGTAGAGCCCCTCCCACCTCTTGTTTGCTGCCAGATGTCAAACTCCCTTAGTGTTTTTAAAAATTAATTAATGGGGGCGTTGCTGGCTGGGCCAGCATTTATTGCCCATCCCTAATTGCCCTTGAAAAGGTGGTGGTGAGCTGCCTTCTTGAATCGCTGCAGTCCATGTGGTGTAGGCACACCCACAGTGCTGTTAGAGAGGGAGTCCCAGGATTTTGACCCAGCGACAGAGTGAAGGAACGGCGATATATTTCCAAGTCAGGATGGTGAGTGACTTGGAGGGGAACTTCCAGGTGGTGGTGAGAAAATAAAATTGTGACTTTAGCAACAACAACTTGAATTTATATAGTGCTGTCAACATAGTAATGTGACCGTCCACATTGGCAGCTGCCTGGCAGTGCAGTGACATCAGTGGCCTGTTGTGACAAGGCACTGGCAAGCAGGGCAGTGGCATTACTGCTTCTACCCAAAACAATTTTGGGGCCAAACCAAACATGAGAGAGCTCACAGACAATTGAAGAAATACAGTCGCCTTTTTACAGAATTTGCAACCCTTTACTCAGTGACCTTCGCCACTCATAACTAATGTAGCACCACACTTTAAGGAGCATTTACTAATGGCATGCTATATTACTGCGGGCGCCATAGACTGGACCTCAGTAACCGCTGCAGTAAAAGTCAATGGGCTGGTAAATCTTTGATTTAACGAGAGCAGCTTTGAGATAAAATGAATGTGCGAATGTCAAGTGCAAATTTAGTAAAAGGTTTTAAGGAAGTATTTGAGGCTTTTGTAAGGATTGAATTCAGGGAAGATGAGAGAATGCACTCTGACATTACACTGAGCTCAAAGGAGTGATCTGCTCAAAGATTTATTTGCTCTTGTTCTTCTGAACAGTATTGTTGTTTTAAATGCCACTTGTGTAACTTTGAAAAGAGGTCTAGGTGCTCCCTGGTGGCAAACTCGATGAATTGTCCCTGGTCTGATTTGCAGACTGTGTGCCGTTTTACTCTTGTGAGCTCCCTGACTCCATAGTTATTGGCCTCAGCACCTTTTGGATGAGGGAGGGCTTTGTTGTCTGCTGAACCCTGCTGGAAGGTGGATCTTGGGCAAAGAGGGGTTTAGCCTGGACTGCGCCACGCTGCATCTCCACGGTCCTGTAGCTATTTGAAGTTCACTATCAAGGTCTCAGCAGAAGAGTGGCTGTTTGGCCAAGGAACTGGAGGATGAGGGACTTGCCGGTGTACAGTAGGGCAGCAAGTAGGCTGGAGGTACAGAATGCAGTGGGCACAAGGAAGTTACTGATGAGCAGTGGGTATATAGACGATACAGGAGGTTAGCGGGCACACTAGAGGTACCAGAGGGCACACAGGAGGTACTGGAGAGTAGTGGGCATATGTGGAAAGATCACGCAGCATGAATTTGGAGAAGAGGGGATAAGATAAAGGAAGAACATAAAAATGCTAAAATGTCGCTTGCTCAACTCATCTGGCCTCACTTCCTTTTATTACCATGTCTAATTTCCTGCATCTACATGCCCCCTACTGCCTGGAAACTAGGCACCGATTGTAGCCTCGATGCCCATCCTTGTTTTCAAACCTTTCCATCGCTTTAGCCCTTCCTCCTCCTCCAGCTCCACAGTGCTCCAAGATCTTGGCGTTCTGCCACTTCTGGCCTCTTGTACATCTCAGATTTCAATTGCTCCATCGGTGGCAATGACATCAGCAATCCAGGCCCTAGGCTCTGGATTCCCCCCACCCCCGAATCGCTACACCTCTCTTTAAGACACTGCTTGAAACCTACCTTTTCGACGAAGCTTTTGGTCATCTAGTACCTGTGCCCCTTTACTTCAATGCGAAAAGGAAGATGAGTGATATGACCATCAACATTTTGGTAATAGAAAGGGACATTGACAGTCCATTGTCTCATGGATCTCCTCAATCAGCTGTATCTTAACACTGACAAACAGAAAACATCAACAGTAGTGTTAAATGATTTTAGCAAAGTGTTTGACCATGTAGATCATAACATCACAATCAACCATCTCCTTCAATTAGGAGTGAGCCCACCATGTGCGCGCTGGATCTCGGACTGTCTCACTAATTGACAAGAATGTGTTTAATACGAATCGAATACTTCCAGTTGGATAATGCTACATGCTCGGGTCCCATAAGGAATCAATTCAGGCGCTATTACGTTTTTAGCCATTGAAAACAATGCCTGTATTGATATCACCACACCTACTCATCACAATAAATGTATGGTTGAGCTGACCCTCTTGGAGTGTCATAATCAAGGGGATGCATCCCACATGCAAGAGCCAATCACCTTTGTTGAGTGAAAGGGCAACAGCAATGCACATGAGACTGAGCCCCCAAAAGTGCAGTGCTACGGAATTGTTTCATTCACAATCCTCCTGATCCATCCGCCCCCTCCGCCCCCAATCAACTTCAGTGCTGAGGTCGCGCAACAAGCCTACATTAAACTATTAGGAATCTACATTCAAAATGATCTCAAATGGGATTATCAAGTGCATGAAATGCTTAAGAGAAAAAACGGAGAATGGAAAATTTCACAAGCTATGTCTTCACTATGTAAGTATCACAAACTGACCTAATCACTGCTAATAGTTACACAAGACCCATTGTTGAAAACACAGTGCCTGTTTGGAATGCTGGACTTGCCAGAGAGCATATGAACAAGCTCGAAAGCATTCAGAAACAAACAGGGAAACTGATCCCGGGTTAGGTGTACCAAACCTACTCTGACACAACCAGACATCTAATACAAAATGCAGAGTCCAGTAGACCTTTCATTTTTATTCTGTAAATTAAGGAGACCTTTATGTTTGTAATTATTGTAACAATCCTTTTAGTATTTTATGCCTTTATTTTTATTTTAATTGTCTATAACTGTTATGAATTACAATTGCTTGTTTTATTTGTATTGTCATCACAATTCGGCAACTGCCTGCATGATGATTTTTCAATAAACCAACAATTTATTTATCTATCTACATACTTGGGTGTCAAAATTTGTTTGATTATGCCCCTGTGAAGCATCTTGGGACTTTTTGCTATTTCAAAGCTGCTATATATATGCAAATTATTGTTGTTGTATGGCTCAGTCCTACAATAAGTAGAGCATGAAGCCCCCACCCACTTCTCGAGCCAGAGGAAGACACAGGTGAAAAAATTTGAACATTCCTCTTTTCTGTCCATGCTCTCTCCTCTCTCCACAGGTTCAGTTCAGTTACGTGCACCTCATATAGGAAAGGTGCTGAAACTGTGAACTGCGTATCCAATGGAGATTTCGGGACATACTCCGGAGGGGCAGGCAAATCCCACAAATATTGAGCTCATGAAGCACACGATCTAACTGACGTTCCACACTATAATCAGACATTATGGATCTGATAACCCGTCTTCTCACCATGGGAAGGACCTCTTGGGGTGTTTGGATGGGTTATTCACAAATGTTGTGTTGAAAATCTCCCAGGCCTTGAAATTATGCTGTGTGATAACAGTGCACCTGTGCTTAATGAGCTAATGTCGAATTCTTCTGTCAGCTATTCTTAGCCAAGCCTAAAGCTTTTGCCCTTTGGTTTAAAATATTAATCCCCAAGATGGCATACTAAGGAATGTCATGAGGGTGCCCATCGACTGTTAACCACACTGTACCATGACAAGCCCATCATTTCTAAAACTGAGGCCAGAGACCTGCATAAGCTGCCTTTATATTGCTGAGATCAGATGGATTTTGCACAGCTGGGAACAACACTACAGGCACTTTGCCAGCTTGGCTCAGACTAGTTGTCCAGAAGACTTGGTTTCAAAAAACAACAGGTACCGGGATGGAAAACAGGAAGCCCATTTTCATGAAGGGTAGTAGAAATTGTTGTATGTTTTGTATGTTTGATTTGGCTCAGAGCAATGAAGAGATGACACTAGTTTATAAATGTGCAACAGGTTTATTTTCAAGAATTTAGAAATGTCTCTGCAATCACAAAGTGTCTGCTCTCATGCTTATAACTCAGCTTCTAGGTCCTTTTGTGTTTCTGTTTACGTTAGCTCTGAGGTGACATCCAGGCTTAACCAATCAAGCGCAGTGAGCATACTGAACATTACAGAAACCAGGAACTCTCTCCCCAAGAGACTTGGGACGACTGGAGTGTGCAAGACTGAGATCGATAGATTTTTGTTACAGAAAGGAATTGAGGGATAGGGAGCAAAGATGGAGTTGGGGTGCAGAGCAGTCAGGATATAACTGAATGATGGAACAGGCTGGAGGGGCTGAATGGCCAACTCCTGTTCCTATAAGTGCTGCACACTAGGAGGTAGGACACTAAACCCAATATAAAAGCAGCTTTAATTTGGATAAGGAGAACCGGTCAATTTATCTGCAAGAATATTCTCTCAAGTGAAATGAACGGTTGAAGGGAGCGACAGTTAAAAAGGTATTTATTTTTGCAGGATCAAATAGCAAATTAAATGAAAAAAAGTGTCTGGTGAAAAAAAAAAATCACTCTCTGATTACTGAAGCTTCAAAGAACGCCTAGTGCACTCCTGCCGAGGTAGTCTCTCCAAACAGACATCATCACATTCTAAACACCATTAAATTGCACCCTGGGTGTATGTCATATGCTTGTTTGCAATCATCATTTCAACACTGGAGAAATCAAATCAAGATTGGAGTAGAACAAGAAGGGTAAATAGAAAAGAATAAATATTTGCATTGATCAGATTTATAAATATTGCATTGACCAAGGTTGCCCTCCCCACCACGCGCTCCCCCTCCAAATTCTATCCATTTTAGAGTTGCCGCCAATCTAAATTTTGGGCTGATTTTTGAAAACGTTTCTTGGATTTCTTCAGCTTTGCTTTATAATAGAAATCCATTTTCTTGTGGCCCAGTTGATAGCCCTCTCGCTTTTGTGTCAGAAGGTTGTGGGTTCAAGTCCCGCTTGAGCACAAAAAAAAACGAGGTTCACTCTACAGTGCAGTACTGAGGGAGTACAGGAGATGCTGTCTTTCTGATGAAACATTAAACCAAGGTTGCACTTGTCCTCTCGTGGGTGTAAAAGATCCATTACACTATTTCAAAGAAGAGCAGACAAGTTATTCCAAGTGTGCTGGCTAATTTTCGTCCCTTAATCAACATCACGAAAAAATAGATTATCTGGTCATAATCACATTGCTATTTGTGGGAGCTTGCTGTGCTCAAATTGGCTGCTCAGATTTCCTACAACAGCGGCTACATTTCATTTGCTGTGAAGCACTTTGGGGTGTCCTGAGGTTGTGAAAGGTGCTATATAAATGTAAGCCTTTCTTTTTCTTCCTCTGGAGCATTCAATTATCATTGGATTTTCATCGGTGGCAAAGCAAATGTCACAACTTAAGCAATAGGGTCGGGTTTTCGCTGCAGAGAGCTCAGGAGATTTCCGGACACAGCAGACCCACCTCAGTTTAAAAGGCCCCATTGGACCCAATTTTCACTCTGGGAAGTCGTGGGTGTGATATATTCAGGCCCACCAATCCCAGAAGCAGATCCTAGATGATGGGGTGAGATAGGGGGGTATGCCGGGCAAGTGCCGCAGTGGCTGGTTAGGTGGCCCAACTCGCAGTTTGCCAGGACTTTGTCCCAGTTGTATTACAAGCTGTCAGCCCTCGCCCCTCACTCCCCTACCACCTTACCAGCCACCCATGGTTCCTGCACACCAAATCATGCCCTCACCCATCCCCCGTACCTCTCATTCCCACCTCCAGAGCCACTTACCCAGTATCCACCATGGGCAGACCTCAGGGGTCATGTGGAGATGAAAGAAAAGAAACTTCTAACAATCTAATACAACTCTCACTCATGCACAATGGATAGTGAAAAAATATCTCATTCATGAAACCCATTTGAAACTTTTAAATCACCTCGGTGGTTAATCTCTTATAAAGACAAAGATCTATTCAGACTCCACATCAAAGACAGCTAATCCCTTAACAGTCTCTTTAAACTGTCAGTCCAACTGTAAACTCATAAACCCCTATTAAAATAGTTCTCTATTTTGAAACTCAGTCAAGCATTCATAATGACATAATAATAGCCCTTAAGGAAATGTCGGCAAAGACTTATGTTGAAACTGCACAAACAGATGGTAATGTTTTTTTCTAATCTACACCAGGTGGCTTGCCAATCAAAGCGGTCTAGCAAGGTTTTTCCTTTAAACTCTCACTGAAGCTTCAACTTGTTTTTTCATGTTTAAGGAGCTGGGGTTTTAAAAAAACTTGATATCATGACACTTAAACTGACCTTATCCACCCTTTGAGAGCACTTACGTTTGCTCCATTAATTCATGACTCCCACAGTGCGGGTTAACACCCTTGGACCAGCCAAAATGGGGAATGTTTGAACTCCACATTAAGTTGAAATGGACCTCCTGAGTTCGGGTTTCCCTCCTGTTTTCAGTCACAGCCCCACCCCACCCCCTGCCCTTGCCGGCAAAAATTACATCCATCAGAAATGAGGGCAGAACTTCAACATCCAGGTCCTGCCTACCATTTTTAAAGGAGAGGCCAGCAGTGTCTTCCCGACTCCGTGAAAATCCAGCCCATAATCTCTCCAACTGTCCTGACCTCTGGTCTCCACCACAAAGATCACCGACTTCCACTTCTATCAAACCGCCCATCTCTGATCTGCTGCTGATACCCCTCATTCATGCCCTTTTTAAGGTCTGGCTTGATTATTACAATGCTTTCCTCGTTGACCTCCCATCTTTCATCCACCATAAACTTGAACTCATCCAAACTCTCCTGCCATATCCTAAATTGTAACAGGTTCTGATCACCCACCAGCCCTCTGCTTCCTGACCTTCATTGGCCCCCCCCAGTCCACTAACACCTTGATATTAAAAGTCCCATCCTCATATTCACATCTCTCCCTGGCCTCATCCTCTCTATCTCTTTAACCTTCTCCAGTCCCATAACCCTCTGGCAACTCTGTGTTCGTATGAATACACAAACATACGAAATAGGAGCAGGAGTAGGCCATTTGGCCCCTTGAGCCTGCTCCACCATTCAATAAAATCATGGCTAATCTTGTTGTGTTTCAAGTTCCACATTCTCATCTACCCCCAATAACCTTTGATTCCCTCGCCTAACAAGAATCTATCTACCTCTACCTTAAAAATATTCGGTGACCCCGCCTCCACTGCCTTCGAAGGCAGAGAATTCCAAAGTCACACAACCCTCTGAGGAGAAAAAATTTCTCCTCACCTCTATCCTAAAAGGGCGACTCCTAATTTTAAAACCTTGCGCCCTAGTTCTGGACTCACACACACGAGGAAATATCCCTTCCACGTCCACCTTGTCAAGACCATTTCGGACCTTATATAGTTCAATCAAGTCACCCCTCACTCTTCTAAATTCCAGTGGAAACAAGCCCAGTCTGTCTAACCTAACTTTATAAGACAACCTGCTCATTCCAGGTATCAATTTAGTAAACCTCCTCTGAATTGCCTCCAACACACTTACATCCTTCCTTAAATAAGGAGACCAAAACTGCACACAGTATTCGAAATGCAGTCTCACCAATGTGCTGTATAACTGAAGGATAACTTTTACGCTCAATTCCTTTCATAATAAAGGTTAGCATTCCATTAGCCTTCTTAATTACTTGCTGTGCCTGCATGCTAACTTTTTGTGACCTGGTTCCCTCAGAACTCTGCAGCTGTTCTCTGTTTAACTAATGCTCTGCTTTTTTATTCTTGCTGCCAAAAGTGAACAACTTCACATTTTCCTACATTTTACTCCATCTGCCAGATTTTTGCCCACTCACTTAAACTATCTACACCTGTCTGCAGCTTTCTTATATCCTCTTCACAACATACTTTCCGATCTGTCATCTGCAAATTTAGCTATCATGCCTTCACTCCCCTCACCTAAGTTATTGATATAAGTTGTTAAAAGTTGAGACCCCTGCACAGACCCCTGCGGGACTCTACTCCACACATCCTGCCAGTCAGTAAAAGACCCATTTATGCATGCTCTCTATTTTCTTCCAGCCAGCCAATCTTCTATCCATGCTAATATGTTACCCCCTACACGATGAGCTTTAATTTTCCGCAGTAACCTTTGTTATGACACTTTATCAAATGCCTTCTGGAAGTCCAAGTATAGCATGATTACAGGCTCCCTTTTATCCACAGCTCATGTTACTCCTTCAAAGAACTCCAATAAATTGGTTAAACATGATTTCCCTTTCACAAAACCATGCAGACTCTTCCCGTATACCTTGAGTTTTTCTAAGTGCCCAGCTATAACCTCCTTGATGATCGATTCTAACACCTTCCCCCCTTCTAACACCTTCCTCCAACTCTGGACTTCCTTGGACTTCCCATTGCCCAACCCCACCATTGCTGGCTGTGCCTTTAGCCATCTAGGCCCTGAGCTCTGGAATACCCTCCCCAAACCTGTTTGGCTCTATACCGCTTTCTCCACCTCTCTTAAGACTTGGCTTAAAACCTATGGCTTTGATCAATATTGGATGTCACGCATGCAGCTTGACAATTTAGCGACAGTGGAGGGATTGTAAGAGGTCACGACAGTATGGGACAAGTTGGGAGGCAGGCGTGGTGCTTCAGTTGACCTTAAGAGTTGGGAGGAGAAATATCTTCCTGGATTCTTGCTCCTAATTTCTACTCAGCTGCTTTTGCTTGAGAATTCAGCTGTCAGCCTAAGATAGGATCAAGTTTAGCTGTAATGACCCCTCCCTACAGTTGAACAGCCAGCTCACACCTGGGCTTACTATTGAAGAACAAAGGCCCTCATAAGTCAAGTATTAGAGGGTGGCTGGCGATGTTATACCACAGTCTCAGCCAGTAGGCAAAATTTGGAGAGACTTTTTGAGGGGAAGGAGAAGATTGCGAGCGATTGGAGAAGCAATTATTCTTTCCCCTGGCGATCACACGAGTTCATGAATATGAAATTGTTTTTAAATTACCTTGCGTGTGTTTGTTGTGTGCAACAGCAGGGCTGAGCTGCAGCGTAAAGACTTGGAAGGTTAAAAGGGCCCCATTGTATCTGTCAGTCAACAGAACGTCAAGAGCCACAGGAGCGTTGGAATGTGATTAACTTGGGAGCAGTGGAGGAATGGAGGGAAGAGCAGCCTGCTGGGGTGGGCGTGTCCAATGCGCGCTGAAAATAACTGCAAGTCTGAGGGTCTTGCAGTTCGCAGAGCAGTCAAGGCCATGACCCAGCTTCACAAGGAAGCCTCACAGCTGGGGCTGGCAAACAATGGCGACTTTGCTGCATGAGAAAGCAGAGCAGCAGGAGAGAAGCTGCCTTTCTTACCCTGCCCAGGATCCATTCTTAAGCTTAATGGGCTTTGATCCAATTCAACCAAAGCAGTTTAAATTGCAGTTTCTGAAGTGCACACCAATTAGCGAGTTCAATATTTCAAGGGAATTTCATGGACATCTAACTTGTTTTCTGTGTTGGTGGAGGGGGGGTGGTGGGAGGGCGTTTGGAGGGTTGGGGAGACAATTCTTTTTGGGTGGGAGGGGGAATCTACATTATGTTGTGCTGCCTTTCAATGGGAGATGGGTTTTAAAACTATCCCCTTTAATCTTCATTTGTCCGCCTGAAGACCTGCGAGAGCTAAGTCCTCGAGAAGTGTGCTCTTTTCGAGGCAGATCATTCATGGTGAGAAATAGCTTGCACCGAACGAAACTCTTGTATGTGCAGGTAGCAAGACTTATTAGAGTGGTGTCACAGAAGGAAGTCACCGAAAGGCTTTTTCATTCCTGGATCAGGAAGCAAACTTAAAAAACAAAACCTTCTTTCAGAACTGAGGACGATGTTTTGTTTAGTGATGCAAGGAATTGGTGGAGGTACCAGCTTGCATCTTCTTTTGGAAGAGTGAATGCCACAACTGCGTGCCTGGAGATGTCAATCATCAGCAACTTGTTGCTGAGACCATGGCAGATTTGCACTGCCTGTCCAGTTTTGATATTACTATAAAGCACACTCTGTCCTCTCAAGATCAGAATGTTTCTCTCCTTCCTTCCAGAGGTTCTTCTTGCCTGAGTGCCTTTAACCAGTTTACATGCCCACTATTCCCTGTGCTGCTCTCAATAAGTCACCATACAAACTAAAGGCTTGGATTGCCCTCTGAGCCACTCACCATCTTGACTTGGAACTACATTGCCGTTTCTTCACTGTCGCTGGGTCCTGGAACTCCCTCCCTAACAGCATTATGGGTGTACTTACACCACAAGGACTGCAGCAGTTCAAAAAGACAGCTCACTAACACCTTCTCGAGGGCAATTAGGAACGGGCAATAAATGTTGGCCTAGCCAGTGACACCCACATCCCTGAAAGAATATATATTTTAAAAAAGCTCCTTTCATGACATCGGGGTTGTTCCAAAGTGCCTTACAGCCAATGAAGTACTTTTTGAAATGTGGTCACTCTCATAATGCAGGAAGCACAGCCGCCAATTTGTGCACAGCAAGATCCCGCAGACACCAATGCGATAATGACCAGATCATCTGATTTTTATTTTGGATGCTGTTGGTGGAGAGACAAATATTGGCAAGGACACGTGGCAACCTCCCCATCTCTCCTTTGAAATAGTGCCATGGGATCTTTGGTGCACATCTGTGAGGGCGAACGTGGCTGTGGTGTAATGTCTCACCTGAAATGTAGCTCCCCTGACAGGACTACATTCCCTCACTATATAGCACTGTCAGTCTACATTGTGTGTTTGAGTCTGGCTCAGAGTCGAGAGCGCCCCTGCTGAGCCATGGCTGACAACAACAGTAGTTACGTTAGAGCTTTGTTTAGTAGTAAAGTACAATTATATACACATTCCATTAAGTCCTCGCTAAGGTTTGTTTCATTCTTTAGTTCCGGCATACCAGATAAAAGTGTTTTTATTGTCAAGTGGAATGTAGGTAATGCTGAAGAAGGATGGCTCATGTCTTCCTGATTGCAGGTTTGGCTGTTCTGAGGATTAGTGCTAATAGACTCAAAAATAAATGGGTCAGTGCCTTTGTTGAAAAGAAGACAAAGGAATTTCATACTGACTCAGGAATGGTTCATTATGAATATTACACACTGCAGTCTCAATCCACGTGTGTTTATTCTGCAAGAAATACTTGTTCTCGTGACAACTTCGTCCCATCTCTCGCTTGTCGCACCGACTCCTCCATTTCCGATGCCGTACACTAACTCCTGCACCGCCCTGCATTTTTAATACTGGCTTCTTATCATTTCTCAGTCCCTGCGCCAGTCCTCTTCCTATTTCCCACTCCTCACACGGGCTTCCTGCTGTCGCTGACTCCTCACACTCATTGTCCATTACTCACTCATATTGCTGCACTGTCATCTCTCACTCCTGCGGTGACTAGCTGCAGTGCTTTGACTTTGCACCGTGTCCCCCATTATCTCTCATTTCTCACACTGCCCCTGCAGCAGTCATTGCATCACTTGCTTTCCTCACAACATCTCCCTGCTGCCCCCTCACCCCTCGTGGTTTTTTTTGTCGGGGCGATGCTGTCTCTCACAGCTGTCTGTGACCTTATGGTGGTTTTTCACAATTGACACAGCAAGAATTAAATCTCAGCAAAAAGAGACCTTGATGACAGTCAGATCGTTCAATTTCAAGCTGATCGATAGGTACCTAAATTGTAGCCAGTTAAGATAGTTTCAGAGTCAGATGGTCTGTCACTTTGAGAAATCATCTTCTTTCGGCTTCTCGCATTTTACTTGGAGTCGTCACAATGTTGGTTGATCGCTCTTCTCCGTTGCCTCCTGTCAATCACCCAATTCCTCTTCCAATCCCACTGCTTTAAGTCTCTCGCCACTGCAATATTTCT
Source organism: Cetorhinus maximus (assembly GCF_964194155.1). Taxonomy (NCBI): domain Eukaryota; kingdom Metazoa; phylum Chordata; class Chondrichthyes; order Lamniformes; family Cetorhinidae; genus Cetorhinus; species Cetorhinus maximus. Next base: position 111,981,699 of record NC_135891.1, read on the forward strand.
ATCTGGTCTTGGGCTTTCTTCTTCTCCTTCTTTCTGGGTGTTCCATCTCCATCATTCACCATCTTCATCACTCACCTCACCACATTTTCCCTCTCTGCAACAGATGGCCAAACCATTTCAATCTCTTCTTGACTACTTTCTTTGATGGCCCCACAATCTTCACTGACCCCCTTGATGTGCTGGTCCCTGATTCTGTCCACACATCCATCTCCGCATTTGCACCTCATAGTATCCAATCATTGTTCCTCTCCTCTTGATGTTGCCCAAGTTTCTGCACTATAGAACAAGGCCGGTCTCGCAACTGGCTTGTCGATTCTTCCTTTCAGTTTCAGTTATATTTTTCTATTATACAACATTCCACTGCACCTCTTCCAATTGCTCTAACCAGAGCTCATTCATTGCTTAATTTCCATTTCTATACTTCCAACTTCTGTCACCACTGAAAACTACTCACTTTGAGAAATGCCATTAGGAAAGATGGCCCTGTGCGCAACCCCTTTCAAGCTACTGAAGCTAAGTGCACTGTTATGCATTGCAGTAATACAAACCTATAGCCCATCAGTAATGTTCTTGCATTGAACTTGTTTTCAGTCTCTTCAAAATATAAGATAGAATTTAAAAAAAAAGAAAAGATTGCATTTATATAGCACCTGTCACGACCACGAGACACCTCAAAAGTGCTTCAAGATACTTTTGAAATGTAGTGACTTAATGTAGGAAATGCGTGAGCCAATTTGCACAGCAAGCTCCCAAAAACAGCAATGTGATAATGACCAGCTAACCTGTTTTTATGATGTTGATTGAGACAGATATTGACCAGGATACCAGGGATAACTCCCCTGCTCTTTGCAATAATGCAGTGGGATCTTTTGCATCCACCTGAGCAGGCAGAGGGTACCTTAGATTAAGATCTCATCCAAACGACAGCACCTCCAGCGGTGCATTGCTCCCTCAGTACTGTACAAGAGAGTTAGCCTGGATCTTTGTGCTTCAAGTGGGACTTGAACTCATGTTATGAAACAGCAGTTGGCAGAGGCTAAGTTGTTTAAATCCTAGAGCGAAACTTGAACAACCTATATTTTCAACTGGTATGTTCGAGATACAGCTCTGAATTCAGGAATAAGACCACCAAGTCTCAACATTTATTAATTTAAAAACAAATTAAACACATGTCTACAAATTACTACCATAATAACTTTTAAACTATTCCTCAAATTAATCACTCCCAGGTAAATCTTCACCAAGGCAACAATAACCCATAGTCTTTAAACAGACAGCAGGCAAAGCACATTTGACCTTACAAATTCAAAACGAGATTCCTTGCAATTTGGTCCCTTTGCAGACACAGTTGTAGATTTACAGGCTGGTTAGATCTTAAATGCCTCTGACTTATACACACAAACTCCTTTCTGTTCTAACCTAGTTTTTCCTTTGAATGTAAATTTTCCATTGTATCACCAGGCTTTTAACGTTACATCTCCTAACAATTTTATTAGTAGCAAAAAAATAAACGCACTGCTTGGCATCTCCCAGCTAGGTGCAAGATTTTACTCCCACTCTTGAATGCTTTATTCAGCAAATGCAAATTTACACTTTACCTTCTATCCTCCTCACTGTTTACCCAATTAACATCTCAAACTATTATACATCAAAGCACCCAGACCAGCTGGCTTTAATCCAATTAAGACACACACAGTCAAACACATAGACACAAGCCCCACTACAATTCCATTTTAAAAATATTTTCCAATAACATTATAGACATTAATATCTCTTCATAACACTCAGAACCTTGCAACTCAGGGGCAAGAGCACTAGCAACTGAACCACAGCTGGCACGAGCAGTAACAGACTGACTTAGTATGCTTTTATAAAAGCAATAATTATGGTAGGTAAAAACAAAAAGCTAAAAGCTACTGCGGATGCTGGAAATCCAAAACAAAAACAGAATTACCTGGAAAAACTCAGCAGGTCTGGCAGCATCGGCGGAGAAGAAAACAGCCGACGTTTCGAGTCCTCATGACCCCTCGGCCGAGGGATCATGAGGACTCAAAACGTCGGCTGTTTTCTTCTCCACCGGTGCTGCCAGACCTGCTGAGTTTTTCCAGGTAATTCTGTTTTTGTTTATAATTATAGTAGGGATGGGGCTGAAAACTGAGGCATTCAAACAAAAGTTTCTGAAATCAAAATGTTGATAATGTGGATTTAGCAACACTTAGCATCAGTAGTTGTGCAGGCTTTATTTACACTCAAGTGTTTTGGCAAGGACTGCTGAGCATATTACAGTCTCCAGCTCAGGTTATGGTGTTTCTGCACTCCTTTTAGAGTGGATCCGAAGCTCCCATGATTATTGCTGTGGCTCAATTGGTAACAGTCTTGTCCCTGAACCACCACAGCCCTGAGTTCAAGTCCCATTCTAGGGCTTGAGTGAATTACAAACCAAGGCTGACACTCCAGTGTAGTACTGAGGGAGCACTGCACTCTTGGAGACACTTTTAGATGAGATGATAATCAGAGCTCCCATCTGCCTTTTCCGGTGGATGTAAATGATCTGATGGCACTTTCAAAGAAGAGCAGGGTAGCTATCCCTAGTGTCCTGGCCAATATCTATCCCTAAATCAACACCACAAAATAAACTGGTTATCTGTCATCATCGCATTGTTAACCACATTCGTAATAAAAAAAAATGTAGGCAGAATATGGATGTTACGGGGAGAAGGCGGGAGAACGGGGTTGAGAAACTTATCAGCCATGATTGAATGGCGGAGCAGACTCGATGGGCCGAACGGCCTAATTTCTGCTCCTATGTCTTATGGTCTTATGGTTAGTCTTGTGATGCTGGCATAACTAAAGAAGAATTGTTTTTTTGGAATCTGGCAGACTCCAATATTCTGGTTCGTAAGCAGGAGCAAATGAAGAGAAAAAGGGAAACGTGAAAGATTTGTGACTAAGAGGGAGTAACACTTTCTCAACAATTCCGGGAACAGTTTAATCATGAGCTGCCAGCAAAGGCTCTAGTTTTTTTGTGGGTTATCCCAGAGGCAATCATAGTAAATTGGCAGACAGGTACAGGATCTAATGGTTGCTTCTAAAGCAGAGCACGCAGCAGTCTGGATTCTATGCATTGACCCAAATTTGTTCAGTTAAGCTCCATTTGGACCCTGTAGCCTGCCACTGTATGATCTGCATATTGAGACTGACAGCCGTCAACTGAGACACTGATAAAGCCTTCGGTGAAGCAAGTACACATTAAGTTTTGAATTTCTGCTAAAAGAAATCCCCCACTTCTCCCACGCTAATGGCTTAAGTTGGTGAATCTGGAAATGAGCCAGACCAGCATATAGAGTCATTATGGCACAGAAGAAGGACATTCGGCCCTTTGAGTCCATGCCAGCCTTCTGTACAGCAATCCAGTCAGTCCCACTCCCCTGCTCTTTGCTGGTAGTCCTGCATGTTTATTTCCCTCAAGTGCCCATCCAATTTCCTTCTGAAATATTCATCCTCTGCTTCCACCCCCCTCGTAGGCAGGAAGTTTCAAGTTAATACTGCTTACTCCTTAAAATTGTTCTTCCTCACATCTCCCTGCATCTCTTGCCCAAAATCTTCAATCTGTGTCCCCTAATCCTATCGCATCCTTCGTCATTTAGTCTCTTCCACACCATCTGGTCCCAGTCAATTGACCTCTGTTAGGGCATCAGTTGCTGCGATGCTATTGAACAGGGGACAGGAAGCCCTTGAGAGAAAGTGGGAGAAAAGTCGGACTGTTCTCACTTCTGATCGTTTCCTACTCTTGATCGCTAGCCCCTGATCCCTGCTGGAAAGCGCACCGAAGCTTAGTCGAGGGCAGGCTGGGCCTTAGTTGTTAGGTTCTCCGATAGGGCTCAGTCTTTGGCTAGGACCTTTGGTGGTGGTGATCGCTTGGGCATGGACTCAAAGGCTATCCAGTCCCTGTGGGAGTGAACCCCAGCAGATGATCCAAACCGTTTGGCAAGGGGCACAGTTTCACAGGACTGGAGTGGCAAGAGAAAGAAGGAATACTGCAATAACATAAATTGAAGAGTTCTGTCCCTATCTTAACAGATTGAAATCTATCAAACGGTGCTGTCAGACTCTCTGATTCAAACAGGTTGCAGACCTGATTTGCATCTTGCAGCTGCCTCCTTCCATGTTTTTACTCCATTGCTTGGCGTTGTGGTATGTCTATTAGCCTCACAAATGACAGTCTGTGGAGGAGCTGGAGAGGAAATCTTGTTCTGACAGTTCAAAGTACAACGGTAAAATGTAATATGTTTTTACATCAGATTGAAGAGCTGCATTAAAGCTTGTCCGATTATCAGGTGCAAACTGCATTAGTTCGCTGGACTGTGTTCCTGGCTTTCATTAATCAAATAGTCTGTTTATGCTGCAGGTTAGATTCAATAGAAATGGAAGTGATACAAATTGCATCTGATTTACCTACTCGGCATCTTTCCTTAGAACCATTGCAAAGTGGCAGGAGAGCAAGACCTGAATGGTTTAACTCTTGCGATAACTGATGACCATTTCTTAGCTCTGAAAAGAGGCCTCTTTTTCCTTTGGCAAGGCACCCGCGCTTCAGAGCAGCTGCCAGTTTCTGTGAGGAATGCTTGCCAAGTAGAATTGTTGATAGGTTTGCAAGACAGCGGTGGGCTGAAAGATCACACCTTCTGCCCTGAAGCGGGATTGCTCACTCACAGTGAGATCCAGCACTGGCTCAGACTGCAAGCTGGTACCTGACTTAGAACTGGCTGACTTATTCCCCTAACTCAGCAGCACTGATTCAAACTGCATGACCTGGGCTGAGATCAGATAATTTAATATAAAGGGCAAAGCAGGAATACATAAGAAGATTCCTTGTCTTGGTGCAGGAATGCTCCAACAGGCAAAGTGATTGATGATAGGAATAAGCAAAATTGGGTTCAATTGAACAGCCTCCATTGTGATCCATCTTGGGTTATTCATTGACACTACCTTTATATTGGACACAAAAAATAATTCGAAAAAAGCCACTTATATATCCGAATCCCAGTGCAAATTAAAAAATAAAAGGTGAGCCAGCAAAGGCTCCAATTTGGCTCAGTTCAATCAAATTCCCCAAATTGAAGTGAACTTGAGAGTTTGGATTCAGCGCGATGCTCACCACCGATTGAATGTTGAGTTTTTTGAAGGCAGCGTATTTTGGCTAAATGCATAGCTGGAAATCACAGGGGATTTTAGCCTTCCCTCCCAGTAATGCCAACCAGAATCAAAGTGAGGCCAATGAGCATAGATGATAAATGAAGACTGACTATTAGGACGATGAGGCTTTGGGCTCTGAACTTCACCAGTAGAAATGTACGGGTGGATTTAAGGAGTTGAGCGGTGGATTGAAATCTATGGTGGCAGAAACAGAAGCAGCAATTGCTTCCTGTTCACCCCTGTTTCCATCAAATACCAGCAAGTTTGCAGTATATATATTGTGCGTACTTTACCTCCTTCTGCTCCCAGGCCCCAAGTTCTTTGCTGAGTTGTTTCCACTGGAAACGTTTGAAACCCAAGCTCGGCATCATCTCAATATTATTTCTTCTGTTGATCCTGTCTTCTTTTGCTCCGCTCAAACTCGGTGGTGTCCCCAGGCACTCTGGGCTTTGGTCTTTCACCCAGATTTCTCAATGAGCCGTTCAAGTCAAATTTTTTATAATTCAGATGTTGTGCAATTTATGCTGACTGGAACAATTTATTTTCGAATCTCATCAAAATGTCTGTCAATGGTTTCACACAATGATGAGCTATGTTTGTAGCACAGCCAATGCTGTTGTGTGGCAGCCATTTGAACCAGGAACATTTCGTGAGCAGCAATTGAATGGATGACACGCTCGGTTATTTTTTTTGGGGGGGTATTTGCTGAGGGAGGATTCGCCTGTGGGACAGCGGGAGAATTCCCCATTCCTCTTGGAATATTAGCAATCTGCTGATCAGACAGAACTTCAGTTTAACACCTCATCTGACAAGAAAGATTCATACTGCAGTATTCACAACCTCAGGATATCCTAAAGCCCGTTACTGCCGATGAAGTATTTTTTGAAGTGCAGTCACTGTTGTAGGAAACACAGAAGCTACTCTGCTCACAGCAAGTTTCCACAAACAGTGATATGATAAATGACCAGATTGCCTGGTGTTTTTTGGTGTTGGCTGAGGGATAACTCACCAACTTGTCAAACCTCCTCAAATACCTTCCAAACCGATTACATCTACCACCTAAAAGGACAAGGGCAGCATAGAAACACCACGACCTGCCAGTCCTTCTCCAAGCCACACACCATCCTGACTTGGAACTGTTGCTAGGTCAAAATCCTGGAACTCCCTCCCTAACAGTAGTGTGGGTGTACCTGCACCAGATGGACTGAAACAGCTCAAGGCGGCTCACTACCACCTTTTCAAGGGCATTTAGGGATGGGCAACAAATGTTGGCCTTCCCAGTAATGCCCACATCCCATGAATGAATGTAAAATAAGAAATTGTTGGCCAAGACACCGGGGGAACTCTTTTTTTTGAATAGTGCCATGGGATCTTTTACTTTCACTTGGGAGGGCCTCAGTTTAAGGTCTCATTTGAAAGACATCACCTCTCCTTGAGTACTGCACCAGAGTGTCAGCGTAAGTTATGTGCTCATCCCTAGAGTTGTTCATGAACCCACAACCATCTGACTCAGTGGCAAGGGTGTCACCCACTGGGCCAGGCGGCTGACATTATTTCCTAGCTAGACGTGTGACTTTTACTCTGGTGTGACTAATGGGCCCAGTTTCACAGGGATTTTAAAAACAATGTGATGAATTAATTTCTACTCCTCAGAATATTTCAGGGTCACTATTTTTGAGTTTTTGCCCTTCCTGCCTTCAGCCCTGTTGATGATGTGAATGAGAAACTCCATCACCGTGGTTTCCATCCCAATAGTGATTCTTCACACATATATTACAGTAGGAATTGAAATATTTGGGTTGACATATCTACTTGCTCTAGCCAGGAGAGTCCATTACCCTGACAGGGCAGAATAGCATGTGGTAATGGGGTATGGGATGGAATGGATTCAGGTGCTGTTGGGTAGGGCAGGGGTGTAATGCAGTCAGGCAGTAGAGTGCAATGGACTGGATGGAATGGAGTGAAGGGTGACATAGCGGGGGGAGGTGGAATGGGGTAGGGGATAAATGGACTGGGGGTAGGGGAGAGTGGGATAGGGTAGGGAAGTGGAATAAGGTGGAGGCGGAATGCGTTGGAGGTGGATTGCAGTGAGTAGAGCAATTTTGCTTTAAATTGAGAGAAACATTGATTAACATTTGAATGCCATAATAAGACCATAAGACATAGGAGCAGAAGTAGGCCATTCGGCCCATCGAGTCTGCTCCACCATTCAATGAGATCATGGCTGATCTGATAATCCTCAACTCCACTTTCCTGCCTTTTCCCCATACCCCTTAATTCCCTTACTGATTAAAAATTGTCTATCTCTGCCTTGAATATACTTAATGACCCAGCTTCTACAGCCCTCTGTGGTAAAGAATTCCACAGATTAACTACCCTCTGAGAGAAGAAATTCCTCCTCATCTCTGTTTTAAATGGGCGACCCATTACTCTGAGATTATGCCCTCTGGTCCTAGACTCCCCCACAAGGGGAAACAACCTCTCACCATCTACCCTGTCAAGCCCCCTTAGAATCTTACATGTTTCTATAAGGTCACCTCTCATTCTTCTAAATTCCAATGAGTACAGGCCCAATTTACTCAACCTCTCCTCATAGGAAAATCCTTCCATACTCGGAATCAACCTAGTGAACCTTCTCTGGACTGTCTTCAATGCCAGTATATCTTTCCTTAGATAAGGAAATTGTTCACAGTATTGTAGGTGTGGTCTAACTAGTGCCTTGTATAGTTTTAGCAAGACCTCCCTATTTTTATACTCCATTCCCTTTGAAATAAAGGCCAACATTCCATTTGCCTTCCCTATTAACTGTTGAACTTGTATGTTAGCTCTTTGGGATTCTTGCACAAGGATTCCCAAATCCCTCTGTGCTGCAGCTTTCTTCAGTTTTTCTCCATTTAAATAATATTCAGCTCCTCTATTCTTCCTGCCAAGGTGCATAACCTCACATTTTCCCACATTATATTCCATCTGCCAAGTTTTTGCCCACTCACTTAACCTGTCTAAATCCCTCTGTAGACTCCTTGTGTCATCCTCACCATTTACCTTCCCACCCATTTTTGTGTCATCTGCAAACTTGGCGATAGTACATTCATTTCCCTCACCTAAGTCATTAATATATGTTGTAAATAATTGTGGCCACAGCACTGATCCCTGTGGCACTCCACTAGTTACAGGTTGCCATCCTGAAAATGCCCCCCATAGCCCAACTCTCTGTCTTCGATTAGTTAGCCAATCCTCTATCCATGCTAATACACTACCCCCAACACCATGGGCTCTTATCTTATTAAATAGCCTTATGTGCGATACCTTATCGAACGCCTTTTGGAAATCCAAATATATTACATCCACTGGTTCCCCTTTATCTATCCTGTTTGTTACCTCCTCAAAGAATTCTAATAAATATTTTAGTCATGATTTCCCCTTCATGAGTCCATGTTGACTCTGCTTGATTAGATTATGTAGTTCTAAATGCTCTGCTATTACATCCTTTTTCATAGACTCCAACATTTTCCTAATGACAGATGCTAAGCTAACTGGTCTATAGTTACCTGTTGTTTGTCTCCCTCCCTTTTTGAATAAGGGTATTACATTCTCCAGTCATTTTACGTTCTCCAATCCTCTGGGACATTTCCAGAATCTAAGGCCAGAATTTCATATCCAGCGTGCGGGTGCACGCCCGACACACATGAATGTAATATGATGTGTGATGACGTCGGGCATGCGCCCTGATGTCATCGTGCACTTGCGCGATATTTCGTTCGGCGGGTGCGTGCTGCAGTCGGCTGCACGCCCGCCGATAATTGAAAGGCCTATTAAGGCCATTAACAAAGTAATTAACTGGAAATTTATGCTGCCCGTCCAACCTAACGGTTGAGGTTTCCTAAAGCAGGATGAAGTTTCCTAAAGCCAATACAATTTAAATAAGAACTTTATTTTGAATTTATAAACATGTCCCATCTCATGTGACACAGTCGCTTGAGGGGACATGTTTCATTAAATTTTGATTGTCTTTAATAATTTTTTCAAATAGCGCTTTAATCTCCCTGAGGCAGCTCTGTGCCTCAGGGGGAGCGAAGTGCTCTTTTGCCCCAGGCCCGGTCTCCCTCCTCCCCCTGCCCGCGCAGGTAGCGCTCAGCGCCGCCGCTCGCGATCCACGCAGGGAGGGCATTAATTGGCCCGCCCGTGTGAAATCGCGGTGTGGAGCCAACCGCGGGCAGCAGTCGGCTCCCCGACTACCCCCGCCCACTCCCGCCAGACGCGGGAAAAATTCAGGCCTCAGGATTCTTGGAAGATTGCTACCGGTGCATCCACTATCTCAGTAGGTACTTAATGTTTTAGAATAAATGTAGGATGATCCTGGAGAAACATACATTGTGGTGTTGTGCCGTTAGATTGTAGCAGAATGCTATGGCAGGTACGTTTTGCCACATTTTTCCCCATTCACTCCTGGAGGAGATGGTATTAACACTAAAATTTCAATGAAGCATAAATATTGAATGAATAAATGCCACTTTGGCTAAACTGCTAACACTCACACCTCTGAGTCAGAAGCTCCACTCTAACATCTGAGCAATGTAGGCTGAAGCTGTAAATGTAGTCCTGAGGCAGTGCCGCATTGTCAGAGGTGCTGTCCTTCACAGTTATTGTAAACCAAGGCACTGTCTACTGTTCCAAATGGATGATAAAGATCCCAAAGTGCCATTTGTAAAAGTGTGTTCCTCCAGAGTCCTGATCAACAGTCCACCTGAAAAAAGAAGTCCATTCATCTCAATCCAGGTGGTGGAATTCAGCTGTGTGCAAAATGGCTGTAACGCAACAATCAACGTACAATGTGATTTACTGCATCTGAGGAGCTTTGGCATGTTTCTGAGAGATGATGAAGCACTTCCATAAACGTTTCTTGTTTTCTTCGACATTTTCCCAGTGAGATAACCACTTACGCGTTATGGCGTGCTGAGGGAACTGTTGTACCCAACAGTAGTGTTATCCTCAGATAGCTTTCTTAGAAAGACAGCTCTGGGCCTGGTATGACAGACAGTGAATAGCCACACCATGCAGGCCCTGCTCTGCACTATTTTAGTGAATCTTCCTGGAGCAGTGGTAAAGGGAATTCAGCCCCCAGGACTGAGGGGAAAAAGAACTCAAAGTTTGCTCCCATATTTACTGTTGCTATTCCCTGCTAGAGAATACGGGAACTGTGACTGTCGAGGATCAGGTTTTACTGGCCCTTGAGTTGAGCATCTGATCAATTTTTGCTAGCCAGCCTCCGGAGGTGAGTTAACTCAGAAGAGGCAAAGAACCTGGTCGAAGGAGAGGAATTTTCCAGAGTAAATTTTCCCTGACTGGCCCTGAGCTTTACTCTGATCTTCCTTGTCTCTCCCAGGAGATTATGTGGGAGGTGGCAGGAAGGGCCTAGACGCCATGCTGCAGCTATCATGGGTGTAGGGGAGGCGTGATGGACTGGCTAATCTTTACCCGTCCGTCATTTCCCTGCGTTCATTTGTGGCTCGAGTTACACAAAGCACAGAGAAACTTTCCTTGCAGCATTCTCCATTTAAAAAAAAACCATGACAAATTAGAATGCATCTCTCTGGTGTAAATGAGGGCAAGGGCACCTAAGAGAGCAGAAAAATCTAATGTAGGTGATGAGACACATGGTATGAGAAACAAATGTAATCTGCTCTAACTGCTGTTCATTTTGTCTTGATTTATGAGGTTAGGGTCTGAAACCCATCTGTGATCGTTTTTTTATATAAGTTCATAATTATTCATTCCCGTAGTCAGGAGCGATCATTTTCCAATGACCTTCCCCTGCAGAGCACAGTTAATTCATTTTCCTTTAACTTTTTGCTCTCTGCGCAGGAATGTTCCCTTCAGTATTAGACTGTCTTATCAGATGATAACAAACAATGAACGTCTAGTGTAAGAATATTTCAGATTGGTGGTTGTCCCATGACGAAGCTCCCAGAAAACAACCACAGGAGTTGGCAGCAGCCATCTCTGCAAACCTTCCTTCAAAGTGATCTCCTCAATGATAAATATTTATGGCACAATTTACACAATTATTTGATACTGCAACGCTAACTTCTAGATTACGTGGACAGACTGTACTTAGAGGGATAATCTGAACACACTGCAAACCCAGTTTATATTCTGTTAAAACGATGGGATTTTTTCCCCCCACTTTCCCTCCCTCCCCCATCATCAAATGGTGAGCCTCCAAGATGAAGCACCTTTAATAAAGTGTCCAATTAGGCTGGATCTATAGGCTAATGGTAGCTGACAGACTGCATCACTGCTTCTGGTAGTAAATTGTCAGCTAATACATTCCTCAGGAGAGCCTTGCAGGACACTTGCATTCATCTCCATCAACAGCCACTGTCTGAGCTTTAACCCTGTCACTGCCAAGCTTTATAAGCTCCCACTTCAACCAGGAAGCAGTTATCAGCCAAAGATACCGTTTATCTGTTGAAAGCTTAGATAAAGGACATTATTGCAGATTTTCTTTGGCCACTTGCAAATCAAAAAAGCTCAGGTTGCGATCTCTTCCATTTCCTAGCTCTTTATTTAAATTTTTGCCCATGGTAATGAATTAACTTTTACTTTAGAAGGATCAATATTTGGGCATCCAGTCAGATTGGGGATTGGGGAGGTGGTCAGAGAAAAATGTGGTCACCACTCCTCTCCCACTCGCTCACAGCATCAATGATTCCTTGTGTACAATTGTGACATTGGATGAAAGACAGAAGCCTGTCATGCTCTGTGATTGCCTCTATGCTGTGAAGGCCAGCAGTGCCAGAGATCAGATTTAACCTGGTTGGAGATAGTTCTGGATTCATTCCAACTTAAACTTTGCAGTTCACTACCTATTTTATGTTACTCTGGAATACCCTTGAGCTGCTGAAGCTGCCTTATTAGCCTATGGAATGGAGTCAACAGTAACGAATGACCTAACATAAACAAGATTCATCCGTGCACAGTCAAGCCTGTACCTAGAAAACTACACTGCTGGCATGAATTTCACACACGCACAAGTAGCAGAAAGTTGATAGAATCATACAGCGCACAAGGAGGCCATTCAGCCCATCATGCCTTTGCCAGTTCTTTGAAAAATCTATCCAATTAGCCCTCACTCCCCTACTCTTTCTCCAGAGCACTGCAACTTTTTTTTCCCCTCTGAAGTATATACCAGGTTGAACTTGCGGGTTTGTGGATTATTATTTCAGGGGCAGTTCTGTAATAGCTCAGTAATTTGATAAATGTGCATTGTTGATCACTACAGTTACTCTGATTGGTCAGCCCACCCGTGGCAGTAGCCGAATTGATGGGCACAATTTAATCACCAGTATAGATAAAAGCAAAAAACTGCGGATGCTGGAAATCCAAAACAAAAGATGTAATCTTTTGGTTATCTCCACTTATCACTGGCCCTCAATCCAGCTCTACTTGTCCCCCCCCCCCCCCCCCCCCCCCCCAGCTTAAACCAGCTTATATTTCACCTCTTTTCTATTTTTCCTTAGTTCTGTTGAAGAGTCATACAGACTCGAAATGTTAACTGTGTTCCTCTCCGCAGATGCTGTCAGACCTGCTGAGTTTTTCCAGGTATTTTTGTTTTTGTATTTAATCACCAGTGGTAGCTGTTTCTCCTTGCTGTCACTGGCACTCTAGAAAGTGTTGAGGAACGACTTGGTGCCCCCATTAGGAACATTGGAGCAGGAGTAGGCCATTCGGCCCATCGGGCCTGCTCCACAATTCAATACGATCATGGCTGATCATCCACTTCAATCCCTTCATGCCATTGGTATTTAGAAATCTGTCAATCTCTGCTTTAAATATACTCAGTGACTGAGCTTCCGCAGTCCTCTGGGGTAGAGAATTCCAAAGATTTGCAACTCTCTAAGTAAAATAAAATCTCCTCATCTCAGTCCTAAATGGCTTCCCCCTTATTTTGAAATTGTGCCCCCTGGTTCTAGACTCCCCAGCCAGGGGAAATGTCTCACCTGCATCTACCCTGTCTATTTTTTAAAGTATTTTGTAGGTTTCAATGAGATCAATAAATAAATAGCACTAATAAACCCTTATTTATAGAGTCGCCTTCAATGGGACTGTTGTCAACATGGAAATCCCTGTAGGTGGGATTGTTGATGGAACCAGTTTATCCTGACCGTATCCTTCTGACTTTGACTCCTCAATCAAGATGGTGGCACATGGTCAAGCCAAAAGTGGTAGATTAAGTGCAACCATTTGTGGTTAATTATTGTACCCTCAAATGAGCATAGATTAGTCTTTCAGATTGATTTCTATGCAATGTCATTCAGCGCTGATTAATTTGGATGAACAGTTACAGTAAGAATAAAGGCTAACCAATTAGGGAGCCATTCAGAATATGACATATCACAGTAGGAGAGCCAGGGTGGGTGGTGAGGAGGTGGGTCATCAACATAACATCAATGACTTTCACTAAATTCCAATGCTAATTTTTATAGTACACAACTATAAATAGTGATAGTTTTGGATGATCTTCTAGTCAAAGCCTAAGCCTTTGTTTCAAGGGTGTGCTTTTTTTTGTGGTTCAGTGATATGCTGCTGATATATCCAATTAGCTCTTGGGTAAAACACGCATTACCCGTGTTTCTGAAAGAGAATCCACAGGAAAAAAAACGACTCGATAAAAGACTTTCTGTACCTCTCCCAAGGGTAGTTTATTTTTCTTTGTTTTCCTCCCTCTGACTTCTCTATTCCACTAAGTGCTACGTGTGGCTCCATCAACATTGGCAGCCATCCATTACTTCACCCAGGTAACCATGCTTCAGGTCCAAGCCTTAATAATGACTTTTGGCAAGTTATCTGATCGGTGATTGAGGGTGCATCATGGTTGGCTCCACTTCCTACAGCCACGGACTGAGTCAGGATTTCTTCCTGTAAAGGACATTGGTGGGCCAATTGGGTTTTTACACCAATCCAGCAGCCTTATGGTCACTTTCACTGATGCTAGTTCTGAGATTCCTTCTCAATTATTCATTCACGGGAATGTGGACTCGACAAGCAAGACTAACGTTTATTGCCCATCTCTAGTTGCACTAGAGATGGTGTTAGCGAGCTGCTTTCTTTGACCGTTGCAGTCCACGTGGTGAAGCTACTCCCTCAGTGCTGTTAGGTAGGAAGCTTCAGGATTTTGACTCAATGATTGTGATGGAACACTGATATATGTCCAAGGCGGGATGTTGTGTCTTGGAAGGGAACTTTGAGGTGCTGCTGTTCCCATGCGCCTGCTGCCCTTGTCCCAGACAGTGGAGGTCACACGTTTGGGAGGTGCAGTCACAGAAGTTTTGGCAAGTTACTTCAGGGCCTCTTATAGATAGTATGAGCTGCTGCCTTGCTGAGCCTCGTTGAAGGGAATTAATGTTTATTTCTGGATTTTATTTCAGAATGAGTTCCAATTTGTTTAACTTGGCACAGGCTGGGATCAAATATGGAATCTTTCTGTTGAAGCTCAGCGCCATAGAGACAATGCATTTAATCACCGAGCCATTAGGGTTGTTTGGAAATGTCTTGAAGCAAAGACCTTGTGTAACACAGCAGACAGAACATATAGCTTTAGCCTATGTCTGCAATCCTTGTGTCAAATGAACAGTGTTGACCGTGTACTGTTTTATATTAGGTCCATCAGCACAAATAAGATGCTTTCAGAGCTGTCAGTGGTGCAGTATATCACATCTCTAGTACAGTAATTTAATCACCCTCAATATGTCAACAGAAGACTATCGCGGATGACTTATGATATAAGGGTGCTCATCCATAAAATCAACACTTGTTTTACAAACTGTTCCTATTTCACAGTTTGTGTGTCACTGCTGTGTTCCATGTAAACCTAAGAAAGTCATTACATATTTTGGGCCTCATCCTATTTACATAAAGTAAAGAAAGACTTGCATTTATAAGTAATTTGCGTGTAGTCACCGTTGTGAAGAAGGCAAATGCAGTATCCAATTTTCACACAGCAAACTTCCACAAACAGCAATGAGACCAGATGTTTTCTTTAGTGATGTCGATTGAGTGGTAAATATTAGCCTGGAGAATTCCTCTGCACTTCTTCAAAATGGTACCATGGGAGCTTCTGCATCCAACTGAAAGGGCAGACAAGGCCTCAGTTTAGAGTCTCATCTAAAAGATGGCACCTCTGACAGTGTGACACTCCCTCAGTACTGCACTGAATTGTCAGCCTAGATTATGTGCTGCAAACTAGCCATGAGAGCCTTTGCATTCGGGGAGTAGTGCATTTAATGTCAGAATCAAGAGGTCCCGATTCAGAGTAAAGATTCCAACCTCCACCTCAGAAAACTCACCCCCTACTTCACCAGAGTGACATTTTCTTCGTACATCCCATCCTGTGATCCCTTTTAAGGGAAACTGAAAGTTTAATGCCAAATTAAAAATAGTTTTATATCCTCTGCCCGTAACATTTTTTGGGATTGGATGACTCCGCTCACCTCATAACCAGTAGAGAGGTGGATTAGTCTGGATCCTTGACTGACTGAAAGGGAAGTGTCCATAAATTACTGCAACATCTGGGCCTGCATTTCTACATTGCAAAAAAATTTCTATTGTCAAATGTAAAGGATGGTACTGGAAGAAATGCAGTGTACATGAAGCCAGACTTATACATGGGTCAACTCATGGGGACAGTGGGGGAAGTTGGTCAGCTAAATTTTACAAGTTGGCTGTTAGGACAAAGAAGACAGCTATGGCAGTGTGTCAAAGTCAGAGTAACTACTTGAGCTGCACAGTGCTGTGTTTATGCAGATCCACAGGCACTAAAGCTTTCAATTTCTTTTTAATAGACAAGTATCTAACTTTTGAAAACTTAACATTACTACCTAGGGTGTAACCTGCAGGATTCATGTGGAAGGACATGTGAAAATGACAGTTAACTTGATTAAAACTATTCGAGGGAGTCCTTACTTCTATTTCAACACAGCCAGGTTTGAATGGGATCTTAAAAACTGGCAGGCAGCATTATGGAGGCCACTTATCCATTGAGTGCAATTATCATTGGGTCCTTGTCATATTAGCAGCTTGCGGTGGAGGTCTTAATCAGCCCGAAAGTGCAGCACAATGGGACACTGTCCTCAAGAGTAGCTGTTAATACTCAACCAGCTATCTGTACATTATAACCATGTGCCACCTTTGGCGCCTTCTTTTGGCTGGTGTCCAGCACTCTTTTAAGTGGCGTCATTAGTCTTCGCTTTAAAGTGGTGAGGCTTTCAGAAGGAGTGAGTCATTGAAGATCAAAATGTCTTCATTCTTCACGGGAGGACAACAATAAAATAGATTCGTCCAGCTTTCAAGTTTCTTTCTGTCCACCAACGTTATCGGCTTACCTCACCGCATTGCTATTCCCCGGTTTCAATGGCAGTCTCTTCTTAGTCTTCTCCCTCTGCTCTGCTTTTAAAAGCGAGATCAGCCTGGGGTGAGTCGCACTCTTCATTTTTCCCTCCACCTCTCTTCCTCATCCATTCCCCCTCTAGCAACAACAATGGCAACTTACATTTATATTGTGCGTTTAATGCAGTAAAACATCCCAAGGCACTTCACAGAAGCAATTATCAAGCAATATCTGACACTGAGGCTCATAAGGAGATATTAGGAGAAGTGACCAAAAGCATAAACAAAGAGGTCAGTTTTAAGGAGCATCTTGAAGGAGGAGCGGAAGTGATTTTCAGAGCTTGAAGCCAAGGCAGCTGAAGACATGGCCGCCAGTGGTGGAGTGAAGAAAATGGAGGATGCACAAGAGGTTAGAATAGAATTGGAAAAGTGCAGAGATTCTCAGAGGGCTGTAGGGCTGGAGGGGTTTACAATGCACTGGTGACCTGCCATTTATTAGGAAAGCGCAGGCACAAATCTGAGTCATAAATTGTTTAAAAAATGGTTAATAACATTTCTTAGGGAATCCTTGGGGCCCCACCCCCCACTGAACAGTTTATACACAATCACAAATGTTTTAATGATATATGCAGTTTTGGTCATACCATTATAGAAAGGACATTGAACCCCTGGGCCTGACTTTTCCCGTCGGCGATTTGGGGGCGGGGCCCGCTCGCCGAGGGGAAAATGACGCGGGATGATGGTGGGAGGAACCCCCGACGTCATCCCACCCCATTTAAATATTCAGGAAGGCAGGAGGACAGCGAAATCAGCTGCCTGCCCGCCGACCTGTCAACGGCCAATTGAGGCCATTGACAGGATAATTAAGGTAATTAAAGGCCTTGCTCGTCCAACCTTAAGGTCGGCGGGCAGACCAGGAGCCCCAGCGGGAAGGAGAAAAAACATGAAACCTCATCCACTGGCGGGATGAGGTTTCATGTCCGTTTTAAAAATCTTAAATAAACTTTATGTGAGATTTATTAACGTGTCCCATCTCGTGTGACATTGTCACATGAGGGGAACATGTTAATGTTTTTTTTATTTTTCTATTTTGACACTTTGAAGCACTGTCACTGCTCTCCCTGAGACAGCACTTAGTCTCAGGGAGCAGAGCGCACTTTGACAGTTGGGGAATCCCTCCCCCCTCCCCCCGGCACAGGAAGCGCATGGCGCTTCCCGTCGGGTGGCCCGCTGGGTGGGCCTTAATTGGCCCGCCCACTTAAAATGGCGGCGGGGCCCGCTTCAGTGGCGGAGTTCGGCTGCCCGCCCGCCGCCGAGCAGGTGGGGCCCGCCCGCCAACCTAGGGCAGAATTCTGCCCATGATAACAGGTATGAAGAAGCTGTATTTATGAGGAGAGAGTTGAGATACTGTAACTATTTCCACAGGAGCCAAGAAGACTTAGGATAGATTTACAAATAATGAAGGGTTTTAGTAGGAAAAACAAATGGAGGCAATGATTTGAAGCAGAGGAAGATTCAGGACTGTGAGGAAAAACAGGGCAATGGGGCTTAGGTTGTTGGATTGCACAGGGAAGGCACAATGGACTGAATGGCCTCTTTCTGTGCTGAAGCTGTCTAATTCAGCCTTGAAAACATTCAATGACCCAGCTTCCACTGCTCTCTGGGGTAGAGAATTGCAACAACCCTCTGAGAGAAGAAATTCCTCCTCAGCTCCGCCTTCAATGGGAGACCCCTTATTTTGAAACTGTGCTTCCTAGTCCTAGATTCCCCACAAGGGGAAACGTCCTCTTAGCAACTACCCTGCCAAGCACCCTCAGAATCTTATATGTTTCATTGAGATCATCTCTCATTCTTCTGAACTCCAATGAGTATACTCCCAACCTGCTCAACCTTTCTTCATAAGACAACCCTTTCATCAACCTAGTCAACCTTTGCTGAACTGCCTCCAATGCAAGTATATCCCTCCGTACTTATCCCTCAAAACTGGACATCGTACTCCAGACATGGCCCTGCACAGTTCTAACAAGACTTCCCTACTTTTATGCTCCATTCCCCCTGCAATAAAGCCAGCACTTATATGCTCTCTTCTGATCACGAGATTTTGCCACAGAAGCAGAGCGCTGTCTGGCTAGAACTGGTTTTGTAGCTGTTGCCGTCAGACCAGAAGCTACAGTATAAAAATAGCAGTATGTGTACCTCATAACACCCTCTAGGATGCCACAGCTCTGACAGCGGCTTAGCTCCTTTAATTTAAAAAAAAATGCACTGAGTAGTCACTGGGTAAGGGTGGTTGTGTGGGTGAAATGTTCCTATTATGTCCACTTGAACTGTGAAAAAGACCACGTTTTACAATTCTAGATTTTGTCTGTGTTCAGTGGGGTGAAATAAATGTCTGTTTTACAGGAGAATGAAAGATTTACATTTATATAGAGCCTTTTATAATCTCTGGACATCCCGAAGCACTTCAGAGTCAATAAAGTACTTTTGAAGTGTAGTCACTGTATTGATGTAGGAGACATGGCAGCCATTATGTGCACAGCAAGATCTGAAAGCAATGATGTAGTAAAGGAGCAGATAGTCTGTTTTTATAGTGATGCCAATTGTGGGATAAATATTGGTCAGGACACCGGGGAGAACACCCCCTGCTCTTCTACAAAAATAACACCATGAGATCTATACTGTCCATCTCCGACAGTGCAGCAGTCCCTCAAGCTGATACTTATAGCTTACTTTTGCTGTCTTTTAAGTGAAAGATATTTGTACGGTCTCCTCTTAGCACACATCCTCAGCATAAAAACAGTTCATAATTTGGCACTAATTTTCTGTAGCCTTCACTCAGAGACAATGGAGTGATTGTTGTGGGAATTAGCAATACCAGTGTTGGACTGGGGCGAGACCCTTCTCAGGTTGGATTCAGGTTGTTAATCCTGTATTTAACTTGTACTGGACTTAATAAACAGAAAGCAGAAAATTCAAGGAAGCCCTTGACATAATACCTGAGTGAAACAGCCTCTATCTTCAAATGGAGAAGTACCATGTAGTCTAGAGTCTAGTGTAAAGCCAGATGACTCCCCCCACCCCAATCATCAAACCATCTGTAGGAGAAGGGATGTAGATGAGACAAAGGGAGGCAAATAAGTCACATACCTGTCTCCTCCCCTCCTCTGAGCCCCAAGAACCAAACCCAAGGTGGAGGACAAAGCAGGTCCAAACAACCCTGCGTTGCTTCAGCCTACAAATGCATATCGATCCCAGTGTATGTAGAACCATACACGACGTGTAATAATACATTAAAACCTCCCACCCACAAGCATCATGCCATCAAACAGATGGTGGCTCCACTGTAGGCCACACAAAAAAATCCTGTTATGATTTTCTATTTGCAGCTATAAAATGTCTGATCCTAGCACGGACAAATTTCGTCGTTGAAAATAAACATCCCTCGATAGATTTAAATGATTTACAGGTTTGCGTTGCCCTTTTCTTTCCCCCCCGCCCCCCCCCAATAAAATCTCACTTCAATAGCGAAGGGCCTACTTTGATGTCTCTCCACACAGGTTTGAGCATAGTGCCTCTGGGTGGCATTAACCTATCTTTAGTTTCCACAATCCACAGTCCACAATCAATAAGATTTTACATTTAGTGGGTCTGTTTTTTTGCTTTGAATCAGCCCAGCCTGTAAAGTCAGAACAGGAGGAGTGTGCAGCTGCTCAGTTTTTGTGACCCAGGTTATTTATTTTCACCTGAGCAAGTTGTTTTTTTTTTCAATAGTACTTAGACTTCAGTGAAGGGCATGTCTCACTGGATTTCTTGCCTCCCCACTCAAGAGTTGGTGAGCTCCACATCTGCCTGTTTGTCTTTGTGGCTGATGTGAGGACCGTGAAAGCAGTGATATTCCTTTTGGATTATTCTCCCTCTCTCCCGCAGCGGCCAGGGCACCAGGGAGAACTCCCCTTCGCTTCTTCCAGAATAGTGCCATGAGATCTTTTGCACCCACCCGAGCAGGCAAATGGGACCTTGGTTTAACGTTTCCTCTGAAAGACAGCACCTCTGACACAGAATCACAGAACTGTTACAGCGCAGAAGGAGGCCATTTAGCCCATCGTGTCTGCACCGGCGCTCCAAACGAGCACCATGACTTAGTGCCATTCTCCTTTTGCTTTTTCCTCTTGCTTGTTTCTATTCAAATAATCATCTATCGTCTACCTGTCCCCACCACACTTCCAGGAAGTGCATTCCAGACTCGGACCACTCGCTGTGTGAAAAAGAGTTTTCTTCACATTTGCTTCTTTTGCAAATCACTCTGACACTGGAGCCTTGGCTTTGATTTTTGCTCTCTAACCCTGGAGTGGGGCTTGAACCTGGAACCTTATGATTCAAGGCAAGAGCACGTCCAGCTGAGCCATGGCTGACACTCACCATAACCGTGCATAATATATCCCTCCATTATATGTATATACATATATAATGTATATGATATATATATGTGTGTGTGTGTGTGTGTGTATATATATATGTAATGTATCTCTATCCATCTACAATGAATTAAACATTTTGCATACAGCGCCCAATTCCTGCACACACAACCCTTAACTCGCTATGTCACAATTTTCAAGTAATGGTTTTCATGCCACCATTTGCAGTGGGAAGGGGAAGATACAAATCAAAAGCAAGATGAGAAAATTGCCAATAAGAACCTCCAGAGGATTTATGAAAACAGTTAAGCTGCTGAGATAACATTTAAAAAAAGAGAAGCAAACTAATCAAATCACTCAAAATGCTTCTGAAAAGCGATCAATTGCATTTTTTTCTAAGCAACTGAAATTTCTAATGTCCAAAATAAGTTTTTTTTTAAGTAAAACCTTAAAAAGTGAAAAGTTATACCTTTCACAGTAAAATGATTATAAGTTGTCATTTGCATTCGAGTGCACATTTGCTTTTTTGTGGATGAGTTTGTATACCGAAATGGTGAAATTTGGCACTTTTTGAGATTAATTTGTGCTTTTTGTAATGCTGGAATTCACAACTGATGGGTGATGAAGAAGGTGAAACCGCTGCATGGCGGCTGTTTAAAAATTGACGGTACTCCTCACCATCCTGGCCCGCTTGCTGCCAACAAGCTCCCACTTGGAATGTGCCTTCAGATCACGGGATCAAAACTGCTCCCTGATTCCAAGATATACGGCTGGAGGCAAGCAATCTTGGGAGTGCAAAAAGTCAATTCCTACACCAAGCATAAGAAGGAAAAGCAGAAAGAAACACAATGCTGAAAATGCGAACCATCTGTTCCCAGATAAACCAGTTAGCAGAGTTGATAAAATCTTTAATGCATCAGCTGCAATTTAATCAGTTTGTTACGAGGAATGGGCTGTTTTAAATCGGACAGGGTTTAAAAAAAAATGAAAAGTCTACAAAAGAGTCTGTTATTCATGTACTATTGTTAATTACAAAGCTCATATTTAGTGCCGATAGAATTCTATTCAGTCTCAGACCAAATCTTGACTTCTTACCAAACCTTTAGCTATCATTTATTTTCACATTTCATACTTATAGTGTCAAGCTGTTGCTGTGTACAAAGCGTTCGCTTTTACAGCGCTCCAGTTAGAATCACCATCCTACCTATCGTACAGATGCACAGGAAAGACACAGGGACTGAAGAATGGTAGGTGCACAGCGATTGACTTGGAGGGAAGAAAAGGAGAGAGAAACCTTGGATATGAACAGGAAGCAAGGGGAAAATACACATATAAAGAGAAAACCACAGATGTAGACAGGAAAGAGAGAGATTGAGAAAACAACTGATGAACAGAGAGATCAAAAAGAAAGGCCATCACTTTTGACCCTGAAAAGTGCCCAGTCTACCTCAGACTACCCTGAAAAGGCAAGGTATCTCAAAAAATTGAGGAAAGGTGAAGCTAACTGTTTCATGCTGCCACCATGCAGTAGCAACATGAATGGTATTTGCCACTTACAGGGTGTATTGGTTTTCTTGCCAAGTTTCCTGAAGAGTGAAGACGAAAAGCTTCGACGCGTCTTTTTTTGACCAATACCCAAGTTCTGTGCTGTCAAAGGGCCAAAAAGAAAATAAATATACAAACAACAGCTGGGGAGAAAGAACAAAATGCAGATAAAGAGTGAAAATCACTGAAAGAGAGCACGAGGGAAAGAGAAAACATCGATAGAAAGTGGAAAACACAAATGAAGTGCAAGAAAAGGAAAGAGAAAAGCACAGGTGGAGTGACAATAAAAAGCAACGCTGCACACTCGGAGAAGGAACCACAGATGCACATGGGAGAGAACAGGAGAAAGCCATAGATAGAGAGACTGCTTTTGGCCACTGATAATGACATCAAGTTGTCATTGGCGCGTGCAAGTGTTGAACAAAATTGAAAATAAGACAGTTTTGTTCTGGATCATCAAGGAATTTGCTCCTAAAAAAAATTGAATATGACCTCTCCTGCTGACTGATGTGACTGAAAGAGGCTGCACTTTACCCGGCCTTGACTAGACCTGCTCTTCCTACGATCAGTGGCAGGTGATGTGGCCACATTTACAAATATGGGGACATGACAACTCGGAGTCCATCTCTCCAGCTGCAGCAGTTACAAAGAATAAAAGGACCACATTGTAGTTCACTGAAGGCTCATAAGACTTCTCACAAAAGCAAACTTCACATCATAATTTCACCTCAGTCAGAACCGAGCTCCCAGACCAAAAGCCTTTCAGTAAAAGACAATGTGACAGTGAAGGGCTATGTGTCTTCAGAACAGCAGCCAATACCAATCAGTTTAGTTCTCCCTTTTATGCCCTTTTTCTGCATATAAACTGCTGTGAGGAGTGAATGGTTCCAGATTGATTGTCCCTCCACAGTTACAGTAGAATGTAGTGACTGATTAACCCCAATTGGAGCTAGTTGAAGGGATGGTGTGAATGACTGAAATCAATTTGATTGAAAGGCAATCTGTTCATATTCACAATGTAGCCCTTGTTTCACTGAAGAACTATACAGAGTATCAGGCTCAATCTCCTCTAATGAGCCTCCAATTGTGGCCTCCATGTTACATCCACAGCAGGCTATAAGCAGTTCAAAAAATGCTCTAACTGGGACAGAGCGCGGACACCAAATCATTTCTAATTGTTAATTCCAGGATTTGTCCTTTCATGAATCCACTGAAAATGGTCACACATTTTGGGGGGTCTTGATGACACAACAATAAGGTAGGGCTAAAATCCTGCAGCACTATACGCTTGAAGTAGCCCCATTTCAGACTTTAAACCAAGCTGACTCATTACTCTCATTTCACCAGCGTCGACAGGCCAGGAAGGGGGTGGGGGGGCGGGGGGAGAATGTTATAGGGGGTTGCTGTTAGTATCTACACATGATATAAAGAGAAAACTGCAGCATTCACCTGAGGTTGTGACTTGTCTGGGACTGTGAAACAAATATCAATTTGCTGTGTAAATGTAGAGAGGCTGAATACGGCTGGGTCATTGGCAGGAGTGGGCCATACAGCCCCTTGAGCCTATTTTGCCATTTAGTGCGATCATGGCTGAATTTGAACGTTGGCTCCAATTTCCCTCCTTATCTGCGTATCCTTTGATTCCCTTACTCATCCTTGAGTCTACTCATCCACAGCCCTCTGGGGTGGAGAATTCCAAAAATTCACAAGCCGGAATTTTACGGTCCCATTGCAGCCGTAAAATCCCGCCCCCATAAAATCCTACCGTGACCCCAGTTCTAGACCCTTTAGTTAACATCTGTGAATTCAACATGTGGATTTTGGGGCTGGGGTGGAGAAACAGTGACTGGGTACTATTAAAATCGGAGAGGGGAAAAAAGGCAAGGGTTAAAATGCAGCAGGACGCCAACGTAAAAGAGCAGACAGCACAGTATCATGATGATCCCAGGGTGACAAGGGTGGGCCGATCAATTTGATTGATCAATTCGATCACAATAAGGCAAGTCTGGTATTAAAGATTGGCGGGGTCACAACCAGACAAGTGTCAAGTTTAATATGCTTGGAAAGGTAATAAGTAATAAACGGAAGGGTCTATTAGAGAACGTCTGTTTCCTCTAAAAAGGGGCTATTAATTTTTAATGGACTCTTGTGGTATTGAGAAACAAAGAAAGAACATGTGTTACTTTGCCTTTCACAACTTAACCAGAGCACTTCACAGGGCGGAATTTTCCATCCCGGGACTAAGTCCCATGGTGGGGGTGGGAACGGGGAGTGTTTCCCATAGGGAATTTGCGCCGAATTGCACGATGCTGGCCTAATTAATTATGCAGTTGGGGGGGTTTCCTGACGTTTTGCGCGATGGGGCAGGCTGGATGGCGTACGTCCCGCCATTATATCTGGGCGCCATATTTAAAAGACGCCGGGACATCAAGTTGCCTACTGTTGAAGGAGAAGACCCACCCCCTGGAAGGTCCTGAAGTTAGAAGACCCATGTCACAGACCACTTAGCCCGCCCACTGCTGCATGTGGTGTTCCAGGGTCCGGTCGCTGGCGGCCTTCATCTTCCCTTCCAATCTCCGCGAGCTGCCGCAGGCCTTTCTGCCGGTAAGACCGACGTGTACACACCACGTTGGTCCGGACGTGTTCTGGACCGGCGTGATATCCCACTTGCGGTTCAGACAATAGGGGCAGGGTCGGTGGTGGGCGGGGGGGAATGATTCTGGTCGGGCCTTCACCTGCATCCCATTAACAGATTAGAAAATGGTTTCACACCGGCCTCTTGCCGGAATAGTGAGCCGCCATGACGGACGAGGGAACATGTTCCCGCCATCATTTTACGCTGGCGGGAAACTGATTTTTCAGCTTCTGCTGCATTATCCCCCACTGCCCACTGTTAAACCCGCTGTGGGGTGGGGGGGTGATGGGGGGACTGGAAAATTCCACCCATAGTCGTTGCAGCACTTTTCAAGTGTGCCCACTGTTGTAAGGGAACGTGATAGCTAATTTGTGCACAGCAAGGTCCCATGAACAGCCACAAGGTAAATAGCCAGATAACTTGCTTTTGTTAATGTTGGACAAAGACTAATTGTTGAATAGAGCGCTGGCGAATTCAATTTCGAAAAATGCCATTGGACGATTCACATCCAACCAAAATTTAGTGCCTCATCTAAAGGACAGCACCAGGAGGCAGTGCAGCGTTCCTTCAGTGTTACGCTGAAGTGTCAGCCACGATTACAAGTCTCTGGAGTGGGGTTTGGGTCTTTGCCCTTTTAACTGCGAGGCCGGAGTGCAGCTTCTGAGCCAAGGCTGACACATAGGGCAGAATTTTCCGTGCCCGTTGACGGTGGGCATGTTTGGAGGCGCGAGCGGACAATATGGCAAGAAGGCCAAAATTCTGTTTCATAACATCGCGAAACCAGTTTGCAATCATCCGCTCTGCTCGTCAATGGTGGGCTGCGTTTTCTGACATCAGACATTGGGAATTTCATTGTAATACGTCTGTATATCATTATAAGCCCAGCTTGCCGGAATCATCCCCCCCAGGCTGGATCATCTGAGCACCACGCCAATGTGATTCACAACTGTACATAAGTGACGTGCACCTGGTGAGCTGCACTTCACTCGGGACTTTGAGGTCTGTTTGCCTACCTCGCTTCGGGCAGCACTCGCAGTCACCAGCGCCAGGCTTCGCAGACAGCACCACTTTGGTGTTTGGGGGGCTCATGGGCAGGACTTTACCTACCAGACGAGCCATAAGGCAGGGGTGGCTTTTCAATGGCTGCAGGGCAAGGGCTTGCTTGGGGAAGGGGGAGAGGTGGCCTCAGGGAAAGGAAGAGGCTGCAGGGCAAGGGCTGTACTGGCGAAGGGGAGTATACCAGGGTGTGTGGAGGGGCACAAGTTGACCTGTGCAATTGGCCTCAAGATGGTGAGGAGGAGATGAGACCAGATGGAGATGTGAGGGTGTGTGTGAGAGAGTGAGTGGTGATGTCCCTTGAGCTGGCAGTGAGTGAGATGCCAGTGAATGTGTGATGGGCTCGAGTGTGTGGGTTAAGAGTAATGAGTTGGTTGCTTTACCCTGGCAGCACGGATGAGATCATTCATCCTCTTTCTGCGCTGGATGGCCAACCTCTTATGTGCAGCATTGGCACTGACCCCCACTGCCACCGCCTGCCAAGCCGGAGTGGTGGAATTGCTGCCTTTCCTGAGGCCGGAGCAGGGGTAGAGGACATCACAGTCGGCATCCAGAAGGTGTTCCAGAGATGCGTCACTGAATCAGGGGGCTGCAGTCTTCTTGTCTTTCGGGGCCATGTCTCCTGTGCAGCAGCCCTGGGCTGGAAGCACTGAGAGGTTTTGCACGCAACTGCAATTTAAATATAAAAACAAAAAGCTAAAAGCTACTGCGGATGCTGGAAATCCAAAACAAAATAAAAACAGAATTACCTGGAAAAACTCAGCAAGTCTGGCAGCATCGGTGGAGAAGAAATCAGTCAACGTTTCGAGCCCTCATGGCCCTTCGGCAGAACTGAAGCATAGTTTCAACAAGGGAGAAATATAAATTGGTTTAAGGTGGGTGGGGGGGAAGAGACACATTGAGGGTGTGGTGTGAGCAGATAATCAAAAGATGTCAGAGACAAAAGGGTCAAAGAGGTGTTGAAGGTGGTGGTCTTTGTCTGAGAAAAGTGCTAATTAAGAATGGAAGACAGGATATTCAAAGTACAGCTCTAGTGGGGGTGGGGTGGAAAGACTAAAGGTTTTAGTTTTAGATTTAAAAATAATGGAAATAGGTGGGGAAAGAAGAATCTATATAAATTATTGAAAAAAAAGGCGGGTGGGGGGGGAAAAGAAACGGGGTGGGGATGGGGGGAGGGGGAGTTTAAGATCTAAAGTTGTTGGATTCAATATTCAGCCCAGAAGGCTGTAAAGTGCCTAGTCGGAAGATGAGGTGCTGTTCCTCCAGTTTGCGTTGGGCTTCACTGGAACAATGCAGCAAGCCAAGGACAGACATGTGGGCAAGAGAACAGGGTGGAGTGTTAAAATGGCAAGCGACAGGGACCTCCCTGTCGCTTGCCATTTTAACACTCCACCCTGTTCTCTTGCCCACATGTCTGTCCTTGGCTTGCTGCATTGTTCCAGTGAAGCCCAACGCAAACTGGAGGAACAGCACCTCATCTTCCGACTAGGCACTTTACAGCCTTCTGGGCTGAATATTGAATTCAACAACTTTAGATCTTAAACTCCCCCTCCCCCCATCCCCACCCCGTTTCTTTTCCCCCCCCACCCGCCTTTTTTTTCAATAATTTATATAGATTCTTCTTTCCCCACCTATTTCCATTATTTTTAAATCTAAAACTAAAACCTTTAGTCTTTCCACCCCACCCCCACTAGAGCTGTACTTTGAATATCCTGTCTTCCATTCTTAATTAGCACTTTTCTCAGACAAAGACCACCACCTTCAACACCTCTTTGACCCTTTTGTCTCTGACATCTTTTGATTATCTGCTCACACCACACCCTCAATGTGTCTCTTCCCCCCCACCCACCTTAAACCAATTTATATTTCTCCCTTGTTGAAACTATGCTTCAGTTCTGCCGAAGGGCCATGAGGGCTCGAAACGTTGACTGATTTCTTCTCCGCCGATGCTGCCAGACTGGCTGAGTTTTTCCAGGTAATTCTGTTTTTATTTTGTTTTGCAATTTAAATATGGCACTTGACGTGAGGAAGTGGCTAGGTGATGGCATGGTGGGCAAATGAGAGCCCGTTCGTCAGCGAAACCGCGCCTTTCCCGGGAATGCATGATTAATGAAGCGGGATTGAGACGATACAGTGTGAAAAGCCGCCATTGCGGCCGGCGGGTAAAACGTCCTTTTTGCCGCCCGCTGTCGCACTTAATACAAATCTGGGACGATTCCACTCATAGGTCTGGGGAGCAAGGTAGGGGAACATTTCTTTGTGTGAATGTTTGGGTATGGGAGGTGGTTGAGGTAGAGACGATTGTATGTTTTAAGGTTAAGCTAGATTGAAATCTGAAGCAGATGAAAATGCAGACCTATGGGGAGAAAGCAGATCAATAGCATTCGTTCTGGATTGCAAGGAACCAGCACAGACACCATTGAGCATGTAGCCTCCTTGAGTCGTATAAATGTCAATGCAATTCATTACTTCGCTGATTGGTCACCATTGCCTTTAGGAGAAACTCCACATTGCTGTCTAAATGGGATTTCCACTGGCCTTCCGACTGGCCAGACTTCAGAGGGAGTTTTCAGCAGTATAGTTTTTTTTCATGGTTCTGCTATGCTGCAATGGAACCCTACATTAGGCACTTAAGTCCTAAGGTAGAGCTTGAATCCAAACCACTTCACTCTGAGATGAGAACACTCCCAACTAAGTCAAGCTGACACCTAAACCATCAGGCATATCAATAGAATTATATTCTAATTATGATGCCACTAAATTATTGTTGACTTTTTAAAAGTTACCCCTTTACTCAGATATAAAACAGGGCATGTGGAGTTTGTCTGGACTGATTTGCCAATATTTTGAAATACTTTCGCCTCCCAAATGGTCTCTGCAGATAATGACCCTCAGAGATTGCCCCAAAATATTCAACCTCAAAAAGATTCTTCTCGTCCTCTAATTGAGACAGGATGACATTCATTTCTGTTTCCTGTAATATAAGACTGAGGTGTGGGTAGTTTTATTCCTTCACGTCTCCCCCGTGACTCCAGTATCTGATGCTGTGGTGCTTCCTGCTCCTCAGTGTTTATCTAGGATTCCTAGATTTTTTTGTTGTTGCGCAGAAACATTTTATGAAAACATTTCAAAGTATTTATTTAACTTGTGAAACCCGCCTCCCTCTTGCGTTGCCTTTTGAAGCAAGACACCAAGGGCCTCCGTGCACAAAGGATGCTTTATGTGATTAGTTCTCTATTAGTGAAGGAGCCATGAGCAGTCTGCATTCTGTCAGGCTGTGACAATCGATTATTCTTACAGTAAGAACCCTGCATGATCACACAAATTCAAAATCTCAATTTATGTTGTTTTCTTTCGATAAAACGCGTTGCAGATTTCTTCCCTCTACCCCTGTAGATTGCCTGTCTTTTTAGGTCATCCTGTCCCCTTTAAATCACCCCTCCTCTAACCACCCTCACCTTCTTTAGACTTCCATTATCCTTTAGACGTAGGGTTGCCAACTGTGATTAAATGTATTCCTGGAGGTTTCAACACATGACTAGCCCCCACGCTCTTACTCAGCCAGTGCATCCATCCCTGTGATGCACTGCCATCCTACACCAATTGGAAAGCTAAAAGACTCATTATCCAATTGGATGATGCTTGACTGTCAGCCAAACAGCCTATTTCCCCCCACCATTTTCAATATTTCTATATCTGATAAAGATTAATGTTGAAAGAAAATAGCAAAAAAGCATCCTTTTTAATGTGCCACTGATTTTTCTCCAGAGTTGCACAGAGCGATGTCCTGGAGATTGATCTTCAATTCCTGGGGACTCCAGGCCAATTTTGGAGGGTTGGTAACCCTATTTAGACTGTCTCCAGTTCTTCAGACGGTCCCTAGTCTTTTGGTTGCAACTCCTCCTCTCGGCCTTCGTTCATTCTTTAAACTTCCCCATCTCTTTTAGGTTACCCTTGTTTCCTACCTTCCGACCACCCCCTGTCCTTTAGACCACCCTCTTTCAGACCTTGCTCATACTTTAGATTACATCTCCTCCTTTATGATATTACTTGCTCATAAGATTTTCCCATCACCTTTGGGCCTCAGTTCATTTATATTTTCCATCATCCTTTAATTTCAACCCTTTGGGATTGAAATTTGAAGCCAAGGAAGATAGAGAGCTATGGGGAGTGAACAGAACAGTGGGATTAGTTTGCTTTGGACTCCCCTTTCTCCCCTATGCTTCTTTTGGCCGCTCATCAACTCGGTATAAATGAAGCCTGAGGCCCAAATCAGGGGGTGGGAGGACCTCTAACCTCAAGCCTCGTTGTCCAGGCGCATGGATTGTCCCACAGATACCATCCTCCCCACTGCACACCGAAAACACACTTGAATTTCCAAGCTCTATCTCGTAGGTATAATGCAACAGTAGAAATGCTAACCTGGATCCCACCTCTGTATCCTTTCACTTGCTCCCTTACCCGCTATAGCAGTAAACTCTTCACTCAGCCGGTCGCAGTGTAATATTAATAGTGCTAGCAAAGGGTCCTTCCTGCTGCTGAATGCATGTTCAGCTGTGCGAGGTTAAGAGAGGGTGTTAGCTTGAGCGTTGAGCTCCAAAATGGCAACACTGGCGTCAAATCAGCATTACACGCTGATTGACGACACGGTTTGCCTACTGGGCATAATTCCTGCAGGCGCTCCCTGAATGCACATTAACGCCATCACCAGAATGGCTCCTGGCATGTGTCAGCCCAGAAGCGTGCACACATGCTGAACGTGTTAGGATGCATTTACAGGCCTGAACCCATTTTGAAGCTGCACTCAATTCACTTTACAAGTGAAAATCTCATGAAGAAAATGATTGAAGGTTGTGGGTTTCAGACATTTAAAACAATTTAGGGGACACTGTGGATCCATGCCTTTTGGGACCTTGGCATTGCAACAAGTCAGTGTTAGATGAGGTTAACTGTAGTATTGGATAGGTATCCTGGAACTCCTCTTACTGATCTTTAAGGGCTGGGAAATAATTTACCCAAATTTTTCCTTCCTTGATGTTTTACCTATACTGAGTCACCTCCTCAGAAAACCAAAGAGATTAAAGATAATGCATTGCGATGCCAAATTTCGTGATTTGGTGAACAGTTTATTGAATTGAATTCACACTATTAGTTTAGTGTACTTGATTCATAAGGATATAGAGGAAGTAATGTGAACTATATCGCTTCTTTCCTCATAAATTATGTGCAACAAAACACTGTAAAAATTGTTAATCAGATTACAAGTGATAGAGATGTCCAGTCCACAACTGTGTGAAACCTGTACAATCCATTAGGAGTGAATGAGGTGAATATGATGTTCTAATTCCATCATTTCGTTCGCTCGGGTCATGTGAGCTGTTTTTACATTGCAGTCTGGGTCTCGGTTCTCATACATATGTTCGCTTGGTAATGTGTAGTTAGTCTTCCTGTAAACTGACTCTCTGGTCCACAGTTTGCACATTTTTGTGCCCATGACAGCTTAGCCGGAGTGCACGTGCGGAGTTAGGGTACCAACGTGAACGTATTCATGGCTGATGATGTCAGTATACCAACGACAGTGACATAAGCTAATTCTGCCATCGTAATGAAAGGTTTACCAGTCACAGTAAGACCAGTGGTAGCCAGGGTAACCCAGTTAAAAATGGGTCTTGCTGCAATTCTAAAGTCATTCTGGCACGTTTTGGCTTGATGTGGCTGCTGACTGCAGGAGAGCAATACAGCTCACAATTGTGCCTGAACATCCAGTTTAACTTTTTTTTAAAAAAAGGATACTTGCATTTATATAGCGCCTTTCATGGCTTCAGGACATCCCAAAGCCCTTTACCATCACTGAAGTACTTTTCAAGTTTAGTCCCTGCTGTAATGCAGAATTTGATTCAAAATTAATTCTAATGAATGTTTCTCTAGCCACAATCTTCCCCTCAGAATCAGAATTGCAATATTGAGGGAATGTTTGGCCATGTAATGATGAGATAGCCGTGTCGATTGGAAGCTACTTCTTGCAAGCTGCGAAACCTTCAAACTTAAAAAAATTTGGGATCCAGCCCTTGGCGCAATCCCTCGGCCTTGCGAAGCTTCTAAGGTCGTAAATTTGGTGTCGCCCCACTCAGAAATTCTTGACCTACCTCATTTTCTCGCTGATCTTTTCCTTTCAGCCTTCGTGGCGTCGCGCGCTATCCACCGAGGGTTCTCAATTAAAAAAAGAAACAGAAAGATTTAATACATTCATTTAACCAAGGCAGGTCTGCTGAAGCAGTTCGCCTCAGATCCTGTGGGTCTCCCTGGAGAAGACACAATGAAAGCATTAGTCGAACTAAAGAACACAAATGTAATAGGAAATACAGGCATTACCTATTAGACATAATAGATAATGTAAAAGGCAAATAATGATTTACAATAGGGCCATAGACAAAATGGGAAGGACTGAATGACAAATCTGCTGGATGAACAGTTCAGCCTGCATTATTTCATTAGGGTTATATCAGTCGACTGCCATTGTTCAATTAATTATTTTGTGCTAAATTTGTGTAGTAGAGCTTGAAGGGTAGAATTCATTTATTTCAAATTTATATCAAAAATTTCAAATTTACTTAGAATAGACTTGCTGGCACCATTGTAGCCGGCAGACTAATGTGAAAAAGGATCTTACAGATGACATAAGGTGCGTACAAAGAGATTTATAAGGAGCAGGACATGAGGAAAGAGAATAAGTAGCTGTCTGAGTCAATCTTGTATTCATTTTAGCAGCAAACATTTGCATTTTGAGTAAATAAGACTTCAAAGAACGGTTTTGAACTGTTTCAATTTTCTAGCCTGTGATAATGCTTTGCAGGATAGGCGCTATTATACGCTAATGATATGTTTGGAATTTGTTTTCTTTTAAGACAGCTTAAATTCAAATTGGATGCACTTCTCGCGGCTTAATATTACTCATTCACAAAGGAGAAGTCATCTGTTGCTAGGCAGAGTATCAAAGTGCCACAGTTGTTCTGAATTTTCTTGGGAACGTCAGCTCCTTACACTGATACTGGACTATTATTAAACTAACAAAAGATTGAGGAAGCTCATGTTTAGTGCATCAAGCTGCTTAAGTTCCATTGTCAAGTGGAAAAAAAGGAATCATTGAGTGGTTACAGCACATAAGGAGGTTATTCAGCCTGTTGAGCTTGTGCTAACTCACTCCAGGAACAATTTAGCTTTGATTATGTTTCTGTGAAGTGTCTTGGGATGTTTTACTGCTATAAAGACACTATATCATTCGAGCTTGTTACTGTGCCAGACACAGGTTTTCTCAAATAAAGACAGAAAATGCTGGAAAAACTCAGCATGTCTGGCAGCATCTGTGGAGAGAGAAACCGAGTTAACGTTTTGAGTCCTTATGACTCTTCTTCAGAATAGGTTTACTTAATCTTTTTGGCAGCTTTAGTGATCTGCTCACCCTAGCCCCTTGGGATTCACCTGTGTAGAAGTGCCACTCATTGCTGGAGCTGTGCCTGTGCATTTTCTGCTATTGGCCCAGATCTCCCTCTTTCCGGATTGTCGAAGACTGGACAGACCCTGGAAGATGCACTATGGGACTCTTCGGAAGGCCCAACGCAAGGGTTCTGTGGAGGAAGTTTGAACCTCCAATGGGCAATTCCCCTGCTCCTGGTACCCTCCGCAAAGTCCGCAACCCTGAGTTAGGGTCGGAGACTTCAGATGGTTCTAACTTACTCACCTGGGAAGTTGCCTAGGAAATGGCAGACCTGAGAAAACCTGGGCCTGAATTTTTTGGATGTGGTGGGGGGGGTGGCGGGTCTCCCTTCCCACCACCCGTAGAGTCCGTGCCGACTCCAAGTGCCCCCTAGCCATTTCATGCTCGAATGAGCATTGAGAGGCT
The DNA here is from genome assembly GCF_964194155.1 of Cetorhinus maximus. NCBI lineage: Eukaryota > Metazoa > Chordata > Chondrichthyes > Lamniformes > Cetorhinidae > Cetorhinus > Cetorhinus maximus. The sequence goes on from NC_135891.1 coordinate 112,015,831, forward strand.
GCAGGTGGGAGTTCCGCCCCTCACTCAGGAGGAAGTCCCGCCTTAGCTGCCGATCAATCCGATTGGCCGGCAGCACCCCAGTCTCTGCAGCGACAGTGCTGCAGTGGACAGAAGAGGAAGGTCAGGAGGACATCGGAGCCCAAGTTCAGGGAGCGGAGACCCAGGTACGTTGAAGAGGTCCCAGGGTGGGGACAGGCCTGGCAGGGTGGGGAGGGGGCTATCGGGGTCTTGAGGGAGAGACCGGGATGGGTGGAGGGAGGTCTGGAGACCACTGGACCTTAAGGGGGGGTGCCCACCTTCAGAAGGGGGCTCCTGATGGAGGCGCCCCCCCAATCCCTTCCTGTCCAAGATCTAACTTTTGATTTTCAGCCTTTCCCCACATCAGCTCAATCCTCCCACCTGTCTAAAAATTGAGGCTGGGCAGGAAACAGCCCTTCAGCGACCAATAATCGGCCACTTAAGGACCTCAGTTGGGGCAAGGGTGGGCTTCGTGTCTGAGGCCTTGCCTGCCCCCAGAGTAAAATCGCTGTGTGGCCGGGGTGGGTGGTGGGAACCTAGGGAGAGTCCTGTCCTTTCAATTTCACTCTTTCCCCCCCCCACCTAAAATTACGCTGGTGGCCCTGGTCTAACATCTGGGTAATTATACAACTGAACCCCACCCCAGTCACTCACACTGGAGCCCTCCTCCCCCAAAAAACACCCTGAACCCCAAACTCCTTCCAACCCCCAACTACCCCCTCGACTAAACCTGGTTAGCCCCACCACCCGACTCCCTCCCGACCCTCTGACTCCCCTCCCCGCCCCAACCCGACAAGCCCCCTGACCTGGTGTGACTAGTCTCCACCAGCTGACTCCCACCCCTCTCGAACCCATAACTACCCCCCCACCCCCGACCTGCCCTGGCTAGTCTCTGTCCCGACCCAACCCAACTCCCCCTAACCCACCTTTCCACCTACCTTCCCCTGACCCACCAACCCACCTGCCACCCTATCTCCCCTTACCCACTTACCTCACCCACCCTACCATGTGGCATTTTGGGGTCCGTGCCTATGTATTATATCTAAGCGTTTTGAGCATGGAGATTTTATCCCATCACTTTTAATTAACTTGAATCATCCAGTTAAGAGCCATACAGGAAGGAGTTGCTAGTTTCGATACCTAATCTACTCTGACTTTTTGTTTGGATGTGGACATCGCTGGTCAGGTCAGCACTTGTTGCCCATCCCTAATTGCCCTCGAGAAGGGTGGTGGCAAGCTGCCTTCTTGAACCGCTGCAGTCCCTGTGGTCAAGGTACACCCACGGTGCTGTCAGGGAGGGGTAATTGACTGAGCTAATCTTAGTGATGGCAGAATTTGAGGCTGTGACCACAGGGGTTTCGTTGCTGCTTTGGTATCTTTTGCTTTGTAGTGTCAGCCATGGTTCAGTGGGTGAACTCTTGCCCCTGCACCGATTAGATTCAAGCCCCACTCTGACAATTAAAGCACAGTTTCTAGGCTGACACTCCAGGAAAACTGCCCTGTCTTTCAGATGCAAGTCAAAGATCTCATGTCACCCTTTGAAGAGGAGCAGGGGAGTTCCGCCTGGTGTCCTGCTCAACATTTATCCCTCGACCAACACCACTAAAAACAGAAACTAAAAACAGAAAATGCTTGGAATAACTCAGCAGGTCAGGCAGCATCCGTGGAGAGAATCAGAGTTAGTGTCTCAAAACGTTGACTCTCTTTCTCGCCACAGGTGCTGCCCGACCTATTGAGGGTTCCTAGCGTTTTCTGTTTTTATTTCAGGTTTCCATCATCTGCAGTATTGTGCTTTTGTAGCATGAAGAACATTGAATCTTCCCAGGAGTGGTAGCCACAGCCGGATTGCCGCTCCGCTCCGGTTTACTTGCCTTACAGCGGAGCTCCACGTTTCTCACACGGGCTTCTGAACTGGGCCCCCTGAGAAACGTGGAGCGTACCTGCTTCCGGAGCCTTCCCTCGTTGTGGGGGATGGTCCGGGAAACCAAGCCACGCCCCTTTTGGTACGGCGTTAGCTGCCCTATTCCAGTAGGTTTAAACGTCCCAAAGGCATTTAACGAGCTACGGAGAGAAGGTGTGTGTGGGGTAAGTGGGTGAGGGGGTAGAATTGATCGGCCGGGGTCAGGAAGGTAGTCTGGGGTGGGGGAGTAGTCGGGTGGTCACGGGGATAGTCAACTGGCTGTTGGGGGCAGGGGGGTGTGGTGGTGTAGTTGGGGGATGAAGTTGCAGGGGGGAGTAGCCAGAGGTTGGGAGGTTAATCAGGAGGTTGAGGGGGTAATCGGGGGCCAGTCATGGGTCCAGTGGGAAGCCTGGGGAGTGAGTCCGTAGTATAGTTACACAGGAGTAAGAGCTGGTTTTAACCCTTCTAACTTTTCCTGGGTAACTATTCTGGTAAATGAGTTGGAACCATCTGAAGTTTCCAACTCTAACTCAGGGTTTTGGAGGGTTCCAGATGCAGGGTAGTTGCCTCCTGGGCAATTCCCGTGGAGTTCTTGCATTGGGATTTCTGCGTAGTCCCCCAGCGCATCTTCCAAGGTACCTCCAGGGTATGACCCTCCAGAGACTGAAGACCTGGGCCAATATCTGCTCATTATCACACTGATGTTTGTCAGAGTTTGCTGTGCACAAATGTTTGCTACAACAGTGGCTGCATTTCAAAAAGTATTTAACTGGCTGTAGAGCACATTGGGATGTGAATGGTACGAAATAAATGCAGATTCCGTCTTTCTAGGCTGAAGAGTGGTAAAATCATGAAGGGTTTCTGTTTTGTATCACTGTGAATGAACAGTGAATCATTTTGGAAAGTGTTTTGGATGCAGACTGACTTTCGGCTTGCCTGTAATTCACTGTGGAGTCCAGTCACTCATTGACTCTCACTGCACTGGATCAAACTACAATGATTATTTGGCCAAGATACTGCAGGACTTCTGGCATCAGTGGAACCACACATACCCTTAAACCATCTTCAACATTCATTCCCTCCACCACCAACACACAGTGGCAGCAGTGTGTGTACCATCGACAAGGTGCACTGCAGCAATTCACCAAGGCTCCTTTGACAGCATCTTCCAAACCCATGACCATTACCACCTGGAAGGACAAGGGCAGCAGATACATTGGAACACCACCACCTGCAAGTTCCCCGCTAAGCCACACAGCATCCGGACTTGGAAATACATCATCGTTCCTTCACTGTCGCTGGGTCAAAATATACGAACATACAAACAAGGAGCAGGAGTAGGCCATTCGGCCCCTCAAGCATGCTCCACCATTTAATAAGATCATGGTTGATCTGATAGTAACCTCAAAGATGCATCCCGCCTACCCCCGATAACCTAACACCCCCTTGATTATCAAGAATCTATCTACTTCTGCCTTAAAAATATTCAAAGACTCTGCTTCCACCGCCTTTTCAGGAAGAGGGTTCCAAAAACTCACGACCCTCTGAGTGAAAAGATTTCGCCTCATCTCCACTTTAAATGGGCAACCCCTTATTTTTAAACAGTGACCCCTAGTTCTAAATTCTCCCACAGGAGGAAACATCCTCTCCACATCAGGTTCCCGCAGGACCTTATGGGGGAGGATTTTCTCCTCGTCGGGTGGGTGGGCCCAGGAGTGGCCATGAAACGGGCCGCCGCCTGTGATCAGGCCCCAACCACGATTTCATTGCCGATTTACAGCCAGCCAGTGTGAAACATGCTCTGCGGAGCTCAGCGCCGCGATGGTTGGGGGTGGGGAGGAGCGCGAGCGCTGAAGTTTGCGTGAGAGTGCGCTCACTGAAAACTCCCTGAAGGCACAGAGCTGCCTCAGGGAGCTGAAGGATTTAAAAATGAAATATGAAGATATGAAAAATAAGGGACACATACCGCCCCCCCCCACCGCATGTGACTCCGCCGCATGAACAGGGACATGTGGAAAATGAGTTTAAAATATTTTTATTGTTTTTTATTCACTGTTGGAAACCTCATCTGGCCTGTGGATGACGTTTCGCTAAAAATGCAAAGGCTGCCTGGCCTATTCGCCTGCTGGCCAAGGTTGGGCAGGCAGCGAAAAATTCAACTTTTTTACCAGCTTAAGGGCCTTAATAGGCCTCCTAGTTGTCGGCAGGGGAAATATCACGTGAGTGCGCGATGACGTTGGGACACTCGCCCGACGTCATCACGCGCTATTTCATGCTCAGGCGTGTCAGGCGTGAGCCCGCACACCCAGCTGAAAATCCTGCCCCTATATGTTTCAATCAAGTCGCCTCTTACTCCTCTAAATTCCAGTGGATAATTTCCCCGTAAAACAACCTGCCCATTCCAGGTATTAGTCTGGTAAACCTTGGCTGAACAGCTTCCAACGCATTTACATCCTTCCTTAAAGTACTCCAGATGTGGTCTCACTAGTGCTCTGTATAACTGAAGCATAACCTCCCTACTTTTGTATTCAATTCCCCTCGCAATAAATGATAACATTCTATTAGCTTTCCGAATTACTTGCTGTACCTGCATTACTAGCCTTTTGCGATTCATGCACTAAGACGCCCAGATCCCTCTGCATCTCAGAACCCTGAAATCTCTCACCACTTAGATGATATGCTTCTCTTATATTCTTCCTGCCAAAATTGACAATTTCACATTTTCCCACATTATACTCCATTTGCCAGATCTTTGTCCACTCACTTAACCTATCTATATCCCTTTGTCGCCTCCTTATGTTCTCTTCACAAACCACCTATCTTTGTGTCATCAGCAAATTTGGCAACCATCCCATCCATCCCTTCACCCAAGTCATTTATATAAATTGTAGACAGTTGAGTTCTCAGCACTGATCCCTGTGGCACACCACATCCTGGAACCTTCTCCCTAACAGCGCAGTGGATGTACCTACACCACATGGACTGCAGCGGTTTAAGAAAGCGGTTCACCACCACCTTCTCTAGGGCAATTAGGAGTGGGCAATAAATGCTGGCCTAGCCAGCAACACCCACATCCTTCGAACGAATAAATAAAATAAAAACAGCAAGAGACTGACCCTTCAGGGGGTGGTGCAAGAGGAGAAAATTAATACAAGGAAAGAAATTATTTTGTAATTTAAATGTCAAATTCATGTTTGTGCTTTTGGATATATGATTGCTTTGGAAATGCTGTAAATTTACAGATTTGATCCACATCAAAGGATTCACATCAGCCACGTGCAAATGACTAATATAAATCTCCCGTCGTTTTAGTTAGTGAAAGGAAACTTTGGCACAGTCTAAGGATGATAATTTAATACCTCCCAGGACTACATTAACTGAATGGGGGCAGCAATGAGTGCAAAGTCAGCAGGAGACCATCCTAATCTGAAATGATTGCAACCTTGTATGAAGCTAAGCATAAATGCAGCTTTAACTAGTACACTGCAGGGCTACTGTTGTTTTCCCACTGGGTGGGATGCCTGTACTGCACATTCTCACGTTGCAATGACAGAGCTCCTTATACACAAAGGCAAGCTGGAATTGCCTAGTTACCTCTTGACCACACAATGCAGACCCTAGACCCTGCTGCACTGTCACCAGCCCAGCTGTCTTCATATCAAAATAGATAGCACTGCTAGTTGAAGTACCTGAGTAGCAGTGAAACCACTCCTCCTATCAAATTGTCGCAGTTAATTCTATCCAACCAATACCGAGTTGTTGGGAGGAACTGGTGTCTGAAGAGGGTCTCCCAACCACTGAAACACATTCACAGGATATGGAAAGTGGCCATGACTGTTTGGTGCAGGATACTGAGGGAAGCTATGTTAAACTTGTATCGAACCTTGATTAGACCACACTTGGAATACTGTGTACAGTTATCTGTATTACAGAAAGGATACAGAAGAACTGGAGAAAATGCAGACTTTAAGGAAAGGCTGAACGGGCTGTGGATCCAGAAAAGAGATCATTGAGAACTGATAGAAGTCTTGAACATTATGAATGGGTTTATATGACAGTTGTAGTGAGGATGCTTCCAGTTGTGAGGAAGTGAAAAACTAAATATAAAAGAGTCCCCGTTCAACGAGGAATTCAGGAGAAATCTTTTTACTCAGAGAATGTGGAACTCACTATCACATGGAGTACATTAGATGCATTTAAGGGAAAGCTGAATAAGTACATGAAGAGGAAAGAAATAGAAGGATATTTTAAGGAAGAGGAGTGGGAGGATTGTGTTGAGCATAAACACCAACATAAACCTGTAGGGCCAAATGGCCTGTTTCTGTGCTCTAAAAGCCTATGTGATTCTACGCAATATGTCTATTGCGTCCAATACTCTTGGCTTTTCCTTGGCTCCTGCAAAGCAACGCCTTGATTTTAAAATTCTTACCCTTGTTTTTAAACCCCTCCATGGCCTCACCTGTCCCGAACTCTGTAATTGTCTCCAGCTCCACAACCCTCTGGGATATCTGTGCTCATCTAATCCTGGCCTCTTGCGCATCCCGAGCTTCATTCCTCCACCATTGGTGGACGTGCCTTCAGCTGCCCAGGCCCGAAAATCTGGAATACCCTCCCTGAGCCACTCCAAATCTCTTGCCCCTCTGGACAGTTTAACTCACGGGCGCAGAAGGTATCAACCTTGTCTGTCCCAAATATATCCTAATTCAAGCCCTTGAAAACATGACACCTTTCCTTGATGTGTCACTAGAACATTACAGGTTCCCAGTTCTCCTACCCTTGTCATTTGAAAGAGAGACCATGTTTCTACTTTCATTTTACTGCCTTATGACTAATCCCACTTTGATAACATTCAACAGCCCATTGTACCTCTTTATCTTGCTGCTGGTGTTTTGGTCTGAGAGTGTATGGTAACAACAGGCATGCCATTGTTGGTGCTTGTACTATAAGCCAGAAGCTAGTGATTGGATTTCATGTACTCGAAGTAGTTAATAGAGGGTGTGGCTCTCTTGGTGATTGAAACAGGAGGAGCTGTTGAGAAGGTTCCCAGTGCGCACAGTGTGGACTGCATCAGACTCCACAGTGCCCCATTCCACCCTGGCTATCTTTCTTTTAATGTCGCGATCATTGGAAACTGCCACACAAACCAAGCAGGTAACACTAATCGCATGTCAGAGCGTGCTACATATCCAGCAAAAAGCTGGCAAAGTAATGAGAGAGTTTGTCATAGAAACACAGAAGGCTTACCATTCGGCCCATGGTGTCTGCACCAGCCGAGAAAGAGTTATCCAACCGAATCCCACTTTCCTGCTCTTGGTCCTCATCCCTGCAGGTTCAAATGCAGTTCCAAGTATTTTTTAAATGTAACAATGGTACAGACTCCCGCCACCCTCTGGGTGAAAAAATTTCTCCTCGACTCAGCAATAACTCACATATTTATGGAGCGCCTTTAACATTGTCAAATGTCCTAAGGGGCTTCACAGGAGCTTTATAAAACAAACACTGAGCCCCATAAGGAGATATTAGGTCAGGTGACCAAAGGCTTGGTCAAAGAGGTAGATTTTAAGGAGTGTCTTAAAGGAGGAAAGTGAGATAGAGAGGCGGAGAGGTGTGAAAAGGGTATTTCAGAGCGTAGGGCCTAGGCAAATGAACATGCGTGGTGAAGTGTTTAAAATCAGGCTGTTCAACAGGTCAGAATTAGAGGAGCGCCGATGTCTCGGAGGGTTGTAGGGTCGAGGAGGTTACTTCCAGATTTATGGAGGGACGAGACCATGGAGGGATTTGAAAACAAGGATGAGAACTTCGCTCTAATCCTTCTGCCAATCACATATTTTCCATGCCTCTAGTTATTGATCTCTCTGCTGAGGGGAATGGGTCCTTCCGCTCCACAAACCTTAATTTAATGTAACCTCGGCCTTTCCTGTTCCAAAAAGAACAACCCCAAGCCTATCCAATCTCTCCTCACTGTCAATTATCACTCTGTTATGTGTTCCTACGGGGGGAAAGGTCTGTCTCAAAAAGTGTTGGCTAACTGATAGCTTTTGGCCCACCTGCTTTTGAGGACCATATGTTGCCGGGCATCTTGCTGGCAAGATAATTCCTATTTTTAAACATATTCAGTCTCCTGGATGGTTGTAAAAGATACACGTGCAAATCTATTGGGAAGAAAGCTTCTTCTTCAAAATAAAACAGGAGAATGCCTTCACCTTTAGCAATTAATGATTTAAAACCTGATTTTCTTTCTTCCTCCACAATAAATGGTCTAACAAAATCACATTTTCAGGAACTAATTATTGAGAATTCCAGACATACTCTTGGATTTCATTCAGGTGAAATGTACCCCCAACTAAAGCTACTTCCGAGTTTGACATGGACCATGATTGTATTTGGAGTTGTGACCTCTGGGGTCTAGTATCCAGGATGTAAAGTGAATCCTGAAGAGTGTGCAGAGACTGGAACCACAAATACAGCGTTGCTGCAAAGATCAGGCAAAGATTGAAATCCATATGCATGAAGTTGGACTGCTCCCATTGACATATCAGATGGCGACCAGTTTAGAGTGTGGACCTCTTGGCATCCATGTTTCAGACTTTTTCTGGGAAGCACCTGTAATTAGGCTTTAATGGCTAATGGACAAACTATGGTCTGAGGGAGCATTCCAACAAGTGGTGCTACTTCAAAAACAGAATTACCTGGAAAAACTCAGCAGGTCTGGCAGCATCGGCGGAGAAGAAAAGAGTTGACGTTTCAAGTCCTCATGACCCTTCAGCAGAACTAAGTAAAGTTAGGAGAGGGGTGAAATATAAGCTGGTTTAAAGTGGAGGGGGGGTGGGGGGAGAGAAGTTGGAGGGGGTGGGTGGTGGTTGTAGGGACAAGCAAGCAGTGATAGGAGCAGATAATCAAAAGGTGTCACAGACAAAAGGAACAAAGAGGTGTTGAAGGTGGTGATATTATCTAAGAGAATGTGCTAATTAAGAATGGATGGCAGGACACTCAAGGTACAGCTCTAGTGGGGGTGGGGTGGAAAGACTGACAGGGTATTACAGTTATAGATTTAAAAATAATGGAAATAGGTGGGAAAAGAAAAATCTATATATATTATTGGAAAAAACAAAAGGGAGGGGGAAGAAACGGAAAGGGGGTGGGGATGGAGGAGGGAGTTTAAGATCTAAAGTTGTTGAATTCAATATTCAGCCCGGAAGGCTGTAAAGTGCCTAGTCGGAAGATGAGGTGCTGTTCCTCCAGTTTGCGTTGGGCTTCACTGGAACAATGCAGCAAGCCAAGGACAGACATGTGGGCAAGAGAACAGGGTGGAGTGTTAAAATGGCAAGCAACCGGGAGGTTCGGGTCTTTCTTGCGGACAGAACGCAGTGGTGCTATTTTGCTTTCTGTGTGTGCCTGTCTGTGTGTGTGTCTGTCTGTGTGTTTGTGTGTGTGTGTGTGTGTCTGTTTGTGTGCATGTGTATGTCTGTTTGTGTGTGTTTTTGTCTGTGTGTATGTGTGTTTTTGTGTGTCTGTGTGTTTTTGTGTGTCTGTGTGTTTTTGTGTGTGTGTCTGTGTGCTTGTATTTGTGTGTGTCTGTTTATGTCTGTATGTTTCTGTTTTTGTGTGTCTGTTTTTGTGTGTGTCTGTGTGTGTGCGCGTGTCTATTTATGTGTGTGTGTGTTTGTATCTGTGTGTCTGTTTGTGTGTGTCTGTTTGTGTGTGTCTGTTTGTGTGTGTCTGTTTGTGTGTGTTTGTTTGTGTGTGTTTGTCTGTTCATGTGTGTATGTTTGTTTATGTGTGTGTGTGTCTGTTCATGTGTGTGTCTGTGTGTGGTTTGTGTGTCTGTGTGTGGTTTGTGTGTCTGAGTGTCTGTTTGTGTGTGTCTGTGTGCTTGTGTGCATGTGTGTGTGTGTCTGTTTGTGTGTGTGTCTGTTTGTGTGTGTGTGTCTGTTTGTGTGTGTGTGTCTGTTTGTGTGTGTGTGTATATGTGTGTGTCTGTGTGTGTGTGTGTGTGCATGTATGCATGTCTGTCTGTGTGTGTCTGTTTATGCGTGTGCCTGTTTATGCGTGTGCCTGTTTATGCGTGTGTCTGTTTATGTGTGTGTGTGTGTCTGTTTATGTGTGTGTGTGTCTGTTTATGCGTGTGTGTGTGTCTGTTTATGCGTGTGTGTGTGTCTGTTTATGTGTGTCTGTTTATGTGTGTGTGTCTGTTTGTGTGTGCGTGTATCTGTTTCTGTGTGTGTGTGTGCATGTATGCGTGTGTGACTCTGTTTATGTATGTGTGTCTGTTTATGTGTCTGTTTATGTGTGTGTCTGTTTATGTGTCTGTTTATGTGTGTGTGCATGTGCGTGTGTCTGTTTGTGTGTCTGTGTGCCTGTTTGTGTGTGTCTGTATGTTATGTGCGTGTGTGTGTGTGTGCATGTATGCGTGTGTGACTCTGTTTATGTATGTGTGTCTGTTTACGTGTGTCTGTTTATTTGTGTGTGTTTGTGTGCATGTCTGTTCATGTGTATGTGTGTGTGTGTCTGTTTGTGTGTGTGTGTCTGTTTGTGTGTGTGTGTCTGTTGGTGTGTGTGTGTCTGTTGGTGTGTGTGTGTCTCTGTGTGTTTGTCTGTTTGTGTTTGTGTGTGCGTTTGTGTGTATATGGGGGTTTTGGGGTTGGTGACGGAACCCGAGATAAAATCAACTGATTTGAACTCAGCCCGGGATTTTCCGGCTCCTGTGGTGGATTGTGGCGAGCTGTTCAAATCTCTGTTGACTTCGGCGGGACTGGAAGATTCCATTGGCAAGAGAGGCTGAAAAATCCCACCCTGAATGTCATTGTGACATTGTTATACTTGGCAACTGTGATAACAGCAGCAACAAATTATGTTGACATGGTATTTTTAACAACAAAGTGTCCCAAAGGCCTTCCTTCACTAGGGTGGAGGGGTTAGGGGACAGTAGGAATTGGAAAGCAGCTGAGATGAGGTGGATGCATTGTGATTTATTAGGTGGGGAGAGATACAGGAATGCCATAATTAATAAACATGTACATTTTAATGCTACATGTTTCACCAACATCCTGTCATTGTTTTCCATTTTGCGAAGGGAAATCTAAGGGATTTAGTCTCCCTTTGATTTTATCTAATTCTGCAGTAAAAGGAAAGGCTTGCGTTTATGTAATGCCTTTCATATTCCCAGAATGTTCCAAAGTGCTTTACAGCCAATGAAGTACAGAACTTTTGAAGTAAAGTCACCGTTGAATGTAGGAAACGTGGCAGCCAATTGCGCACAGCAAGCTCCCACAAACAGCAATTTGATGATCATCTGATAATCTGCTCTTATTGATGTTGGTAGAGGGATAAATATTAGCCGGGACACCGAGAATAATTGCCCTTCTCTTCTTTCCTTTGAAATTCTGCTGTGAGTCCTCTGTTTAACCCCTCAACCAAAAGACAGCACCTCCAACACTGCAACACTCCCTCAGTCCTGCACTGGAATCCCAGCCTGACTTATATGCTCAGATCTGTGGAGGTGACTTGAACCCAGAACTCTCTGACTCCTAAAACTGTACCATAAATCTGTTCCTCAGAAGTTTTCTGGAAGGTGTATCTCCTAACTGTGTAATCTCTTCCAGCCCCACAATCCTCCCAGATATCTGCGCTCATCTAATTCTGGTTTATTCCAGAATCATGGTTTATTCAGGTTCAGGTTCAGGGAGGGAATTCTAGGGCTTGGGACCCAGGGCAGCTGAAAGCACGGCTGCCAATAAGGGAGTGATTAAAATCAGGGATGCAAAGGGCCAGGCAGTCATTGTATTGACCTGAGGTCATTGAACATAGGAACAGGAGGAGGCCATTTAGCTCCTTGAGCCTGTTCTGCCATTCAGTGAGATCATGGCTGACCTGTGACCTAAGCTCCATATACCTACCTTTGCCCCATATCCCTTAATACATTTGGCGAAACACAAATCTATCAATTTCAGTTTTACAATTAACAATGGCTCTAGCATCAATTGCCATTCACGGAACCCTTTATGTGTAGAAATGTTTCCTAATTTCACCCCTGAAATGTCTTACTTTTCAACTGTGCCTCCTAGCCCTAGACTCTCCTGGACTGCCTTGCTCCTCACTAACCCAAACAAATGGTAAAGGTCAATAGTCTGAAGCAATGCATTTGCTCAGATTGGCCCTCCGAATTAGCACAGTGGATCATTCCAGTTGATATTGTAACTGCACTGTAGTAATACAGATTAAATGGTTTAAGCTGTCATTGTGGCTTCAAGGCGCTCTCTTGAGAAGTAATGGCATAAAGTCTTTCAGATAACACTTAATCATGAAAAGCATTACTGATCATTGACATGAATTGGTCTTACCAGAGGGACTGCTATTTGTGACCAACAGTTCAAATATCTCTCTCCATGATTGACAGATGGGAGTGTAACATCAATACTAAAGAAGGATAACGGTAGATGAAGAGAGGGATTTGTGCTGCAGCTGGGTGGGCTGTAATGAAGTCACAGGTTAAGCCTAACTTAAGAAAATAAATATTGGTGCAGTTGAAGCATTCAAAAGGGAACAAGCAGATTCTGATTTAACAAGGAGAAAACAGATGTAGGTTTATGGATAGGAAAAATTATCAGCTTCAAGTTTGATGATGAGGTGACCTCAACTTCGTTGACTGGGCAGTGATCGTCCACCTATTGTAGAGCCAGCCCAATTTTCACTCAATTGAAAATTATATCTTAATGACATTTCCTTGTCATTATAATGCTCTGTTAGTGGGAGAGTAGCTAAACTGCTGTACTCCTCAAGGTGAGGAATTTCAATGATGGGGAATGAATAATGCATGTCAGCCATGGCTCAGTTGGTGGCACTTTTGCCTCAGTGTCGCAAGGTAATGGGTTCAAATCTCCATCCAGGATTTGAGCACAAAAATCCAAGTGCAGTGCTGAGGGAGTGCTGCAGTGTTGGAGGTGCTGTGTTTTGGATGAGATGTTAAACCAAGAACCCACCTGCCTTCATGGGTGGAATGGAAAAAAGTCCCATGATGCAATTTTGAAGAAGAGCAGGTGTGGCATCCCCAGTGCCCTGGCTAATATTTATCCCCCAGTCAACGTCACCAAAAACAGATTAATCGGGTCATTATCACATTGCTGTTAATGGGAGCTTGTTGTGTGCAAAAACGTTTTTTTAAAAATTCATTCACAGGATGTGGACTTCGCTGGCTGGGCCAGCATTTATTGCCCATCCCTAGTTGCCCTTGAGAAGGTGGCAGTGAGCTGCCTTCTCGAACCGCTGCAGTCCATGTGGTGTAGGTACACCCACAGTGCTGTTAGGGAGGGAGTCCCAGGATTTTGACCCAGCAGCAGTGAAGGAACGGTAATATATTTCAAAGTCAGGATGGTAAGTGATTTGGAGGGGAACTTCTAGGTGGTGGTGTTCCCATCTATCTGCTGCCCTTGTCCTTCTAGATGATAGAGGGTGTGGGTTTGGAAGGTGCTGTTGAAGGAGCCTTGGTGAATTTCTGCAGTGCACCTTGTAGATGGTACACACTACTGCTATTGTGCGTCGGTGGTGGAGGGAGTGAATGTTTGTGGATGGGGTGCCAATCAAGCGAGCTGCTTTGTCCTGGACAGTGTCAAGCTTCTTGAGTGTTGTGGGAGCTGCATTCATCCAGGCAGTAGGGAGTATTCCATCACACTCCTGACTTGTGCCTTGTAGATGGTGGACAGGCTTTGAGGAGTCAGGAGGTGAGTTATTCGTCATCTGATTCCTAACCTGTGTTTCCTACATTACAACAGTGACTACAAGTCAAAAGCACTTTGTTGGCTGTAAAACGCTTTGACACATCCGGCGGTCATGAAAGGCATTATATAAATGCAAGTCTTTTTTCATTCCCTCCCCACCCTGCAATTTCCAGTTCAGTCTGAAACTGAAAATCCTTTGCACCTCACTAAACCTTGCAAAGTTTATCAATACACAGTTATGTTGTGATGTATTTTTTGAGAAATAACATCTATCAGATATCACACATTTAGGCCACTTTAGAAGAATGGCAGCATTATACCATGTTGTGTATTATAGTGTAGCGCTGTGTGTATTATACCCTGACCTGGCATTTTACGGTTTTGTTGGTGTAAAATGACAAGCTTCAGCTTGTTGAGATCGAACAGTGTATCCTTCATCTTACCATGAGCATCACCCTGGGACACCTGATGGTGTATCGGCTGCTACAGAGGTTCCTGCGACACCAGCAGAAGCTGACTGTTTTCTTTCTCCCCATTTTATACTCGCAAGCGCAACATTGCAATTCGCACGTGTGCGAAAGTGTGACATTTGAACTTGATCATACCTCAGTTTTGTGTGAATGAGTGAATCTTGTCGAGGGGACCACTGTGTCTTTTAAAGGGAAAGCGGACAAATATTTGAAGCAGAGGCCGAAGCAGGACTGTGGAAACAGAGCAGGGCAAAGGGATTAGTTCGGATTGATCCACCAAAAGGCCCCTATAGACACAATGAACTGAGTAGTCTCTGTGCTATAAACTTGCTTGGCTCTTATCTCCCAATGGCAATGTCACATTTAGGTGTGGTTACATAAAAGGCAGCAACATACAGCCTATCATTCTGCAACTAAAGCTGATATGTTTGCTTCTTTTGTTTTGTGGAGAATTTCTCTCTTCATTAGAAATAAGTGCCTGTTACTTTAAGCTTTTTCTTTCTCGAAATGTGACACAGAAAATTGCATTCGGCGGCATGTCACAGCTAAAGTGCGATGGACAGTGTGCGTGCACTTACTGCACATCTCATTTCAATTTTAAAAAATGTATATAGATATGTATTTCGTACTGTCCTAGGCCTGTTGTTGTGAATACTCAATGCTGAGTAAAGTGTGTCTAAATGGTACTGACAGTTTACTTATAGAAAGGAAGAGAATGCCCTGAGGCATTTCACAACAGATTAATTACTTTTGAAGTAAAGTCACTGCTCCACATGACAAGATCTCACAAACCAGTGAAATGAATGACCAGTTAGTTTTATTTTTGCATGTTTCATTTGCGGAAGGAATGTTGGCCTCAACACAAGGACAGATTCTTGCTCTTAAGAACATTGGAACAGGAGTAGGCCATTCAGCCCTCGAGCCTATTTTGCCATTCGATTAGATCATGACTGGTCTGTCTCTTAGCTCCACCTACCCACTGTGGTTCCATAACCCTTAACTCCCTTACCTAACAAAAATCTGTCAGCCTCAGTTTTGAAATTTTCAATCAATCCCCAGCCTCAACACCCCTTGGGGGAGAGTGCTCTAGGTTTCCATTATTCTTTGTGTGAAGTCGTGCCAAACAGCCCAGTTCTGATTTTAAGATTAAGCCTCCTCGATTCTGGACTCTCCCACCAGAGGAAATAGTTTTTAATTCGATCTATCTGAATTCTACTATGCGAGCCAAGTCTTCTTAGTGCTGTGGGATCCTTCATGTTCACTTGAACGGGCAGATGGGGCCTCATGTCTTACCCGAAAGGTGGCGCCTGTGACAATGCAGCACTCTCTCAATTCTGAACTGGAAAGTCTGTATAGATTTTGTGCTGAATTCCCAGAAGCAGGACTTTGGATCCACAAGCCTCCTGACTTGAGAGCAGAAAGTGCTACCAGCTGGATAAAGCTGCCACTTACATGTGACCTGCAAGATAAAGTCTCTACCTAGGACAAATATTAACTACCTAATCTGCTCTTGATATGCATTAGTACCCTAGACATTGAAATCTGAGGTAAACATTCACCTGTTGTGATAGGATCATCAGAGAAGTTTTATTCACAATTATAAATTTGTATCACATATTTTGGTGTTTGTAGTTATTGACTTTCAATGAGGTTTTTTGCATTTTTAGATTGGAAAGCTGCTCATCTCATAAAGGCTGCAGTGTGAAACAATCATCAGGTGGACATTCCAATATGGTGCAGCAACAGGGGTCCTGCACTCCAGTATTACATTCTAAAAGATGGTCTATAAGCCTTGGAAAGTTTTAGGTGGAAGGGGTTAAGCCATCCATCATAAATATGATTGCACCTTCGTGCTGACATTTACCTGTCTTATTGGACTATCTCAAAAGCAACACATGACAATCCCTCAACATTTCAACTGCGCTGATGATGTGTAGAGTGCAATCTTGTGGAATTGCAGTCAAGCGTGTGACAGTACCAGCATGGACTTGTGAAATGTCATGTACTGTCCAGAAAATGATAGGAAATGTCCAAAAAGAGAGAGAGGGAGAGAGAGAGAGAGCGAGAAATGTGAATACACCATTAATAATTGACAACTGCAACATGAATAATTCATTAAATATTCAGTGAATCATTGTACCCTTATGTAGATTTAATTTTTGATCGTTCCTGCAGCCATTTTCAACATAAATGTTACACCAATGTTACAATCAGCATTTTAGCACCTTTCAGGAGTGTCTTCATTCACATGTGCACGGGAAGATTTCGCATTCGAACACTCCACATGTTGGACAAGTGTATTAGTTTCCCACACTTTCTTCTCCAGGACCTCATCTCCCTGAACTCGCCCACAGTATAAACGTTTTGAAAATCCAAGCTTGTATTAACCAATCACTTCTCATCACAACTTCAAAAAGCGCTCCACTGACTGCAAAGTGCTTTGGGACATCCTGAGGTGATGACGGGTGCTATATAAATACAAGTTCTTTCCTACCTTTTACTTTTTGCAGCTTTGCTGGTGCCCTGCACTATGGGCCTTAACATCTCCATGTGGTTTCTCAATTAAAATTGTTACGACCGGGACAGGAGGAGTGTGCAGTTTCTCGAGCCCCCACGCTCCACAGGTCGCACCATAAGTGCAAATGCTTTATTCACTCACCAAAATGGCCAGTTGTTTACTTTCGCTGTTGTGAGACCCAGAATTAAAGAGTCTTTAATCAGGCCTCTTTCAATATCATGAAACAAAGCTTCCTTTTCAAAACAAGTTGCAAAAACTGGTTAACATATAATTTGTAATCTTCGAATAGTACCTTCTACACCCACCTGAGTAGACTGATAGAGCTAAGCAATCATGTGGGCTGGATGGGCTGAAAGGCTTTTAGCTATTCTAAGGCACTTCACGGCATGTTGACAATTCAGGACAGCTGGTGTCGAATTTCAAAGGAAATTTCACGTTCTAAGCTTTTCATTGGGCGACGGGGTTGGGCTCCCAAATTCATTTCACAGTGAATTCCTCACAAAGTGTAACTACCTTCCACAATACTTGGGCAGCATTCAGCCCAGATCACAAGGGTGAAAGGATCATGTTTTAACCCACTATCAGCTGTTCCATCTACTTTGTACCTTTTTTTTTTGCTTTTAACCTCTCGTCACTAAAATTTCAAAGCATTTTGAGTCTCAGTGGTAATATTACGAGATGTTGATGGATGTTTTCTTGTAGTCAGTATATGTGATATTCTGTTCTGCCACTGTGTTAAATCATGTGTTGTAAAGATACCTGGATCTTAATTCAGTGGGACTATTTGGTGTGGGAAATGGCTTCCTTTTTATTTGGTAAATTTTGTGCTTATTAAGCTTCGCAATGCGATTGCTGGGAAAGGAATACTTTCTATTTCCTGCACCTGACGGCAGCATTAAATGTATCCAAATAAAGTATAAAATACATTTGCTGCAGAACATCACTCCTCTGTATTGCCCCAACAATGCTCCTTAACTCCAACCATAGAAGTACTTCCCTTAGTGTGCGAATATCACATTCTTTTTTCCAGCAGCCTTGCAGCCTCCTTGAGATTGGCAGAGTATAGCATCATCCTGAGGGACAAGAGTTTTATCTGCGCCAAATCCAGCCATGCTCTTGTTGCCAGCCACTGACCCTTCATGCTCACTTTTCCACTTTGAAGCAGGTCAGAGAGCAACATGTGAGATCGATGAAGCCACTTTTCAGAGATCTCTCCTCCCCCATCGCCAAGTGCACTGAGTGAAGCTGGACAAGGATGCCTGCTGCATATCGGAATCCAGGCCTGTCATCTCGAGCGTTCAGGAGAGATAACTGACCGAGCTTAGGATCCCTGCCGCTATGGGCCCTGCTGAGCTGAAGGTAGCTGTGAAGTCACTGGCGGCTCACGGCCACCTTCTCAAGGGCAATTAGGGATGGTCAATAAACTCTGGCCTAGCTGGCGATGTCCACATTCTGTGAATGAATACATTTTAAAAAAAATTATATTTCACCACAGTAGGATGTGGTGTTGGGGAGCCTTCACATCACTGAGGTGACCAGACCTTGCAGGACCTCACGCTCTCCAATGACTGTAGGAAGAGCTACTACTCGAACAGCATCCTTCTTTCGGAAGAAAGAGGTGAGAAGCCCCGTGCCGCCCGGATGGCGGGGTGGTTTAAGCTGAAGAACAGGATCTACCTGAATGGCCAGCAAATTCCTGTTCCTTTTCTGCCTGGTTCCTGCTCTCTGCCCAACACCATCAACTTTCACCGCTCACTCATGCGCTCTCCCAGTTCAAACTGTCTACAGTATCCTATGTCGTGGACATACATACCCTTGCTGTCCTTGTCACAGATAGAGTGAGTGAAGCTGACTCAGAAATGTTGTCCTCTAGCCAGCCAATGTAGTTCCTTCAAGGGCACCAATAGAAACACAAAAACGTGTAAGAATTGTGATACCGGAACAGTGTTTGCACAGCTACTACTCAGAGCAGGAGCAGAAATAGATCATTCTGCCCCTCAAGCTTGTTCAGCCATTCAGTTGGATCATGGCTAATTAGTATCGTAACTCCATCTTCGCACCTTGGTTCCATAACCCTTAAAATCCTTTCCTACCAAAAATCCATAACATGCTATGGCAGTGTGCTACAAAGAAGGCTCAGGGAAAGGGAGAGGGGGAGCGGAGGGCAAGTAACAGGAAAAGGATGGAAACCGGCTCTGCTCTTTTGGGGGAATTCCACCTTTACCCTGGCTGACTCCGCCTATGTTCACGGGCGCGGTCATGTCCACCACCAGGATGGGAGGATTGAAAGGAGGGGTGGGGAACCTCCTTCAGTTGCCGCCCTGCTCCCTCCTGCGATTCACAGCCGTTTCCAGCAAGCAAGAGAAGTAGGGCTGAAACCTAAAAGTTTGAAAAGCGCATAGATTTATAAGGATTGCAGCTTGTGCGCGAGTAAATGACAATGTGATGTGCAGGTCGGTGATGTCATCAGCATACCTGGTGGGGCGACCTTTCCCAGTACCAATTAACTCTTTTAGTTGTCAGTAAGACAGTGTAACCTGTTCAAGTGTCGACATGTATATGAGACTTCTATTAAATACTATAGTAATATTAAAAGGAGATGGTTGCATAGCAGAACCTCAGAAATAATTGGGGGAAATGGACATCTTTTCGAATTATTTAGCCTTCTGTTGCAGCTCTCATTTTAGAAATCTCAGGAAGGATTGCTCCTAAATCAGGCTGACTCCATTAAGGGAGTTTAAAAACAGGGCTGAGGGTTTTAAAATCAACGTGTTGTTGGACTTAGTCGCGTGATTGAGGTTGTGGCCAGCAGAGTTTTAGACGAGCTCAAATTTACAGTGGGTGCAAGGTGGGAGACTGACCAGGCTAGCTCAAGTTCGATGCTTTTCACTTGCAAGCGAAGCTTCTTAATGGAAAATAATCAGTGCAAAGGAACTAAACCTATATAAAAGGTGAAACCAAACACAAAAAAAGTTGAATTAATACATTCTTGCGCAGGCCTGATTTTAGGCTCTATACTTTATATAAAATTTACTATATTTTGATTTCCTCTAACCAAACTCTCATCAGGTTTGTAGTCGAGCAGAATCGACTGCATTGTGTTTTTCTCCTTCGTTGACAGTGTCAGTCTTATAATGGGAAAATTAAATATTTCATTTTGTATTGCTCTGTAGACACTCTTCACTGCTGTACCACACCTTTGCTTAACTTGCTTCACTGTCAAATTAGCTAATTTGCTCGGACTAACAAACGCATTTTTAGTCGGGTATAATTTCTTCATTGAAAGCAACATGATCATTTTGCAGCTGGGAATGACTGACGTATTTAAGTAAAGTATGGAAATTACAATTCCAGAATGACCCTGAATGATGCCATCTCCACTAACTGAAAAGGAGAGGAAAACTTGCATTTATACAGTGCCTTTTACACCCTTAATACATCATAAAGCACTTTACAGTACTGTTCCAAAGCAGGAAATGCAGCGGTGAATTTGCACGTCATGCAGTTTTTCTCATGTTGGCTGAGGGGTTAGTATTGGCACAGGGCACTTTGAAATACAACGCCTATTGGCACAGCAGCCATTTGGGATAAAGCAAGATTGAATGACCCATTCCTTTTTTTACTCATTAACGAGATGTGGGAAGGCCGGAATTTGTTGCCCAACCCTAGTTGCCTTAGAGAATGTGTTGGTGAGCTGCCTTGCTGAATAAAGCTGAGTGACTTGCTAAGCCATTTCAGAGGGCAGTTAAGAGTCAACCACGTTGCTGTGAGTCTGGACTCCATCCTACATAGGCCAGACCAGGTAAGGACAGCTTTCCCTAAAGGACATTAGTGGGCCAGATTGTCTTTATAACAATCTGATAAAAGTTTTACGGTTGCTATTACTGATGTGAGCTTTTTATTCCAGATTTATTTAATCAATTGAATGTAAATTCCCTAGCTGCTGTGGTGGAATTTAAATGTTTTATCGCTAAATCATTTGTCTGGTCCTCAGCGCTACTTGTGCGGTAACATAGCCACTGAGCTACCATGCTATCTCAAATTTTTTAAATTTCTGGTGGACATTTGTTGGAGGAAGGAATATTAGCTGGGACCTTGGATTGTCGTCTTTGAACTAGTACCATGAGTTCTTTAACATCTACCTCATCAGCCAGGCAGGAGCTTGATTTAATCTCCTGTTCAAAGGATCTGAGTACTGCAGTGATGTGCCCTCCCAAATTGTGTCCTTTTCCTGCAGTGGGGCTCAACGCCACAACCTTTGATTCAGGGGCAAGAGTGCATGCGGCTAAGTGGGTCTGGAGAGTTGCCGTATTTGTAGTGGTGTTTTCCCTCAGTGCCATTTTCTCAGTATGAAGATGAATCAGTAACTGAACTAAAATGTCATCTTATTGGATTTCTGGGGAGGAGTTTGCTTGATTCTGCAATTTATCGCAAACAATTATCTTTAGCTCATGGGACACAATTGATTTTTTTTTAAGAGGGTTATAAACATGTCAAGCGAATTTATCTTCCGCGGATTAGCTCTTCTGCCCCGGTTTACAAAAAAATTCACGCACAAATGCAATGGTGTATAAAAACAAGAGCTGACTGGCACAAGCAGCTCTTTCACATGATAACAATGAGGATCCATCGAATAGTGAAGTGAGTGACGTCCAGTGGTGGTGAAGTCTGAGTAGGGTTGACAGCTTCTGTAGGAAATACACTGGATCCCCAATTGGAGCTGGTCTCACTTGGCGCAAATGGGGTGAGCTGTGTACCCCACTGACATTTGCAGTTTGAGGTCAATGGAGTGTAAAATTATGCGGGATGAAAAGAGGGCATGTGACCTGCATCTATCCTGGTTCCGCCAAGTGGGTTATCACTGGGTGGATCGTGTTAAGATCGTTGCTTCTGTCTCCTTGTACAAGATGTTGGTCATCAAGGTCATCCTTGAGTTACTGTAAAATATTTTTAATATGTGGCTTGGATAAACCCCAGGTGTGACAATTTCAGTCACAAGCCATTTACCTGAAGTGTTGAATTGGACCAAAAAGCAAACATGAGTGAAAGCTGGAGGACCCACCATCCGTGGTGAACTATAAAAATTAAAGATAGTATCAAATTTACAGAAAAGGCATATAATTACGCAAAAATTGGACAGAGTATAAAAAACAGCAAAAAAGACTAAAAGAATGATAAGGAGGGAAAAATTAGAGCACGAGAGCAAGCTAGCTAGAAACACAAAGACAGATAGTAAGAGTTTTTATGGGCAGAGGCATGTGGGTGCGTGCCGGACCCGATTGGAGGCGAAATCGCACGATATTTCAGTCGGCGGGTGCACGCAAAAGCCGGAGGCACACCTGCCGACAGTTAGCGGGCCTATTAAGGTCATTAAAGTTGTAATTGTCTCCGATCTTTTGTTGTCTGCCCAACCTCTCGGTCGGCAGACGTGTGAATCGGTCAGGAAGTCTTTGCATTTTTCATGAAGCCTCATCCAAGGGCGGGATGAGGTTTCCGTCGTTAAGTAATAAAAAAAAATTTATGGACAGCATTTTTATCATATATATGCTCAGGTGACTGACTGTGATGCGTGGACATTTTTTTTCCTGTTTTTAAAAACTTTATTGGTTTTAAAGTCGTCTCCTCCCTGAGGCAGCTCTCTGGCTTCAGGGAGCTTTCATTCAGCGCTAGCCCACGCTCACGCTTACGTCAGCGCCCACCCTCCTCCCGCCCCCACCCCGGCAGCACTGAGCACTTCACCGTGCCGTTAATTGGCTAGCCAGCATGAAACTGCGGTCAGGAGCCGACCCCAGGCCTGCCAATCGTGCCAACCTAAAAATCCTGCCCTGTGGATATTTAAAAAATAAAAGTTAACAAAGTGAGTGTTGGTCCTGTAGAAAGTGAGTCTGGGGAGTTAATAATGGAAATTAACCAGATGACAGACGAACTGAACAGGTATTTTGCATCAGCCTTTACTATAAAGGATACAAGTAACATCCCAGAAATAGCTGTAAATCAGGAATTGGAAGGGAGGGAGGAACTCAAGAAAATTACAATCACCAGGGAAGTGAGTAAATTGTTGGAGCTGGGGGCTGACAATCTCTGGCTCCTGATGGAATTCATCCTAGGATCTGAAAAGAAGTGGCTAGTGAGATAGTTGATGCATTGGTTTTAATTTTCCAAAACTCACTAGATTCAGGGAAGGTGCCGTTAGACTGGAAAATAGCAAATCTAACTGCTTTATTCAAAACGGGAGGGAGACAGAAAGCAGGAAACTACAGGCCAGTTAGCTTAAAATCTGTCATAGGGAAAATGTTAGAAGCTAGATAAATTCAAGATAATCAGGCAGAGTCAACGTGGTTCTGTAAAAGGGAAATCACGTTTAACCAATTTATTGGAGTTCTGTGAAGAAGTAACAGGAGCTGTGGATAAAGGGGTTCCGGTGAATTTCCAGTACTTAGATTTTTAGAAGGTATTTGATAAGGTGCCTTATCAAAGGTTATTGTGGAAAATAAAAGCTCATGGTGTAGTAGATAACATATTGGCATGGATAGAAGATTGGCTATCTAACAGGATACAGAGTAAGCATAAATGCATAAATAAGGGTCATTTTCTGGTTGGAAGGATGTGACGAGTGGTGTACCACAGGAATCAGTGCTGGGGACTCAACTCTTCACAATTTATATAAATGATTTGGATGATTGGACCAATGGCATGGTTGCTAAATTTGTTGATGACACAAAGATAGGAAGGAAAGTAAGTTGTTAAGAGGACATAAGTAGACTACAAAAGGATATAGATAGGTCAGGTGAGTGGGCAAAGATCTGGCAAATGGAGTATAATGTGGGAAAATGTGAGGTTGTCTATTTTGGCAGGATGAATAAAAAAGAAGCATATTATCTAAATGGTGAGAGTTTGCAGAGCTCTGAGATGCAGAGGGTGACCTCGTGCATGAGTCGCAAAAGGCTAGAATGTAGATGCAACAAGTAACTAGAAAGCTAATTGAATGTTATTGTTTATTGCGAGGGGTATTGAATACAAGAGTAGGGAGGTTATGCTTCAGTTATTCAGGGCATTGGTGAGACCACATCTGGAATACTGTGTACAGTATTGGTCCCTTATTTAAAGAAAGATGTAAATGTATTGGAAGCAGTTCAAAGAAGATTTACTAGACTAATACCTGGAATGGGCAGGTTGTCTTATGAGGAAAGGCTGGACAAGTTAAGCTTATATCCACTGGAATTTAGAACAGTAAGAGGCAACTTGATAGAAACATGTAAGATATTGAGCAGACTTGACAGAGTGAATGTGGAAAGGATGTTCCCTCTCCTGGGAGAATCTAGAATTAGGGGCCACTGTTTAAAGGTAAGGGGTTGCCCATTTAAGACAGAGATGGGGAAAAAAAATTCTCTCAGGGTTGTAAAACTTCGGAATTCTCTTCCTCAAAAGGTGGGTGAGGCAGAGTCTTTGAAAATCTTTAAGGCAGGAGTGGATAGATTCTTGATAGCAAGGGGGTGAAAGGTTATCAGGGGTAGGCAGGAATGTGAAGGTGTGGTTAATGATCTTATTGAATGGCGGAGCAGGCTCGAGGGGCTGAGTGGCCTATTCCTGCTCCTAATTCGTATGTGCATATGTGAACTTGTGCCTGCCATGAGATTGATATCAGCCAGGCTCCCGCTTTTCATCTTTAGTTCAGTGACACTTTTGGAAAGTGTTTCTGAGTGTTGAGTGGGGTGGGATTCGGATTGGATTTGAAGCTCCTCCTCCTCCCGCACATCCAGTTAAATATCATGCATGAATGGTCACTCCCTGTGCCCATCGAGTTGCATCCAGCAAGATCTGCAAAAGGATTGGGGGAGCATAGCAACAGGAGTTCACCATTCAGCCCCCTTGGACCTGCTCTCTCGAACATGAATGATCAATACTGCAGCTGTATTTACCAGCCATAGCTCCATATTCCCGAATACCCTTTCATAAACAAAAATCCATCGATCTCAATCTTCAAAGCTCCAGTTGTCCCAGCAACCATTGCCTTTTGGGGGGAGTGAATTCTACCAGCATTTGTGTAAAAAAGTAAGTGATCTGTCCCCTCATTTTCAATACCCCCATCAGTTCAGTTTCTCTTTATCTCTCTCAGTGCCATGCCCTCAGGGGGTACTGGTGACCATGGATTTTCCATGGTTATGCTTGGCAAATAGTTTGTCATGTTTTTGCTGACCAGGAATCGCTCCTGCTCTTGCCACAGGCTTATGTTGGAAGGATTTACAAGTTGATACTCAACCCTGTTTGGTCATGTGTACCTTCCTTGGCCAACAAGCCCTGGAGTGAGACTTGAACCCGGAGGGAGGGCCACTATCACTGCACCACCAGACCTCCTCCTCTTCATTTATCCTATCGAATCTTTCTAACATTTTGAACACATGGATCAGGTTACACCCCAAACCTTGTATAGAGAGGAAAGGAACTGGAAAAAGAACAGAAATCTCTTTCCATCCCATCCTAACCTAGCGTATTTATTTTTTGCATGGTCACTCGTCTCATCTTGTCGGCCTTGCTGGCATGGAAGGAATGTTGCTTTTTCCTACATAATGGCAGTCACTACACTTCGAGATGTAATTAACTGTGAGAAGTGCTTTGAGATGTTTTAATAAAGTGATAAAGGGCTTTATACATTCCAGGATTCTGTTTTTAACCATGTCCCACTCACTATACAGTTGTGGCTTGGTGAGTCACACTGTTCACTCTGGTTCAGAATGTCCACTCCAGAGACTGGACAACAAAACCTTGGCTGCCGCTTCAGCACAGCATTGAAAAAAAGACTTACACTTAGATAGTGCCTTTCATGACCTCAAAATGCCCAAAATTGCTCTGCAGCCAATGAAGTACATTTGAAGCGCAGGAACAGGGAGTGCTGCACTACTAGAGGTGCCATCTTTTGGATGAAAGGTTAAACCTAGGCCCTGCCTGCTCTCTCAAGTGGACGTAAAGAATCCGTGGCCAATATTTACTTATCCCCAAATTGACATCACTAAAACATGTTATTTGGGCATTATCACATTGCTGCTTCTGGGAGCTTGCTGTGCGCAAATTGGCTGCTGCTTTTCCTATATAACAACAGTGACTATATGTGTCAAAAGTACTTCATTGCTTGTAACGGGCATTAGGATGCCCTGAGTTGTGAACGGCTCTATATAAATGCAAGCCTTTCCTTTTTTTCTCTTTCTGAAAGAGATACTGTCTGGCTTGAACACAGACAAGCCCAATCAATCTAATTTACAAAACACAGTGTAACATGGATCAGTGGTTTGGACCAGCTATAATCTGATTTGTCTGTGTCACAGAGAAAATAAGGCTTTAAAAGCAGCATTCTCTTCATGAAGTTTCATACTGTAGACCAGCAACTAATCATCTGACGACTAGAGATTTATGCCTTCGAATGATGTATAACCTGCAGCTTTATTTGTCGGTGGAGGCACAATTGTCTTCTAAACCCCAGGTTGGTCAAGTGTTGTGCTGAGCTGAAGTGTCCAGAAGAACTTAGAACATGCAATTCTTAATAATGTAGAGTGTGAGTGCCATAGTGAAGGATCAGAGGATAAAACGTATATGAGTAGTTATGGCGTTTGCACAACTGCAAAGCTCGATGCCTGTTTATATTTTTTTTAAAACTAATCGACCTCCCTCGAGTTCCACGCGGGGAGTCAACACGAAGTGCAATCCTCGGGTGGAAATTATTTTAGAGGGCAGAAGGTAATTAGATCTGGTCACGGGGATGTGATTCGGTCCCCGTTTTAAATTCATTGCATTTTGCCCTTATTTTTATCTGAAGCTTTGAATTTAAATGACTACGGCAGTTTGAGAAGGACTGAAGCAGAGTTGTAGTAGAGGGCGGAATTTTACGGCCCTGTCTCGGCGGAGACGGGGCCGTAAAAGGCGATGAGCCATTCAAAGGTCCGTTGACTTCGGCGGAACCGGGAAATCCCACTGCCGGGATGGGCTGCAAAATTTCGCCCAGAGCTTCTTTGTAACATAAGCAGAGGACCCAGGAGGCAGGACGCTGAGGCACTACAGCACCCCCACTGGCAGGAGGATGTAATTATGTGGGACAGGTGTACATTGTTTTCATGTTAAGTTTGGACATAAGATTTTCTCAAGAAAAAAGCGACAACATTGTGGCAACAGGAATCCACAGACAGAATATGCACGCAGACATGTACAAATGCAGAGAATACACATGCGTCCATGTTGAATATTCTGGTGCGCGTAGACCATGAAGGCAAGGATATGCCTCCCCCGATGTCTCACTGTGTAAATACACCTTTTTGTGTGATGGTGAGAGTAGGAAAGGTCTCACTAGCACACCTCAGATCCACAGTCCACGCTGACTACCAAGAGGGTGATGGACAGAAAGAACGTACAATGTTATATAGCGCCTTTCATAGCCACTGACTAACTTTTGAAGTGCAGTCACTGTTGTAATGTTGGAAAATCCACCAACAATTAATGTACGGCAAAGCTGCAAAAACAACAATTAGATAAATAAGCTGTTAATCAGGAGGTATTTTATTTAGTGATAATTGAATGAGGGGTAAATGTTGGCCACGACACCAGGAGAAATCCCCCGCTCATCTTTAGACAGTGCCAGTGGCATCTTTTGTGTCTACTTCAGAGGGCAGATGGAGCCTCAGTTTATCCTCTCATCTGAAAGATGCACGGGACCCTCTAGATGTTTAAGGCTTTGAGAGTGAGGTTCAATCCTATGACCTTCTACTTCAGAGACAATGTCACTACTACTGAGCCACATTTGGAACACTTAATTCTACTCAGCACCCGAGAGTGAGAGAAGGGAAAGCCTACCAGGATTTCCATTCCTGTTGGATGTACACATAGAATAACAGCAACAATTTGCATTTTTATAGCACCTTTAATGTAATAAAATGGCCCAAGGTGCATCACTGGGGCAGGAGAAAACAAAATTTGACACCAAGCCACATGTATGGCTATAGCTCAATTGGCGACTCTCTTGCCTCTGAATTCAAACTGAATCAGACTGTGATGCTCCATACAGTCAAATAGCCTGCTGACATTCACTAAGTCCTTATTTATTAATAATGGCCATTAGATAGATTGTTAAAAGTTTATAAGTGTTGTGGAATTATATCCTCACCAAAGAATCAACACCTTTAGGGAGAGGAGAATAAAAATTGACAAACATTGTAAGGCTGCATTGGCCGTGAATAAATACTTTTGACCTACAAGATATAAATGCAGTGTAGTGCAGCACAGATCATAAAAGTGACAAGCTCAATCTCTGGTCTGTTAAATCAGCTGGTCTCATCCTGGTGGAGGCTGGCGCAGTACAATTAGCTCCAGTGCCCCTTGGCTAGGGAAGGGTAAGGAGGGGAGAAAATCGGAGAGGGATCTCATATCTGATGTTTATCCAGTGACCTGTATGGGCATCGGGTGAATACAGCCTGATCTCCCGTAAAAAGTATAGATGGTACACATCTAAGCCTCCAGAAGGGGAAGGGGATAGTGGAATAGCCATGGGAGCAGGGAGCCTGGAAGAGCAATTGGCCTGCGCCGGAGGCAGTAACCTGAGGGAAGGAGGTTGAATACATCGTTCAGTACATTGGGCCTGTTGGTTGCTCGAGACACATTAATAGAGCCAAAGGAAGGTCAGATCTCAGCTACGTTTTGGGTCGAATCCAGCTTCCTTTTTCCACTATTAATGTGCCTTAGTATCACGCAGGCCATAAGGACTGCAGGTGGTCCCAAGTGATTGAGCAGCCCTCACATTGCGCAGAGTGAGTGCACTGCTAATTAAAATGAAATGATGGGTATGAATAGGGGGCAGATGGAGGCAGTGGCCCGGTGTGCAGTGCAGGGTGACGGGAGCAACAATTCCATCTCGGTGTCAGTTCACTTTAGCATCATTGCTAATGAGCTGTGCTGTTCAGTGCTGAGCGCATCGCTTTTGTCAGTAAAATCCTCGGTATTCAGTCTGATGGATGTGCGGTAGGGTGTACCGTTGCCAACTGTGATTGGATGCATTCCTGGAGGTTTCATCACATGATCACCTGCCTCCAATCACTCTGTCCTGCCCCCCCCCCCCAAACCAGGTTCTCGCCGTTGGTCACCTGACACATCTATCCTCATGGTGCCCGCATTCCCATCTTCAATTGGAAAGCAGTCAGACACCATCATTATCCCATTGGATGATACTTCACTCTCAGTCAAACAGGCTTTTTCACCATCTCCAATATTTTTATAAACAATAAAATTAGATATTGCTGGAAAGAGAGACATGTTGCTGAAGCTTTCTGTCTTGCACTCATCAGGACAAGCCCAAGAATGCCAAATTTCAAACAATCACAACAATTTATACCACAGGAGAAAATGTTGCTGATTGGTTGGCAAGTCAACTCTGATTGACAGAGGCATTGCCATGGAGATGGCAACGGGGAACTGTAGGTTCCCCAAGATCCCAGGCTATTCAAGAAAAGCTACAAGGCTTGAACATATTCCTTTTGTTTGCAGAGAATGGGATACTGCATATGAATGTCACATCTAGCAATAGTGAAATTTTTCAAAGAAAATAAAAATGCGTACTCCTTTTTAATGCCCTTTTCTAGGGGCTTGGTAAATTTTGTACTTATCGAAATGAGGGGTGGCAAATGAAATGCTGTTCCATTTCAGACACTCAAGATCAGCATCGAGCACTGTCAGGACAAAAAAGAAAAAGGAAAAAGTTGCATATGTATAGCATCTTTCACGACCACTGGACACCTCAAAGTACTTAACAGCCAATGAAGTACTTTCGAAGCGTAGTCACTGTTCCAATATAGGAAATGCGGCAGCCAATTTGAGCACAGCAAGCTCCAACAAACAGCAATATGATAATGACCAAATAATCTGTTATTGTGATGGGATATTTCACGTTCACCTGAGCAAGCAGATGGGGGCCTCAGTTTAAACCTCATCCAAAAAATGACACCTCTACCAGTGCAGCATTCCCTCAGGTCTGCACTAGAGTATCAGCGTAGATTTACTGCCCTCAAGCCCTGGAGTGGGATTTGAATTCAGAATCTTGAGACTCAGGGATGAGAGTGCTACCCATTGAGCCACAGCTGACAGGCAAAACATTGAATCGAATGAAAGAGTAAAGCTTTCTCTACAATGTAGCTCACACCCAAACTCATAAAAACATTCCTACTGTCGCAGTGCGATGCTTTCCACTTCTTGCGTCCTCCCTGAGTGCAAATGCCAGTTCGAGACAGCTTTGTGCTAGGGTTCCATGTAGCGTCGCAAAACTTTTCAAGATTGTTCTGAGGTCTCCAGGAATTAGCGATTAATTTCCAGGACATTATTACAGTGGTGCTCAATTGTTTAATTGACCTGTATGTGATTAAGTTAGCCTGTTCATTGATCTACGTTCACTGTGCTTGATTGCTTAAGCCTGTGGGTGGAGCTAGGGAGTGTAAGTAACTGACGCTTTACGGGAGGCTCTGGGAAAATTTGTGTCCTGGGCTCAGAGCACGTGTGTAGAAATCCTGTAGTTGCTGAGATATTTTAAAGCACTAAATAAACTTGTTGTAGATTTTGAACTAGTGTCATTGCTCTGAGATAATTCCGATACAAAGATATGCAGAGAATCAGCATAATATATATAATAATATATAGTATACATAATATATATTATTATATTATGTATAATCATATATAATGATATATATTATACATAACAATGACGACAACTGTTTAAAAAAGTCATTCATGGGATGTGGGTGTTGCTGGCTAGGCCAGCATTTATTGCCCATCCTGAATTGCCCTTGAGAAGGTGCTGATGAGCTGCCTCAGGTGGTGGGGAGGCGGCTTCTAGAAATATCCTTTGAAATTGTGTGCGATTCTTTTCATTTTGATTGAATATTCATTAGTAATAAAAATTGGAGATAGAATAAAAAGACTGATAGTCGAGCATCATCTGAACAGATAATTAAGAGCATGTTTGCTTTCCAAAGGGGGAGAGGATGCAGTGCACCACGAGGATGGACGAGTGAGGTGATTAATGGGTGAAGCATGGTGGTGGGATTATTGGAGACAGACAAGCCCCATGAAAACAATTTCCAGGAATAGGCCCAACCAAAGTTGGCAACCCTAGCTCCAGGTCCAGGCACCTTTACAGACTCTATAACAGCCCTATCTGACTTGGCACCATTGATGCAAAATCTTGCCAGCAGTCACACATATTGTGAAATAGTAGATGTGCTACTGTCACTTTTCCATACAGTAAACCAAGCTTACAGCCTGTTAGCCTGGCCTTACATCTAAATACGTCTTACAGCATTTTATAGAGACTTTGCTTTGGGCGCAGTCGACAATCCGAGTGCAAATCGTGCTTTAAATTGTATTGGTTTTCCTATTTGTATAATCACAAATGCAAAATTTTCCATTAGCTGCCGAATAGAATTAAAAAGTTTATTTTTTTTCCTGGAATTGAAAAATATTCGTTGGCATATTTAAAGGTGGTAAGCTGGTGCAGTTTTATTAATAATAACTGAAAATGGGTTGATTACAAAAAAATAAACATTTTTAATCAGCCTTTGTGGGTTTTACATCACTGAAAATTTACTTTACCAGAAGTTTATTTGACTATTCAGCAGACCTGACAGCATCTGTGGAGAGAGAAACAAGAGTTGACGTTTTGAGTCTATATGACCCTTCTTCAGAGCTAAAGTGAAGTAGAAAGAAATGTGATGAAATTTATACTGTTAAAGGGCGGGGGGTGGAGCAGGTGAAGCTGGATAGAAGGCCAGCGATAGGTGGGGGTAAAGGAGAGATTGACAAAGATGTCATGAACAAAAGGACAAAGGGAGTGTTAATGGCAGTGATAAGAGCTAAAAGAGGTACTCATAGTGGCAAAGGTAAGCCCTTCATGACACTGGCCTTCTATCCAGCTTCACCTGCTCTACCCCCACCCCGCCCCCCCCACCCCCTTAAACAGTAGAAATTTCATCACATTTCTTTCTACCTCTCTTCAGCTCTGAAGAAGAGTCATACAGACTCAAAACGTCAACTCTGTTTCTCTCTCCACAGATGCTGTCAGACCTCCTACTGAGTTTTTCCAGCATTTTCTGCTGTTGTTCCAGATTTCCAGCATCTGCAGTATTTTGCTTTTATCTTTACTTGACTATTGCTAGTTTCATTGGTCAATTTCTGAGTAAATTAGTAAATTTCAATGATTAAAAACTGTTAAAATGAGATTTTGTACTTGAGAAAAATAACTTAATTTGACCCTTCTCAAAGGTTTGCAAATGGACACATTTGACAGAAATGTGCAATATATGTTAATTACTTAGATGAAGAGAGAGAGAGAGAGTAGTGTATCAAAGTTTGCTGATCATACCAAGCTAGGTGGGAAGGTAAGCTGTGGGGAGGACACAGAGAAACCGCAAAGAGATATGGACAGGTTAAGTGAGTGTACAAGAAGATGGCTGATGGAATATAGTGTAGAGAAGTATGAAGTTATTCACTTTGGCCGAAAGAACAGAAAAGTAGAATATTTTTTAAAAGTTGTGAAACTTGTAGGTGTTGATGTTCAAAGAGACTTAGGTGTACAAGGAATGCAGAAAGTTAGCATGCTGGTGGAGCAAGCAATTAGGAAGGCAAATGGAACATTGGCCTTTATTGCATGGGGATTTGAGTACAAGAATAAAGTAGTCTTTCTACAGTTGTACAGGGTATCTGGAATAATGTGTGCAGTTTTGATCTCCGCATTTAAGAAAGGATATACTTGCATTGGAGACAGTACAGCGAAGGTTCACTAGCGCGGTGCCTAGCATTAGGGGGTTGTCTTTGCTGAGAAGCTAAGTAAATTGGACTTGTATTCTCTGGAGTTTAGAAGAATGAGAGGCAATCTCATTGATCCCTACAAAATTCTGAGGGGGCTTGATAGGGCGGACACTGAGAGATTTTTTTCTTACCGGTTGGCGTGTCTAAAACATGAAGGCACAGTCTCAAGATAAGGGGCCAATCATTTAGGACTGAGGGGAGGAGAAATTACTTCACTCAAAGGGTTGTGAATCTTTAGAATTCACTACCGCAGAGGGCTGTGGATGCTCCATCGTTGAGTACACTGAAGGCTGGGATGGACAGATTTTTGGTATCTCAGGGAATCAAGGGTATATGGGGAGTGGGCAGGAAAGTGGAGTTGAAACTCAAGATCAGCCATGATTGTACTGAATGGCGGAGCAGGCTGGTTGGGCCGTGAGGCCTACCGCTCCTATTTCTTGTGTTCTTGGGTACTCCTCGCCTTGTTCATTATTTAGATCGTGGGACAGGGACAGTTTTGTGAGCAGGACTGGCTTCCAGCATAACTTTTTTTAAACCAGCATGAAAGATTGCGGGAATTCAGTATACACTCTGACACTTAAAATTTCTCGATGTTTTACGCTGGTTTGGGCAATTTCCGGCAATGGTAATGTGGAAACTCTGGTCTGTATAAACAGGCAGGCAGACAATTACAGGTACGTGCAAGTAATGCCCATGAGGAAAAACTGCTTTGTAAATAATTGCCCAATCATTAGCCAGCTGGAATTGATTTATTACTGAGCAAATATCTGCCAATGACATATTGTTTGAAAGTGAGTGGGATGGCGTTCACCAGCTGGACTGTAGACTTTATTCTGTGGAGAAAGACGTCTTTCAGTGTTTTCCTAGTCAAGGTTCATGAGCAGACAGCCCTGCGAAAATGAGCTGCAGCTCAGCAGAGACCTACTCGCCCCCTTGGGGTAACAAACCCCGGCATCATTCAGTGTGCAGACGTCTGCATCTTCACCTGCCAAGGACCTTTCCGGGTTAGAAGTTACTGTTGAATAGAAAGACAGTTGCTTGTGAGTAAAAGTGCTGACCCAAAAGGCTAACAGGAACTTGAGGCGTGCCTTATTCATG
This sequence comes from Cetorhinus maximus, assembly GCF_964194155.1. Classification (NCBI taxonomy): domain Eukaryota; kingdom Metazoa; phylum Chordata; class Chondrichthyes; order Lamniformes; family Cetorhinidae; genus Cetorhinus; species Cetorhinus maximus. The sequence continues at coordinate 112,049,380 of NC_135891.1, forward strand.
TTTGGCTTCCACTGAAATTCTTGGAAATGTTTCTTTTTTTTTTCAGTTGCAGGGTAGGAATCGGCTGGTTAAGGGTCAGAAACAAGACATGTATTTTCTCAGAGTGCTCGCCTCAGACAGAAAGAATACGTTTCTTCAAAAAAGGAAAATAAGTCATTTTGAAAGGTCATTCGGGGCAGCATACTCTCTTGTTGAACTACCATAATTTCACAAAACTAACCCTCATTCAAATTTAAAGCCCATACACATTATCCTTTAGATCAGTAGCTCTTAAACCTTTTCATCTGCGGACCACTTTGGTGGGCAAAAGACCCTGCGGACCGCCTACTGTTCCTCCCCACCCACTTTCACCTCCACAGCAAAATAACCCATCAGAATTAATGGGAAGAATGGCGCTGCTTTTGATGAGACACCAGTGAGGTAATATCTGGTTCCAAGCTGCAGAGCTTCAGCCTCATGTCGGACTCCATATTCCACCAGTTCCTCTTTAGGATATGGGCCAAGCATTTATTGCCCAACCTTCATTGCCCTCGATGGTGGTGAACCTCCTTCTTGAACTGCTGCAGTCCATGTGGTGTAGGTGCTCCTACAATGTTTTTTTTTTGTAAAAATATACTTTATTCATAAAAAATCTTCAATCACATTCAAAACCATTTCAAAAACAACATTACAAGGGTACAATCCAGGTTAAACTTTTACAAAATGTATCACCAGGTGCATCAGTACAAACAATATTACAATCATTTACAGCCTTTCATTTTGATCTGTGCAGCCCGAGGGGCTCTAAACAGTTCCCAGTCTCTCGGTGCGCTGTGGTAGAAAGGTCTTAGACAGCGACCCTTCCCCATTGCGCCTTGGCGGCAGCTGCCCCAAGCTTTAGTGCGTCCCTCAGCACGTAGTCCTGGACTTTGGATTGTGCCAGTCCGCAACAATCGGTCGGGGACAACTCTTTGTGCTGGAAGACCAACAAGTTTCGGGCAGACCAAAGCGTGTCTTTCACCGAGTTGATGATCCTCCAGCTGCAGTCGATGTTTGTCTCGGTGTGTGTCCCTGGGAACAGCCCGTAGAGCACCGAGTCCTGTGTCACAGAACTGCTCGGGATGAACCTCGACAGCAACCACTGCATCTCTCTCCAGACTTTCTTTGCAAAGGCACAATCCACAAGGAGGTGAACAACGGTCTCTTCCCCACCACAGCCACCTCGAGGGCAACGTGCAGAGGGGGTGAGACTCCTGGCGTGTAGGAAGGATCTGACGGGGAGGGCCTTTCTCACCACCAGCCAAGCTACGTCTTGGTGCTTGTTGGAAAGTTCTGGCGATGAGGCATTCTGCCAAATGACTTTGACAGTCTGCTCGGGGAACCATCCCACAGGGTCCACCCTCTCCTTTTCCATCAGGGCCTCTAGGACGTTACGTGCTGACCACTGCCTGATGGACTTGTGGTCAAAGGTGTTTTTCTGCATAAATTTTTCCACCAGGGACAGGTGGTACGGCACGGTCCAACTACTTGGAGCGTTCCGCGGCAGCGTGGCCAGACCCATCCTTCGCAACACCGGGGACAGGTAGAACCTCAGCACGTAGTGACACTTGGTGTTTGCGTACTGAGGGTCTACGCACCGCTTGATGCAGCCACACACAAAGGTGGCCATCAGTATGAGGGCGATGTTGGGCACGTTTTTTCCCCCTTTATCTAGAGGCTTGTACATCGCGTCCCTGCAGACACGATCCATTTTCGACCTCCAGATAAAGCGGAAGATGGCTCGAGTGATCGCCATCGCGCAGGAGTGTGGAATGGGCCAGACCTGCGCCACGTACAGCAACAGCGAGAGTACCTCACACCTGATGACCAGGTTCTTACCCGCAATGGAGAGGGAGCGTCGCTCCCACATGCCCAGTTTCCTTTTCACCATAGCCACTCGCTCCTTCCAGTTTCTAACGCATGCCCCGGTCCCTCCGAACCATATCCCCAGCACCTTCAGGCCGTCAGCCCTGACAGTGAAGGGGACAAAGGATCGGTCAGCCCAGTTCCCAAAGAACATGGCCTCGCTCTTCCCACGATTTACCTTGGCTCCCGAGGCCAGTTCGAACTGGTCGCAGACGTGCATCAGTCTGCGCACCGACAGCGGATCCGAGCAGAAGACGGCGACGTCGTCCATGTACAGGGAGGCTTTTACCTGAGTGCCTCCACTGCCTGGGATCGTCACTCCTCTTATGCCCGGATCCTTCCTGATGGACTCGGCAAAGGGTTCTATGCAGCACACGAAAAGGACAGGCGAGAGAGGACAGCCCTGCCTGACTCCAGATTTAATCGGAAAGCTATCTGTTTCCCACCCATTGATTGAGACTGCGCTACTGATGTTAGTGTAGAGCAGTTGGATCCAATTTCGAATTCCCTCCCCAAAGCCCATTTTGGAGAGCACATCCCCCATGTAGGTGTGCGATATTCTGTCAAAGGCCTTCTCCTGATCCAAGCTGATGAGGCAGGTATCCACACCCCTGTCCTGTACATAGGCAATCGTATCCCTGAGCAGCGCCAGGCTGTCAGAGATCTTCCTGCCTGGCACAGAGCAGGTCTGGTCAGGGTGAATCACCAATTCCAGAGCGGATTTGACCCGGTTGGCGATGACCTTGGACAGAATCTTATAGTCCACATTCAACAGTGAAATGGGTCGCCAATTTCTAATTTCCTCCCTTTCCCCCTTGTGCTTGTAGATGAGGGTGATGATGCCTTTCCTCATGGATTCTGACATGCTGCCGGCCAGGAGCATACTCTCGTACACTTCTAGCAGGTCTGGGCCGATCAAGTCCCACAGAGCCGAATACATGCTCCTACAATGTTGCTGAGTAGGGAGTTCCGTGACCCAGCGACTTCCAGGATTGAGTCTAAATGTGCTTTGAATTCCACCAGTTGGAAGACCAACCTCACAGTAGGTGTGGTTGTGAGGCTTTCTCTGGTTCAGTGTTTCTAGTGGAACCGCAGACAGGTTTATGGCATAAATCCCAAAATCATCAGAAGCACATTTACAATCTTCCTATCCGTAACAACAGAAGAGCTATTACCCCAGTTAGATCATTTAACTCTTCCTGTGCCCAATTAAAGTGTCTGAAACAGGAATTGAACGGTCTGATTGGATATTTCAATCTCAAAAGAGAGTCTGCTGTGAAAGGGAAGAATATTTCTGTTTTCAGGTGGATTGCTGTACAGTTATAACCAGATGAATTGTTTGGATTATTTGTTCTCAGTTATTCGTTGTTTGTTTTCCCTCAAAAAAGAAAGGACAACCTCCAATTTGAATATGCGAACTTTAATCTATCGTTACATTATTTGCAGAGTAGATAGTTGATGAAGTATTGCTTGCTGTAGTTACCCGAAATTCACAATGTTCATTTGAAGTGGTTTTTGATCATAACCGAGTCCTTCAAGAGGATAACTGTGCAGCATTAAAATAACGAATGGAGTTCAGTGTGGTGAAAGAAGACACTGTTTAATGTGTGCTGGCCTTTATGTTCTCCCTTCTTGTGTTGTGGAGAACGAGCACTGCTCCTGGGATTTCCCACTTGGGGAATTCTCGATTTCAGCAGTCTTTGCAAAAGCATCAAAGAGTTAGCTTCCCTGCGGAGGGTAGTGATGGCAATGGTGGCGGTGGGGTTGGGTGGGGGGGAAAGAAGAAAGAATTCACATTTATGGCATGTCCTCAGGATGTCCCAGAGGGCTCACATCCAATTACTTCTGAATTGTAGTCAGCATTGTTATGTAGCAAGCACAGTAACCAGTTCGTGCACAGCAAGGTCCCACAAAGAAAATAATTATCATTTAAATTCCTTTTGGTGTTGCTGTTGAGGAAGGGATGATACTGAAGATACCAGAAGAACTTCTCTGAATAGCGCCGTTTGATCTTTAACATTCACCTGAACAGGCAGACATCAAAGATTACAAGAGCAAAAGACTGTGAATGTTGGACATTTGAAATAAAAACAGAAAATGCTGGAAATACTCATCAGGTCTGGCAGCATCTGTGGAGAGAGCGATGGAGTTAATGTTTCAGGTTGATGACGTTTTGTCAGAACACTAAAGATCTCTTTGGTTAATGTCTCATCAAAGAGATATTAATTCCAACAATGCAGCACTCACTAGGTGCTTCACTGAAGTGTCAGCCTATAGATTATGTGCTGAAGTTCAGCGGGAGGCCTTAATCCAATAATCATGACCTAGAAAAAAGAAAGCCACTAACCAAGTCAAGTTAATGTTTGGGGAAGAAGGTCCGTTAACATTAGTCCTCCTCAGCCAGCTCTTAGTCTAGTCAGAAGCCTAGAACCGGCCTTCCTGCCCATACTCTGTTTTGTACATTGCATTGTCTTGTAAATCCTCCAAATAAAATGGATAGCATGAAAATTGGGTGACCTTTATTTTTAAAAATGGAGATAAACGTTAATCTGTTTCCCATTTTAACATCCACCTTGAGACCCAAGGGCCTGTTTTAAAATTCTAAGCTAGATTGTAACATTGGCCAACGTGCAGTTCCATGGAGATGTGCCACCACCACGGGGCCAATGTTAACAGGTGGAAAACGAGCGGTAAAGGTTCCCCTGCCCATTATTCACGTTGTCCAAGTCTTTTTTTTTCCTTTCCATTGAAGTTAACGAGTGGCTGATCCACTTCCACCAATTTTTGAAAGTGAAAATTAAAACTTAAAACTTAACACTTTAAAAATTTGGAGAGTGTAGGCGGGCCCACCCGATATTAGCAAAACAAAATAGTACCGGCAGCGAATTAAAGCCATATTTGCAGAGCAGTCGCAGAACACATCTAGCAAGCTGGATGCCATCATCGCAGGCTCCTGTTCAACAGTAGCTCAGGTACAAGCCAGAGCTCAGTATATAGGAAAAGCAGCCCACAGAGCTTCAGCCTGGCTGTCTTCCATTTCCTGGTCCCAGAGCTAGTCAGGCCCAGGTGCAGATCGCCTGTCAAGGTATGTGTAAGCGAAAATGTGCAAATCCCATGTTGTACACAGAACACCTGGACTTCATCTTATTAAAGTGGTTACACCCAGCGGGATAGTAAAAGTGACCACAGTCCAATCAATGGATGCATGCAGACTTTAACCATTTCAGAGGGTTTTGATCTAGGAGCTATGACTAATGACTGTTTCATTTTTACTAACTAATTAAGGTGGTAACATCCAGGGATTGTAAAGGGTTTTATAACTGTCTCCGTATATGTTTATCAAAGGCCCAGTAGGACCGGACAATCCCGGTGCAAAAACAGCCATCCTCGTGGGAAATTTCACTTCTGCTGCTTAAATGCTTGCCTTGTTTCAAGAACATGTAGCCACAGAATGGGGTCATCCCTTACTTTGTGCTCATTGCTGATCACTGCTGAGATGAAATTTGTTGACAATTGTTTTGTTAGTGCGCGTCTCAGGGTTGGAGTGGCTGGCTGAGGGGAATTTTCCAGCAAGGCACAGTTGGCACATTTAGGGTGGAATTCTCCGTGCGCCATGGCGGTGGGCGAGTTCGGCGGCATGAGCGGACAATATGGCGAGAAGGCCAGAAATCAGTTTCACGACGCCGTGAAACCAGCGTACGATCGTCTGCTTTGCCCGTCGATGGCGGGCTGCATTTTCTGCCGTAGGATGTCGGGAATTTCATTGCAGTACATCTGCCTATCGTTATAAGCCCAGCTCACCAAAATCATCCCCCCCCCACCCCACGCTGGATCATCCGAGCGTGTCAGCGCGATTGCACACCGACATGTTTCACAACGGTGCATAAGCGACGCGCACTTGGTGAGCTGCACTTTGCTTGGGACTTACTTAGAGGTTTGTTTGCCTACCTCGCTTCGGGCAGCACTCGCAGTCATCAGCGCCAGGCTTCACAGGCAGCACCACATCACTTTTAGGGGAACTCACGGGCAAGTCTCTACCTACCAGACCAGCTGTAAGGCTTTTCAATGTCTGCAGGGCTAGGGCTTGCTTGGGGAAGGGGGAGAAATGGCCTCAGGCAAGGGAAGAGGCTGCAGGACAAGGGCTGTACTGTCGAAGTGGGGTATCCCAGGTGTGTGTGTGTCTGGGGACGCATGTTGATTTGTGCAATGGCCTCAAGAGGGTGAGGGCTGAGGAGGCTGTCTCCAAAGGAGACATGAAGTCAGATAGAGGAATGAGGTTATGTGTGAGAGAGAGTGAGTGGTGATGTCCCTTGAGCTGGCAGTGAGTGAGATGCCATTGAATGTATGATGGGCTTGTGAGTGTGTGGGTTTAGAGTGATGAGATGGCTGTCTTACCCTGGCGGCACTGATGAGATCATTCATTCATATTCTGCACTGGATGGCCAACCTCTTCTGTGCAATGTTGGCACTGATCACCTCTGCCACCACCTCCCAAGCCAGGGTGGTGACATTAATGGGCCTCCTGCGGCCAGAGTGGGTGTAGAGGACATTGTGCCGGGCTTCAATGGTGTCCAGAAGGCATCCCAAGGATGCGTCACTGAATCAGGGGGCTACAGTCTTCTTGTGTTTTGGGGCCATGTCTCCTGTGCAGCAGCCCTGGGCGGGAAGCACTGAGAGGTGTGCACATGGCTGCACTTTACATATGGCGCCTGGCATGAGGAAGCAGTGAGGTGACAGCATGATGGGCGAATCGGAGGCTGCCCGCCAGTGAAACAGCGTGTTTCCCGGGAATGCATGATTAATGAGGCAGGATTGGGACGATACAGCGTGAAAAGTTGCCGGCTACTGCACTTAGTGCCAATCTGGGACGATTCCGCCCTTCGTCTCTCTTCCTTTATTTGTTCTTGGGATGAGGGTGACACTGTCAGGCCCAGGATTCTTACCCAATCCAAGTTAGCTCAAGAGGGTGTTCAGCTTCTTTGTCACACTTTACAACCCAGTGGCTTGCCACATCTTAGAATCATGCGAACATACGAATTAGGAGCAGTAGGCCACTCGGCCCCTCGAGCCTGTTCCGCCATTCAACAAGATCATGGCTGATCTGACTGTAACCTCAACTCCACATTCCTGCCACCTCTTCCCCCGCCCTCCCTTGCTTATCAAGAATCTATCCACCTCATCAAATCATAGAATGGTTATAGCACAGAAGGAGGCCACTTGGCCTGTTGTGTCTGTGACGGGCTAGTCCCACTCCCCCGTAGCCCTGCAAATCTTTTTCTCCAGATAACTATCCAATACCCTTTTAAAAGTCTTCCCTTCCTGAACAACACCAATAGGAATTTCCTTTCCAAAAAGGAATTGACACCTTTGGTCAACATCCCTACCAATGTCTCATTGGCCACCATTCTTAGGGGTGTTGCACCATGGCGTTATATGACCTGGGAATTTGGGAGTCCACACACACTCAACTCCTGATTTTAATCCTCAGACTCTGAGCGGTTGCTACGTGACAATCATTTCCACATAGGAAGAGGGAAAAATATCTGGAGGACCAATAGTCCTGTTTTATGGGCCCTTTCATTTATTGGGCGAGAACTGAGAACACCCTCCCCTCCACTTAGCATTCCTTGTTGTCCTTTGCTGTAACACAGTTAGAAAGAAAGCTAGCAACAACAGCTTGCATTTATATAGCACCTTTAAGATAGTTGTTTGGTAGGACAGAAATTGAGTATTGCTGAAAAAAGAGATATGTTGAAGCTTTTCACCTTGCACTCATCAGGACTCTTCACAAGAACACCAATATAAGGGGAAAACAGCAATTTATATTATATGATAAGTTAGCAAGTGGACTCAAATTGGTAGAGGCGTTGATATGGAGAACGCATATGAGAGTCCATTTGCCAGCTTCACATGCAGTATAAATTGTTGTTTCCCCCCTTATATTGGTATTTTTGCGAAGTGTCTGGATGAGTGCAAGACAAAAAGCTTCCACATATCTCTTTCTTCAGCAATGTCTTTAAGATAGTAAAATGCCCCAAGGTGTCAGAAACTGACACGGAGCCACATAGGGAGATATTAGGAAGGATGACTAAAAGCGTTTTTAAAGAGGTAGGTTTTAAGGAGTGTCTGAAAGGAGGAGAGAGAGATTTAGGGAGGGAATCCCAGAGCTTGGGGGATCCAGGCGAGGGGGTGGGGAGACGTGGCCCTCTGTGGTGGGGCAAAGGAATTTGTGGAGAATGTACAAGAAACTGACTTTCGGTGTCCCATGACTGGACACAATGTGAATTAGAGATCCAGAGGCAGTTAATGTGTGCCAAGTGGAAGAGGCAAAGAGAAGGTGGATCCTGGCTGCATCATCACCTGGACATCATCAGTCAAATTGCGAGTTCACCATCAACAATCGCCAACAACAATTCCTTCTCCAGTTTCTTCCCCGGAAAACTCTTTAAGAGGAAGGCACAAGTGCCCCACCACAGCTGTTTCCATGTTCTGGCACTGAGTCACATAACCACAGATCAGCCCCTGCTTTCTTCAGTCTGATTCATCGCATTGCCTTGGCAAAGAACCCTTAAAGCCTAGAATGCCTTCCCTGCTGGATCAGAACACCTGTTACTCTCGCAGAAGACACACTGTTCATTTTGCAACTAGTTGTACTGTAGCAGACTAAGTAGATTTGTGTTTACAACAACACTTTGCGTCACCTATGCCAAAGAGCAGGATGTTATTGCAACACAGAGGGAATTAACCGCTTTAACTTGTGGTCTTTTCTTCTTCTTGTCGAACCTGACAGCTGTTTGGGGTGCCTCGTTGATCCTGTAATCCAATTATGTTTCTGCAGCTGCCAGTCTTCCTTGATGTTAATATTTGTGTGGGCGAATAAATTACAGAGAAGTCGTGCTTCTTTGCAAAGTAAATGCTTTATTTAATCTGCTGTGTATTCATCATCTCACCAGCTCCTGGTGGGTAGGGTCACCATCTCTGGTTGGACATACTCCAGGCGATTTGATCACATGGTTTCCCACCTCCAAACGTTCCACTGTCCTGCCATTGGTCACCCAACCCACAAATCCTCACAACTCCCCACCTTTGCACGCCAATTGGGGAGGGAATAGACTTTTGGTTAACTGGATGATTCTAGACCATATGTCAAATAGCCATTTGTCCCATCTCTAATATTTGTACAACTAATAATCAGAAGTGCTCAAATAAAATTAGAAGAACCACAATTTTTGGAATGGCAGATCCTGGCCATGATTTTACCTGGAGTTGCTCATAGCAGTGGACTTCACAAATAGAGGCATTGAGTGAAAAAGCAGGGAAATTATGCTGAGCCTTTCGAAAGCTCTGATTAAACCACAACTAGAGTATTACATTCAGTTCTGGTCACCACGCTTTAGGAAGGATGCGAGGGCCCTTGAGCGGGTGCAGAGGAGATTTACCAGAACGGTTCTGGGGATGAGGGATTTTAGCTACAAGGTTATGTTGGAGAAGCTGAATTGTTCTCTTTGGAGCAAAGGAGATTGAGGAGGGATTTGATAGAGCTGTACAAGATTATGACAGGTTTAGATAAGGTAGACAAAGAAAAGCTGTTCCCATGAGCTGATAATACAAGGACTGGGAGACACAGATTTAAGGTTTTGGCCAAGAGATATAGGGGGTATGTGAGGAAGAACGTTTTTATGCAGCGAGTGGGAATGACCTGGAACTCACTGCCTACGAGGGTGGCGGAAGTGGAGACAAATCAATCATTGCAAAATGATATTGTGCACCTGAGGCAAATAAACTTGCAGAGCTACAAGGATAGAGCCAGGGAGTGGGGCTGATTGCTCTACAGAGGGCTGACGTCTGTGCTATAGTGACTCTGTAACCCAGTGGCCGGGCGATTAAACTCTGGAAGGTTCGCATGGGTGAGGCAGTGCTCCTTCATACGAGGGCATGGAGAAGATCTGTTCTAGTGCACTGAAGCCAACCTTCTCCCAGCTATGAAGAAGGTTACAGTTCAGAGTTTGTCTTCTCAGGACCAGCTGAGAAAGGGACTGTAGGGATGGGCGCCAAGGGGCCCAAACGTTTAATCTACAGAAATGGAGCCGTGACTACATTTTGATGGCCTGGGTCTTCACAGCCCAGCAATCATCACTGGATTGCCGCTCTGCTCGAACTTTCCCCCACCTTGACGCTGCTCCGCATTTCTTGCCGGATCTTCCAAGCCCAGCTTTGCCTGAGATGCGGAGCACACCGTACTTCAGAGAGCTCCATCGCATCACAGTAGAGTCAGGGGAAGTCAGGACATGCCCCTAATTTACGGCATTAGCTACCCTATGGTAAGTTTAAAGGTCCAGTGTGAATATTAATGAGTGGGCAAGTGGATGGATGAGTGAATGGCCAGGGTGGTAGTGTAGATAGGTGGGTAAGGTAAGTCGGTAGGGTGGGTGAGGTGGCAGGTGGGTAAAGGATAACAGGTGGGTGAGGTGGTAGGTGAGTAGGATGGCAGGTGGATGAGGTGGCAAGTGGGTAAAGGATGACAGGTGGGTGAGGTGGTAGGTAAGTAGGGTGGCAGGTCGGTGAGGTGGTAGGTAGGTAAAGGAAGACAGGTGGATGAAGTGGCAGCTGGGTAGGGCGGCAGGTGGGTGAGGTGGTAAGTAGGGACAGGTGGGTGAGGTGGTAGGTGAGTAGGTGGCAGGTTGGTGAGGTGGTAGGTGAGTAGGTGGCAGGTGGGTGAGGTGGTAGGTAGGTAAAGGAAGACAGGTGGGTGAAGTGGCAGCTGGGTAGGGCGGCAGGTGGGTGAGGTGATAGGTGGGTGAGTGGCGTCGGTGAATCCAGAGCTAGTTGGGTGGTAGGGGATGTGGTTGGGAGGGGTAGTCGGGTTGGATTGGCAGGGGAGTTGGGGTGTTGCGGCTTCAGGGTGGTAGGATAGTTGGGCAATCACGGGGTTAGTTGGATCAGGTCGGGTAAGGGGGTAGCTAGGGAGTCGGCGGGGTTGTTGAGATGTCGGGGTAGTCAGGTGCTCGGGGGTAGTCAGGGTCAGGGGGTGTTCGGGGGGTAGTCGGAGGTCAGGGTTGGAAGGGCTGTCGGGTGATAGCCAGGGGGGCAGTCAGGGGGTTGGAGCAAAAATCAAGGGTCAAAGAGGGGTGGTTGGAGGGTCGAAGGAGGCAGTTGCGTGGTCAGTGTGAGTGATTGGGGGGATAAGTTCTGTAGTTACCCTGATATTAGACTAGGTTTTAATCTGTCTAATATTTCCTGGGTAACTATTCAGGTAAGTCCTGTGGAATTGTCCGAAGTGTCTGACTCTAACTCAGAGTCAGAGACATTCGCAAAGGGTCCTGGGGATCAAGGCCATTACCCATCGGAAGTTCAAACTTTCTGGGCAATTCCCATGCCAGCCTGTGCATCATGACTTCCGTGCAGCCCCGACTCACCAGGACATTCGGTCTCTGTCAATCTGAAGACGGGAAGATCTGGGCCAATGTGTTCCCCTATTTACAGCCTTGTCCTTTCCAGTGTGACCCCGATTTTAAGGAGAGGAGGACGGGTAAGGTATGTGCAAGCACCAAGAGGACTCCGGGGAGGCAAAGGCCCCGATGGATCCATCATACAGACAGCCCGCAAGCAAGGGCAGGAATTCCACAACGGGAAGCTGCAACTGGGAACCTGTGAGATCGATGCCTGGCGCTTGAGTAATTGACAGCATGGGAGGAGGAGTTGAAGGAGGCCTCTGGACACAATCAGGGTATGGGGTACAAGGGGTGGGCAGAGCCTGTGGAAAGGGAGGCCAAAATTTGCAGCCTGGAAGGTCACTCCTGATCCTCCGCCTGGGTCTCTTTTAACCCACAGTCCCCCTTCTTAACATGTCTGGCCTGGGGTGGGAGGCAACCATCACTGTTCTCCTGCTCAGGCCTCCAACTCAAATGGCGGTTTGGGTTCCGATCTATATATTTAAACAAGACAATGACAGAGTGGGGAGACCGTCTGTCCTTTTTTACTGGAATGGGGGACCTAGACCACACTGAAGTCAGCTGATAGCCCTCCAGTTTCAATCAGTGTCAAAAACATTAAATTAATCACTGCACTCAGCCATGAAGCCAAGGTGGTGAGTGGAGTTCAGATACAGATTAGCCATGATTCCACTGAATGGTGGAACGGGCCCAAGAGGTTGAATGGCATCTCCTGTATCTATTCCGAAAACCTGACAAATGCAGGAATGAGCCAACAATAAACAGTAGACCTCATTACAAATTAGTCTTTGATCTGCTGAACCTATTCCAGGGATTAACGCGCAGTATTGCAATATGCTAATTCTCACTGACAGAGAGAAGGCTGTGGGGTGAGCTTTAAAATGGTCCAGAGGTTTTGAGGGGTAGAGGTAGAGAAGATGTTTTCATTTGTGGGGGAGTACATAAGGACATCATAAGATAGTCACTAATAAACAGAAATCAGGAGAAACTTATTACCCAGAGAGTGCTTCGAATGTGGAACTTGCTAACCACAGAGAGTAGTTGAGACGCATGACAAAGATTCATTTAACAGGCAACTAGATAAGTACATGAGTGGTATTGGTGTAGAATGGTACACTGATAAGGTTACGTGAATCAAGAGTGGGAAGAGGCCTACGTGGAGTTTAAGCACCAGCAAAACCAGTTGGGCTGAGTGGACTGATTCTGTGCTGTAATTTTTATGCACGTCTATGCAACACTTAGACCATTTTCAAAGTGCGTTTAAGCACATCCCATGGCAGTTTAGAGAGTGCAGCTTTCAACTGTTGAAAAATAGTTTTGCCTCGCCATTTGCTGATGGCCAGACTTTAATTGCTAATGCTTCAAACTCGGATTTTTCTTGTGGTTTGCTGTAATGCATTTGCAAATGACCATGTAACCACTGCTTTCAGTGGTTTGTGCCTTTGTTTGTTCAGTAATGTAACACTTGCCCAGTCAACCGCAATGTTGGGATTGCTTCGCAATGATGGATCTGACGCCAAGAAGTTAGCGTTTTTCTCAACTCCCCAACCTTTTTCTCCTCGTCCCTCCTGAGGTCGCTGACTCAGGCTGCCTCCTGTGGCACTCGAGTGGACCGTCTCCATGTAGTGAGTGTCAGTAGATTAATAAACTATGGGCGGTATCTGTGGGCGGGGGCATTTAATCGGTGGGGGGGAGGATGGCAGGTGGGAACTCTGCCACCTCCTCGTCTCCACCATGATTAAGCCTGTGGCGGGAAGGCCCATGGACAGCATTCCCACCCCGCTGCCAATTGAGGCCCTTAAGTGGCAATTAATGCCCACTTAAGGGCCTCATTCCATCACCGCTAGCCTGTATTAACGAAGTAATAACCCAATGGCAGGTTTTGGGGGGTGGGTGGCGGGGTCCCACCAAATGGAAAGCACAACGCACAGCCCCGGGGGGGTGGTGTCTGGTCAGAGGACCCAGCATCGGGAAGGAAGGGGCCTGCTGAGAGCTAACCCCTGCCCTCGCTGCCAACACCCCCTCCCCCAGTGATCCCCTCATCCCTCGATTCTCTCCCGTCATCACTCATCTCGGCCTGGGATTCAGCAACTACCCTAGGCCTCAGATGGGGCCGTACCGGGAGCAGCAACCACCTCCTTGGTCGAGTGTCATTCAATTGAGCTGCTAGCCTCTGATTGGCTGGAAGCCCTCAGCGGATGGGAATTCCACCCCTGGGGTCCCTGAGCCCAGGGGAAGGCCCACCTGTCATGTTCCTGAGTGGAAAAGATGCAGCGAGCCTTCCCAAAAAGAGGTGGTGCGGGGCTCTTGCTGACTCTCCAGCTGGCGGCCGAGACTCCATCACCTCCACAAGATTCCGACCCATGTGTGACAACAACCAGTTGTATTTATGTGGTGCATTTAACATAGTAAAACTTCCCAAGATGCTTCACAGACTTGTCACGAAACAAAACTTGACACCAAGTCACGTGAAGCAATATTACAATAGATAAAACTAGGCCTAAGAGAGAGGTTTCAAGGAGCATCGTAGAGGCGGATAAAGAGATAGAGAGTTAGGATGACCAGCGCTGGTATCCACCAAAACTGGACATCTTTGTATTGTGAGTCAGGTGACATGATCACGCACAGGATGAGTGTTGTGGATGCTCCATCGTTGAATATATTTAAGGCTGAGATGGACAGATTTTTGGTCCTTCAGGGGATAAAGGGATAAGGGGAGTGGGCAGGAAAGTGGAGCTGAAGTCCAAGATCAGCCATGATCCCATTGAGTGGCAGAGTTGGCTCGATGGGCTGTATGGTTTGCTCCTGCTCCTATTTCTTATGTTTTTATGTTCTTACCATGTACACAGATGAGGGCAGTATGTGCGCAGTGGTGTCATCACATACGTAGTGATATCACAAGGTTCAGGGATTCTGTGCCTGTCACAGAGGCAATGGACCAGGTTGGGTGGGGCGGGGAGAAAGCATTAAAACAAACCTGATTTTTGCATCCCTGTCACATTGAAGCTGCTGTGTGGGGAAAGGAGTAAGCACAGGTCACTGCCTATGCAATTACTAAGGTAAGTGGACTAAGGGTCAAAATAAGGGCAGGAAACCGATGTCTGGCCACCCTATCGAGAATGGAGAGGTTTCGGGATGGGATTTCAGAGCTTAGGGCCTAAGCATCTGAAGGCATGGCCGCCAATGATGAAAATCAGGAATGTGGGGACAAGGCTCATCCAGACACACACACAGATGTTGGGAGTTGACTCGCTTTCCCCCTTCTCAACCAGCCCATGTTTGCAATACTCAAAACACAGTGTCCGACGTTAGATGTGATTCCGCGATTGGACAACATTTGCTAAATAATCCTCATTGTGCTAAGAATTACGCTGACAACCAATTTAAGATTGTCAAGCTCGCAAGTGTGACGCATTTGCGCATACTGGAAGCTAAATAAATTGGTACACAGGACACTATTCTTTGCAAACAGGAAGAACATGTACACACATTGCATCTGTTTCAGCTAAACAAACCAAGTGACAGCCATTCGCTGGTTCATTCCCCAGGACAATGTCCTGACCAATCAGAGTCAAACTACCTGGTTTAAATTTCAAAAAATGCTAGTCAGTTAATGGTCAGTCACAATCAACTGGTGTGTTCTCCATGGCAACGCCTCTACCAATCAGTTTCCACTTGTCAACCAATCGGCACTCATACAGTATAAATATGTTGTTTCCCCTGACATTGGTATATTCTTGCGAATGGCCTGATGAGTGCAAGACAAAAAGCTTTGACAAAAGAGTTTCTATTTTCAACAATGAGCAAGTGTTAAGCAGATACCAGAGTATCTACCGTCTGTCTAAGAACTAAGTCCCATGCCTAGAGTCTAAGATAGAAGGACCCATCTCAGAACATCAGTGACCCACCAGGTAGTGCCATCAGCTAACCAAGAACAAAGTATTGATCAGTGATTGAACAATGTACAGGTTGTGTGAGCTCCAGCTCAGATAAGGGGGAGGTGGAATTTGTGACCTCAGAATTCTTTCTTAAGTTGTGGCTAGAGTCAAAGGTTAAAAAGTAAAGTATAGGAAGAACATTCAGTTGACTCGGAACCAGTTAAGACCTTTAACAGGAAATTGGGTGAATTATTTTTGAGAAAGTAGACTGAGGGCTGGAGAGATATCAGAAACACTAGCCAACTTTCTTTTAAGGGAGGTAGTAGGAGAATTTTAGTGTTTCTCAAATTAGGTATTGTAATATGCCTTTAAGGGATAGGAGCATGACATCAATAGGAAGAAAGTGTGTCATGTGATCCAGTTTAGTTTAGCTCCTTTCAGCAGAGCACACACACAGCTCTGCAGCTCTGATGTCATCAAGCTTTCTATCCATTTATATCTGTTCACATGTGCCTAGAATTAATAAATGAACCCACAACGTGTTTGCACAATCCCTTATGAGTGATTGGTGCCTTTATATCATCGTAAAAACACAACAGTAAGGGCAACATTTATAGGGTGAGGGGATTGGCAGGGGGACATGGGTTCTGATTGACGTAGATTTAATAATGGCCCATTCAGACCAGAAGCTTTCTTATTTATTTAAACAACATTTGCCTTTTGCAAAACAAAAGCAGGGAACCCGTAAAGAAAGCAGACAAAGATGGTGGGAAATTGAAACAATTATTAAGCTGCTAATCCACATGAGGAGAAAACAATTGTTACTTTCTAGGATTTGTATCAGTTGAGCCTGTGGATTAAAGTCAGAGCTAACAGCTTCCTCTGAATGCCAGACTGAAAATAAAGTAACTTGGAAAAATTACTTTTGACCTGAGGAGCAAGTAGCTCAAAATACTTGCTGTTAGTTAATGTGTCTTTCATGACTTCTGCATGATCCAAAGGGCTTTGTAGCCAGTGAAGTGCAATCACTGCTGTAATGTAGGAAACACGGGAGCTAATTGCACGTAGCAAGCAAACAGCATTGATACTGGATGAGGGATAAATACTGGACACGATACCCAGGATATCTTCCCTGCTCCTCTTCTTCAAAATAGTGCACCCACCTGTGAGAGGACAGGGCCTTGGTTTGCTGTCTCATCTGAATGGTGGCATCTCCGCCAGTGCAGCACTCCCTTGGCATTGCACTGAAGTGTTGGGCTAGAAGATGGGTTCAAATCTTTGGAGTGGTGCTTTTGAACCCTTAACCTTCTGAGACAGAGATGAGAGTGCTCCCAACTGAGCCAGAGCTGGCACACAAAATAAAGGCCAAGCACTGTGGATGCTGGGAATCTGAAATAAAACCAGAAAGTGCTGGAAAAACTCAGCAGGCCTGGCACCTATGGAGAGAGAAACAGAGTTGATGTCTTGAATCCAACATGACTCTTCTTCAGAACTGGCACATAAAATATTCGATAACCATTTAACACCTCAACTCACCTGGACAGCAAACGTTTTTTTTTATATTTAACTTGAAGGAAAATTTTAAAAACCTGTCTTTTCTGGTTGAAGGAGAAAAGCGTGCAGACTGCTAATGTTGTTCAAGTAATGCATGATGCATTTGCGTATAGTTTATGTCCTCCAGCCATGTGTTTGGAAACAAATGAGAAAGGGTTTTGCCAAACAGTCTCTCAGAAAGACGGCTACCTTTTAACATTAGCAGATTGCAAATGCTTTGTTTTGGTAAAAGCATCAGTGTGATATATTAAGACTCCGTACCTGAAATCCCTAATGAGCCCTGGTGCCCTGTGCGCTGGGGTATTTCATCGGAAGAAATTAATTGAGCTTGGTACAAAACATGCTCATATCCCACAGCTGTCACAGTGCCCACCCAGCATTTCCACCTGGTCTTTGGGCTACATTGGGAGACTCTTGTCACGTCATTTATTCCGACTTCAATCAGTTTGCTTCCGATATTACCCTTCACATCTGGTGCTTGTTAATTGACTTTGATAAAAATAGCCACCTTGTGACCTCTAGGCCTTGAGTTTGTGACTTGGAGCCATTTGCAACTACTGGAAATAGGGCTGGTGAATCACGACACCTGCACTGCACTGGGATCTGGTTTCCGTGCCAGGAGCTATTCAGGGGCATAAACACTGCCCACCCCTTCAAGCTTAATAGATACTAAACTATTAAATGAACCATATGTACTCCCAGAATGTGCGCATGATGTAAGGTGTGTGCATAACCTTACCTGACTCTTCCCCGCCATTCACCCTCTGGCTTTTCTTTCATTTAACACGGCTCCTTCTATCTTTTCAATCACCTATTGTCCCAACAGGAAAGCTGTAAAATCTTCATTGAACAAGCACTTAAAAAGGCATCAGACGCCTGGGGAATTTTGTGTAATAGTGCTTGCCCTTTAAAAGCGCAAGGGACACTTACATGATAACTGGGTTCAGGTACACGCATGTGTAATAAATGTCTTTATCTGGTGTAGTCCAGTTAGTTTTACAGGTTAAGTCGAATCACCACCTGTGGTGTATCAGTGTTCCTCAGTGAGCAAAATGTGGAAAAGGCCAGCGCAGGATTCCACTCCTCATCTCATAACTTATCATAGAGTAGTACAGCACAGAAATAGGCCATTGAGCCCATTGATTCTATGGTGGCTCATGTGAAGGTCAGTCCAGTTAATTCCCTGCAATGTTTACTCCTTCAGTTCCCTTCTGAAGGCCATTATTGAATCCACATCCATCACCTATTAGTCCGTGCACACTCATGTGGCCTCTTTTGACCTCTTACTAGTCACTGACCCTTGAGACATTGGAAACAGTTTCTCTTTATTTACTTTATCAGGTAAGCCTTCATGTGAGGAGGGCAGAATATTGGGAGGGTAATAACTAAAACCTTAAGAAGTAGGTAGTTGTTCAAACTTTGATATTTAAACAAAATGGAATGGGAGAGAGAGAATTCCTAAGGTCATGCACTATCTCAGGGCTCTTCCCAATCCATATATCTCAAACCTCATCCTTCACCCTTCTGGCTCCAGAGCACTGCTTTTCCCTGCTTTGCCTCATCATTGGAGGCTGATCCTACAGTCAGTACACAGCTGCTGTTTGAAACTTTCTTCCAAATCCTCCCTCCTTGCCTTTAAGAGCCCCACCTTAGACATGTATTTGGTCTTTCCTCATGAACATACTTGCCTCCTGCTCAGTGTCCATCTCTTTTTCCAATTGTCTAATTTCAAGGTGAGAGATGTTTACAGAGAATGAAAGTCTCCGTCGTATAGACATCAAGTGTTAGTATCAAGGGCTCCCGGTTGCTGCTTAGCAAAATGCAGAAGAAAGCTCTCTCTCTGCTATCCAGAGATATGCTTCAGCCCCAGCCCAGCAAAGCCAATGTGATGTTTTTGCCCACTTCCCACACCATCCATCCAGTGCTGCAATTGATTACCACATTAGGGATAGTGCTGTTCAGTAGACCTATGGTCTCTTGGAGCTGGATAGAGATTGGATAAACCATCATCACTCAAGACCTTTCAAGTGAGATCTGGTACTTTTAAATTAGCTCCACTATTCTGTAGAGCCTTGCAATGGAAGAAAGAAAGTACTTACATATGTCTAATGCTACCATGATATTAAAATGTCCCAAAGCACTTTAACGTTAGTTAAGCACACTTTGAAGTACAATCACTTGACAGCCAATTTGCACACAGCAAGGTCCCACAAATGGCAATGTGGTAATGTTGTGACCTATTGGGTGATTGATAAATATGGGCCCTGGGACAACTCCCCTGCTCTGGGATCTTTGACACCCACCTCAGAGGGCCTCAGTTTAACATTGCATCCGAAGGACCACACCTCTTGAGACTGTAGCACTCCTTCAGTACTACGCTGGGAGGTGTACTGTCATGCGTTTTGCACTCAAGGCTCTGGAGTGGGAATTGGACCCATGACAATCTGACTAAGGGGCAAGAGTACAACCCATTGAACCATGCCCAACACTGTTAAGTAGAGATTCAAGTCTAATGGGAGGTCTGAAAGACTCAATATCCTAGCAGCTTTGTTTTAAAAATTGTGCATTTTTTTGTTCAATTTATTCTGGTTGCTGAATTGTCTTTCTGCATTTTAGGTTTCACAGAGGGGACTATACAGTCGATGTCTGCATCAATGACTACCTTGACATCTACTGCCCCCACTATGATGACTCCGTGCCAGAGGAGAAGACAGAGAGCTACATTCTTTACATGGTGAATTTTGATGGCTACAGAAGCTGTGACCACAAGAACAATGGCTTCAAGCGCTGGGAATGCAATAGGCCGCGCACGCCAAATGGCCCACTGAAGTTCTCTGAGAAGTTCCAGCTCTTCACACCATTTTCTCTGGGCTTTGAGTTTCGACCTGGAAACGAGTATTATTATATATGTGAGTACACCCCAAAAATACACTGCATGAGGTGGTTAAGCCTCCTTGTTTCCAGCCATTGGCTGTGGGACAGAGGTGGAAAAATTCCTAAGGCCAGGGAGGACGTCTGCAAGCAAAGGGTAATTAAGATCCAGACTACTCCCCAGGTAGTGTAATGGAAGCAGAAATACTGAACTCATTTAGGAGGCAGCTAGAGGCGAGTAGGACCATAAGCTCCAATGAAACATTGAAGGAGAGGGTCTGAATGGCCTTCTTCACCCATACCTAGCTTTGTGAAGTATTCAAAAGAGAATTGGCAGATGGATTCAAAATAAGTTTCTCTTGATATTCTGTTCCTGCTGTCTGATTGCACTAACTTCTACCCTCTCTGGGGCGTGGTCCATAACCATTAACCATCCACTGTCATTTCACTCAAGCTACCTTCCTGGGCATGCAAATATGGATTGAGTGCTGGCAGCCGACTGCACTATGTGTGGGAGGGTGGTGATGGGGCTAAGTGCTGGTCATTCTCAAGTTTCCTACTTCCTGCTGGACTGTCCATTCACGTGGATGTTGGGTAAGTGGATGGTTTGTGCTGGGTTCCAATGTGTCTTCTTCCACCTCTTGGCCAAATACCCTTCCCAAAACATCTAGGCGCACACAATGAGTCACTTTTAGCAGGATACTGGAGGGCCATCTGGGCCTGTGGAACTGCACCACAGCACGAGAGATAAGGAGGGAAAGTTAGACAGAGAGAAGACCAAATGGAGGTACGGAGGTTTACTCATTCAGAAGGGGATGTTTCCATTTGCGAGGCATTTTCTAGCCTTTTGTTTATTTAGAGTGTGATGGTGCATTTTAGATGGGACTGCACTGTCACTCTGTCTGTCTTTTGAATCTCGCAGGAGGCAGGCAGCCACATTGCTGTAAATCTATAGCAAAACTCAGTGAGAACCAAAATAAATAAAAAGATAAGAGACTTTCTTGCTTGCAGGCTGAAAGGTTGATCAAGTAAAACAATTAAACAGCGTGAATCCATGTCTTCGTTCGATTTTCCAGATACATTGGTAATAATGACTATTGATTATCTACTCTCCCCTTATTAGTAACCCAGGAATGCTTCAAACACTCATTTAGCTGGGTCCAAACTAGTTTCAAAATTAAAAGAACCTGTTGGCATGGTTAATCTTAGAATTTGTTAGTGATTCTCTTGAAGCCGTAGAGCTTAAATTAATTGAAGGCTCTCTGCTGATTAATATTTTTAACTTGTTTGCCAAATGCTACCAGAGCATTTTCAGATCCGTGCTGTGTTACAAAGCTTCTCTGCCCTCTCTGGGAGAGAGGAGAATGAATCAAGGCAGATACCTCAGTCAGTCAAATTCTTCAATCGTTTGGGTCCTCCTGTTGTGAGGACTGAGTGGGGGGTCATTTGAGGGGGTTAGAGGTTGGGGGGAATAATAAGGGGAGAGGGGGAAAGGCAGAGGGGATGAGGAGGGTGTGGGTGGGTGAGGGAGCCTGAGGGGTGAGTGGCGGATTAGGGTAAGGAAAGTGAGGAGTTTGAGTGGGGTACGGAGAAGGAAGTGGAGGAGGGGGAGTCGGTGTGTTACGGGGATTGGGAGGGAGGGCTGGTAATTGGGGGAAGGGGGGAGAAACTGAGTGGGGAACGGGGATCAGGACAGTGGATGAAGGTGTTGAGGGGGACTGAAGAATGGGGAGGGAATTGAGGTGGAGGGGAGGAGTGAATAGGGGGTGAAGTGTGAGGGGGAAAGAAAAAAATGGGGGAGGAACCAGGGAAGATAATGTGGGGCAATGAGAAGGGGACTACTGCTGCTGAGACAGTTCACCCATTTCAATCTCCACAGTGGATGATAATTAATGATTCCATTCAAAAGACAAAATTCTTTCCTAATTTTATTGATTAAGTTGTGGAAAGTCAATAAATCTGTTTAAAGATTTAAAATTAACCAAGGTTATGAATTTCAACCTAAACACAACCGCCATCTTTCTCTTTCCCTCCCTCTCTCTCCCCCTCTGTCTCATTTTCCCAACATACTGTTGTAATGTTGGGGACATGCAGCCTCGCTGATGATTTCTTTTTCCTGGAATTGCTCACAGGAGTGTCCAGGGAAGTAGTCTTTCATCCCTGAAGATTCCAGGAGAAGCCAGTGGATCCCTGGCCCCCAGTCTCTGAATGTATCCCAGAGACTAAACGGGACAAATACAGAGCAGAAAGGGAGAGGGGGAAATCATTTCAGATCATCCTACACACAATGATAATATGGAGCAGTGATATCATGAGGTGTGACTGAATGTAAGTACTGCTTAATTGAAGCACTTACCATCATTCAGTAAAGTCCCTGACTTCATCTCAGTGGTAACTTGATTGCCTAAAGGCAATCTTTATGTCTATGCCTCTGTCTTTGTGGTTAATCAAATCTTAGACACATACATTTAGGTTTCAGATGTTGTCATTTATGCCATTAGTTGCGGCACCAGCTATCACTAGAAATTTAAGTATTGTCATAACACACACACAGAGGCCTGATAATTAAAGTGAGGAGTCAGGGCTTGTCAAATATGCTACAACAGAAGTATAATATCACATCAGAATCTTATAGTGCTGATCTTGCAATCATGAGGGCAAGCACTTATTACTATGGCGATGAAAAACAATGCAGATATTTGACTTGTAGATTTCAGTCTGAACAACTCATGGAATAAACTTCAAGGCACATTTCGGTATATTAAATCGTCATGTTAAAAGAAGGCTGCATTGAGTTAATTGAGGTATTTGCTTGTATTGACCTTGTCCTCCTATTATAGAGAGGGATAGTGAAGGAAAGAAAGAGTTCTCAGTGCTGTTACCTGTCAGTAACTGGTGGAAAGAGTGCAAGTGGAGATATGGAGGGGGGATGACTGGGCTGGACCGAGCTGTGGTGCCCTCCGTGGTTGAATATCTTCCCAACACTTACCATTTAGGCTTACAGGTGATGAATGCCCACTTGGGCAAGGTGCACAAGGGTCTCTGGTCTCAGGAGGTGCAGTTCCACAACATGAGACAGCACCTTCAGTTGGAGAGGGGAAGGATGAGGAGGCATAAACATAACACATGCAATACGTGACACATGCACCACATAACACACAGACATGCAAACATCACACACAACACAACACACCACATACTACACACACAACACACATTCAACATAGCACACAACACAATGGACAATATGCACACCACACACCATACAACCCAACACAACACAACACACAAACACATATGCTCAATCATTCATCCCACCAAGGCCATTCCTGTGCCCATTTCAGTCACATCTCCTTCTTTTTCCTCATCTGCAATGTTCTGGTGTTCCTTCCTGTAGCTGTTAATCCCCTTACTTTTAAATAAAAAAGCATGTCGATGTGACTCCAGTAAGGCTGCATTTATTGCTCATCACTAGTTGTCCTGAGAAGGTGGTGATTGGCCTTCTCTTCAAACTGCTGCAGCCCTTGTGCTCAGGGTGCCTGCTAGGGAATTCCAGGATTTGGACCCAGCAACAATGAAGAGATATGCCCAGGTCAGAACAGTTTGGGACTTGGAGCGAAACTTCAAGCTGTTGATGTTCTCATGATCTTGGTGCTCTTGTTTTACTTGGTGGTAGAGATCAAGGGTTAGGACATGTTTAATAAGGTACTGTTCCACAGTGCCCTCTGGTATTCCATCGCCCAATGGCCATTGACCACATATGAGTCACTATAGTGAAGGTTGGAGGGCTATCAGACTGGGTGGGACATCACAACTGAGCTTGATTGCAGCTTCATTGCTTATCTAAACTTGCGAACTTCCAACAATGGATCACTTGATGGTGATTGGGCTGAAGACCAGGGTCCTGGCTGCTGCACTTCACTAACACGGCTTTGTATTGAGTAAGTGAATCAGGGATTGAACCAGGGGCCTGTTAATCTGTACAGCTCAGAGAAACTGAGCTCATGACTCCTGAGAGCAACTAATCCTACAATTACAGTTACAAAAACGGAGTCAGCTGCAACAGTCTGTAAATTCCTTTCAGATAGGAAACATATTTGACCCAAACATTGATTCCTCATTCTACTCTACCATTGTGGAGATCCCTAAGCCAATAGTTACTGTCACTGTGGATGTCCAATGCACCATGATCTCGACCTTTTAAACCAGTATTCATTCCCACTTGTGGACTTCATAAACCATTGTTCCCTCTCGTTGTCTAGACCTTTTGATTAAATGGTTCCATCATGCTGTGTAGACTTTTTAACCTCATGTTCTCTCTCACTGTCTAGACCTTTTGATTTAGTATTTACTACCAAGATGTGGACTTCATGAACCAATGTTCACGTTGACTTCTAGTGCACTGTATAGATCTTTTAATCCAGGTGCACGGTAGCACAATGGTTATGTTACTGGACTTGTAATTCAGAGGCCTAGACTAAAGCTCTAGGGATATGAGTTCAAATCTCACCATAGCAACTGGAAGAATTTAAGCAATCTGGAATTAATTCTAGCCTCATGAATAATGACCAAACCTGTCTGGTTCATTAATGTCTTTAGGGGAGGGAAATCTTCTGGCCTACATCTGACTGTGACTTCTATGGTTGACTCTGAGTTGGCACTTAGTTATTGACAGCTCCCCACCACCTGCTCAAGGGCAGTTAGGATTAACAAATGACAGTGTTCACAGGAAAAGAAACCATTTCTTTTAATGATGCTTCTCCTGGACTTGCTCACACCAGCAGTTTCATGGAGATGAATTTTAAATCCTTGGAGACTCCGGGCCCATTCTGGAGGGTTGACAACCCAAGCTGGGATAGGCTAGCCTTCCAATCCCAAAATTTGCCAGCCTGAAAGAGCAAGCAGATCACCTATATAAAAAAAAACCGCTGTAGGTAAATCCGAAGGAAAAAAATAAAAATATGGTATTTGCACACAAAAATGGCAACATGTTAAAAACGATGGCAGCCAGCCAGAAGCTGATGATGTAATAAAATTCTTTGTCTCGGATTTGGCAAATTCATCAAAAAGCCGTGCAATAAGTGTTAAAATTAGCATTCAGGTCAGGCTAAACTTGAGAAATTACA
Organism: Cetorhinus maximus; assembly: GCF_964194155.1. Classification (NCBI taxonomy): domain Eukaryota; kingdom Metazoa; phylum Chordata; class Chondrichthyes; order Lamniformes; family Cetorhinidae; genus Cetorhinus; species Cetorhinus maximus. Next base: position 112,074,145 of record NC_135891.1, read on the forward strand.
TCTTATTTGGCTTCCGCGAAAGTTTCATTAGAACAGGACTGCAAGAAAGAAAAATATCTGTCCTTTCCCTTCAGAAACTAAATTCTATTAACTTCTAAAGCCCAAAGCTACTTTGGCTTTCTGAAAATAGTTGCCAAAGTTAACATTTTGTGTTTTAGTTTACTGTTCTCCATTGAAGTAAACAATGTTTCGTTATTACCCCACTTGACTTGAAGTGTAAAGCATCCCTTTATTGGCTACTTATGGTTGAATGCCAAACTACGTGTTCCTTAAATCATTTCACCAGTCTCCTCAAAAATGGTTCTGCAGGTAAGTGCATGTTTCGATCTGGGACTGAGCTGTACGGTATAGGAAGATCCCAGGTTCAATTTAGAGACTGTTGAGGGTTAGCTGATCTGAGGTGGGTGGTGATTGTGGTGTTACAAAAATGACAACTGGTATTCGTAAAGCATTAGGCCTTAAGGAGCAGCTGAAGGCGCATCTGCCAATGGTGGAATGATTATAATTGCGGATCACAGAATCACAGAATGGTTACAGCACAGAAGGAGGCCATTCAGCATCTGATGTCTGTGCAGGATGATGAAACCAGAATTGGAAGAATGCAGAGATAGGGTTGCAGAGCTGGAGGAGGCCACAGAGATGGCTAGGGGGCGATACAATTTAGAGATTTGAAAACAAGGAGAAGAATTTTAAAATTTGAGTCATTGCTCTTAATCAGGAGCCAGTGTAGGACACTGAGTCCAGGGGTCATAACTGGTTAGGGTCAGAAAGATGCTGACCAAAGTTCCTAGTCCTGTGAACCTTGAAGGAAATGACCAGGGTGAATCTTGGGCAAGGGCAACATCTGGCTTGGACGAGATGACCCACACCCCATCATGGCCAGTTGACTATGACTCTAGGCTTGTATGAAGAATGTTCATTTAGATGAACCTCCAGCATGAGACAACTCCGTCCACAAAGCAAGAAAAACAATAAATGTTTCTTCCATCAGTTCTTCTCATTACTGAGCCTAGCTACAATGCATGAGCAACAACAACTTGCATTTATTTTTATATTTGCAGTAAAATTTCCCAAGGCACTTCACAAGAGTGTTATCCAACAGGATTTGACACCGAACCACATAAGGGGATATTAGGACAGGTGGCCAAAAGCTTTTTCTGAGAGGTAGGTTTTAAGGAACATCTTAAAGGAAATAGAGAGGCAAGAAAGTTTAGGGAGGGAATTCCAGAATATAGAGCCTAGGAAACGGAAGGCTGAAAAATGAGAGCGAGAGAGAGAGGGAGAGAGAGGTGGGGAGGGAAATTTCATTTTTTATGTAAAAATAGGAAGCAACCATTGCTTATGGTTTCAGTCATTAGAAAGTAATTTGTTAATTGAGGCAATGTTGACAGAAATGCGTTGTTGCCAATTACTATTAGAATGTTTCCTTTGTTCATTTATAGGATGTCAGCATCGCTGTCAAGATATGCATTTGCTGCCCATCCCTAATCGCGCTTGAGGAGGTGGTGATGAGCCGCCTTCTTGAACCGCTGCTATCTAGGTTGTCTAGACATCCACAGTGCTGTTAGGAAGGGAGTCCCAGGATTTTGAACCAGCGCCAGTGAAGGAACAGTGATACAGTTCCAAGTCCAGATGGTGCGTGTCTTGGAGGGATACTTGCAAATGGTGGTGTCCCATGCATCTGCTGCCCTTGTCCATTGAGGTGATAGAGGTTGTGGGTTTGGAAAGTGCTGTCAGAGGAGCCTTGGCAAGTTGCTGCAGTGCATCTTGTAGATGGTATATCTGCTGTCACTATGTGCCAGTGGTAGATGAAATGAATGTTTAAGGTGATGATGGGGTGCCAATAAAATGGGCTGCTTTGTCATGTATGGTTTCAAATGTCTTGAGTGTTGTTGCATTTGTACTCATCCAGGCAAGAGGAGATTACTCTAACACACTCCTTGTGACATTCAGGTGGTGGAGAGGCTTTGGGGAGCCAGGACATAAAATACTCACTGAACTCCCAGCCTCTAACCTGCTTTTGTAACCACATTATTGATATGGCTGGTATAGTTAGGTTTCTGGTTAATGGTAACCCCAAGTATGTTGATAGTGGGGGATTCAGAAATGGTAAAGCCATTGAATATAATGGGGAGATGGATTTTGTCTTCTTGGAGATGTTCAACGCCTGGCACTTGTCTGACGTGAATGTTACGCTACTTATTAGCCCAAGCCTGAATGTTTTCCAGGTCTTGCTACATGCAGGCATGGACTGCTTCAGTATCTGAGGAGCTGGGAATGGTACTGAATGCCATGCAATAATCAACAAACATCCCCACTTCTGACCTTATGTTGGAGAGAAGGTTATTGATGAAGTAGACGAAGATGGTTGGGCCTAGCACACTTCCCTGAGGAACTCCTGCAGCGATGTCATGGGGCTGAGATGATTGGCCTCTGACAACTGCAGCCATCTCACTTTGTGCTAGATATGACTCCAGCCAGTGAGAGTTTTCACCTGATTCTCAGCTTTGCTGGGGCTCCTTGATGCCACACTTGGTCAAAAGCTGCCTTGATGCCATGAGCAGTGAGTCACACCTCAGTTCTGAAATTCAGCTCTTTTGTCCATGTTTGGACCAAGGCTGTACTAAAGTCTGGAGCCCTGTCAGCCCTGGTGGAACCCAAACTGAGCGTTGGTAAGCAGGTTATTGCCAAGTAAGTACTGCACTGTCGACGACAACTTCCTCGATAGTCAAGAGTAGACTGATGGGGCGGTAACTGGCCAGATTGAATTTGCTCAGCTTTTTGCGGACAGGACATACCGGGGCAATTTTCCACATCATCAGTCCAATGCCAGTCTGTAGCCATGCTAGAACAGCTAGGCTAGGGGCCATGCTGAGAGTAGGGGCTAGAAATGAGACACTTTGCCAGTTTGTCATCGCTAGATGTCACCAATGATGTTGAATTGTTCTGAGCTGATTATAAATTCCTGAGAGCTGGGAAAGCCATCTTGGAAAATCACCAGCTGTGGCGAAAGATCATGAAAAAATATCCTCTGGCGCTGATAGAGTTGGATTTATCTATGGCTGATCCTGTCTTCCCTTTAATAAAGTAAGCCCATCATGCCTTCTTCTCTGAATGCTTGAAATGCAATCTCACAATGGCCTGTAGATGATAACGATAGTTTAAATACCTCTGTTGTAAGGCCCCAGGTGAGGAACATGATCCTCGACCCCACAGTGTGCTGATGATAAGTATTCAACTGTTTACCTTAAGCAGCATTCTGACTGTCTGTCTGTTAGTGTTACAATGAGTGCTCTTCATAAATAACATGTGATTTATTGTGTTCCTTGTCTTCTGACATTGTTAAGAACAAGATATATACACTCGTCTTGAGGGAGTTTATTGAAGGGGCTTGAATAGAGAGCAGAGTGGAAAATGAGCCTTGCTTGCTAACTGTCCTATTAAAAAAAAAATCAGGCTTCCTATACAATCAGTGAGGGGCAGCCTTCATTTAAAATGTTTTCAGCAGTACATTTCCTGCATACTTTGGAGCTCAGTGTTTATTTCAAATCCTCTTTCTCCCTTACATAAAACCCTTGGAGAACATTTACAAAACACTTGTGTTTATGTAGAACCTTACCAGATGGTAAAGCTGAGTGAATTGCTATGAACTGAAGTTACGTAGAAAAACACAGCAGCTATTTCGCACAGAAAGATCCCACAAACAGCAATGGAAATAAATGCTAATCTGGTTGCGTTTTTCTTGGTGTGTTCACAAGATAACACGGATATGGAGGGCGGTTGGATGCACCTCAATTCGTCCATCCAGCAACACCCTAAAGTCTTCCCCATTGTACTATTTAGTTGTTTCTTAACATTTGACTCCATTACTCCATGTTTATTCCAATGTTGATCACTTTCTATCGTGGATAAGAATTTCCTGCTACATCAGTTCCAAAATGAACAACTACCAATTTGAGCCGGAGTCTCCTTTTTCATTCATCAACATTTAACTTAAAGTCACGTAGCAGGTTAACCTTTTCTGTAGAAAATACTGGAATTATTCTTAGTGGGAAGGTTGACGTGATGTGTTCCATGGTCTGTGACTCATGGCCGCAATCGGGTCATCCCTTATCCTCCAGTTAGAGAGTAGCTGACCGCCGCATCTGTTCTCTGGGTGGATTCCTTTCAGGGCTGTCCATTGTCATAGAGGGAGATTGATCCCAGGGAATTCTCCAGTTGAGTTAATGGTAAAGTTTTGTTTCTTACGTTGTGAGCATCCCACAATTCCAGTCATCTGGATAATGGGTAGATACCAGCTGCATGAATATTGGCTGCTGTTCCCCAGAATGGCTGGTGCGATTTTAAGCGCCCTCCTGATGGGATTTTCAAATCTTTGCGCATGCAAAGGTCAGTTTTGCTGCTGGCTTTTCCCATCTCACGGAGATCGATGGCATCAGGGCAATGTGGGGCAGCAGCAGCAGCAGCCACCCAGACGGAAGGCACATAAGCGCCACCGACATTGTCCTCGTGGTGGAGTTTAGCTGCACGTCCATGACTTAGCGATGATTCACAGTCAGCAGAAATGTCAACAGCTCAGTTAAATTGGAAGGTCAGGTAAATTGGAAAGGTGAGATACCCTCAAGCTTACAGCAAACCTCTGTTCCTCTCCCACCCCCACAACTTCTGTGATCTTAATTGGAGCAAAAAGAAGTTGCTGGAGAATGTTAACTGCTCAAAGCTGTCCCATTCTAATGCCAGGAACATCAGATCCAGCAAAGGTCAGTCTAAACCCTTTCCTTTTCTTTCAGCTTCTAAGTCATTTATGGCTGATCGAAATTTGAAAAGGTTTTGTCAAATAATCTGCCCTCTTTAACTCGTAGATTAGCTGCATTCTACTTCTTGCCAACTTTTCTAATTTAAGTGGTTTCCTGCAACGTGGATGAGTTATTGAAATTTCAGTCCTGTATCAGGGCTGGTTCCATATTGAAGCTTATTTACTCGAAACCTTCTCTTAAATATTATGATTTACCCATACTCAGTATCTGTTTTGGTAATCACTGCATTAACTATACAGATCCCACTCATCCAGTTGTGAGGGTGATGTCCATTGCTGCTTTTTCTCAGCTGGGCACAGACCCACCAGTGGTCACTGCTTAAGGTGGCACTGCTGAGACTGAAGCGCTACCAGCTCTCTGATTGGCTGGTAGCTCTTGGAGGCAGGCTCTCATCCTTTAATGGGAACAGGAGTTCCGATGGCAACAAATTAGTTGCCGGATGGGCCCACATTGTGGAGGGGGCCCCACAAATGGCTGAGGTAGGGTTGCCCCCGGCTTTCAGGCCCATTATCAGGGCCACCGCCACACTGGCTTAATTCAGCTTTGTAGTCTTAAAGGTCTGAGTTTCACTCCTCTTTAGTGACCAGTTGCCTCCACCTAAACTTCTTCTGAGGTGGCTTCTAGGGCAGGAATGCCTAACTCCTTGGTCCGCTAATCAAATCCCAATCCCAATCCCAATCCCAGTCCCAATCCAAATTTCCTGAGCTTTGATTTTGAACTAACGCTTCACCACAGAATGAATTGTTAATAAAAACTGTTTACCTGTGAAAATCCTGAAACAGCTGAAAGTGAGATGGGAGGACGCAAAAGAAGAACCTTGTTCTTTGTTGCCACTTTTCTTACTGGGTGCGCTCCAACCTATCCCCACCCAGTTCCAGCACTACCCAGCTCCCGCTCCCTATAGTGCTGCTCTTCCCCCTCCATTTGGGACCTGTCTCAGGAATGTATTATATACTGTAGAATGGCTGGCGTCGATAGAAAATTTTCTCCATATGGCATACAGAGAAAAACAATTCTGTTTGAACCGAAATATCCAAATGTAATTGATTAATAAATTAACATTTTAACAAGTGAAAAGAAAAAGATAAACAGACCTCTTACCTATCCAGAAACTCCTGGATGAGATTTGCAGCTGTTGCTGTAATTATTCAGTATGTTTTATTTAGCAATTACTTACAAAAGATATGCTCATTAAAAAGATACTGGAAAATCAACAGGCACATGGATCTCCCCTTATGATTTGTTGATACCTCCTCCTAACTGGGCAGCCTTATGCCTCTGTGTAACCATGGAACCACGCAGCACAGAAGGAGGCTATTCAGCCCATCGCCCTAGAGCCAGTCCTTTGAACATGCTATCCAATTAGACCCATTCCCTTGCCCTTTCCTCATAGCCCTGCTAATTCAAAATCAACATTAGTCAATTGAGAACATTTGTCATTATCAAGTTGAATACCTCAAGGTTGCTGCTTTTATCTATATCAGATTTTCTGACTAATAGGAAGAAAACGGTCCAAAAACAGCCATGCACCACAGCACTGTTTTCTACCCCTTAGCCAATTTTATACCCATAGCTGTTACTGACTCTTTTACACCATGGATTTTAATTTTGCTAACAAACCTAATATGTGTTACCTTAACACCTTTTGAAACTCCATATCAACAACATCAGCTGCACTACCCCTCATCCATCCTTCCTGTTGCCTCATACAAAAATCAGATCAATTTGGTCAAACATGATTCACCCTTTACATCTCTGTGCTGGCTTTCCTTTATTAGTCCATGTTTGTCCAATCAGCTGCTTTCGAATGCTTCAGCATAACCAACATTAAACTGACTTGGCCAATAATTGCCAAATTTATCCTCCTCTTTTGAGCAAGGACATTTGCAATGCCCTCATTCTTTTGGCAATACCCCTTTTCTGAGGAGGATTAGAAGATTGCAGCTGCACAGTTTATACTCTTACTCCCCTCAGCAACCTTGGATTCATCTTAGCTGGGCTGGGTCGCTTATCCACTTTGTACTGCCAGTCTTCCAAGTACCTCACCTTTATCTATGTTTTTATCTCATCCAGTATCCCAGCAGCCTCTTCATTTACCATATCTTTGGCAAAGTCCTCTCCCTTGATTAAAATCTTTGCCAGGTTTGTCATCTTTGAAAGTCCACATCTCATCGTAGGACACGGTAGCACAGTGGTAATGTGGTGATCTGGAGTCCCAGGCTAATGCTGTGGAGACAAGGGCTAAAGACCCATCACGGCAGCTGGTGGAATTTAAATTCAATTAATTAATAAATTTGAAATAAAAAAGCCGTTCTCATTAATGGTGACCATGAAACTGCCAGATTGTCATAAAAGACCATCTGGTTCACTAATGTCCTTCAGGGGAGGGAATCTGCTGTCTTCATCTGGTCTGCTCCACATGTGACTCCAGACTGACAGCAATGTGGTTGAGTCTTGACTGCCCTCTGAAATGGCCCAGCAAGCCTCTCGACTGTTTTAAACCACTACAAAAAAAGCCTTCTGCCCCACCAGTGGATTCCCAATCGGTCCTACCGCTCCTCTAACAGCCTTTTTACTGCTAATATGCCGACAGAAGATCTTTGGATTCCCATTTATGTTAGCTGCTAATCTGGTCTTATCCTGTTTCTTTGCCCCCCCCCCTTGTTTCCTTTATCACTTGTCCGCTGTACTTTTTATATTCAGCCTGACCCTCCTCCCCCTGAAAGTACCACGCGCTAAGAGGTCATTGGTGACCGTGGACTTGCATTGGATTGGTCCATGACAATGCTTGACAAAGTACTGCAGTGGTTTATCGTTGCCTTCAGCCTGATGTTCTTCGTATTATCCAAACCAGCATCTGTCATATGCCCCCTTTTCCTCCTTCATTCTTCTCTCTAACTCCTTTGTCATCCAGGGAGCTCTGGCTTTTTTTTGTCCATCCTTTCCCCCTTGTGGGAATGTACTGGACTGCACCCGAACCATCTCCTCTTTAAGGCTGCCTGTTGCTCCATTATATTTCTGCTTGCTGGTCTTTGACTCCAATTTACCTGGGGGAGATCGCTCCTCAATTAACTGAAATTAGTCCTCCAAACTGAGGCAGGATCTGGCCTGTTAAACTCTGCGGGGACTGACTTACACTGATAGGTCATAAAAGAAAGCTTATTAAAAAAAAAAACGATGCAAATAACTCTTCAGGTTTGCCTTCTAAGAAAATCCACATCTCATTTATTCGAAGCAACACTTCAAAATGTGGTTTGTCTGCAAAATTTTAATGAATGCCAAAGAAAATGCTACGGCAATGTACAAGTCAAACAGCATAGCTGGAAATCCCCGACACTCAACAATTTATTAAAACATTGGATCTGTTGTTTCTCACCCTGCCAACAAACTAAGATTATTCTGAAGCAAATACTTTGCTTTTCTAAGGAGATTGTATCTTGATGTCTGCTGCCTCTATTATTGATGTGCGATTCATATGCAAATTGCCCATCCCACATGGTTTTAGCCACTGGTTGTTGTAGATATAAGAATATCCACATCAATGACTGTATTCTGAGAATCAAAATTCTTTCCTGTAGGAATGACATTTCATCTTTAAATGTGGTGAATCTAGAAAAAATGAGATCGTTTGCCATTGACTGAGCTTGTGTTTTTATTGGGCGAAGTGGTTCAATGAGGCAGCCCAAGATGAATGGGAATGTGGGATAAGAGATAGTGACTGAGGCAGTCAGAACCTCGACCAATCCAATTTTCCTATATTAACATCTTAAAGATGAAATGCTCCTTCACAAGTAGGCGTTCTACGCTCTTGGAATTTCATTATCCAAAGTACTGTTCCGATCTCTTCTTTAGCTCCCTCTCAGGTCTGCAAGGGCTTTTGAGTAAGACCTGACTCGACAGCTGCTTTGCATATAAATCCTAACATCAATAAAGTGAGGTACAAACTTTCAAATGTGCTCCTGCGAAGAAAAATAGTTTCTTTCCACTTAGCGCACAGACTTAGAATGAGTGAAAACTACCATCAAAAAAATCAAGGAACAGAATTAACTCTTTAAAATTCATTTTTAATGAATAATGCAGCAAGAATAAAGTCATGCATTTTGTTCTTAATGTGAAGTTTTTCTTTTCTTATTCCCCCTCTACTTGTCCTGGGGGTGTGCTTCTGGAGTTGTTGGCTGCCTGTCAGTGCTTCCTCAGAATGGCCACCCTTTATGTGTGAGGTTAGTCAGTAAGTATTGTCAAAACAAATTAATCATGGGGGACATCATAGCTGAGCCTGATCAGATGTTTACTTTAAGCGCATACAAATATATACATTCAAACATGCACGTGCACATATATACGTATGTACATAAACGTGCAGACATGCACACACGTGCACACACACAAGCTTACAAGCACATACTCAAGTGCACACACAGAGATGCACACAAATAAACATGCATACCCATGCACACACACTTACTTACACAACCAAAACTCTTTTTTACCCCCTTATTTAGCCCAGCGGCACCAAGGCAAATTGTGGCTCAGCTCTGCACTGCAACCAAAATAGTATAACTCAAGCAGACCAGGGAACGAAGGTGGTGCCTTTCTGCTCTGCATGGCTCAGTACCAAATACACAGAGGGTTGGCCAATGAAGCCATCGAGGGGATCTTAGCTATACCTCCTGCTTTAGTAATAATGATAAGAGCAGTTGTCAAAGAGTTAAGACATGATGTGAGGGTTAAGACATGATGTGACAATTGAAAACATGACAGTGATTTCTTACTTATTGGAAGTAACCATCCCTGATAATGAATTACCGCTTACACAGCACAATCCAGACAATCACTCAGCTTCAGTACAGTCAATCGGACTTGGCGTGCAAAGGCCCTGCGTTAATTCTGAAGCATAACACATATCAAGTTTTACGAGGAGTCAACATTTTGGTCTGGATCACTGGCCCAATAGTCAATTAGCAGACAGAAATGTCGACAGTCAATTATGTCTAATAGTGCTTTGTTACATTAAAACGAATTGCTCTAAAGTTGCCAAACATACGCTGTAGTGTATATCTTAGACTATTTGAACTAGATGGTATGAAGGATATTTAAAGTACTAATATTGCATTGCTCAGTGAAAATATCTATATGGAGTAATTAGTCTTGATGTACATCTTTTTGCATTATAAATCTAGCTGTCACTTTGCTAACTCTTGTTTCTTCTTCATGATTTATGAATCTGCGGGTTAGTTTTCTCTGAAGGCTGCACACTCAATAAAACAGTCACAGGACCTTTCTTCTTAAATTTGCAACTGTTTATTAAATTAATGAAACCAGAAACTCTGTTTGGTTTTCACCATGGAAACGCATTTATCCCCCACTTAATTTTAATGCCCTCCAATTCTGAAGCAAATCAGAACCCCTTCCTCACCTTAATCATGGGGCCCATTAAGGGTACCAGTTACTGCCTGCTTCGTATTTCTGTCCCAGGCATACAATGGAGATGTCCTAATCTTGCTAGAGACTGCAATTTTGCCAACCATTGCGCCCAGGGACTTGACAGTCGCATAATAATGTCCAAACGCAGAAGAAGAGTAGGGGCATTTTTAGCCTGAGGAGAGGAGGATGAAAATTTTTGGGGTTAATTCATGCCCGTCAAATACTCAATGTGATAGTCTGCACTACCACGAATATCACATTTCATTTGTGCTCATAACATGCTAGCCAAGTGAATTCCCTGTCACTAAAAAGACATTAAGTCAATGCAGATTTCTAGAACTACAAGCAATTTGACTTGAAACTGTGCAAATAACTTTATGCCAAGCTTAATGTGACATACTGCCTTGACTCATTCACAGTCAGAATGATCATGTGCAATTTATTAGCAGATAAGTTAGTGAGCCTTTGTAATCCTGTTTGCTGAGAAAATGAATGTTAATGCATGGTAATAGCCCGCATTACTAGTACAAGCTGTACTGCCACAGTTCAATAGCTACAGCACAACCTATCTACTAATGGTCATGATGCCCCAGCATGTCTTACAATGGGGCAGGGGTGGGGGGGGAGCTGCTGATTAAAACCATTGCCTTGCTACTATGCTTTAATGAGCTGCCTGTCCCCTCTTCCAGCGCAAAACACTGAGCTAGTTATTATTATAAGAATAATTAATCTACAAAGCAATATTCAAATTAAGTTTTAATCATCGAGTTCGCAAATCGATCCTGTTGAGAACATGCTCCAATTCGGCAGAAACTATGAACCAGGGAACCTCAGAGATGCCGATATTAGGAAGATGTTAGGTGTGAGGAAAAGAATGAGAAGGATAGTAAAAGTCATTTAGCCACGGGGAGTAAGGTTTCCACTCTGCACTGTATCTGACAATCTGTTTATAATGAATGGATTTTGCCTTTGTGACCTCCAGGTTCCTCACCATGTTCTCTCTGTCCAACTTCCTATCAACAACTACAACAACAACTTGCATTTATATAGTGCTTTTAGTGCAGTAAAGCATCCCAAGAGGAGCATCATCCAACAAAATTTGACACCAAAGCCACATAAGGAGATATTAAGACAAATGACCAAAAGCTTGCTAAGGAGGAGAGAGAGATGGAGAGGTTTAATTACGGATGGAATTCTGCACCATCTCATCATCCGCCATAGGTTTCTCGTCCCCTCGGTTTTTTTTCAAATCCCTTCTTGACTTTTTCCCTCCTCTAACCATCCCCACCTACCCCGCCCCCCCCCCTCCTCACAGTCTGCTCCATCCCCATACTCGAGCTCATGCCCTCTTCCAGCTCCAGCGTCATTGCATCGCACCCTTCCCTTAAAAAGGACGCTTGTGAACCGACCAACTTTAAAAAAGGCCACCCCTCAGCAATAACACTGTCTGGGCGCCGTGAACAAACAGAGAGCGAGACTTCAAATCCGGCCCTCGAGAGCTGCCGGCCAGTCTGATTGGCCAGCAGCTCTAACCCCGCCCACTACTGAGCAACGCATATCGCACTCAAGTAAGCCTGGGATTTTTCGGATGGGGAGGGGCCAGGCACCCTCGGGAAGGCGGTGGGAGGTTAGGGGTGGCTTTTGTAGGCTAGGCAGGGAGGCACAAAGGTAGGGTATCATCTTGGGTGGGGGGGGGAGGGGGGGCGGTGGGGAGGGGGGCGAGGGGTCTGCCCCCAATGCGCATAGAGCACTACCAGAAGGATGTAACCCCCTCTTCCTTCCCACTTTTTCACCTGAGATGATGAAAAAGTAGACTCCCCCTCTCACCCTCCTGGCCACGCCAACCCCATTATTGCATCGGTGGTATAATAGTCGGGTCAGTTGGCTTGTTAACAAGCTCACTTGCCAGCCAATGATTTTTTGTGAGCTGGCGAGCGGGCTGCCGATTCCGGGGCCCGCCCACCTACTTTTTAATGGGAAACAGACAAGTTGACGTCAGGTTCGTGGCCCAACGTCATCGCGCTAGACTTTACACGTGTGCAGCAGTCCCGATTTGCAAACATAAAATCCCGGCCATAAATGCAAATTACTGCTGTTGTTGTACACAGGCTCCGTTGCGTGTGTTGTAAAGAGAAAGTCCTCATCCAAGCAGCTGTGCTTACTTGTGAAAATGAGCCTCTTTACTAACAATTACTCGGCAGCAATTTCTCGTTTTGATTACCATTCTTAAAGCATGATCTCAGTAACCTCGGAGGATCACAGAAGCAATTGAACTGGAAACCAAGAGACAAACAAAACCAGTCACTGACATGGGATTTTTCTGTAACAGTGGTGGTGGCGTCGTGGTATTGTCACCGGGCTAGTAATCCAGAGACCCAGGGTAACATTCCCGGGGCCCGGGTTTGCATCCCACAATGAATTTGAATTCAATTTTTTTTTAAAATCTGGAATTAAAAGTCTAACGATGACCATGAAACGATTGTCATAAACCCATCTGCTGCTCGCCTGACCTGGCCTACATGTGACTCCAGACCCACAGCAATGTGGTTGACTCTTAAGTGCCCCCTGAAACGCAAGCCACTCAGTTGTATCAAACCGCTGGAAAATATATAGGGAATGAAACCGGACGGACCACCCAGTATCGACTTAGGCACCGGAAACGACAAAGACAAACTCAGCCCTGTCAACCCTGCAAAGTCATCCTTACAGCAAGTCCTCCTTCCTTACTTGTGCCAAACTTCATGCAACAACCTGAGATAGTCATACTCATAGACAGCACCATCACCATCCCTGGGTACATCCTGCAGGACAGACCCAGCAGAGGTGGCCGCACATTGGTATACAATCAGGAGGGGGTTGCCCTGCGAGACCTCAACATCGACTCTGGACCCTATGAAGTCTCATGGTATCAGGTCAAACATGGACAAGGAAACCTCCTGCTGATTACCACGTACCGAGCCCCCTCCCCCACAGCTGATGAATCAGTGCTGCTCCGTGTTGAACACCACTTGGAGAAAGCACTGAGGGTGGCAAGGACGCAGGATGTACTCTGGGTGGGGAATTTCACTGTCCACCACCAAGAATCACTCGGTAGCACCAGTGCTATACGGGTAATTCAAGGGTAATTAGGGATAAATGCTTGTCTAGCCAGCGATACTCCCATCTCATGAACATAAGAACTAGGAGCAGGAGTAGGCAATTCAGCCCTTCGAGCCTGCCCCGCCATTCAATACGATCATGGCTGATCTCATTTCGGCCTCAACTCCAATTTCCTGCCCTCTCCCCATAACCTTTTAACCCATTACTAATTAAAAATCTGTCTATCCCCTCCTTAAATTTATTCAGTGTCCCGGCATCCACTGCACTCTGAGATAGTGAATTCCACAGATTCACGACCCTTGGAGAAAAGTAATTCCTCCCCATCTCTGATTTAAACCTACGAATAAATAAATAAATAATGCAAATTTTAAAAAAACTACTGACCGAGCTGCTAAACTATCTGTGGCAGCTGGTGAGGGAACCAACAAGAGGGAAAAATATACTTGACCTCATCCTCACCAACCTGTCTGCTGCAGACATATCTGTCCATGACAGTATCGGTAGGAGTGACCACTACACAGTCATTGTGGAGACGCAGTCCCATCTTCACATTGAGGATACCTTCCACCGTGTTGTGCGGCACTACCACCGTGCTAAATGGGATAGATTTTGAACAGATCTAGTAACTCAAGACTCAGTATCCATGAGGCCCTGTGGGCTATCAGCAGCAGCAGCAGAATTGTACTCATCCACAATCTGTTACCTCATGGCCCGGCATATCCCCCACTCTACCATTACGATCAAGCCAGGGGATTAACCCTGGTTCAATGAAGAGTGCAGGAGGGCATGCCAGAAGCAGCACCAGGAATACCTAAAAATGAGGTGTTAACCTGGTGAAGCTACAACTCAGGACTACTTGTGTGCCAAACAGCGTAAACAGCATGCTATAGGCAGACTTAAGCGATCCCACAACCAACGGACCAGATCTAAGCTCTGCAGTCCTGCCACATCCAGTCGTGAATGGTGGTGGACAATTAAACAACTCACTGGAGGAGGAGGCTCCACAAATATCCCCATTCTCAATGATGGGAGGAGCCCAGCACATCAGTGCAAAAGATAAGGCTGAAGCATTTGCAACAATCTTCATCCAGAAGTGCTGAGTGGATGATCTATCTCGTCCTCCTCTGGAGGTCCACAGCATCACAGATGCCAGTCTTCAGCCAATTTGATTCACTCCATGTGATATCAAGAAACAGCTGAAGGATGCTGATACTGCAAAGGCTATGGGACTTGACAACATTCCAGCAATAGTACTGAAGACTTGTACTCCAGAACTTGCTGTGCCCTAGCCATACTGTTCCAGTACAGCTACAACACAGGCATCTATCCGGCTATGTGGAAAATTGCCCAGGTATGTCCTGTACACAAAAAGCAGGGCAAATCCAACCCGGCCAATTACCTCCCCATCAGTCTACTCTCAATCATCAGTAAAATGATGGAAGAGGTCATCAACAGTGCTACCAAGTGGCACTTGCTTAGCAATAATCTGCTCACTGACGCCCAGTTTGGGTTCTGCCAGGGTCACTCAGCTCCTGACCTCATTACAGCCTTGGTCTGATCATGGACAAAAGAGCTGAACTCCAGAGCTGAGGTGAGAATAACTGCCCTTGACATTTGACTGACTGTGGCATCGAAACTGGAGTCAATGGGAATCAGGGGGAAACTCTCCACTGGTTGGATCATACTTAGCACAAAGGAAGATGGTTGTGATTGTTGGAGGTCAATCATCTCAGCTCCAGGACATCACTGCAGGAGTTCCTCAGGGTAGTGTCCTCGGCCCAACCATCTTCAGCTGCTTTATCAATGTCTTTCCATCCATCATAAGGTCAGAAGTGGGAATGTTCACTGATGATTACACAATGTTCAGCATCATTCGCGACTCCTCAGATACTGAAGCAATCCATGTTCAAATATAGCAATACCTGGACAACTTCCAGGCTTGGGCTGACAAGTGGCAAGTGACATTTGCGCCACAGAAGGGCCAGGCAATGACCATTTCCAACAAGAGAGAATCCAACCATCATCCCTTGATGTTCAATAGCATTAGCTTCACTGAATCCCCCACTATCAATATCCTGGGGGTTACTATTGACCAGAAAGTGAACTGGACTAGCCATATAAATACTGTGGCTACAAGAGCAGGTCAGAGGCTAGGAATCCTGCAACAAATAACTCATCTCCTGATTCCCCAAATCTTTTCTACCATCTGGAAGGCACAAGTCAGGAGTGTGATGGAATACTCTCCACTTGCTTGGATGAGTGCAGCTCCAACAACACTCAAGAAGCACGACACCATCCTGGATAAAGCAGCCCACTTGATTGGCACCCCATCCACAAGCACTCACTCCCTCCACCACCGATGCAAAGTGGCAGCAGTGTGTACCATCTACTAGATGTATTGCAGCAACTCACCAAGGCTCCTTAGACTGCACCTTTGAAACCCACAACCGCTACCATCTAGAAGGGCAAAGGCAGTAGACGGGAACACCGCCACCTGGAAGTTCCCCTCCAAGCCACACACTATCCTGACTTGGAAATATATCACCATTCCTTCACTGTTGCTGGGTCAAAATCCTGGAATTCCCTCCCTAACAGCACTGTGGGTGTACCTACACCATATGGACTGCAGCGGTTCAAGAAGGCAGCTCACCACCATCTTCTCAAGGGCATATGGGATGCGCAATAAATGCTGGCCCAGCCAGCGAAACCCACATCCCATGAAGGAATTTAAAAAATGCTTCTGAGATTGTGTACTTTTTGATTTTGGGATGAAGACAGCACCATAGTTAATAGTTGTATTTACTCGATATGGGTTCTATTTGTCTGTCTGTCTCCATTCCCCTCTCTTTATATTACTCATGGACCAATATCAAAACCAAAAAGTGTTGTAAATAAAAAATAAACAACCAGGAGTGCATATTAACATCGCTGAGTCAACCTATGAGTTGGAGGCAGGTTTTAGTTTACAGAGTCTCCAAATTCACTCAAGTAGCTTGTGTCTCGAGTGCTGCAGGATTATTTCTCCAGCAAAGTTCAGTATGTGGACGATAGTTACATACAAGTGATGTGCATAAAAGTCAATCCCAGTCACTTACAGCAGTGTGGCCTACAGGTATAATTGACAGGAGAATTACCCAATTGTCTCCACTCTGGCTCTTACTATTACCCTGGAAAAAGGCGCCAGTCATTCTGCATCAACAAACGGTCGTGAGATGAAACAACTAGTTAATTTGCTATTTCCATTTTTTATTGATTCCAGCTAACTGCATCTATTGTTCAACCTTGAGAAGGTGGTTGTCGACCTTCTTCTTGTATCCCGCAACCCTTGTGCTGATGGCAACCCTATGTTGCTGTTAGGGAATGTTAGGATTTTGACCCTGTCATGCGGAAGGGTTACCTTCCCTAAAGGACACTAGTGAATCACTTGCATTTTTACAACAGTCTGAGAGATCCATGGTCATTTTTACAGATGCCTGAAGAAATTACTCTCCCCTCTGCTCTTGCATTTAGCTGCTGCTAAAATGTCTGGATCGAGGCTGAGACAAGGTCTAGAATTAATTGATTCCTGTATTAATTAAGAGAAGAACACTCCCTTGTCCTCTTTGAATAGGATCTTTAATAACCCCAGGAGCAGGGAAATAGTACCTTGCTTTGACATCCCATCCAGGAACAAAAGAGTACACCTGACAATGCAGCACTCCATCAGTGCTGCACTAGAATGAGTGCACTGTGCACAAAAGCTCTGGTGTGAGGCTCAAACCTTCTGACTCAGGTGTGAGAATGCTAACAGCTGAACAAAGGTAGTGATTTCCAAAATAGAGGGCACACTATAGATAGTGGACTGTAACACACTTAAGCATTACCTATGACCTATGCAATTATACGTTCAAAACCACTGCTGCAGACGCTGCCTGCTAATTTACAAAGCTACCTGGCACAAATTGATAAGCTTTCACCCTCTTTACCACTGGCCACTTGTGTCAGGTACTTGAATATAGCAAACACCTGTGGGATGGTATCACAGCCTCTGCAGCACCTTCAGGAGAGAAGGCATGAAAATTAGAGTGGGAATAAGAGCAAATTATTGGCTTAAAAATGTTCTTTTGGGAAGGAAACCTGCCGTCCTTACCCAGTCTGGCTTGAGTCCCACGTCAATGTGGTTGACTCATAACTGCTCTCTGAAGTGGCCTAATAAACCGTTACAAAGAATACCACACAGCAGTTCAAGGGAAGGTTCACCACCAGCTTCTCTGAACAACTAGGGATGGACAATAAATGCCAGCCCTGCCAGCGATGCCCACTTCTCGAGAATGAATAAAAATGCTGATCTATAGGATCTGATTGAAATCCCGCTTAAACTGAGGGGATGCACCACTCACCTGACCACAGGATGTAATGGGTCTTTGTCTCATTGTGATCGGGCTCCTAGTGAACACAGACCTGCAGTGCAAAACTATCCATAATTCAGTGCTAACTGGCAACGTCATTCAGAGGGAGCTCAGGATGGGGGGGAGTGGGATGAGGAAAGCACGTCACATGGGTGCCGTCAGCAGCCCCTCTTTGGAAGGTTGAGGCATGTCATCCGATTAGAGGGGGGAATTTTATTCTGAGCCTACCACAATCAACCAGGAAGAGTTTGCTTGATAAAAGCAAAATACGGCGGATGCTGGAAATCTGAAATAAAGAACAGAAAACGCTGGAAAAACTCAGCAGGTTTGTCAGCATCTGTGGAGAGAGAAACAGAGTGAACGCTTCGAGTCTGTAGGGCTAAAGAGAAGCAGAAATATGATGGAATTTATACTGTTTGGTGGGGGGGTGGTGGTGGAGCAGGTAAAGCAGGATAGAAGTTTAGCGATAGCTGGGGGCTAAGGAGAGATTGACAAAGATGTCATGGATACAAGACAAAGGGAGTGTTAATGGTAGTGGTGAAAACTAAAGAAGGTGCTGATAGTGGCATAAAGGTAAGAAAGCAGAATGAGTTTGCCTGACGATGGCACAGGGTCACCTGAAATGGGAAGACATCTGTTGCTCAGCGCAAACATCCTTCATCTCGACGAACATTCAAACGAAAGAAAAAACATTCATGATGCAATTTGCAGAAATGTTGAGAAAGAAAATCTCTAAAACAAAATAAAGGCCCACATCAATGGAGCTGTTAATTGCCAGGTATTAAAGAGGCAAACGGTTTGCTCGCCTGGAACTTAATATACAAAAATATGCAACACTCTGGCATAAAATATTCATTACCAGTAATAACGCTATTTAAATGTTTTATTGACACATGTTCCTGTGCTTTGTAATGAAATAACAGCTGTCAGGAGAAGCGTATTTTATATACGAATCTTTGTTAACTGCTATTTAATACCTAGTTTGCGTCAATATTTTTTGAACAAATTTGATCCGGTGTTTGGGGGAATCAATCAAAATTGAAAGGCAATATGAATAAAACCGACCCTGCTGCTGAACTGTACAGATTGTGGACTACGTGGAGCAGCACACAGGTCATTCAACCCAACAAGTCTGTGCCAGTGTTATTGCACCAGGCGACTCTCCTTCTACATTAGTTCATCTAACCCTATCATAACCTAAAACAAAAACAGAATTACCTGGAAAAACTCAGCAGGTCTGGCAGCATCGGTGGAGAAGAAATCAGTGTATCCCTATCATAATCTATTCCTTTCTCCCTCACGCACTTTCCTGACTTCCTCTTAAATGCGTCCAGGCTATTTGCTTCAACTACTCCATGTGCAAACATAAGGAAGAGGAGCAGAATAGATCATTCAGCCCTTCAAACCTGTTCTGCTATTTAGTAAGATCATGGCTGATTTTCTCCAGCAGCTCCACCTTCCCTGACAATCTCCATATCCCTTGTTTCCCTTAGTAGCCAAAAAAACTATTAATCTCTCTCTTGAATATAATCAACAACTGAGCCTCCCCAGCCCCCTGGGGTAGAGAATTCCAAAGATTCACAATTCTTTGAGTGAAGATCTTTCCCCTCATCTCAGTGTTAACTGGCTAACCCATTATCCTGAGACCGACCCTATGTTCTAGACTCTCCAGCCAGTGGAAACATCCTTCCAACATCTAAATAAAAACAAAAAACTACTACGGATGCTGGAAATCCAAAACAAAAACAGAATTACCTGGAAAAACTCAGCAGGTCTGGCAGCATCGGTGGAGAAGACTCGAAACGTCGACTCTTTTCTTCTCCACCGATGCTGCCAGACCTGCTGAGTTTTTCCAGGTAATTCTGTTTTTGCTTCCAACATCTACTTTGCCAAGCTCCTTAAGAATTTTACATGTTTCAATGATCACCTCTGACTCTTCCAACATAAATGGAATATTGGCATAATCTACTCAATCTCTCCTCATTGAATAATCCCCTCATCCCTGGAATCGATCTAGTGAACCTTCCTCACACTCCCTCTAAGGCAAGTATGTCCTTCCTTAAGGTAAGAAAATCAAAACTGAACACAGTACATTCTCACCACTCTTAAAGAAGTTTCTCCTTATTACTTATCAGATTTATCAGGGACTTTTTTAAAAAATTATGGCCTCTGGTGGACCTCTGGTCTGGTCTCTGTTCTGTACTGAGTTCAGCAGGAGAGCCGCCTCAACTGGTCTTCATCCCCCTAGATTAAGGAGAGGAAACTCAGCAGGATTCCTGCTCCTGATGTTTATCTGGTCAACTCATGCTCAAAAATGTGCATGTCTTGATGTCAGGATGGGCTCAGTTGTGATTCCCCCCCCACCCCGCCCCCATGGTTAAACAGATTGCCAACAGTCAGCTTCCTCACAATTTCGCTGAGGGCAGCCAGTGCCTGTAGAACTGTTCACAGGTTCAAGAGAGCACAGGAGAAAATAGTGAGGGATGGGTGAAATAATTTAAAGAACAAAGATAGAAAATGTAATGAAATGGCATACAGAATCATCCTGGAATACTTTGTGGCCCAGACTGCAGTTTGCTTACTTCAGATAGAATCTGAATTCCATAGTCCCTGCGCCTTCACCTCTCTGTAGTCTGTGCGCTCGGGCTAAATGTTTGGGTAACTCTTGATGCATTGTGAAATTACAAATGCCTTGAAATTAGACTCTTCAAATATCAGAACATAAATTCTCACCTAATTCTCATGAAATGCTTTGTCCTGTTACTGTAATGGAGGCATTGACCTGCTTTATTTTAAAGAATATGATTACATGCGATGGAAACGGATATTGACTGAGCTAATGCAATCCACTCCTATATATACAACTGCTGGGTGCCCCCATGTAAACAGGAGTCAAATGAATTTGAACTGGCTCTGTTTAGACCAACATCATCTCTTTGAAAGAGTAATGATCTTTGACCCCCTGGTTGTCCATTCTAGTCAAAAGAGCAAACAAAGTGAGCCTTACGGATATATTGGGCTGGGAACAGAAGGAGATCCTACTAGTGACAGTAAAACAACTCTGGATGTGGACTGCCCATTGTGTTACTCACATTGAACATCCTCTGAAGGCCATGTACCTTTAAGACATTCGACCTCGTTCGGTAAGATGAACCTGAATTTCCATCTAGCTACATTGTACTGCCGTATTCTAGAGCCAGACAGAGCGACACTCTTATCTCTGGACAAAGAATGTGTCTATCAGACCTGCTTTTACAGACCTCCCAGCTGACTACAAAGGAGCAAGAAGGACAAAAACTAAATTCATCTCGTCTCACTGGGTGAGCGCACCCTGGCCATGCTTTGTTCGTTTTCCTTTTTTTTTTCCCCTGTTGAGGTCCAGTGCACATGGTTTAGTCAGAGATTGACATCTGGGCGAATTCCTTTTAGAATTTCAAAATGCTTTAACCCCTTTTCAGCCATATATGATGACACTGCGGTGCTGTGAATGCAACAGTCAAGTTTCATCTCAACGATTCCAAGGTCACTGTTACATGACCTTTTATATGGGCTCCGGTTGTCCCTTAAAATCGGCATCTAAAAATACAACCAGCTTCGCTTCAGTTCCTTCTCTTAAACCATCGACGCTATCCACACTGTCTAGAGGGAAGGATTGTGTTGCCCATTGCCAGCTTTGCTGAGAACATTGCAAAATAAACTCTGGAATTCATTCCTTAAAACTCTGTAGCTCTTTCTTCCTTTAAAATGCTGCTTAAAAGCCACTTCTTTCATCTGTTTTAATATCTCCTAATGTGACTTGGCCTCAAGCTCTGTTTGATAATGCTTCTGTGAAGCGCCTTGGGATGTTTTACTCTGTTAAAAGTGCTATATAAATGCAAGTTGTTGAACTGTGAGGGGCAGGATTGACTAGGGCCATGCCAGCAAAATTCGGAGTCCTGGTGAGCAATCTCTCTCATGCTGGTGAAAGTCAGGCAAGAAGTTAACACTTAGCTTTCCGATTTTGATGATTCCTGCCATCGGCAGGACTGATCAATCCCAGCCCTTGTGTCCATAAGTGGAATTCACAGGGCAACGAGGAAGATAGGAACAGCAGTAGGCCATTCGGCCCCTCGAGCCCGCTTCACCATTTAACTAGATCTTGGCTGATCTTCTACCTCAATGCCATCTTCCTGCACCATCCCTGCGTCACTTGATGCCTTTGGAATCTGGAAATCTATCAACCTCTGCTTTGAAAGGCAGATTTCCTTCCCCAGAAGGATATTTGTGAACCAGATGGGTTTCTGTAACAATTCAGTTGTGGAATGATACCATTATCTATAACTAGCTTTTCATTCCAGACTTAGTTAATTGAATTTAAATTCTCCAGCTGTCATGGTGGGATGTGAACTTGTACTGCTGGAGCATGAATTCAGTCTTCTGGATACTAAGCCAGTAGCGTAACCACTATGCCGCTGTACACCCTAACAAGGCTGACATTTTGGGAATGTCCAGGGAAAAGCTTTGCTGATGGTGTACTGGGTGAGTGCGGCATTGCGTGACAGTGGGTGACTTTTAGATTTCTACTTAAAATGAGTTCCTGTCGCTAATTGCAACTCAACACCCACCCCTCCCTCCCCAGCCACGTGCTGAGGTAGTTTAAGGCACAAAAATCAGCTTTAAATCCTAGCAAGCTGGGCCAAGGAATTAGTCAGAGTTCCGATTCTTCATCAGCCACCAGTGATCCTTACTGGAAAGCGTTTGTGAATGATCAAGTAAGAATCTGTGATGCTCCTCACCGCGGGCCAGCACTCTCTGTCTGTACACAGGCTTGAAAAGTGGGCCCTTGTTATGGCAAAGTCGATGGTAAATGCTGAGCTGCTCAAATCCCCAAGGGAAACTTGAAATAACTGCCACTTGTTTTGCAATTTGTATAAATTTCGAGATTCGTGCCTTGAATTCAGTAGTCATAAGACCACCAAGTCTTATAGGTTTCTTACCAAGCTAAATTAAACATTTATTAATAGAAGAAATGATTTTAAATACATACATAGACCTACAAATTATTACTGTGATCATTTCTAAACCTCCTAATTAATCTAACTCCCAGTTACACATTCATTAAGGCAACAGTAAGACACATAGGGCAGGATTTTTACCTCATCGGGTGGGCGTGGCAGGTGGGTCCAGGACCGGTTGCGATCGCCGCCCGCAATCGGGCCCTGACATCGATTTCACGCTGGCTGGCCAATCAACGGCCAGCAGCATGAATCGCGCACTGCAACGCTGAGCGCTCCCAGGGAGGGGTGCGGGAGGAGGGCGAGCACAGGAGTTTGCGCATGTACGCGTGTGGGTGCGCGCACTGAAGGCTTCCTGAGGCACAGAGCTGCCTCAGGGAGCTGAAGGTTTTTAAAAACACAAGTAAAGATTTTATAAATGTTAAAAACATGTCCCCTCATGTGACTCTGTCACATGAGCAGGGACATGTTATAACTGATGTTTCAACATTTTTATTTTATTTTTAATTCCTGTTGGAAACCTCATCCTGCCTGTTGATGAGGTTTCATGAAAAATCTAAAGGCCGGCTGAACAATTTACCTGCCCGCCAACTGTAAGGCTGAATAGGCAGCAAAAAATTGCATTCAATTGTGACTTTAATGGCCTTAATAGGCCTGTTAATTGTCAGCAGGCATGCCACTGACTCAAAAACAAAAACAAAAATACCTGGAAAAGCTCAGCAGGTCTGGCAGCATCGGTGGAGAAGAGCACAGTTGATGTTTCGAGTCCTCATGGCCCTTCAACAGAACTAAGTAAAAATAGGAAAGGGGTGAAATATAAGCTGGTTTAAGGGGGTGGTGGTTGGGACAAGAAGAGCTAGGTAAAGGGCCAGTGATAGGTGGAGATAACCAAAAGATGTCACAGACAAAAGGTCAAAGAGGTGTTGAAGGTGGTGATATTATCTAAGGAATGTGCTAAGTAAGGGTAGAAAGCAGGACGAGCAAGGTACAGATAGCCCTAGTGGGGGTGGGGTGCGGTGAAGGAATCGAAAAAGGCTAAAAGGTAGAGATAAAACAATGGATGGAAATACATTTAAAAATAATGGAAATAGGTGGGAAAAGAAAAATCTATATAAATTATTGGAAAAAACAAAAAAGAGGGGAAAAAAATGGAAAGGGGGTGGGGATGGAGGAGAGAGTTCATGATCTAAAATTGTTGAACTCAATATTCAGTCCGGAAGGCTGTAAAGTGCCTAGTCAGAAGGTGAGGTGCTGTTCCTCCAGTTTGCGTTGAGCTTCACTGGAACAATGCAGCAAGCCAAGGACGGACATGTGGGCATGAGAGCAGGGTGGAGTGTTGAAATGGCAACGACAGGGAGGTCTGGGTAATGCTTGCGGACAGACCGAAGGTGTTCTGCAAAGCGGTCACCCAGTCTGCTTTTGGTCTCTCCAATGTAGAGGAAACCGCATTGGGAGCAACGAATGCAGTAGACTAAGTTGAGGGAAGTGCAAGTGAAATGCTGCTTCACTTGAAAAGAGTGTTTGGGCCCTTGGACGGTGAGGAGAGGGGAAGTGAAGGGGCAGGTGTTGCATCTTCTGCGGTTGCATGGGAAGGTGCCGTGGGAGGGGGTTGAGGAGTAAGGGGTGATGGAGGAATGGACCAGGGTGTCACGGAGGGAACGATCCCTGCGGAATGCCACCAGGGGGGTGAAGGGAAGATGTGTTTGGTGGTGGCATCATGCTGGAGTTGGCGGAAATGGCGGAGGATGATCCTTTGAATGCGGAGGCTGGTGGGGTGATAAGTGAGGACAAGAATGCCGACTCCCGCGTGTGCCCGCCAACCGAAATATCGTGCAAGTACACAATGATGTTGGGACGCTCACCTGACATCATCGCGCATCATTTTACGCTCGAGCTGGCTGGGCATGCTCAGCAAAAAATCCTGCCCATAGATTTTAAAAGACCCAGGCAAAGAAATGTGATACCCTGAACAATCCAATTCAAAGTGAGCTTCCTTAACCTCAGCCCTTTGTAGACAGCAGCTTGAGGCATCAATTCTAAAGCCTTTTCACAGTTGTTGGATCTTAAAATGCCTTCCTTTACACACAGCCTTCTTTCCTTTATACATATTTTCCCCTTTGAATACCAAGTCCCATTGTTTTATGATGCCTTTGGACTTTACCTCTCTGATTATAAAAATTTATCATAGTACCAATTTTACCAGTAATCTTTGGGGAAAAATAAACACACTGTTTCTTAACTTCACCTGGCTAGGGAGATTAATTAGGGGGTTTAGAAGTTCACTCCTCCTTTGAAAACAGGTTTATTTAAAAATTCGAATGTCTTTTTACACCTTACATTCTAAACTCGCCCCATGTTTACCTACTTAACATTTCAAACTGAGTTTATCTTCTAATACGTCAAAGCCTTCAGACCAGCTGCCTTTAATCCAATTCAGTCTCACACACAGACACGTGTCGACACAGACACCACTATTTTACAGTAAATTCCAACAACATTCTTATATCTTCCTGACACACTGGGCAAAGCTGCTGAGGAGTTGGGGCTGCCTGCATCCTGCAACTGTAGCATGACCTTCAGGAGAGGAGAAAATTGAAAAATGTTCCTTTATCTGAAACTATTCCAGAAGAATTATAAAATGGGTAATTCAGAACATTAAATATTTAATAAATATAACCAATTACCCTTACGTCTCCAGTCTTTAGTAGCAAATATTTCAATGGTTCTATTATTAAAGCAATTATTCTGAAAAGAGATGTTCTGTTGAATGTCTCATCAAATTATATAAAATATTAAATGGTATAGGTAAGGTAAACCCAGATTATTACTTCAAAGTAAGACAAGAAAATAGGACCCGAGGATATAAATGAAAATTAGGCGTAAAGTAAATTTTGAATTGACATCAGCAAAAACTTTCTTACTTAAAGACTCAGAAATGTTTAGACTGATCTGTAAAGTTAGGTGGTCGACACAAAAACATTGCAGGTCTTCACAGTAAAAGCAGATGCCACGATGGGAAAGGCATGAATTTCAGTGAATTAATCTTCCTTTTAAAAGAATTTCATTGCGCGTAACCCCCTAGTGTGATTCTCCGAAACACCTTAAGCCACTTCAGAAGCAATGGATTAGGGGCTGTTGTTTTGTCGGCAGCCATTTTGTCAACAGCACAATTCCACAAATAACCCTGTGCAGAATGGCCAGCTTTTGGTCATAGGTAGAATGTTGGCAAGGACACGCTTCATTCAATAATGCTATAGTGTCTATGTTGAATAGTGTTATGGTCTCTACAATTAACAGGGCTATGGGGCCCATAATGAATAGAGCTATGGGCTGTGTCGTGAATAGTATGATCAATAATGCTATGGCTCTGGAATGAATAGAGCTAATGGGGAGAATTTTCTCCCCATTGGGGGATGCTGAGCGGGAGCAGGCATGGGCGGGTGCGCAGCCGATCACTGCCCGCAATCGGCTGCGTGCTGCCATTTTACGTGGGCAGGCCAATTAAGGCCCGCCCAGCGTGACGTGCACCCGGAAGCGCTCAGCACTACCTGTGCGGGTGGGAAGAGGAGGAGGGAGAGTCAGGGCCTATGCATGTAGGCGAAAGAGCGCAGAAATCCCCCTGAGGCACAGAACTGCCTCAGGGAGATTAGTTTGATTGTGGAAAATGGAAAAAAAGAATGAAAAAAATTATCTAGACATGTCCCCTCATGTTACAGTCAGTGTCACATGAGCTGGGACATGTTTATGAATTTTAATAAAAATTTTTATTAAAGTTATTAACCTTTCATGAAACCTCATCCCGCCCGTGGATGAGGTTCCATGAAAAATGAAAAGGCTGCCTGGGCTCTTCGCCTGCCCCCAACCTTAAGGTTGAACGGGCAGCCCTGACATGTGCCTCAATTAGTTGATTAATGGCCTTAATAGGCCTTTGACAGTTTGGCGGGTGCACAGCTGACTCCGCCCCCACATGCAAAGCAGAAGATTCAGGCCATGGAGTCTGTGATGAATAGTTTTTTTATTTATTCTTTCATAGGATGTGGGTATCACTGGCAAGGTCAGCATTTGTTGCCCATACCTAATTGCCCTTGAACCAAGCGGCTTGCTAGGCCTTTTCAGAGGGCAGTTAAGAGTCAGCCATGTTGTTGTGGGTCTAGAGTCATGTGTAGGTTGGACTGGGTAAGGATGGCAGATTTCCTTCCCTAAGGGACATCAGTGAGCCAGATGGGTTTTTATGACAATCAATGATAGTTTCAGGACCACCATTACTGAGACTGATTCATTAACTGAATTTAAATTTCACCAGCTGCCATGGTGGAATTCAAACCTGTGTTACCAGAGCATTAGCCTGGGCCGCTGCATTATAAATCTAGTGATGTTACTACTACATTGCTGTCTCCCCAAGGAATGAGTAGAGTATTGGAGTATATAATGAATTGTGGTATGGAATCTATAATCAACAGTGCTATGGTGCAATAATCAACAGTGCAATGGGGCCTATAATGAATAGTGCTATGGAGTCTATGGTGAATGGTGCTATGGGATCTATAATGAATAGTGCTATAGAGTCTATGGTGAATAGTGCTATGGGATCTATAATGAATAGTGGTATTGACCCTATAATGAACAGTGCTATGGGATCTATAGTGAACAGTGATATTGGCCCTATAATGAACAGTGCTATGGGATCTATAACGGGTTGTGCATTGAGGTCTATAATGTTGACCAGAGCAGATGGACAAACTGTGCTTTATCACCAACAATGCAGCATATTCTCAGTACTAGACTGAAGTGTCAACCTAAATTCAGTGCAAAAGTCCGGAAGCTTTGTTACCTGATAAAGTTATGAGAAGCACTAACAACGTTTCATTGTGTTTTTTCCAGCTTCACCTCACCCCAATATTGTTGGGAAACCCTGCTTAAAGTTAAAAGTATATGTCCGACCAACAAGTAAGTCCATGTGTGTTTGAGTCTGTTTTCTAAAATCTGTAGTTCATATCATTCCCTTAAGACAGCATACTTGATGTTACTAAATCAATAAGTTGAATCGGCAGAGTAACACTAAAATAATTGCTTTGTTCTAACTTCTTCTTCCCTCACTGCTCTGTTGCCATTTTCTTCCACTTTGTTTCATCTTCGCTGATACAACTTGATTTTAAAGCTGCATTGATCTGTGTACTAAGGACATCCTCATTGCATTTTGCAAAGCTTCTGTTTTAAACAGATCTTTGGGTGGGTAAAGGGGGAGATAAGAGTGGGATGGACCTAGGTGCCCCATCAAAATGGAGGACCTAGTCGATTTAGTTGCCTGCTTTGAGGGGATTTATTGAGCAAATAACTGAGGTAAGTAAACCTTTGAACCTCACCATTGGGGAGCAGGAATGCAGCTTTATCTTGAGGTGTAATATCAGTTTTCAAAAGGATAGGTTGGAGAATGGCATTAACCACGTAGGGATGAGCATAATTCCAAATGGAAAACTGAACTGGCCTAAACTGAGTCAGTTTGACTGCATTGAGTTAGAAAACAATTTTCACTTCAACATTTTCATCCTGGGCTCTTTTGAGATGAAAAATAACAAAGCAAAATAAGGGAGAGCTTGGCCAAGTTATTCATGATTTGGGAAGTCTTAATGGATCCGGCGGGGGGTGGGGGGGTGGGGTGGGGGTGTGGTGTGGAGGGGGTGGGAGATGCAGGGGAGAGTTGGTTGGCTCAGTTGACTAGACAGCTAACATGTGGGTCAGAATAAAAAGGTTCAATTCCCGTTCCGGCTGAGGTAGACTTGGGCCTGCCTCCTCACCTTGCCTCGTAGCAAAATCACAGCATACGCTGTGGGGTTCAGGGAACCTCAAATAATCGAGGATGTCACCTGGAGAAGAATGATGGATCCTGGGTACAACGTCCAGGGAAAGGTTAGAGCCTTATTTTAGGCAAAGCTTGTCCAAAAAAACCAAATCGATGGCAAAATCTTTGGAAGGGCGCAGGGTTTTATAAGCCCTCAGTAGAGCTATTTGAGAAAAGAAAGAGCTGGTTGAAGAGAGCCAGTCAAGGAAGCCAACATGGTGAAGATCTAATTGGATGGCTGCTGGGACTAGACCCTGCGCAATAGGTACTGAACTGAAGGCAGGCAGTAACTTGAATTCATCTAATGCAGGGTGGGAAAGATAGAGTATTAAACTCAAAATGGAGGCCAGCAGCTTTGGTGTATTGTGTTAAAGTTAAATTCAGGAATTAAAATTTGCAATAGGGGAGATGTGGTGCTAGCAATTAAGACCCATTTCCAGGGCAGGGCTAAAGTTTAACTCTGGTTCCAGGGGCAGTGACACGGTTTGCGACCCAGTTCTTGGGGAGGGTTATACCGAAAACTCAGTTTCAGGGCAGGGATACGGTTCACAGGGGAATTTTGTTTAAGGCTTGGTTCCAGTTGAAGATCTATAGCTTAAGGCCAGTTCTGAGTAAAGACTAATTGGTTTATCCCCAGTGTACAGCTTAGGGCTAAGTTTGATGGCTTTAGGACCTCAACACTTAAACCAAAGCAAATCGCTGGAGCCTTACTAAAAAAAGGTTCCTCTAGTTAATCATTAATTCTACCATTCCACTGGCTACATTTAATACTTTGTCCCTTAACATCTAACTTTTTTTTGAAGGCTCTAGTTCAAAAAGGGGGACTTTGAAACAGGATCCCTTTCTGTTGCTCACTAACCCTACGCTTTGAAAATCACCCTCACACTGACACATAGCTACTGTTTCTATTTCTGTCGTAGACAGTTGTATGGAAGCAGTAGGGGTGAATGAAGGTGATTTCGATGTAAACAACAGTTCAGTTGAAGCTTCAGGTCAGTAATATCACAGTGCCTCACCTTTCTGTCATCTCTCTTTTTGCTGTGTCTTCTCCTGATCCATTTCTTGGCATGTTACACCCAGGGTTATTGCATATCCTTAAGTGTTGCCATAATACAGTTTAAAGTTCAGAAGCGATGTTAAACCTGGGATATAAATTATGAAATGACAATCAAAATAGGGGCGGAGGGGGGGAGGTGAGAAATGAAGGAAAGGAGGCAAAACTATGATTGGGGTAACATTTAGGCATCAAGAGACCGTTAATTCTTAGATCTCCTTTAAGGATTGAAGAAAAAAGTGATAATCCTGGTTGTACTTGCACGATCTTATAATCTTTTACTGTTTCTCTAACCAACCATTTCTAATAGTAGAATATGATACATCTCAGCTGCCATGTGTATCTATTGTATCCTGTGATTATTATAAGACTTGGCTGTTAGTAGAGTTTCAAGATGTCACATTTTTTAAATATCAAATTCATTATTATTTTATTTTGGAATTTATTTCTGTTTTTTTTTAATATATCAGCCAACGTCGGATCCACTGACATGATATTTGTCTTGTGCACTTAAATATCCTAAACCTAGCAAGAGGAAACCAGCCATGGCCTTGAAACTACGTGAATATTAGTATGTGCTGTTCTTGTTGCCCCTTATTTGAATGAAGGTGTCAACCTTTTATAATGAATGGGTAAGGATAACAGGCAGAGGAACTACAAACTACAAGTGTTAATAATCACAATTAAGAGTGTAAATTCAAGGCCACAGTCAAAATCCTTTAGGACTGTGCAGGCCCTCTAACTCTCAATCAGGATGTATGGGGGAGTGTGAGGACCCTCTAACTCTCAATCAGGATGTATGGGGGAGTGTGAGGACCCTCTAACTCTCAATCAGGATGTATGGGGGAGTGTGAGGACCCTCTAACTCTCAATCAGGATGTATGGGGGAGTGTGAGGACCCTTTAACTCTCAATCAGAATACATGAGGCGAGTGTGAGGACCCTTTAACTCTCGATAAGGCTCTGTGGTGGGGTGAGGGCTCTCTAAACTAAGGTGAGAATCTATGTAGAATTGCAAGGGCCCTCTAACTCTTGATCAGGCTGCATGCATGGGGGAGTGTCAGGACCCTCTAACCCTGATGAGACTGAATGGGGACATTAAGAGCCCTCTAACCATTAATAAGGGGGAGTGTGAGGGCGGAGAGGATCATAGCCCCATAGGGGAGCCAGGCTGACTTTTCCACCCATTACATTAATGGAGAGAGCAAGGGCCGGGTTCCTAGAGGGTGTGCACTATCCCCGCTGTCCAAATTACCAATGCTCAAGGGCTGACATATGGAGGGTAAAACCTACCTCACCATTTCAAGACAAGAATTGCTTCCAACCCATATTGAAGCCAAACCTTTAGTAGATAATAAACTGGGCTTTAAGCCCATCACTTTGAAATATTATCAGACAAATATTTAGCATCTTTGCACCAAGTTCTTCTCCCCCTGTTGAATGGACACATTAGTCATGGATCTTACGTGGGGCTCTGTTAAAGTACTGGAGCAAAGGAACTTGATCCAGCTGTGTTAGGCAATAATACTACACATGCTTTAATTCTTAACTCGGTTCATGTTTCCCATCTGCAATTCTTTTATGGCCACTGCCTGGGTGGTTTTGTTGGTAAACGCAGCCTCATAGTGTGAGATGAGCTGTACAGATCAGAGAGCACTGGCTTCAATCGCTGAACCCGCAGATCTCAACTGCGAGCAGCTGGATGGGTGCCACAGTAAGCTCAGGGAGGGTCAAGGCTCCTGCTACTAATTTCAGTCATTCAGTAAGAGTCAGCACCTCCTGGAAGGGTGGCGTGGAGAGGGGGGGGTGGGGGTAGGTGGGGTGAGGAGAAGCAGAAAATCAGAGCATCGATCACGCTATCGAAAGACAAAATTGCAGCCTGCACATTGATCATCAGAGGGAGCTGCCCCCTCTCCTCTACAGATTGGGGGCTGAATCTTGTGCCCTCTCCTGTGCCAGGTTTGGTGGCAGAGGGGCATTTAATCGTGTGGGAGGGTGGCAGGTAGGGACTCCACCACCACCCCAATTAAGCCTGTGTAGGGAAGGCCTGTGGACAGCCTTCCTACCCTACCGCCGCCAATCAACTCCCACTTAAGGGCCTCATTCCACTGGTATTAACCCAGCGGCGGGCAGGGGTGGG
This sequence comes from Cetorhinus maximus, assembly GCF_964194155.1. NCBI lineage: Eukaryota > Metazoa > Chordata > Chondrichthyes > Lamniformes > Cetorhinidae > Cetorhinus > Cetorhinus maximus. The sequence continues at coordinate 112,105,899 of NC_135891.1, forward strand.
GCATGCTCACCACATGGAGAGCGTGACAAGCAAACCCTGGCGTGTTTGCCTGTGGGCTGCCGGGGTGTTGAGCAGGGTGGGGGCGGTGTCCCCCATTCAAAAACAGTCAGTGCCCGATCAAGGAACCCGGAAGATGGAGGGGGCCACTGGCAGCCATCCCCTGCCCTTGCTGCTGACCTCACTGCTCCCCTCCCCCTCAACTCCTACCCCGCAACACCCCTCCCGCCATCTCTCTCACCTTTGACCTGGGATCCAGCGATGAGCCTCAGCCTCGGGTTGGTGTCCTACCAGCAGCAGCAGCCACCACCTCCTCGGTGGCACTGCTGTTCGGTAGAGCTGCCAGTCCCTGATTGTCCGGCAGCAAATGCCGGGCGGGACTTCCGCCCCCCAACTCCCCCCCGCCCCCGGGATCAAGGACCCCGGGGAAACCCCGCGCTGGCTGGCCTCTCAAGTGGCTAAGTGGCACTTAATACAGCGGGCCTTCTGAAAAGAGTCAACATGGGGATGTGGCTGGCTCTCCAGCCAGCAGCTGAAACTCCTGTCCCCTCCACAAGACTCTGCCCCCACTTGCTGCGTTACTTAGGCACATGAGAGGTGAGGAGCTCTCCGCATTGTAGGCCCGTGGTTTCCTCAGACATGGTCCTGCTGCATGATGCCTTGCCTTTCGCTTAACAGTCAAACGCTTCACTTGATCTGGACCAGTCTCTCCAGTTGAGATCTTCGAGAGAGGCAGAAGCACAAGAGCTGGGCAGACCATTTTTTGCCTCTGAGGACCACTCAGTTCACAAGTCACTAAGCCCCGCCGAACAGGCATAAAGATTCAGCTAATGCCTTTGCGTGAATTTGCATTTTTGGAAGCACGCGAGACTAATGGATTCAGGTGCTCGCACCGAGAGGGGTGTGTGAAAATCGAGCCGGGCCTCCTGTTTGTTTGCGTGATTTCACCGTCCACGTTGGCCGCTGACCCAACCCAATTTGCTGCCTCAGAATTCCCAGGAGTGAATGTGGGCAGTGTGGACTAGGCCTTTCCACAAGTTCAGGCCTGTGAGTTTGCAACAGGGGGAGTAAAGTGCAGGTATAAATCTGTGGGCTGATTGGTTGGGACTGAGGGATGAGCAGGAGCACGTCGACTACAGTTTGGACATTAAAGAAAGGAGGAAAAAACCCCCCATGTTATCTTCAGTTAACACACCTTGGATACGCCTTGGGGTGTTTTACTACATTAAAGGTGACATATAAAGGTTGCCGTTAACAATAGACAAATTTATTTTACATTATGCTTCTTTAACTGGAGGACTAAGCCTCTCTGAACCACAATCCCTAGTAACGCGCTGTCACATGCCAGCACCATTATAGAGACAGTCCGCTGTGAATCAGTGAAAGTGTTAAGATTTGTAGTCATTTTGATCAAGCAACTAAATATCTCACAAACTCTCCAGCCCATAAGAGATTAGCTATAGTGTCTAATCTAATATCCCTATGAAAATAAGTGTAACTGCACCCTTGGCTAAAGAAATATAGAATTCCTGGAATCTGTAACGAAAAGAGTGAATGCTGGAAATGCACAACATGTCAGTCAGGGTTTGGAAGACAAAAGGTATTTTCTGGTCCTCTTTTATCTTTCGTTCTGTTGAAGGACACACTAGAAACGTCACTCGCGCATACGTCTCTCTTCACCGACGCTGACTAAGCTGGAATCAGCGAATGGCTCCAGCAGAGAAAGAGGCCATTCAGCCTGTTGAGAGCCCTTGCCGACTCTCTGCAAGATTGTAGCTGGCCCCGCTCTAATGCTGCGTAGTTCTAACATTTGCTGTTTTTTAAAAAATTCCTGGCATTCTGCTATGCACTCAAACTTATTACAAGAGGGGGAAGGAATGGGACCTTTAATTCAGTGTTGTGGGATACTAGAAGGGAGGAACATTCTGTTCCTGCACCTAGAACCATAGAACCATAGAAAAGTTACAGCACAGAAGGAGGCCATTCGGCCCAACTTGTCCATGCCAGCCCGAGGACACCCAGGTGCCCTTTCTAATCCCACCTTCCTCCTTAAAGTTGAACCACTATTGCATTTATGTTGCCTCTTGACCTCATTCTTCCTCCCATTTTGCACTTTACAGATCCCTGCGTTAAATTTTACTGGTTCTAAGGTTGAAGTAAAAGTGCGCTGTGCCTGATCAGTGCCTGCCATAATGGGGACTTCACTCTTTAAGCATCAGAAGTATAAAAAGGAGAGAAGGAAACCCAGATTTCCTAAGATTTGGCTCGCTGATCCTGACAGTGGCTGATCCTGGGACAGCGACTGCAGTCCTGGGGCCTTCCCCGTAGAGAGGGAGTAGTCGGAAGGACCAGCCATTCCTCCTTGCTTTAGGGCAGCTTTTAATGGAGGATTGTTGCTGGTTTTTTTTTCCCCCTGAACCTGACAGCCTGGCTTCCACCTGGGGCCAGAAATTTACAATCAGGCATAATTACAATGAGGCTTAATTTAAGCAAGTACTATACCCTGATTGAGAAACCCTAACCTCACCAAGAATACTCTAGGGAGAAAAAACTGACAGAGCTACAGGGAAAAGACAGGGGAGTGGGACAAGCAGAGTGGCTCTTACAGAGAGCTGGCATGGACATGATGGGCTGAATGTCCTCCCTTTGGCCTGTTACCACACTAAGATGCTATTCTACGATTCCACTTGAGCAGTGGCCTTAAAGGGACAGGTTGCCTTAAAGGCAGTTCTACTTCAGCAGCCAACACAAAAAAACTCAACCCTAGGTTAACAAACAACGCCACAGGGAGATCCACGATTGTATATATAACTTTTGAAAAACCATAGCTTTTAAAACGCGGGCATTTGCAGTTCATTTCTTGTAACTCTGAGAAAACCCACTGGCCGCCTCTTGACTTATTGACCGAATCCGATTAGTTCTCACAGTATTACTTGAAGCTCAGCATGTAAATTATATCGAATCTAAAGATGGCAAATCTGCAACAACCTGCAAAGGACAATTTCCTTCACACTTGGAATTGACCAACCCTGAATCCTAGAGTTGGAAAATGGCAGGGACGTTGCCTCTCATGAGCCCTTGAACCCAAGCTCACAGTGATCTCTGCCCTCACAAAAAGAGACAATAAAACTGGAATTCTGACAATAAACTTTAAACAGATTTAGGACTTATTTAAAACCCAAAAGTTTGGGATAAAATCACTCTTATATTATCATAAATATTTTTTACACATGTCTGACTGTAATTGTTAAACTTCATAGAGTCTATCTCTTATTATACATTGAAAAGTGCTCTAGGAATCTTGCTTAATGATGCCTTATGAACGGAAGAACTGACACTAATTTGCTCGCTAGTTAAATGCTTGCAGAGAATTATCAATAACCAGTGACATTTTTAATAACATTTAACTTTTCTTGGATAATGAGATGAAAGTGAATGATTGAGTGGGTGCTTCACTGGAAGAGGGGAGAAGAGAGCTTATTAAAGCAGGAGCCTAAAGACTCATTCTTTAATCAGCTCTCCTTCCAGTTATACTGGAGGCAACTCAGATGCACACGACAGCCGTTAGTGGATGGCTAAGACGGCTGCTTAGATTTTCCGTTCATCTTACGCCAGTTCCCGGACGTAACTTGTCGCGTAGTGAGTTGGGAAATTCTTTGGGAGCTGTTTATGCCTGCTCTCCCCTCATTCCTGCTGCTTCCAGCCAGAGTGACAGTAGGCGCGTATAAAACGCCTGCCCAAATACGGGCAAGTGTATTACAATTAGACACAAATGATGAGAGAATCTTCGACTCGGCGAGCAGAGGCGGGGCCCACTCGCCAAGGCGTAGACGGACGCAGGGTGACGTTGGGCGTGCGTCCCGATGTCACCGCGCGTCATTCAGATTTTCAGATCGGCGGGCGCTCAGCTGCTCACCTGCCGAACTGTCAAAGGCCTATTAAGGCCATTTAACAATCAATTAAATCATTGACCTGAGCTGCCCGTCCAACCCTAAGGTTGGTGGGGGGCGGGTGAAGAGCCCAGGCGGCCTTTGCATTTTTCATAGAACCTCATCCACGGGCGGGATGAGGTTTCATGAACGTTTTTAAAGTGTTGGAAATTTTTATTAACATTAATGGACATGTCCCAGCTCATGTGACAGTTTCACTAATGAAACTAATCTTCCTGAGGCCGCTCTGTGCCTCAGGGAGATTTCTGCGCTCACTCGCGTGCATGCGTGCGAAAAAGCGCACTCTCCGACTCAGCCAACTCCCCCCGCCCGCTCAGGGAGCACTCAGCGCTTCTGGGCGCGCGTCACGCTGGGCGGGCCTTAATTGGCCTGCCCACGTCAAATGGCGGCGCCCAGCCGATCGGCAGTGCCGATTGCCGATTGGCAGTGCACCCACCCCCCCGCACCACCCCCCCCTCCCCCGCCAAACGGGTGGAAAGTTCTTCCCCATGTGACATTACTCATTACTCCCACCTTAGTAACATTGAGCCAAAGGGAACCCCTTTGTACACCGAGCTTTCTTCCAGCATTGCTATGGGGAGTGGAAGATGTTGTGTGCTTTCTGTTTTAAAATCTCCGAGGGGAATTCAGTCAACTATGCCCGATCGATTCCACTCCCGGCCCCACAACCTGGAAAACATTAAAAACAGAACAAATTCCCCTCCTTTTCAGCCACTAGTCACTCTCCATTAAAAGGGTGTGAGTAAGAGACAGAAGTGCGTACTTGCAGGCACAGGTTATACTTAATGCCAATGTTACAACTGAGTGGGCTCTCCAGGCAGACATCTCTCTGCAATACTGAAAAATGGCATTTGTCGACACTGCTAATGGAAGAACAGTGTCTCAGAGTAAGGATACTGACCTCTTCCAATACCCTTCACCTCCATATGGGCTGGTACTCATCCTGAAGATATCCAGCCTGGCTGAGATCGTATGTGGAGCACCAAGGAATGGTCTGTGCACTGCCACACCATGATACTTGCCACCGGAGCCAGGATAACCAGCAGGGAGTGGGCATTGTTTGGGGGCGGGGGAGGGGGGGGATGTGCGGCTGCGGAATGAGTAGGCCGGCGTGCATTGAATATTGGGCCTCATTATCACCAAGGTGGCGAGCTGTGGTCACCCACTGGGCAGTGCCCAGCAGCTCGCTGGTGAAGAAACCCCGAATGCCGGGTTGCTGCATTGACGGCAGCGACCCTCAGATAAGCCGTTAAAAAGGGCGTTGAGAGAAGGTGGTGTGGGTTGGAAGGAATGCGCTTGGCTCGAGGGGTGGGGGCAGGGGGGGGGTGGGGGGAGGGGGGAGGAGCTGTGTGGCAATCAGCAGAAAGGGTAGCCGGACTCAGAGAAGGGAGGAGGCTCAAGTCACAAGGTGGAAGCATTCAGTGACCATCAGCAACCTGCGATTTAATGTGAGGTCAGAAGGGTGAGACCATTTCTTTTGGTGGCCGCCTGTGGTGGTCCCTTTAAGAGACTGCCTGTTAAGTCACATATAGGCCAGAGTCGCCTGAATGCAAGATCAACCAACACTAGAGAGGAGAGGCCTACACTATGCTTTAGAGCCCTTAATTGGATATGCAAGATTCGCACAACCCACAGGAAGGAGGGGCCATCAGCCGCGTGTATCCCAGTGGCTACCAAGGCAGAAAGCGCCTCTCATTGTCTGGAGTGGGGTTTAAACCTTGCACCTTCTCACTCAGAGGCAGAAGTGCTACCACTGAGGCGGTGGCATTTTCCCTGAACTGTTGGTTAATGAGAGCTTGCGGGGCAGTCAGTCGGGAATCTAAGATCTGTCTTCAAAGTTCCCTTAATGCATGGTAAACACTGCCTGGCTTGGTCCCCGTGCTCATTCCGACTGCTGTGATGGGTGGCACCATAATGCTGCAAGCGCGCTGAAATTTCCTGTCAGGGAGGGGCGGTGGGAGGGTGCACACAGAGAGTAGACTCGGAATGCCCTTTCTCTCGCTTGTGCTTTTATCAGGGGGACTTCAGAGAGTCGGAGGAATAAAGAAAACAGAATGAGTCCATTAGCCACTGTCAGTCCCAGCACTTCAAATCCCACTGTTTCCATTTCACATCATAGTCACTAGGGAGAGGATTTTTTTATTTTAAATGCCAGGTATCAAATGTATAGCCTGTGCTTTTAGTTGCTACATCACTCACAGTACAAGGCAGCTTATCCTTTAAAGAAGTCGAGGTAAGAGCCATAGAAATTTTGCAGCAAGGGGGTGGCCATTCAGCCCATCATGCCAGGGCTAGCCCTCTGAAAGAACTATCCGCACAGTCCTATTCCCCTGCCAGCCATGCGCTAAATGAGCTCTCCCCTTAATTCCATTCTTCTGGCCTTTCAAATTTTATTCTTCAATTATTCGTCCATAAAAGCTAGCATGAATCCTGCTTCCTCTGCTGTTTCTGGGTGAAATTCCATGTCCTGGCAACATATTTCGTGAACAAAACACATTTGACGAACGACTCTGTTCATGTTTTGGGGGGCTAACTTTAAGTTGGAGCCCACCCTAACTCATCGGTCAATGGAAGTACTTTACCCTGATTTATTTTTATCAAAATCTCCCATCTTTTTAACCCCTCTATCAGATTGCCTCATAATCTTCTATGTCCTAATGAAAATCTCCTGTTTCCCTGCACTCTCCTCCCACCTAAATGCTGGGGTTTATCTTAAGGAAATTCTTCTCCACCCTTTCCATGGTCTTCGCATCCTTCCTAAGGTAAGGCACCTGTCTCCTGGTAGCACATTTGAGTGGCCATTCTTCACTTGTGAGCCTTAGGGAACAAGTGTTAGCTTTTCAGCTGTGGGAGGCATCGCGTTTGAGGCGCATGCTGCCCTCAGTCAGTGCCCCACTTTACAGCTGGAGTCAGTGGTTAGTGTCGACTAACTGGAACCCAGGCTGATTTCCCCCCACCCCCCTTCCCCTTTACAGGATTCTCCTGATTCAATTCTTGATAAACCAGCAAACTCGACGCCCCAATGGATAGGATAGACATGTAGCCAGAGGCTGGACCAACAGTACATGCAGTGACAAACTTCCCCCTTTTAGCTTGTTAATGCAGATGTAAGGAACCTCCAAGTCTTGACTCTGCAAATCTGCATGTTGGCACCCTGGGCATCATAGGTGGGGTACAAAAACCGCCCACCCTCCCTCCTTGGGCTAGTAGAGACTCCTGCCCATGTGTAGACTCAACTACCCAGTCCAGACATGGTGCGGGTCCGTGTATGTGTGCACTGTGGACATGGCTGACCAAAAGCTGGGCCAATTTTAGCAACTCCCTGGCTGAGAGCAACACAGGCTGGGGATAGAACCTGGGACACCAGGCTTATTTGTCTAGAGATGGCATTTTGTTTCTCACATAATAGATGATGGGACCAGCAGTGAGGTTAATATGGCATCCAGCCATTTGCTGCCTGCTTTATCTTGACCTGTGCTGGGGTTCTAACCTCACCAGCCTTTGACTCTCCGCAGGATGGCTGGCGTGAGAAATGGGCAGACTGATCACACTCTTCTGTGGTTGGCTCATGTTCTCAGGACAAGGTAGAGAGAGGTCTACTTTGCATCTTTGTCTAGCCTGGCTACGCTTAATGTTGGCACCGGAAGCCCAAAATTGGCAGCAACTAACTTCCCTCACCATGATGTATATAAAGCACTTTCGATGTAAAAGTATTTAGTCTCAGACCTGAATGTAAAGTCTTTCCTCAAAGATTAGAGTTGGACATCCCCACTTTCAGAACTGGCTGCAGTTTCCTAATACAGTTTATGGCTTCATTAGACTGGTTCCTGGGATGAATGGAATTATCCCATGAGGAGAGATTGAGTAGATTGGGCCTATTTCCCTGGAGTTGAGAAGAATGAGAGGACATCCAATCAAAACATATAAAATTCTTAAGGAGCTTGACAGGGTAGACACTGAGAAAATGTTTCCCCCGGCTAGTGAATCTAAAACGTGGAAGCTACAGTCTCAGGATAAGGGATCTAGGACTGAGATGAGGAGAAATTTCTTCACTCAAAGGATTGTGAATCTTTGGGATTCTCCACCCAAGAGAGCTGTGGTTGCTGAGTCATTGAGTATATTCAAGACAGAGGTTGATAAGACTTTTGGATACTCAGGGAATTAAGGGATGTGGTGATATTGCTGAAAGATGGAGGATCAGCTGTGATCTTGTTGAACGGTGCAGCAGGCTCGAAGGGCCGAAGGGCCTACTCCAGCTCCTGTTTCTTATGTTCTTATGGCCTTCCTCTTTGAATACAGGTCAATCGCTTGGATACCAAGCAAATAGCATCTCCAAAGCGGCCAAACCGCACTCCATTTGGGGAGACCCTGCAACCCAAGGTCGCGGACCTCCACGTCCAGCGACAATAACTTTAAAACATAATACACTTGAAAGAAATGGCGCTATCACAGCCCAAGCTGCAAGATCAGCGGCCACTGCATTTCAAAGTAGTTTATTGCATGTGAAGGACCTTGAATGTGATTAAATCGCTGTATAAAGCTTTTTCTTTGATTTGCTCCATTACGTTGCTAGATTTCACGGGGTGTCTTCATGAAGAAACTAAAAAGAATGCAACTTCATTGCTGAAAATGATGACTTTTGGTTCTTTGTTTTCCAGATGATTCTATATATGAGTCACCCGAACCCTATCACAATAACAATGGGATCACGACCTTTAGGATTTCTTGGTTCATTGTAGCAACAGCGCTCCTCCTCTTGTTTCTCACGTCATAGCACACAGACTAGAAGAGGACGAAAGCAATGATTTCTACGTAAGTGACTGAAACCAAAATGGAGGCGGCAAGAGATTGACATGGGTCACGCGGAAGAGACTCCATTTCCTGAGAAACTTTGCCGTCAACACAAATTATTCGAGGGACAGACATGCTCCATTAATGCTTTCTGAGACTGGGAACTCTCATTTTCTTGTGAAGCACTGCCTTGGGCCCACTTGGGTTTGATATAAAGTACCGAAGTATAGCAACAGGTATCTCCATGGAGGTCTCCAGACGCAACTTTTCTCAAATGGAATCTATGTTGATGCAACCCTTCGTTCCATCGATAGGCCAAGACTCGAGTAGGATGAAGCATAGATGACTTCTGGGAGCTTTCAATCATTCACGACCCCCTTTAAGTGCAGCTTCTTTTCACCATCCTCCACTCAGGCAGCCGCAAATCTACATCATTCTTTGCTTGTTCTTGTTTTTATTTTATTTTATTCCCCCCACAAATGTCTTGAATCGACAAGAAGGTTCAGCTGAATGGAAGTTTTGGAGGGGTGGGTTGGGGGGGGTTTGGTGGGGGCAAGTGAACAGTTCACGCGGTCACTTCTCATTTCGGTCAGAATGGGTGGGAGTGGGCGGTGGGGTCAGAAGTTTAGGGTTTGGGTTGGGGGGCCAGGAGGAGCTATAGCATTTTCACTGCAGGTTAAAGCGCAATTGCTTGCATGTAGTGAATGTTCTCATGCGGTGATCTGGCAATTTCTGACTGCCCATGTCAAAATGTACGCGGCCCCCCTCCCCAAAACGCAAGCACATATTGCTGGGGTTACTAAAATATAATGACCCAGAAGGCGAGATCAGTGGATGAACACTGAGCATAACATTTCACTATCCATTTAAAACAAGCAGTTTTTCACATCAGTGTTTAAATGGTGGACAGGCGAAATGTTTTGCTAATACATTAAGCAATTGCTTGCTAATAGGTTTGCCAACTCTGGTGGGATATATTCCTGGAGGTTTCAACCCATGACTGCCACCCCTCCAATCACCCTGCACAGTCAAAACAACTTTTTTTTATTCCATCTCCAGTATTTTCATAACCAATAAAACAAGACCAGAATCTTTTTTTTTTAAAGACCCTATGCCTTTCCTCCCATTGGTGTGTGCTACAGTGTCAAGGAGAGTAATCAGTAATGCCTAGAAACTCCAGGATAATCCCGGAGGGTTGGCAACCCTATCTGCTAATCTGGTGGAGAATAATTTCTAAACTGATAGTACTAGAATATTAATACAATGCCTCAGAATTGGAGGAAGGGTTTAATTCTGCAAAGTTGAAAAGTAGCAATGGACACCTCAAAGGTATATAAACTAGCACAAGCCTTTTTTTAAAAATAAAAGTCACTTCTGAAATTAAAAAATGGATAGACTGGCTGTAAGATATTTATATATACATCTTAAAGGGACTACTTCTTATACAACAATAAATGAGGGTTTTGCCTCAGAGACAAAGATGGCAAAATCCTCGGAAACGCTGAAGTTTCAGTCAGTTGCCAGTACAGGCTGACTTGCCTCTCGGTGTGAATGATTAAGACAGCCAAACTTCTTTAGAGGTACATGATAGGCTAGAGACTTCCTTGTGGCTAGGTAAGTGCGGCATTAAGCAAGCTGAAGTCAACAGAAGATGAAAAGCTGCAGCATCCATTTCCCTTTCAGATACGGCGTCTATTTTCTCATCACCTTTGGTGTATTTAAAGCTTAGAGACTACTGAATGACCTGTTGTGGCAATTCTGTATCTGTCACGCAAAGGGATATTTTTACTAACCTGGATTGAGAATACTTTGTCTGTGTATGTGTGTGTGTATATATTAAATATATACACCCACTTATATGTATACATATATATATATATTAAATATATACATAGGTCAGTGTTGGCAGTCACACACCCCCCCCTCCTTGCTCACTCTGCCGCGCACAAAAGGATTACAGGGATTATTGTTTCACAGGCCGAGCTCTCGACCTCCCTTCCCTGGGTGGCCATCTTTTAGGGCAACGCAGACGAAATTGACTGCCATGTCAAAGCGCTGTACATAAAACCAAATGGTCCCTGATGTTAGTGAGAGGACTGGACTGTCAGGGCAGAGAGGATCCAAGGGCGTTCTGTGGGAATATATGTTTTAAAATTTAGCTTGAGTTAGTGAGGTATTATTTTGAGTTACAGGTGCTTGCCAACCAGCCGAAGTGAGTGTTTCTTCCTTGTCGTTAGCTTTTCCTCGGTTTCTGTTAATAGAAGATTGTAGATCTGATAGTTTAGTTGTCAATTCCAAGTCAGTTTCACAAATGTCAAAACTCATATAGCAACCTGTCTTTATGCGAAGGAAAGGGAAATAAGAAAGACTTGCATTTATGTAGCGTCTTTCACAACCATAGGCCTTCCCAAAGTGCTTCACATCCAATGAAGCACTTCAGAGCTGTAACCACTATGTAAAATAGGAAACGAGGCAACCAATTTGTGCACAGCAAACTCCTGCAAACAGCAATGTGATAATCTCTTTTTGTGATGTTTATTGAGGGATAAATATTGGCCAGGACACTGGGGATAACTCCACTGCTCTTGTTCGAAATAGTGCCATGGGATCTTTTACATCCACCTGAGAGGGCAGACAGGCCATCAGTTTTAACATTTCATCTGAAGGATAGCCCCTCTGACAGTGCAGCACCCCCTCGGTAGTGGTGTTGGAGTGTCAGCCTAAATTCCTGTGCTCAAGCCCCTGGATCCCACCGCCTTCTGACTCCGAGCCAAGATTATAACTTATTGATTTACAGCTGATATGGCAAAGAGGGGAATTGTCAGTAACTGCAAGCCTTGCTACATAATATCTGGGAGAAAATCATTAGGATGAAATAATCAAAAGGACAACATTCTGCACAAAAGAATAAAATAAAATATTATTAACATGGGCCCATCAAATGAATGTAAGAGTATAGGTAATTTCATTCACAAAACATGAACAATGCTGGACATTTTTATTAAATGAAATTTGTATTTTAATGTTGCAAATGATAGCTGGAAAACCTGTCTTCAAAATGAATTAACATTTCACCTGGGTCACTCGGTAGGAGTTATAAACTCATCGCAAGCCTCTCATGTTTTCCACCTTTTTAGTAAGGTTGTTTATGGATCAACATTCCCCTCCTGAGAATCCCCATCAACTTGGATGGGCAGGTTTTCTCTGCTCAACAGCAGTTTCCCCACAGGGATATTTCACTCATTGCACACTGATTTTTCTGCATAAAGCAACAACCTGTGGAAAAGGAGATGTTCAACTTCAGGTGAGAGACATCTCTTTTGTCTTCTTACCCCACAGATCGAGCTGACTTAACCTTGCGGATAGGAAAGGCACTGACTATTGCTGGCTTGAGCTGGGGGACAATTCCACAGGTCGCTAGCAATGCTCCCACGCCCTCACCCAAGTCCAGACCGGGACTGCCTGCAGGTTACTTGGCATAGGAGTGGTGAGGCGTGCCCAGAGGGTGCTCTCCTGCGCCTTGTCCCAGTGAGTCCTTTTAATGTGTGCCAATGGACTAGTTGGCTATGGAGTGTGATACACCAGCGCCTGCTTCTGCTGCCAACCTGTATGTCACAGTTCACTGGGCAGTAATTTTTGGATCGGAAAGCCTGGCTGATTTGCTTGTTTTTCTCACTCCCTTGCCCAGGAGTCCTGCCCCTGCTGAGAATAACCCACTCAACATGGGCTGTAGGACTCAAAACCACAGCCAGGCCACATGTTTATCCGCTGAACTCACATGGGTGCGCTCACAAGAAATCTGGACGATATCCTCTAAATACGATCACAACTTAATCCTCGTAAAGATCATCAACGAAAGTGAGTCCTCAGTCTGCTTTCACGGGGTGGTTTCTATTCAATGTAAAGCTATTTTCTGCAAACTACAAAATAGAGGGGTAACATCATTCGGAAGTGATGTTGGCAGCAGTAGTTTCACTTGTTTTCCATTTCCCAGACTGGCTGGTTTGACATAGGTGCTCAAATTAATTGAATAAATGTGCCAACTCCTCTGCTAAAATTGGAGTTTCGTGCAGTTGATTCCCCCAATGATGGGCGGGTGCTCTGCTGCTGGTCTTGGAGTCCTGGCTCCTGCAGCCGAAGATGAATCTGTCAGAATTGTTTTCTTTCCAGACAAGTCAAACTTCACTTTTTACTGGATCTTCCTGACTGCCGTTGGGTGGGAGAGCATGGAGCAGGGAGGGGATGAGGGAGTTAGTAGGTGTGCTCCTGAGTGGTGACGTCAAGTCATTGCAGCTGCTCTCGTAAGACTCCAGCTATCACTTAAAAGACCCTAATTTGGCCAGCAACCATTTGAGGGATTATTTGGTTCATGGGCTAGAACCTTGTGACCTTGTCATTGAATTTGTGATGCCTTTAACCCCTTCCTGTTGTGTATAATCTATGTGCTTTAGAGACTGCTGCAAATGTTATATGGACTTATATTAATGACCAATTGATCATATTGGAAACCCACATTAGGGCCAGTGCTGAAGAATTTGATGGATACAGGAATTCTCATTGGTGAAATGGTTTGTAAGCAAGATCATTTATGGCTGGAATAAGCATCATATTGATTCTGTTTTATCTGAACCATTAAACCTGCTTCTGAAAGAAATAAGCCATGTGCTTGGAAGGCCGTTGTCCAGGAATCTGTTTGAACAGCTACTTGAAAATTAACGGGGCCCTTTTAGATTTCTTATACAGAGCCAAATGACAGTAAAGGCCTGACATTTCTGAAGCCAGAGGTGTCACAGAAGAAACAGTAAAGGCCATGTGGAAAGGCGTGAAATGGATACCGTGTATCCTGATGTAACGACAACTGCTACAACTGTACCATTGTCAAAGCAGTTTTCACCTCCAGAAAGACATAATTGAAATATGTAAATCTATCGGATCAGGCCATTAGATAACTTCAAATCTCTGAATTGTGTTTTATGTGTTGTTCGCTATTCCAACAATCTTTGGCCATTTCTGTCACGGTTCCCTGATCACCCAGTATGTCCCAGTGTGAGTATCTATCTGAGATAATCAGCCACCATCCAGAAAACTCAGCCTTTGATCTGTGCACGTTGACACAGAGACCTGGAGGAAATGAGAATACAATGAGCATTTCAAGGTCAGTCTAAGTGAGTGTATGTTGTTCTTCATGAGCAATATAAGAAAAGTTGCTCCCAATCCCCTGCGTTATCTGAGATTGAAGACTCCAGTGATTGCCTGTGGTGTTACAGATCCCTGCACTCTAGCTCCAGGGCTGGCTGAATGGACCAAGCTTCAGCTGATTATGCAAAACCAATATGGGGTTGAAGTTCTTGACTTAAGTACTTTGACCCTCTGAGAATTGAAGTAACATTCCTGTCTTCAAATAGAACAAAACAAATTAGGTTTTCAATTCTCCTCAGCAAATTAAGAAATGTGATACGCCCTATCCCATGTCTATCATGCTGCGAGAGAATAGTCAGCAGCAAAATATTTTATAGAAAATCGTTGTTTCTGAAAACATTTTTAAATGGTAGAGGACACTCAATCCTCAAAGGGCAAGCCTGACAAAATTACATGTAGTTTACAAGCCTCTTACAATAAGTTAGGTATTTATACATTTCTGTGTAAAATTATAATATAGTTGTTGCTTGAGAGAAGTTAACCTTGAATCAGTGTAAACATACAATGTGATTCTCTGCCCAAGTTTGTAAGAATTATTTAAACATGTCTCCATCATATACACACGCTTCATCCAATTTGGCGTTATGTGCTTGGTTGAGGGAAGGGGGGATCTGATTAGTAGTGATTATTGTATCTTTTTCTATATTTCCTCAGAGCAGTGCAGAAATGATACTAGTTTCTAAATGTGAAGAAACATTATTTACAGAATTTTATGCAAGGTTTAAAATCTCTACACCATGCTTCAGCCCTTAGCTTCAGCACTGAGCTCCCCAAATTGTGGGCCACGACCCGCGTTTCTAGGGTCACGAGATCTGAGGCAGCAATGGCCATCGTGGAGCTCCGACTGAATGTTAACAGCTGTGAGGCCCCTTTAAATCCTTGTGTTTCTTTTATCGGTGGGTGTGACCGAACTGACCAATGTTTGAGGCCTGATTCCTGCTCCATAAAAGCCAGTGAAAAGGTAGGCTTTTCAAAATCCCTGGAAATTAAACATTTTTCTCCTATCCTGTTCTCACAGGTCTTTCCCCACCCCCGTGCCCCCCGCTCCCTCATACCTCCTACTGAGGGTCATAAAAATTTCAAGCCTCGGATGGGGTATCAACTGGAAAAGGTTTGGGAAGCACTGTTCTAGCAGCTTCTCTGTAGTCTGCTTACTTACCTCCGAGTCAACGGCCAGGCTTAACCAATTAAACAGAGTGAGCATATTATCAGTTAACCGGACTCTCATAATCAAACACAGAACAATTGAACCATGAACACTATAGTGATCACTAGCATGTCACATGATCAAGGCCACACTGCTGTTCAAGATGGCTTCTGGCTTCTCTTGGAATGCATTCTGACACGAAATATTAAATTGGCTGAAAGGAAGAGGCCAGAAAATTTGGATCAAACTATTTTAAAAAATCCGTATTCCTTTCGGCTGAGTTATAAAGATGATAAACTTAGCCAGAGCTGCACGTCTGTTTTGCAGGGTTTTCATTACTAACGGTGTCACTGAGTTTGACTCCATTCCTGGCCTTTCCATATCAGTTAGACCAAGT
Organism: Cetorhinus maximus; assembly: GCF_964194155.1. Classification (NCBI taxonomy): domain Eukaryota; kingdom Metazoa; phylum Chordata; class Chondrichthyes; order Lamniformes; family Cetorhinidae; genus Cetorhinus; species Cetorhinus maximus. The sequence continues at coordinate 112,121,380 of NC_135891.1, forward strand.
CCTGTTCAAAGGAATAGAAATGTGTGCCAAGAAGCTTTCATAAAAATGTAATTTAATTTTACACATCATTTGTGCGCTGCAAATGTGATGTTAATCCTTCGATTTGCAGTTGATGTAAGAGGGGAACGTGCACATGAATGCTACCATTTTGCACAGGAGGCTTTCCAGAGTACAGCTGTGCTACCCCACTGCAGGATTGTAAACTAATAAATTCAAATTGAAGGATTAATGTTATTAAAACATTGGGAAGTCGGCCAGAAATATCCCATTGTCAATCTACAGCTGCACCTATGCTGTGTATTTTGTACAAATATTATCAATTGGAAGATTGTAACAAGGATGACATTGTACTGTGGGCATCATTTTGTGAACAGTTTTACTAAAGCTCCACTTGGCCTTTGCTCTTGAACGTTGTCTGAGTCCGAATCTCCTTCCTTTTAAGGGCGAGTGCCTTGTAAACTATAAAAAGTATTTATACGCATAAACGGTCTATTTGGCTCAACAGGCCCATGCTAGTGTTTGTACTCCACCAAAGTCCCCTCCCACCCTTCTTCATCATACCCCATCAACATATTGGCCAGGATTTGACTTTTGGCCACTCCCACCCACGACGATGCCCACCACTGGTGGGACTGGAAAATTTGGCCCATTCTCTCTTTGAGAGTCCTGTGCTTGAGAACACAACAGTGCAAACAGTGGTTAAGCAGGTGGCCCTCATGGCCTTTGAAAACTTGCTTCCTTTTCACCAAGAGCCTTCATCAAGTTTGCTATTCCATGTTCCTTGTGGGTACTTCAGTTATAACCTCCCGGCTGAGAAATATTTACAAGGTTGAGATTCAGTGATGTTCTCTCCACTTATTTTGTAGCCCAGCAAAAAGACGCTAGGAAGTGCTATTAGCAGCCTAGCTTCCATAAAACAAGACAAATGGGCTATTAAGAATTATGTAGAATTTTACAACACAGACACAAACCTTTCAGTCCAATGATCCATGCTCCACACGAGCCTCCCCCCACCTTCTTTCATCTCGCCCTATCAACATATCCCTCTTGTTCCTTTCTCCATTACATACTTATCTAGTTTCCTCTTAAATGCACCTATGATGCTGCCTGCGCAGAATTATCTGGCCGCACTTAGCAGCTGATTTGGTGACGTGATTGAAATGAGAGATTCAGAGTGTGGGGAGTTAGAGAAGCAAAACCCACTTCCCTCCACTCCACGGTCACCGCATTGCTGCACCTTTGGCCCCCCCAAGTAAGTAACTGGTCAGACTCATGACCCCCTCACAAAATGTAAGTGAGCACTGCTGGCCTAAGTTAGCCCACTGACATGTGGATCATTCCGCGAGAGGAGGAAACAGGGGAAGGGGGCACCATCGAAAAGCTGAGCCCTCTGGTGTGCTGCCCCTGATCATTTTTGTCCAAGAGCCAACCCCAGTTTTACAATCAGTCCCTGTGATTCAGACAAGATCTCCTCAATAATAACTCAGATATTTGAATGATGCCTCTATGAAGGATTATGATCGTTGAATGATGCAATTTGTCCAGTTTACAACATGATTGGCAGTTTAAGCACAATGGAGCAAATGGTAGATAAGCAGGAAAGTAATTGGATCAGTCAATCACAAGAAGAAATTTGAATAAGACTTTTTTTTGGAACCTAGCGGCTTCATTCATCACTTACTCAACAGCCCATGTCAAAATGAGGCTTTGCAAACAGTAACAGTTTCTATTACTGGCGGTTTTGTTAGTAGTCACAAGGGTAGAGTATAGCATAATTTAATACAGTAACTGAAAGAATAGTCTTGCAAGGGCAAATAGTTCTACATTCTGGGAGGTAACCGAGGGGTCACATCTTCAATATGGAGACTGCCTCCCCAGTGAACATTGCAGAATTCAGACCAAGAGTCTTGCCCACAATCTATCCATTTCTCTTGTCAGCTCTTTCCATTTCAACCACAGCTCTTCCAGCTTTGATTTTCACTTCTTTTGGCGACAGATTGTTGGGCTGAATGACCTGCAGCAGTGCTGTGAATCCTATATAATTTAGAGTATGCATTTGAATGTGAATGACTTCAAGTATCTCGGCAATGCGAGACCATAGTCATGCATCATTAAAAGTTGCTCTGGATGGTGAGGGGGCAGTGTAGTCATTTACTATATCTACCGGACTCTTTGTTTTGGCAGTATTGTGTGGGCGAGGGAAGTCAAAACTTTCCTGTGAGTAATAACATTAGTAACAGTCACCTGCCCCTGCTCCTTGTTTTTAACCTATTTGGTGTGAGGATGAACAAATTTATCGGGTCCTAGTGGGCAGTAAAAGGTACGCAAAGCCAGATTGACAACCCTGCTGTGAGCTTTGTAGAGCTGCTTCATGTTTGCAAAGGGTCATGTGCAATAACGACAGCCATTTGGCTCCATGCACTACAAGCTCATAAAGGGGAGGTGTCTCTATAGCGTATGTAGAACGGTTTCACCTACACTGCATATCCTGGGTATGAGCCGTCACCGTCTAATCACAGATCACAGCTCACCTTTGCAAAAGACAACGCCATGCGAGAACTGGCAAATCCAGAGCAGTTTGCTGACCCATTGATTTTTAAAATACTGGTTATTATTTTAATTGAAAGTAATGCAGGTAACATACTGCCACGACCATTTTAAGATACCTGCTGCTTTGCTGATAATAAAACAGTACAGTCAGTGTAATAGCACATTGATCGTAACATTGAGGAAAACAATAAAATTAGCTGGCCAGCGCACTTTGTTTTATCTAGAAATAATTGCAACAATCTATAATAAGGCCAGGCATTGCTGTCTGTTTATCCCATTTGGCTGGCTGAACAATATGAATTTTAAACATACAATACTGTCATTTCCAAAACTGAAATGTTACTAAGTGCACTTCCAATTCTGAAAGATCACCCTGTACTACATCTAATGCCTGCCTTTATTAGAATATCTAGAACTGCTTACAAATCAAAGTGCCAGTTTCCCCTCCTTGTACTACATCAAATTCAAATGATTTTCATTCTAACCTGTTACTGCAGACTCCTCCAATTGTGTATCTCTTCTCCTCTGTATACTCCATTGCTTTAACTCTGATCTATTGTATATTCACATCCACCCCTCTTCCCACTATTATTTTAGAGCTACATTGAGCAGAAATGTTTTCACCCAGGGGGTGGTGGCAGGTCTGGAACTCACCGTCTGAAAGGGTGGTAGAAGCAGAAACACACACACATTTAAAGAGCACCTGGATATGCACTTGAAGTGCCATAACCTACAGACCACAGGCCAAGATCTGGAAAGATGGCCCCAAAAGCCATAAGAGTGCAGCTTCCCCCCATCCCCCCCCATCCCCCGATCCAGTGACGCATCTCTGGGATGCCTTCTGGACACCGTGGAGGACCACTATGATGTCCTTTATACCCGCTCTGGCCACAGGAGGCCCATTAGTTTCACCACTCTGGCTTGGGAGGCGGTGGTCAATGCCAGTGCTGCACACATAAGGTCAGCCATCCAGTGCAGAAAACGGATGAATGATCTCATCTGTGTCGCCAGGGTAAGGCAACCATCCCATCACTCTAAACTCACACACTCACGAGGCCATCACACATTCACTGGCATCTCACTCACTGCCAGCTGAAAGGACATCACCACTCACTCTCTCACACACACCCTCACATCTCCATCTGGCCTCATATCCTCTGGAGACTACCTCCTCAGCCCTCACCATCTTGAGGCCTCTTGAACAGATCAACTTGTGCCCCCACACACACCCAGGGATACCCCCTTTCCAAGTACAGCCGTCACCCTGCAGCCTCTTTCCTTACCTGAGGCCACTTCTCCCCCTTCCCCAAGCAAGCCCTAGCCCTGCATCCGTACAAAGCCACCCCTGCCTTACGGCTGGCCTGGTAGGTAGAGACCTGCCCGTGAAACCCCCTCAAAGTGATGTGGTGCTGCCTGCGAAGCCTGGCGCTGATGGCTGCGAGTGCTGCCCGAAGCAAGATAGGCAAAGAAACCTCAGAATCTCGAGCGAAGTGTAGCTCGCCAGGTCCACGTTGCTTATGTGCGGTTGTGAAACACGTCGTGACGTGCCCAGATGATCCAGCATGAGTGGATGATTCCGGTTTGCTGGGCACATATGAGATACTAAAGTATTGAAATTAGGTTCCCAATGTGTGGCAGCGGGAAACACAGCCCACCATTGACGGGTGGAGCGGACTATCGCAAACTGGTTTCACAATGGTGTGAAACCAACTTTTGGCCATCTTGCCATATTGTTCCCCGCTCTGCCCGCCATGATGCCCAACGCCAACAGAGCCAGAATCTGGCCAGAATCATTAGCTATGTGGATTCTACTCTCCGGGATCCCCCTGCCTAAGCTCTATGTGACTCATCAAAACCTTTCTCTGATCTACAAAACCTTTGCATGTCCCTTCCTTAACCTCTTCCTTCTTGGCCAGCAGCACATCTTCCCTGCACCTCTCTGGGATGTCCTTCACATTAAGCCAACGATACTATACATATTTGTGACTGAAAATTCTGATCCAACTTGTGGCACAAAGCAGGAAGAGGCAAAGATTGTTTTCTTCATTATTCAGAAACCACAGCATAGACCCATTGTACAGGACACCAACAAGTTCTGGAAGTGTGAAGTAGTGATGGATGAAGATGGATGATAGACCATGGTGGGATATTAAGGGGAATTAGGGTAATGTAATTAAGAAATTCCCTCACTCACTAAAAGGAATTTTATGTTGTCTTTGCTAATGGTATCGCACAACAGGATTTTAACCCAGAGGCGGCATCAAAGACCAAAGGGTGGGGTTTGGCAAAGAAAAGATATAATTAAAGGTGTGATTATAAAAACAATGCAGAGGGACAGATGCAGTAAAAACACAGGGTTTGACAACTATTCCAATCCTTGTGGGATTGAGAGGTGACTGCGGTAGAATTTCAGGATGTCTTGAATACAAACCTGTCGTACTCAAACTGGCATTCGGGTCCTGGAGGAGACTAGATAAAATGCAGTGCAGTGACTAACCTGTCACGAGTTCTTGTATGATTGAAGTATTTTTTTTTGCCTTCATTGCTGCTCGGTTTATAACACATAGTTGTCACGATTGTAACTAGGTTGCTGCCTATGCAACAACGCTGAATATGTTTCAAAAAGTGATCCATTGATTATAAAGCACTTTGGATGTGATCGACTGCAGTTTGCTTCCTGTTCCAGCTTTCCTATGCAATTGGCACAATTCATTGTATAATAAAGGCCGGTAGAGAGTGAGCTTCTCCCTGTCGGTGACTAAGGGAGACTGGATTGATAGTCAGGTGTCATGTCATGGGCGCCAGTTGGAGCAATGTGAATGCCAATTAGGTGTCAGTGGGCGGGTTGCTGTAACTATGTGAACTTCCTGGGCACTTTGGTTGACTCATGCCCCTTATGAGTGGTACTTGGGCTATACGGAAGGTAGTCTATGTGTTCTAGACAACCATTAGCTACAAAGGGACACTGCATGTTGAAGAGCTTCTCCACGTTTAACCCTGGCTTGACCCAGCACATTATTTGTTCAGTTATTTTGCGTATTGTGCTGATCTACATTGTCCGAATGATCTAATTTCCACTAGTCAAGCAGCTTCTAAAGGCTTCAGGTTTATCCCCAGGCAACCATACAGTTCATTAAGTTCAACAGCAGTGCTTTTCCCTTCAATGTATGTCGCCTAGGCCGCCATCATATGGGCTATTTGTACACTTCACTTGCAAGAAAGAAGAAAGATCTACACGTTTCATATTGCTGGGGACTCTGGTTCAAATCTAGCCCATACAGATGGAGCAAAAAGCTTTATTTCTCTCAGGACTATCACTGGTCTTATCTGAAATGAGTTTGGGCAGTTCGTAACATCTTATACGTGTGATTTCAAGTGTGAAGTTGCTCTGGGACTTAACTTAATCCACTTCCCAATGAACCTGAATCCATGGACAAGCACAATCCTCTGATTCAACCATTCGCAACACCTTTACTGCAATCTTGCTCACAGTGAGGCCTTGTGAATGCAGAGTATGGGAAGCACCACACTGACCTTGGGAGTATGCGTGAGAGAGAGATTTCTTTTCACTGAGGCTGGGACAGGGATTTTTAAATGACCTGTGTTGCGCTTGGTTTGTGGAAGTGATTGGCGCTGCCGCTGGATTTTCACATATTAAACATTTTCTCTTTCATTCTATACAGAAATAAAGAACAAAGTGATGCCTGTCATGTTAAACGGTATCCACTTTCGCATTGCAGTTGTTAACACAGCCTAGTTATTTTGAGGTTGTATAGTGTGTGTATGGTGGCTCAGTGGCGTGGCACGCTGGCGGACAAGTTAACACAGGAGTGGTTTACACCCGCAGATCTCATGCCAATGACCAGGTGAAGGCCCCTGGTGGAGCTACAGCACCTCACTGACATTGCTGAGCATCTGTGAATCACTCCCAAGCTGTTCCTTCACACATCCCAGTGGCCGAATGCTCTTGTCTTAGGTTTGATAACTTGTTGCATTTCACAGAATCACAGAATATCACAGTGCAGAAGAGGCCCTTCGGCCCATCGAGTCTGCACCGACAAGTGCATTTGCCCTCCGTAACTATGCGAGTGCATTTGCCCTCTAAGCTGGGAACAGTCGACCGACATGGAGAGAAACTTCAAAAAAGACACTAGAAAATCACGTCAACTAAACAATAACAAAAAGTTTAACAGGATGGCTTTGAATTCCATTGTGTGCTAACAGCAGCTGGATACTTAGTGCTATTTGTATGAAATTTGCACTGCTTGTTACTTCAATGGACCCACTTATTGCAAAGAGGTTAATTCCGTCATTAACAGAGGAAGAAGCATATTCATGCTGAGGTGCTGTAACTTTGATGATGTGAAACCAAGATTAAGGTGCATTCTCCATCTTGTTCATATTGTGAGTTCGTGTCCAACACTACCTCCATCAGAAACGAGTACAGAAAATACTGGAAATGAACAGTACCACCGATCGGCACCTAGATGAGAAAGATAGTTCAACAACCGAGGCCAACCCCTCCTCTATTGTTGATTTTTCTCCCCCTTTCATATTTCACAGCGAAATTCATCTTGTACGGTGGTGTGAACTGAGTGATAGCGAATCAGAGCTGGCTTTACACCCTGCCCTCATTGACTTCAACAGAACACAAAATCAGGCAAAGTGTAAAGCCGGCTCTGATTCGCTATTGTTCATTTTAGCGGTGCCGCCCAAGGCCCTTTTTACCCTCTATGGGGTTTCTTCTCAGCCAGCCACAAGAGATGTGTTTTGCCAGTTGGGACATGAGATGGGTCGCCTCGATAAGACAAAAACACTGCCTTTACCCCTCTACATCCCAACATGCCATTTTTTTTCCTGTCACCTAAACGATGGAGGGCATCACCATTGATGCAGGAGTGGTGGGGGTGGGGGGGGTGCTGGTGGTTGAGTTTAATTTGCTCACTCTTTATCCATCCACCTTGTACATTGGGGAATGCCTGGAATGTAGACAGAGACAGAAACACATGGCTTACAGCCGAATGTAAAATTAGCAAGCGGGGTCACGCATGAAAACCTTGCAATCATTTCAGATGCAACCTAGTTTTTCTGCTTCTTTGACTAGTTGCTCTGGAGTAACTCATCGCTACAAACTCCCAGGTCTCCTAGATGCTGTACCAACATGAAGTCTAACTCCTGTTAAGTTGGCCTATGCCTTTTTCCATGACCAGTCTGGTAACCATTGTTTGAATCTTAAAAAAAAAAATGACCTTCAATTGAAATTGTTCCTACATAATTAATCTACACATCAGTGAATATGAAAATGGTTTTCTATATGAAAAAGATGATCTTTGCTGGGATCTAATCTAATCTTATCACAGTTTATATTCAGTGGGCTGTACGGTATTTCTTACTATATGTCTAAGCAGTGATGTAAAAGAACTCACATTTACATTCAGACTGTTGACTTCTGGACAATGGTTTCTTACAACATGATCAATATTCTCTCTCCAAGGAAGAAAGTTTGACTGTATTCATTGTAAATAACTGTTGATGTAATAAAATATCAATAAACTCTTTTATAGCTGCAACTATTGTGTCAATAATGTGGCAAATAATAATTATATACCATTTAAGATTAGCCTTTACTAAGCAGGGCAGTGAGAAACAGCCAGCTGATTGTGGAGGGACACCAGCTTTATCTCAGCACGGACGGACTATATCAACACACAAGAAGCTAACGCTTTAACGGAGAAAATTGAAGGAATCTGTCATCGGCTTGAAGGTTCCATCGTGTTTTGACTCTGCCTCATTTAAAGGATGGCATCTCCCTCAATGCAGCACTCCCTCAGTGCTTCAGCAGAGTGTTAGTTTAGATTTGGCTTCTCCGACTCATGGCCTGTGGGCCAGATTGCGGCCCCAAACCTTTTGGACTCAGCCCGCCAAACTCGTTGGACGTACAACTGACCTACATTTGAAAAATGCTGCAAAACTGCTCAATCCAATCACAGGCTAGTTTCCCCCTGCCTTTGGTAAATTCAGGGAGAAAGCAGCGTGTGATTGGACGAGCAGCAAACGCTGGGAAGGTAAGTATTAAAGGTAAGTTCCGGGGCCTAGGGAGGGAACGGTAGGGCCAGAGGGCCCAGGGTGAGATTGAGAGCGGGGTCAGGGGAAGAGAGGGTCCCAGAGTGAAAGTGGGGCAGGAAGGCCCGAAGTGAGAGTGGGGCGGAAGGGCCCAGAGTAAGAGCCAGGGGTCCGGGGCGAGAGCAGGGGTTCAGGGCGAGATCGGAGGCCCTGGGGCATGGAGCGAGAACAAGGCCCACTGGTGTGTGGGAGTGAGGGGAGTGTGTAAGTGTGTAAAAGGGGAAAGTGTGAGTGAGTGTGTGTGAGAGGGGAGAGTGTGAGTGTGTGTGTGTGTTTGAGAGAGAGGAGAGTGTGTGTGTGTGTTTGTGTGTTTTTAAGAGAGGGGAGAGTGTATGTATGAGAGAGGGGGGAGTGTTTGTGTGAGTGTGTGTGATGGGGGAGAGTGTGAGTGAGAGAGGGGAGAGTCTGTGAGTGTGTGTGTGAGATGGGACAGTGTGAGTGAGTGTGTGTGAGAGGGGAGAATATGGGTGAGTGTGTGTGTGAGAAACGGGAGTGTGTGTGTGTGTGTGAGAGGGGAGAGTGTGTGTATGTGAGAGGGAGGGGGAGAGTTTGAGTGAGCACGTGAGGGGGAGAGAGTGAGTGGGAGAGTGTTAGCGAGTGTCTGTGAGAGGGGAGAGAATGAGTAAGTGTGTGTGTGTGTGGGGAGAGTGTGTGTGTGAGGGGAGAATGTGTGTGTGTGTGTGTGTGGGGAGAGTGTGTGTGTGAGGGGAGAGTGTGTGTGTGTGTGTGTGTCTGGCTCACTCCCAGTCTCAGGGCTCTCACTCACCCTCACCCGCACACACCAACAGGCACTCTCACCCACTCTCACAGTGGGTGACGATGAGTGAGCGAGTACCCTGAGACTGGGAGTAAACCAGTCACAGACTCACTCACCCTTTCACACTCTAATGGTCATCTTTATTTATTACTCATTTTTAAAATTTATTAATTTATTGCCTTGACGTTTTTTTTGATAAGCGAATTGTTTCTTTTCATATGTCAGCTTTTTTAAAAAATGTGTTTAAATTTGTGCCAAACCTGCTCTTCCTGAAGTTTGCTCATCAGCCCCTTAAGTGAGAAAAAATTTGACATGTGACCACCCCCCCCCCGAACCCACGTAAAAGTCTGGACAAGCCTGGTTTAGATTATAAACTCAAGGTCCTGGTAATGGGCCTCAACATAGCGGACTAGACTTTACCAGCCCTTTGGGGAGAGACTCCAGGTGAGTAGGTTGGCAAGATGGCTTATTTTGGTCTTGCCAGTGACAGGATGTGCCGCAGACTGCCTGCCTGCCCCGGAGCCCTTTGAATAAGTGGTTAATTAAGGGTCTCTTCCTGCCTCTGCTGGCATTTTACCAATGGTGTAAGGGGCCCTCTGCCATGTTGGGGACTGCCAGGTAAATACTGGTGGGCTCTGGGGGTGGGAGAAACCCTTTTTAACCACTGTTTGTCCCACGGCGGGCATGTGGTGCCATTGCCCTGCAGCAATCGATGTCCCTGCGGTGATGGCATCACGCGTACTCAGCGACTCAACCCCCCCCTCCCCCACCACCACCCCCTCGCCTCCTTTCCAGGTCCTCCCTGATAGGCCCCAGCACCTACAGACCCTACTCACCTGGTTGTGAGGGTGCATGGCCCTCAATGTGTCCTCATCTTGCAGGTGCAGTCCCAGCAGTGGCCACCGCTCCAGATGGCGCTGCTGAGCAGCCAGCCCCCTGATCAAGCAGCCAGTCTTAATGGAGATGGCAAAATTAATTGGCTGCCACTGACGAGATGCGACCCCATGTTTAGCTGACTGCTGAAGCAGGTTGCGCCCCCCCCTCCACCGCCAAACACCCTTTTGGGCCCAACTGGGGGAATTCCTGCCACCACCACAACATCCGGCCCTGAATCTTCTAACCCAAAGACATGATGGGCCATGCTGACTCCAGCATTACAATACAAGAGAGAGAGAGGCGACTTGAGTGCATTCTTACAGAAGCTACAAAATAAATAAGCCCACAAAAAATACTTGACTGTTTAAAACATGAAAATGGCAGGCAGGGAAAGACCAGCTGACCCTCAAGCCTGTCCCACACAAACAATGACCAGATATTTCCTACCCACTTCCCTCTCCACTCCCGCCTCATCCCACAGTCATGTACTCTCCTGGGAGATGCAATTTAAACAACAGCTAAAACATGGGAACAAGAAAGGAGAAAATATTCGCACTCAGGTCCTGCAGTGTGGTGTCTGGGCCAGTGTAATCTGTACTCAGCTTTGGCACATGGACTTGAACACAGCCTTAGGCTAACACAGTGAAATTCTCTTCCCCGTGTTGATTTTATTAGCGTCAAGTGTAAAATGAGTTCGGAAAATCTCAGCAGGAATGGACTCACAAAACTGCCCATAATTTGATGTCAGGTGATAATCTCAGAATGGTGGGAGAAATAGGAAAGTCACATTGGTATAGTTATGGGAGCCTTTTTGGGAATTAAGGTCATTTTAGATCACTTTACAGTAAATGGAAAGATTGGGCCACCATTCCATCTGTTGGATATGTTATATATTTCACAGCAATGCAGAGATGACAATAGTTTCTAAGTGTGCATCAGGCTTTATTTACAGTGCTATAAAATATCCCTGCAGTCACAAAATAACTCCGTTTCTGGTAGCTTCTGCGGTACCTGCTCACTTTGCTCTAAGTCAACATCCAAGCTTAATCAATCGAGCACAGTGAGCATAGATCAGTTACCAGACTCATAAGCAAGCACAGAACAAGTGAACGCTACACCATTAGCCTCGGTGAATTTCAACCAGGGTAGAGCAATGCCCCTGCCCTCACAGCTCCCACCCTTCACCAATCTATCTCCTAGTAACTGTGGGGGCACTGCAAATTTAAAATAAAATTTGAAAAAAATTCACATCAATTCTACATAAAATGTACTCGAAATGGATTCATTAAAATAACATGACAAATGATCAGTGGGCGATTATGTTTATAATAGACTATCCTCGAATGTAAAGTGCTCTACAACAATTTTAAACATTTGGTCAGGGTTAGGGGATGGAGTAAATGCATAGGGGAAAACCGCACTACATAATTATCCTGTCCCTGTCTTACCACACAGTAAAATCAGTTTAAACTTAGTGTCATCTGCAAACGGTCTGTTTATTCAAACAAAATGAGGAATCCTTGTAAACCTAGGTGGCCTTTACATTAATTCTACAGCGCTATGTTAACTGTCACATAATGATTCACATCTGTGTATTATGACTATGATGAATGCTCCAGCATGGTTCCTGGCACTCAGAGAGCTGATTGAAGCATTTACTGCAGTCGAGAGCTTGAATCGATATTTCCCTGCATTGAAACACCACACACTCTGTCAGCTTGGCTCGGTATGAGCACACCTACATCTGAGTTAGGAGTTTGCAAGTTCAAGACTTACTCCAGTTCTTGAACACATAATCCAGATTGTCACTTCAGCGTATAGAACTGAGAGAGTGCTACGTTGCTGAAGGTGGTTTTCCTTGCTCACGGCATTAAAATGAGATGCTGTCTGTCATGTTTTTATAATGGTATAAAGACATCAAACACTCCTGGGCAATTGTGTAAACATGTTGTGGTTTCATTTATTTAAACTAGGCACATAATGTTGGTTTTCTGCTAGCCCTTAAAGGCATATTACAACATTGTCTACCTGTTCATAGTGTAAAAACAAAATCCAAGGGTTTTGTTGAAAGCAGAGTAGAAAGCACCCTGCATATCCTGCCTAATATTCCTCCTTAACAAATACCACCAAAACTACTTAACTAGTCATTTAACTCAGTTCCTGTTTCAGAGATCCTACGGTTTGTAAATTGGCTGCCAGGTTTGTCTATATAAGGAATGGCTGTGGCTGGGATTTTACAGGGCATCCATTGTCCGGAATGTCAGGGGCAACTCCCCCCCACCGCCCCCATCCCACCCCCCCTCCACCTCCACCCCCCACCCCCCTCCCCTACCCCCCCACCCCCCTCTCTCCCACCCACCCTCCTACACGCCCCAACCCCCACACTCCATCCCCCACATTGATTGTTCCTGGGATTTTACATCCATCAGGCAGTTATGAGTTGCCACTGGAGCTCCTGCCCCTTTAAAGGACAAAATCCCGCCCCAAGAGCTGCCAGCCAATCGGAGGGTCGGCAGCTCTTCAGCCTCAGCAGTGCTATTGGGAGCAGTGGTCACTGCTGGGTATGCACCCAGCCCGGAGAAGCAGCATGGGTGTGGGCCCAGAACCAAGGTAAGTGAGGTTGGGGTCGCCGAGAGAGTTGGGGGTGGTTTCTGAGGGCAGTGAGAATGTTTCTGTGGGAGCGTTGGGGGGGCCCCTCTGTGGGCCACATCGCACCTGATCGGGAGGATATTCAACACATCACAGATTGAGAGGCCCATGTGTTAAGCCATGGATATTGGTCTTGTTGGTAGAATGTGGGCCCCTCCTGTTCATTAAATGGAGGACACACACTAGGATTCAGTGGTTTTCCCCAGACACCTGGTGGTGGAATGACATTGGCTGCACAATTCATGATGATAAGGCGTGAGTCAGGTAAGCTCATCCCATTTGCTCCCTGGTTTTCGTTTCTCATAAATTCTACAACCATAACTTATTCTTCAAATATCAGGGAATAACGTCATGACTTTATTGGAGACCTCCTCAACACAGGAAGCAGTGGCATGCTCCGCAATGAAGTGCTGGCATTGGTGATACGATCACAGGGTAAGCTGAGTGCTGAGGCAGTCTAGCTGGTATATAAATCACGGACTGTACAAAATTGTTGGCAATGTTCTCATTTTCTTTTTAAAACATGTAAGCCGGGTCAATCAGCCTTTTGCTAGGTACAGCACTGTGCCTTATTGGGAGATTTACATGGTAAATCAGTGCCATGTTTGGGGTAAAGGTCTATTGGAAATGCTATTTTTCGCTTACAGTACATGTTTTCCCTTTGGATTTATCGATCCTTTCTCAGGTTTGCCAGCAAATGAATAGTGAGGGAAGGAACATTTTCCTTTTCAGGCCCCAGTGGGGTTGCCAACCTCCAGGGATTGACCTGGAGTCTCCAGAAATTAGAAATTATTTTCTCAGCCATTGCTCTGAACAAAGCAGAAATGCCGAAGAAAAACCATTAAAGGAACAATGCGATGTTCATTTTCTTTGAACTTTTTGTTTATTTGTTATAAAAATATTGGAGATGTGAATAAAAGGACTGGACAGAATGGTTGGAAACTGGAGGGCCTGTGATGAACCTCCAGGAATACATTCAACTAGAGTTGGCAACCCAAAGCCCAAGCATCACCTGACATAATAACACGGCTTGATTCATGGCAAACATTCCTTAGCCACAGAAGAGAATCATCTCCTATACCGGCAACTTTTAGTCATCTCCTATGCCATTCTGTGGCATCTCTGATTCTCAATCTAGTGCCCATCAAAGTTCCCTACCCACTAGAGGCTGTGTTGGGAGTACCCAGTTTGATTGCAGATATGACCATCACAATCAGCAGACTTCCACCCCATCAGCCTGGGGTGGATTTGAACTCAGAGGCAGAGGGCCAGTGTCTAAACTCACCATGCCACCCATGGCTCTGGATTGCAGCCAATATAAAAGAAAAGAAAGACTTGCGGCTTTCACAATTCCAGTATGACTCAAAGGGCTGTACAGCCAAATGATTTACTATTAAAGTGTAATCAATGTCAAAACACAGAAGCCAATTTGCACACAGCATTATTCCAAACCATAATGTGATAATGGCCAAATAATCTGTTTTAGTGATGTTGGCTAAGGGACAGATATTACCCAGGACACTGGGGGCTAACTCCCCTGTTTTGTCTTGTGTTCCAGGTCTAATTGGGGTTTCTCTAGGGTTTGCCTGTTACCCTAAGAATGCCACAACAGACTGTTATTTGTAAAAATCATTCTTGTTTATTTACAGGTCTATGTACATCTCGGTAACTCTTACAGAAGGTTGTACAGGTCTCAGTCTCTTAGTCATGTGACACTGCACCATTGTTACATTATTAGTTCCATCAGTATTTGGTGCTTCTGATGTTAACCCTTTACTCTACATCCCCTGGTTTTCTTTGAAAGTAGTGCATTGGGATTCTTTACGTTTGCCTAAGAGGGCAGGCAGGACTTCGATTTATCATTGCACCCAAAGACAGTAACTCTGACACGTGCAGGACTCCCTCAGTTTTGCACTGGAGCCTAGATTTCTGTCCCCAAGCCTCGGGAGTGGGACTTGAACCTACGCCTTATGTTGCAGAGGTGAAAATGCTACTCACTTGAGCTACATTAGACACAATGATCTGAATTTTTAGCCACCACCGGGCTCTGAAACAGAATGTGAAATGTTGTGCTGCGAGCCTATATGCCAGTTCCCTGGCTCTATTCCACCCTCAGCCCTTTCCCCGCAAGCAGCAGGTAGCCAATTCCTCCAGTTAATGGCCAATTAAGGCCAATTGTCAAAGGCCAACTACGATTTTCCAGTCAGCCCACAGACTGGCGGGGGGCGGGTGGCAATTGAGGTGGCCACCTGGCGACAGATTCAGGGGCCAGGGCACCAGTAGGCTTAGAGGCCCTCCCTGTCTGCATGGCTTCATTTACAGCTGCAGGCCGCCCTATCTCTCCAGCCCCCACCTCCCCGCGCCGATGATGGTGACAAGGCTGCCGAATCTATTTTTTAACTTGGCATTTGGAAAAGTTGGAAAGTTGCGTGCCCCTCCACCTTGGGGCACCTGCTCTCTCACTTCCCTGCCATGCCGTCCTCGCCGCTGCTTTCAAGCTAGAGGCCCTTCTATTGGCCGTCCAGCTTCAAGAGCCCGCCCACTGTCCTTAACCGAATGACAAGCTGGCTCTCTGGGCACTAATTGGCCAATTTGGGGAAATTCACAGGCGAGTGGCTGTTCCCCACACAGTGCGGGCTTCTGATCCCCATTTGAGCCTGGTGTTGGGGCTTCAGAAGCCCGGAGGAAAATCCTGCCCAATATGTTGAGTTGCTAACCATCAGCATCAGCACCTTAGCGTCAGAATCGCAAACTCTGAGCCGTTCAGTTAAGACTGCGTTGCTGTGCTTTCCATACCAAAATGTAATATAGTAGAAATATGCTAGTTAGCGACAGTGGTGTTACTTTAATACATTCCCTTATTTTATAAATCGGATAACCTATTACTTCATCTCTGCATAATTAAGTTGCCTTATTTTTCTTGCCTAGTTTCTTATTTTGTTTTAATGAAGCGTCAAATTTTGTGAACTGGGCGTCTGTGCTCAGTGTATAATGACAGGCTGTCTGATGACTCCTTATGGCATTGAAAAGTGCATTCATTTTACATTCATTTGTGTCTGGTTTTCTGACTGAGTAAGGATTCCGCTTTCTTGGTCTGAGCATTGTCCGTATTAGAAAAAGGGGCAGCGAGAGTATTTCCCTGTACATTCTATTTTTTTGAAAAATATACTTCATTCATAAAATATCTGGAAGAACATTACAAAATATTTCAAAATCGCCATCACAAAAAGTACAATCAGATTCAACTTTTACACATGGATCACGAGGTGCTTCAATACAATCAATGAATATTACAATCATTTCAATATGGTCATTACACACAATGGTATTGGAGTTATCAACATAGATCATGTTGCTCTCTGAGGTGCTTCCATACAATTATAATACAATTAGTATTCACTGCATATCTTCATTGTGAGCTGTACAGCCTGAGGGGCTCTAAACAGTTCCCAGCCCCTTGGTGCCCAATGACAGAAAGGTCTTAAACAGCGACCTTTCCCCATTGCGCCTTTGTGGCGGCTGCCCCAAGCTTTAATGCACGTAGTCCTGGACTTTGGAATGTGCCAGTCTGCAACACTCGGTCGGGGACAACTCTTTGCGCTGGAAGACCAACAAGTTTCAGGCAGACCAAAGAGCGTCTTTCATTGAGTTGATGATCCTCCAGCTGCAGTTGATGTTTGTCTCGGTGTGTGTCCCTGGGAACAGCCCGTAGAGCACAGAGTCCTGTGTCACAGAACTGCTCGGGATGAACCTCGACAGAAACCACTGCATCTCTCTCCATACCTTCTTTGCAAAGGCACAATCCACAAGCAGGTGAACAACGTTCTCGTCCCCACCACAGCCACCTCGAGGGCAACGTGCAGAGAGGGTGAGACTCCTGGCGTGTTGGAAGGATCTGACGGGGAGGGCCTTTCTCACCACCAGCCAAGCTACATCTTGGTGCTTGTTGGAAAGTTCTGGCAATGAGGCATTCTGCCAAATAACATTGACGGTCTGCTTGGGAAACCATCCCACAGGATCCACCCTCTCCTTTTCCCGCAGGGCCTCTAAGACGTTACGTGCCGACCACTGCCTGATGGACTTGTGGTCAAAGGTGTTTCTCTGCATGAATTTTTCCACGAGGGACAGGTGGTACAACTACCTGGAGCGTTCCGCGGCAGTGTGGCCAGACCCATCCTTCGTAACACCAGGGACAGGTAGAACCTCAGCACATAGTGACACTTCTTCACTCCAGGTTCGGTGGCAGGGCTTTCAGCTGCCTGGGTCCTAGATTCTGGAATTCCCCCTCGAAACCTCTCCACCTCTCTTTCACTATGCTACTTAAAATGTACCTCTTTGACCCAACCTTTAGTCAGTTTTCCTAATAACTCATGTCACTTAGTGTCAAATTTTGTTTGATAATCTTTTCTGTGAAGCTCCGTGGGACATTTTACGACATTAACAGTGCTGTATAAATGCAAATTGCTGTTGTTGTCTATTAGCCTATTGATTGAATGTCCTATTCCCTTGTCTTCATCAAGAGCTCAAGGTCCAAAGCCTGTAGTGCGGGACACAAGCATGAAAGAATAGGAGAAGGGGGCAAGGTAAGTCAAGATGCTTGGTAAAACTTGGGCTGTATAAACCTGTACATTGTAGGGCGGAAGGATAGGGTTGGTAATGATTTCAGCAATTCTAGGACGAAATTAACTAGAATTGAAGATGCTTGTTTTGGATAGTAACGCCCTTA
The DNA here is from genome assembly GCF_964194155.1 of Cetorhinus maximus. Classification (NCBI taxonomy): domain Eukaryota; kingdom Metazoa; phylum Chordata; class Chondrichthyes; order Lamniformes; family Cetorhinidae; genus Cetorhinus; species Cetorhinus maximus. The sequence continues at coordinate 112,139,061 of NC_135891.1, forward strand.
TCCACAATCTTTGTTGCGTAGGAGGGTTGCTTGTGTTTGTACCTGTTCTCATAGCTGCACGATGATCTTGGGGAGAAGTCAGGTTATTCAATCATTAAAAAAAAGCAAAAAAAACGCCTGGCTTTCGCCTTTTAATACCCTAGATCTGTGCTAAACGGAAAGAAGACTAGTGACATTTTGCGAGGATATGTTGATACCGTACCTGTCATGTGTAATGGAAAATCATATATAATATGGGTAAAATGGTCTTTCAAGAATAATACACCAGTAGATGCCAAAATAACATTAGTTGAAGACAGAAGCAAAATACTGTGGATGCTAAAGGCCAGAAATAAAAGCAGAAAATGCTGCAAATAATCCAAAATCTGATGAAAGGTCATTGGTCTGGGAGGTTAACTTTGTTTCTGTCTCCACATTGTTTGATAAATTTGAAACAATGGTGCTGACAAAATAGACCACCATTCCCCAATAAGTAGCAAATCATAAATCACACTCAACTCCCCCACCCACAGTAGGCATTCCCCTTCCTCCTTTGTCGCTCTTTCTTTTGCAACAAGACAGGTATAAATTGGAGAAAGGGGAATGGAATTTCTAAGATGTCTGCAGGACTCCTTCTTCAGAACGTGCCTTTATATGTCAGCACGGGGCAGGGAGCGGTGTGTCAATATCATGTTAATTGTGTTGTTAAGGCAAGGGATAAACAGGTGGAGGATACTGAATCACACAATCACAGAATCACACAATGGCCCTTCGGAACCATCAAGTCTGCACCGACACGTAAGAAACACCTGACCTACCTACCTAATCCCATTTACCAGCACTTGGCCCATAGCCTTGAATGTTATGACGTGCCAAGTGCTCACCCAGGTACTTTTTAAAGGATGTGAGGGAACCCGCCTCCACCACCCTCCCAGACAGCGCATTCCAGACTGTCACCACTCTCTGGGTAAAAAAGCTTTTCCTCACATCCCCTCTAAACCTCCTGCCCCTCACCTTGAACTTGTGTCCCCTCGTGAATGGCCCTTCAACTAAGGGGAACAGCTGTTCCCTATCCACCCTGTCCATGCCTCTGATAATCTTGTACACCTCGATCAGGTCGCCTATCAGTCTTCTCTGCTCCAATGAAAACAACTCAAGTCTATCCAACCTCTCTTCATAACTTAAATGTTTCATCCCAGGCAACACCCTGGTGAATCTCCTCTGCACCCCCTCCAGTGCAATCACATCCTTCCTATAATGTGGCGACCAGAACTGCACACAGTACTCCAGCTGTGGCCTCACCAAGGTTCTATACAACTCCAGCATGATCTCCCTACTTTTGTAATCTATGCCTCGATTTATAAAAGGCAAGTGTCCCATATGCCTTTTTCACAACCCCACTAACATGCCCCTCCGCCTTCAGAGATCTATGGACATACACACCAAGGTCCCTTTGTTCCTCAGAACTTCCTAGTGTCATGCTGTTCATTGGATACTTCCTTATCAAATTACTCCTTCCAAAGTGTATCACCTCACACTTTTCAGGGTTAAATTCCATCTGCCACTTATCTGCCCATTTGACCATCCCGTCTATATCTTCCTGTAGCCCAAGACATTCAACATCACTGTTAACCACCCGGCCAATCTTTGTGTCATCTGCAAACTTACTAATCCTACCCCCCACATAGTCATCTATGCCGTTTATATAAATGACGAATAATAGGGGACCGAGCACAGATCCCTGTGGTACGCCACTGGACACTGGCTTCCACTTACTAAAGCATCCTTCTGTCATCACCCTCTGTCTCCTACAGCTAAGCCAATTTTGAATCCACCTTATCAAATTACCCTGTATCCCATGTGCATTTGCCTTCTTTATAAGCCTCCCATGTGGAACCTTGTCAAAGGCTTTGCTGAAATCCATATAAACTACATCAACTGCACTACCCTCATCTACACACCTGGTCACCTCCTCAAAAGATTCAATCAAATTTGTTAGGCATGACTTCCCTCTGACCAAGCCATGCTGACTGCCCCTGATCAAACCTTGCCTCTCCAAGTACTGATTAAGTATCTTGAGCACATATAAAGAGGGACTTCTCTCATCTGAAGTGACACGTGCTCGGACGGAATTTCACATTGGCCCCGCTCCCGACACCTCCCTCGGGAGCTGCGGCCCCACAATTTGAGCCATTTTGTGGAAATTGCCTCCATGCCTTTCTGTTTGGCGCGGAGGGGTTTCCTGTATGGCCTGCTGCTGCACACCCTCCTCTTCCTTGCCTTCCTCCACTGTCAGGACACGTCGTGGCATGCTTTTCTACCATTTGGCGGTGGGGGAGATCCCCAGTGGAGGGCTCTCTACGTGGGGGTCCTCCCTTTCTCCATCGGGCACCTGGCGTGGAGGGTGTTGCATGCAGCAGTGCCATGCAATCGTAGGTCAAGGTGGTTCACGGACTCCCAGGCCACATGCGGTTTCTGCGGCCAAGGGGAGTCCATGTTCCACGTGTATACAGATTGCTCAAGGTTGCAGCCTTTCTTTTATTTTTTGAAGGGGCTGCTCCTTAATTTTTGGATGCACTTCAGCCCCGCGCTCCTGATCCTTGGTCACCCCGTGAGGAGTGGGGTGGGAGGGAGGAGGACCTCCTAGTAAGCTTGCTCCTGGGCCTGGTCAAGGCAGCCATTAACAGGCCCTGGCAGCGGGTGGTCATCCAGCCCGACTGTCTACCCCTCCACCGTAGCCATGTTCGCGGCCGGGTGGCCCTGGAGAGGGAGCACATGGTGCCTGGTACACTGGACTGGTGGGCACCATGGGGGGGTAGGGTGCACCATCACCCCCGGAAATGACATATTGATTTATTGTTGGAAGTTTCCTCGCACATTTTATGTTTTAGTTACAGTGCCCCACCAAGAGCTGTCACCCCTCCCCCAATTAATTAATTTTTAGTTTAATTTAGTTTTGTTTTGCTTAAAAAGAGTCTATAAAGAGGGATTCTTCCCGTCTGAACGGATGCCCATACGGACGGAATTTCACATTGGCCCCACGTCCCAACACCACCCTCGGGAACCTTGGTCACACTATTTGAGCCGTCTCGCGGAAATACCCTCCATGCCATTCAATTCCGCATAGAGGGGTTTCCTGTACGGGCTGCTGCTGCACACCCTTCACTTCCTCGGCCTCATCAACCATCCGGACACGCCACAGCGTTCTGTCCTGCCATCCGGAGGTGGCGGGGGCCCCAGTGGAGGGATCCCAGGGAATTTGGCGTGGAGGGCGTTGCACGCAGCTATCCTGTCCAATAAGAGGCTAGGATAGCTCATGGACTCCAAGGCTGCTTGTGCCCTCTGTGGCCTTTAGGAGTCCATGTTCCACAAGTTTTGTTCGCCTTTTAGCCCCACACCCTGATCTTTGGCCACCAGGTGTGGAAGGGGAGGACAAGGTGGGGACTTCCTTGTAAGCCTGCTTCTGGGCCTGGCCAAGGTGGCCATTAACAGGTCAAGGCCGTGGGCAGTTTAGGAGGGGGGGGGTTATTCGACCAGCTGTCTGCCTCTCCTCCGTGGCTATGATTGTAGCCGTGTATGCCTGGAGAGGGAGCATGTGGCGTCTGACATTATGTTTTTCTGTGACCGTTGTGTACTGCAGTATATCATCTTCTCCTAAAACACTATTTTAGTTTAATTTTTATACATTTTCTCTCAAGTTTTGTTTTCATTACAGTGCCCCTTTAAGGGGTTGTTCATTAGTTAAGTAGCTTAATTGTTTAATTCAAAAGAGTATAAGGAGGGACTGATGGGACACTGGAGTATTAGTAGATAGGGGGCAGGCATAGGTAATGCTGCAGCCTGTAAATAAAACAAACTATCAAGAAAATGATGTATATCTAGTTTAATACTTCACCATCTGGCTTGTGTTGCTGGGTCTAGTGCCAGAAGTGGATCTGGTAGTTGAGATAAATCTTGGTGAGAATATTGGAAATAGTGACCATAATATGATAAGATCGAAGGTCCATCAGAAAGGGAAAATTCAGAGGCACCAGTCTTATGGGGAAAGGTTGAACATGTTGGGCCTATACTCATTAGAGTTTAGAAGAAGGGGAGGTGACCTTATTGGAACATATAAGAATTTGAAGGTGCTTGACAGGTTAGATGCTAAGAGGATGTCTCCTCCTGCGTGGGAATCTAGAACGCGGAGGGGGAAAAAATTAAAAAATAATGGGCTTCCCATTTAACTTGGAGATGAGGAGGAATTTCTTCTCTGAGGGTCGTTAGTGTTTGGAATTCTCTACCCCACCAAACAATGGAGGCTGGATCATTGAATGTAATCAGTGCTGAGTTAGATAGGTTTTTAATTGATGAGGGAGTCAAGGATTATGCGGGACAGGCAGGAAAGTGGAGTTAAAGCCGCAATCAGATCAGCAATGATCTTACTGAATTGTGGAACAGGCTTGAGGGGCCGAATGGCCTACTCCTGCTCCTATTTCTTATGATCTTATCTTATTAGAACGGGGCAGGTGCTTAACTGAAATTAAATGAGCTAGCTGGGGTGATGGAGGAAGAGATATTGGCACATGGACTGGAGATCAACAGTGGAATTCTTTAAAAACAAAATTGCAACATTGCAGAATAAATATATACTGAGATACTTGTTTTGGATATTAACACCCCAATCAGCTTAATCTCTGTTGTGAAGGAGAGATTGATTATATTTCTGTTCCCTGTTTTCTCTCATAGCTACGAAGTAAGCATATGTGTCAGCCATGGTTCAGTGGGTAGCAGTCTTGCCTTGGAGTCTGAAGGTTTGTGGAGATTTGAGTCCCACTCCTGAGATTAGAGCACAAAAATCCAGTACTCCAGTGCAGAATTGAGGGAGAGCTGCAAATGCTGTCTTTTGGATGAAAAGGTAAACTGAGGCCCTCAGGTAAAAGCTTCTATGCCAGCCTTTCAAAGAAGATCAGGGGAGTTATCCCCAGTGTCCTGGTCAATAATTATCCTTCAATCAACATCACAAAAAACAGATGATCTGGTCATTATCACATTGCTCTTGGTGGGAGTTTGCTGCATGCGCTGCTGCAATGCTTCCTACATTACAACGTGATTGCGTTTCATTGGCCGTAAAGCATTTTAGGACATTGTGGTAATCTGATGTGTAATATACCTTCAAGAAGAATGTTATAATGGAAGATTACATGATCTTAGTATCCAATAGCAGAGTAGCGCGGGCTACCTTAGTAGTCAGTAATCAGTAATGAGTAGTCTAGAGTTAGAGTCGGTAACGTAGAGACAGGGTTTGAGTTGTAAGCACACAAGCGTAGCTGCTGAGTTCCTTTGTAAATAAATAGAACGTGTTCTACATAAGAACCATCTGCTGATCTGCTCTGTCTACGGTACCAACTCAGCCATCCGGAACCAAGTGTGCAGCTCGGATCCATTAGTCCAACTAAACGAGTGACCAAGATTCAACAAACTGGCAACAAGAGAAAAAGCGAGAAAAAGCAAGGAAGGACGAGAAAAAAGCAAGAAAAAGCAAGGAAGGAAATCAAGTGAACTGAAATCGGGCTGTACCTCACACGGTAATTGTAAGTAGGATTTCCGTCCAAATGGTTGAAGCAGTCCCCTTGAAGCATGCTGCAGTTTAAAAGAGTTGATCCTTTTGATCCAACCAAGGACGATTAGTCTAATTATGTTGAACGCGTTGTTTTTCCAAGCTAATGGCATTGCAGGGAGGAGAAGAGGCGAGCGATCGTCTTATCCATGTCTGGGAGTATAAGACCTATGGATTGATTTGAAGTTTGCCGGCACCCAGTGCCCTGAATTTGAAAAGTTTTGATGACTTCGTGAACCTTGTGAAGAGTCATTACCAGCCCAAGCCCTCAGTAACTATGCAACAGTTCAAATTTAATTCAAGAAATAGAGCCCCAGAGGAGACAGTTGCTTGTTATGTGGCAAGTCTGAAACAGTTAACAGAATATTGCAAGTTTGGTACATCTATAAATTATACGCTTAGAGGTCATTTGGTGTGCGGTATAAATGAAGATATGATTCAGAAGAGATTACTGTCTGAAACAAATTTGGATATACAGAAGGCGCTAGAAATAGCACTGGTCATGGAAAGCGCAGTGAGGGACTCAAAAATCATACAGGGAGCGCAAAATGGCATCGTCCTCCATGTTGGGTGGGGAGCCCTAGCTAAAAAGAGCACAAAAATGCACAGCTCTGATGAGAGGCAGGAAGCAGCCACCACTTGCAGACAAATAAAAAGGAATGACGTAGCAGCGAACAATGTTAACAGGGTCCACCCCTGCAGACAAGCCTTGTAATGAATGGAAATTTAAACAAATCGAATGTTTTCACTGTCATCGAAAGGGACACCTACATGAGACATTGTAAGGATAGAATCTGGCAGATTTTCAGTCGAAAGAAAAAACCCTGTGAAATCCACAGCGTAGAAGAGCCTGAAGTAACAGATTCAGATATTTATTTGTTGTGTAATTTAATGGTAGGAAGAACAGAACCAATCTATGTAACATTGAGGGTGAATGATAGACCTATCAGAATGGAAGTGGACACAGGAGCTTCCACTATGGTAATAAGTGAGCATACCTTCACGTAGCTGAATTATGGAGGATGTAAATTAAACTTGGACCATACAGATGCCAAATTGAAAATTTACACGGGAGAAGACATCAAAATCAAAGACATAAGCAGGGTTATTGAACAGTATGGAAGTCAATCAGTAAAATTACCCTTGATGGTGGTAGCAGGTGAGGGGCCAAGCCTCCTTGGTTGAGACTGGTTGGAAGAAATTAAATTGGATTGGGTTGAGATCTTCCACCTGGGAGCCAGTGGGCTCCCTGCGCTACTACAAAAATATGCCTCAGTTTTCCAAGATGACCTCAGGAAGATCCAGGGACGACAAACAAAAATTCATGTGGATCCAGATGCTACCCCTCCCGATTTATCAGGGCAAGACCAGTACCTTATGCAATGCGGGAAATGGTAGACGCTGAATTGGATAGATTAGAGAAACTGGGAGTGATACAACCTGTGCAGTTCTCAGAATGGGCAGCACTCATAGTACTGAAACCTGACCAAAGTGTTCAAGTTTGTGGAGACTACAAACTGACAGTTAATAAAGTGACTAAGTTGGGCAGACACCCTATACCAAAAATCAAAGACCTGTATGCTAAGCTGGCAAGTGGAACCGGCTACATGAAGCTTGATATGAGTCATGCTTATCGACAATTGGTTTTAGAAAAGGCCTCCCGGAAATTCGTCACAATTAATACACACAAAGGGTTGTACCAATATAGCTGTTGGCCTTTTGGTGTATCAGCTACATGTGACATATTCCAGAGGACAATGGAAAGTTTACTGCAGTGATTGCCTCACACTGTAGTTTATTTGGATGACGTTTTAGTTACACGGCTCACTGAAAAGGAACATTTGGCAAACTTGGAGCAAGTTTTGTAACATTTCTCACCGGTGGGAGTGCGTTTAAAATAGAAAAGTACACGTTCCAAGTAAAAGAGGTAATTTATTTAGGTCGCAGGGTAGATTCATAGGGCCTCCACCCGGTTGAGGAAAAAGTGAGAGTCATTAGAGAGGCACCAGCGCCAAAGAATACCTCTGAGCTCAAATCATTCTTGGGGATGATCAATTGCCTAATTTGTCAACAGAACTGCCACCCCTGTATTACCTACTCAAGAAAAATTAACGTTGGTCTTGGCAAAAACCACAGAAAGAAGCTTTCACAAATGTGAAACAGCTGTTGCATTCATCCACCCTATTAGTACATTTTGAGCAAAGAAAAGAGTTAGTTTTGACATGTGATGCATCACCCTATGGATTGGGAGCAGTACTCTCCCATCAAATGGACGATGGCTCAGAGAGGCCTATTGGATATGTATCAAAAACACTCAACACAGCGGAAAAGGGATACTCACAGATAACAAAAGAAGGCTATCAATCATCTTTGGTGTCAAGAAATTTCATCAGTATGTACAAGGTCATCATTTTCCTATTGTTTCGGGCCACAAGCCTTTACTAGGATTGTTTAGCGAGGACAAGGCTATGCTGGCTATAGCCTCAGCAAGTATACAGAGATGGGCATTGATTCTGGCAGCGTATGAGTATACTTTCATCCACAGGCCTGGAAATCAGATTGCAAACACTGATGCACTTAGTCGTTTGCCTTTGAAAGAAAGCGACGAGGATGTTCCGGTTCCTTAAGAACTCATTTTATTATTGAACTTCTTAGATTCATCACCAGTGTGTGCTGGACAGATCAGAGATTGGACAAATCGAGACCCAGTCTTATCCAAAGTACGAGAACAAGTTCATCATGGTTGGTCGCAAGAACAGGAATCTGACGAAATGAAAATGCATTTTCACAGAAGATATAAGATAACCAGCCAGGATGGTATCTTGTTGTGGGGAGCTTGAGTAGTTGTTCCTCCAAAAGGACAAAAGCCTTTGTTAACTGAACTACATAGTGCACATCAGGTATTTCCTGAATGAAGACCATAGCCTGCAGCTATCTATGGTGGCCTGGAATGGATGGAGAAATAGAGAGCTTAGTGAGAAGTTGTGTGCAGTTTCAGCAAGTGCAAAAGTTACCTCCAACAGCCCCTTTACACCCTTGGGAGTAGCCAGGAAGGCCATGGGTGCGATTACATATTGATCATGTGGGAGCTTTTGTGGGAAAAATGTTTCTCCTTATTGTTGACGCTCACTCAAACTGGAAGGACATATATGAGGTGAAGTCACCAACATCTTCTACAATTGACAAGCTACGTCAAGGTTTTGCTATCAACGGACCACCAGAAGTAGTCATATCAGATAATGGCACAGCATTGACGAGTGTTACGTTTCAACAGTTTATCAGTGGTATCAGTCATGTAAAAACTTCACTGTACCACCCTTCTTCCAATGGCAGGCTGAGAGAATGGTTCAAGCAATCAAAACTGGCATGAAGAAATTAACCGGAGACTCCATAGTGACCAAGTTAGCACGTTTTCTTTTCCATTATAGGACCACCCCTCTCGTGGCAACAGGTGCCACACCTGCGGAATTGTTGATGAAACATCGTCACAGAACGAGATTGAGCTTAATAACACCAAATTTATGGGGGAAGGTGGAAAGGAGTCAGGAAAGTCAGAAAACTGGACATGACTGGCATAGTCGTGACAGAAAGTTACCGTAGGAGAGATGGTATATGTGAAAAATTTTGGAGAAGGACCCAAATGATTATCGGGTGAAATAAGTGCAACGACTGGACCTCTTTCTTACCACGCGAAAGTGGAAGACTAAGTCATACAGAGACATATAGATGATATCAGGAGGAGAGAAACTAAAGTATCAGGAAATTATTCCTCCAGTGTTCATGACTGCATCAGCATCTCCTGTTGAAAGAACTTAACTGAGTACAGATGTATCTGAAGGATCGGCTGTACCTGCAAGAGTTGAGGAAACAGATTTGCCGGTGCCCTCCGAAGAACCTGATGTTCGGACAACACCAGAAAAGGAGGTTCCTGACAAAGCATCTGAAGCTGTGGAGCTGAGACATTCTACATGCCTAAGGGAACCCCCCAGGAAGACTGAATTTGTAAATTATTTATCTGATATTTGATATTTTGAGGAAAGTTGTAATTGTAACTCTAAAAAGCATTTCTGAGTAAAGACGGAAGGATGTGGTAATCTGATGTGTAATATACCTTCAAGAAGAATGTTATAATGGAAGATCACATCATCTCAGTATCCAATAGCAGAGTAGCGTGGACTACCTTAGTAGTCAGTAGTCAGTAGCGAGTAGTCTAGAGTTAGAGTCTGTAATGTAGAGACAGGGTTTGAGTTGTAAGCACACAAGCGTAGTTGCTGAGTTCCTTTGTAAATAAATAGAATGTGTACTACATAAGAACCATCTGCTGATCTGCTCTGTCTATGGTACCAACTCAGCCATCCCGAAACAAGCGTGCAGCTCGGATCCATTAGTCCAACTAAACTAGTGACCAGGATCCAACAGATGTTGAATGGTCATGAAAGGTGCTATATAAATGCAAGTTGTGCTTTCATTTGTTTCATTAAAAAAGAGACAAAGCCACAATTCAGAATATCATGGGTAAACAAGGAGATTCGAAACAACCTGTGAGGCCTATAGGCAGAGGTCTTTGGAATTATATTTCAGGTTTTATTAAGAGTCGGTGTGTGTTCAAAGACGCGGAGTTAACTAAATTAATCCGCATTTTCAAAAGGAGAGACCGCACTAACCCAAGTAATTACAGACTAATTAGTTTAACATCTGGAATGGAGAATATTTTGGAAACTTTAATTAAAAACAAAATAACAATATATCCAGATGAAGAGAAAATAATTAGAAGCAGCCAACATGGATATCAGGAAGGAAGATCGTGTTTGACAAACTCAGGCAATTCTGTGGGGCATTCTCCAGCCACCCCACCCCCTCACATCTTACATCCCTCCACCATTGGGATTTGTGCCTTCAACTCCCTAGGCCCCAAGCTCTTGCTATTCCCTAGCTATATGTTTGTGTCTCTTCTCCTCCCTCTCCTCCATTAAGACTTCTTAGAACCCGCATGAAATCATGGTATAGTACAGCACAGAAGCAGACCATTTGGCCCATTGAGCCTGTGCCAGCTCTTTTTGCAGCCCTGACCCATTCTTTCTCCAATTTTCTGCAATTGATTTCCTTCAAGCTATTTAATCCAATTACTTTCTGAAAGCTATTGTTGAATCAACGCCCACTGCCTTATCCGGCTGTGCATTCCGAATTCTAATCACCCTATGTGTAAAAAAACATTTTTAACCATGCTTTTAGTCCACCTCTTCTAATATCTCCTTCTTCACCCAGCATCCGTTTTTGTCTGATTATACCTCTATGAAGAGTCTTGGGCTACTTTTTTCCTACATTAAATGTCCTTGCAAGTCATTGTTGGTAGAATTCTTTGAAGAAGTGACAGGGATGGTGTATATGGAAACTTAATACAGAGAACGCCAATTGACACAAATAAGGTGTATGGAATTAGGAGCCAGGTAATAAATTGAATCAACATCACCCCCCACCCACCCCCCATTCCCTATCCCTACCCCTTTTGGACCCAATTATCCCTTCGCCTTCTAATTGTGCCTGATCTGAATGCTGCATTAGTTTTGTCTCCCCATGTGCAATGCCCTGACAGACTGACTAACATAACCCTAACCCTAACCCTAACCCTAACCCACAACCACCCCACCCTCAACTTCTCTCTCCCCCCGCCCCCCACCTTAAACCAGCTTATATTTCACCTCTCTCCTAACTATACTTCAGTTCTGTTGAAGGGTCATGAGGACTCGAAATGTCAGCTCTTTTCTTCTCCGCCGATGCTGCCAGACCTGCTGGGTTTTTCCAGGTAATTCTGTTTTTGTTTTGGGTTTCCAGCATCCGCAGTAGCTTTTAGCTTTTTGTTTTTAGATTTGTAGCCTTATCATTGATCATCACTGTTAGAAGTCAAATCATGACAGCGTAGCCAGCCTCCCACCTTATACCCTTCATAAACTTGAGGTCATCAAAATGCTGCCTGCCTGTGTACTAACTCACACTCGAAGGTCATTAGTGAAGCAGCTGAATACGATTGGTCCTGTTTTGTTTTTATAATGCCATAAAGGCACCAATCACTCATAAAGGACTGTGAAAACATGTTGTGGATTCAGTTATTTATACTAGGCACATGAGAACATATATACATAGACAGAAAGCGTGAAGACATCAGGGCTATGTGTGCTGTGTTTGTTCACAGACCAAAGTGAAACGGAGGCTGGATCACATGACACACTTCCCTTCAAGTGATGTCATGCTGTTATGCCTTAAAGGCATATTATAACACCCTCCCTTCTTTTTAAAGATATTTTCCCTCCTTCCAAAGAAGTATAACTATTTACAATACATGTTCGTGTTTAGTTACTGATACATGAGTGCATAGAACTGATGAATCTATGAGTTTCTAAAGCGTAAAGATAATCTGCTGATACGTCCAGATCTTGTGATGGTAATCTTGTCTGGAGGTTTCTTTAATTGCTCACAGTGATCTGTGGGGTTGTCATTCTTGGATATTGTTCCTGGTTGCATTTGGGATCTTGTCCTTGATACAATAGGACAGTATGGTGGTTGAGGAGCTGGAATGCATCTGATTTGTCCTCAGTTACGCCTCACTGTTGCATGTTTTTGTGTAATGACTTCATAGGACCTTGGTTCTCAACAAACCCTTGTCACTTTGACTGGTGGCCATGTACCTTCTGTGGGATCCCGGATGCAAACATGTTGCCCTAACTGTAAACTTGGCAACTCTGTACCCACGTTTTTATCATTCATGTTGGTCATCATGTCTTGCAGTTTGAAAAGTTGCTCTCTAGTTTCTGAGAGAGTAGAATGGGTAAGAGTGGGTAAACTGGTACACACTTGCCTGCCAAACATGATCTCTGCCAATGATGGAACAGTTTAAAGGTATCGCTCTCAGATGTAACATTGCAATGTATAGATCTTGCTTGGTCTGTTGACATTTGAGAATTAGGGATTTCACCATGCAAATTATTCATTCAGCTAGGCTGTTAAATCTAGAGTAATGAGGAAAAGAAGTAGTGTGATCGATATTGCACTTCTCACACATCTCATGAAATGGCTACCCAGTAAGTGGTGGACTGTTATCCATAATGATTTCTCTAGGCACACCAAATAAACTGAAAATAGCATTCTGAGTGTGTGCAACAGTTGCGCTTGACATATTGTGAATAATGGGGTATTTGGTAAAGTAGTCAACGATGACGGTGAAGTCAGTGCCGCAGACATGAAAGAGGTCGGATGTGATTTTGGACCAAGGATGGGTAGAAACTTCATGCGGAATCAACGAAGCTTTGTGCTGACTTGGCATATGCTCTTGACATACCTCGCACCTCTTGACGCCGGCTTCATTGGACATACCAAGCCAATAGACTGTCTCTCTTGCAAGTCTTCTCGTCCAATCTAGGCCCATGTATGAGTGATGAAGTTGTTGAAGAATATCAAGTCGCAAAGATTCTGGTTTGATGACCTGCCTGCTTTTGAAAAGTACTCCCTGGGAGATGCCTAGCTCATCCTGCTAAGGCCAAAATGGTCTCACGTGTTCATGGACATGCTGGTTTGAATCAGGCCATCCTTCGATGATGGTTTTCCACAGTTTCTGTAGTGTAGAGTCTTTTGCCATTTCTTCTTGTAGTTGCTGATATTTGCATTGTGCAAGATGTATCAGATCACTTGATGGACTTGCATTCTCCTGAAACTGCCAATTTAGTCTAAACATTCTGGATATTTCGATGTTAGGTCATGAACTGAGGTGATTGGAGTAGTTTCTGAGATTGATCTGCCAAGTGATGTCTGACTAATTCCATGGATTGTCACTAGTGCAAGGTCACGGCATGTTAGTAGACCTGCGATCGCCGGGCCTTTAGTGTCTATGTTATAGAACATCTGTGACTCCCAGGTAAATTAACTGTACTAGCACACCAAGACTATGGAACCCGCACATGGAATTAGTGAACCATTGTACGCTGAAAGCTGCCCAGTTGTTGATTTTGCCATGGCCTTCCATATCTATGGAAATATGTCTTTTATGTCGTTTAGAAGTTGCAGAGGTATATGTTGGCACTCGCCCCTGTGTCAACCTTGGCCAATAATAAGTAGTTGCCAATTTTCTTAGGGCAGATAATTTGAATCTTGGCAAACACTTCAGCTGGTGTGACAGCACGAACGTTTTCCACAAGATTGATGGTGTGAAACATGTGTACACTGCTCTTTGTCTCGTCATGCACTTCATCATCATTTTCTGGTTTGTCAATCACCTCATGTATACGTTTCTGATGAGATACCGGATGGTCAGTCTTATTGCTTGACGGTACCCATCGTGCACAGTCTGTTTGGGTCAGTGCATGGCTCTTTGTAGCTGCATCAGCCTTTGCTCTAGTGCACTGCAACTGCCAGTGGCCCTTTCTGCCACATGCCTTGCAGAATTGATGGAAAGCTGGGCATTTCCTTGGTGCATGCAGAAGGCCACACCTTCTACACGTTTTGCTAGGTTTAGGTATGCGAGTGAGTGCGTCAACAATTGTGGTTGTACTTAGGGCCTGTAAGCTTTGTCGACCTGTGAAGATCACTTCATACTTACATCCATCCTTGAGTAGCTCTTCGATGCTATATGTTTTGGGCTTGTCTAGCAGATCTTGCGGGATTGCTTCCGTGGGAGTGGATGCGATCACCAACACAGCAATTCTGTCTGCTCATTCTGTGTTTGAAATATCGCACTTTTCTCTGCATCTGCTGACGAAGTGGTCTATGGATTCTGTAGTTGAAATGACATGAACTCTGGTCAATGAATATGGACGTTTAACCTGATTCTGAACCAGTCTTCCAATGTAGTCCAGATCTTTTGGAGATCCTTTAGCTCTTCTGCTGTTAAACTTGACATGTTCAGTGCGTGTAGACCTTCATTCCCAATTGCTAGGTGAATTTTTATGCCTTGCTTGTTTGATTCAGATGTACCTGCATCACGAAACCACAGCTCTGTTTGCTGTTTAAAACTTTTGAATTCGGATAGCAGGGCAGCTGCTTCCCAATTCAAAATGGGGAATTTTGTGGACATTTTGACAATAATCCTTTGACCTTCCTCCTTCTTTTATTTAATTTATTGTTCAGCAACTCCCGAAGCCACCCATTTTAATCACAACCTTCTCCGGCCCGATTTTGATGATAGTTTTGTTTGTGTTTCTTTGTTTGACTCTCCCTCTCTCACTATCGCTCCGGCTGACACCCTGGCCACTCGCCTCTCCTGACTGAGCTAACCCAGTGCTGGACCTCTTGATGCACTGTCCCACTCACGGAACTGACAGGCTATGTGCTGCAATCTAACTACGAGGGATCCGCCTGTTTACCAGCTGTTTATTTGAGCACTATGCCGGCACTGTGTCTTCAAAGCTTTTCTGTGCAGTCACCACGCCGCAATTTCAACACTCTCGGACGCAGCGAGCTCGCCGCAGTCTGATCAAAACGTCAAGGGTCGTCTCAGGCCGTGTGACATTATCTAAGGCTGTTCGCCATGTCGTAACTGTACTTAATCTTACCGCCGTGATGTTTGACCACCACTGAACATCATGTTGTGTTTTTATAATGATATAAAGGCACCAATCACTCATAAGGGATTGTAAACACATTGTGGGTTCATTTGTTTAAACTAGGCACATGAGAATATATATATATATATATATATATACACGGATAGAAAGCTTGAAAACATCAGCAGCAGGAGTTGTGTGCGCTGTGTTCTGTTCACAGGCCAAAGGGAAACTGAGGCTGGATCACATGGCACAATTCCCCTTCTAGTGGGGGCCTGCTGCTATCCCTTAAAGGCATATTACAACAGGAGTTGCGAACGGTGCTGAACGGTGTGTAATCATCAGCGAAACATCCCCACTTCTGCCCTTATAATGGAGGGAAGGTCACTGATGGAACAGCTGAATGTGGTGGGTCCTAGGGCTCCACCCGAGGAACCCCTGCAGTGATGTCTTGGGACTGAGATGATTGACCTCCAACAACCACAACCATCTTCCTTTCTGCTAGGTATGACTCCAACAAGTGGAGAGTTTCCCCCTGATTCCCATTGACTCCCCAGCTTTGCTAGGGTTCCTTGATGCCACACTCTGTCAAAAGCTGCATTGCTGTCAAGGGCAGTCACGCTCACCTCATTTCTTCCATTCAGCTCTTGTGTCCTTGTTTGGACCAAGGCTGTAATGAAACCAGGAGCTGATAATGTAATGTTCCAGTGAGTAAATTGCAGCATTGCTTAAAGTTTCTCTGACCACATTATCAGCCTCAAAGAATGATAAATAGCTCAAATAGTGAAGACAAAATGTTTGAAGTCAATGTAGAATACATTAGTTTGAGTGATGGTGGGTGGTATTCTTCTAAGTGGATGATGAGTTGACTGTACTGAATAACCTTTATTGTGAATGTTGGATGTACTGTTTTTTCCAGGTAACATTTCCTGACCTTTCCTGTAGAACAAAAAGGCCATTATGCATTGTCCAGGAGAGTGTAGAGCATTTCTGTAAGAAAATTATGAGGTGATTTTTCACAAATTTACAATGATGTCAGAAAAAGTGGTTATTTCTACCACAAAATAGCCCATGTAGATGAAAATGATGGAAAATGGGAGGTAATTATTTTCATTATTGCTTCGGGCACAGACTTCAAATCGAAACCAAAGTAAAAATAAAAGCTTAAGCACCAGGATGGATATTCCAAAGTGCAGTTGCCTGGCTCCCCTAATGGTTCAGCCAGTTAAGGCAGCAAACATCTGAGCTATTCTGAATAGCAAGGCCCCAGGCTTGATTTCTGGCCTGTGCTGATCTCAATTAACATAGTAGTTAGGATGCTTCAATTAATACCAGAGCGTCCATTCTCATCTTGCATTGTGGTCAAATAAGCTTTGAATCCGTAGTGTGACTACATCAAATTTATGAAGTAGAAGTCTCTCCTCCAAAAGGTTGTGGGTGACTGGGTCAGTTGGGGCTTTCAAGGCTGAGATAGATAGATTTTTATTAGGTTAGGGTAGTGAAGTAAAGGGAACAAGGAGAGAAAATTTCAAACGCATGAATTAGGAGCAGGCGTAGGCCACTCGGCCCCTCGAGCCTGCTCTGCCATTCAATAAGATCATGGCTGATCTGATTGTGGCCTCAACTAAACATTCCGCTTACCCCCGATAACCTGTGAACCCCTCGTTAGTCAAGAATCTATCTACCTCTGCCTTAAAAATATTAAATCACCCTACTGCCCCCACTCTCTGAGGAAGCGAGTTCCAAAGACTCACGACCCTCTGAGAGGAAAATTTCTTCTCTTCTCTCTTTTAAATGGAAGGACCCTTATTTTTAAACCATGTGTCCTAATTCTAGTCTTTCCCACAAAATGAAGCATCCACCCTGTCAAGTCCCCTCTGGATCTTATATGTTTTAATAAGATAACCTCTCATTGTCTTAAACTCCAAAGAATACAGGCCCAGCCTGTCTCACCTTTCCTCATACGAGAACCCCCATTTCCAGTTACAAATCGAGTGAGCCTTCTTTGAGCTGTTTCTAATTTATATCCTTTCTTAAATAAGGAGACCAAAACTGTACACAGCACTCTCACCTGTGCAACTGTAGTAAAGCTTCCTACTTTTATATTCCATTCCTCTTGCAATAAATTACAAATTCCATTTGCCTTCCTAACTACTTGCTGTACCTGCATACTAACCTTTTGTGATTCCTGCACCAGGACACCCAGATCCCTCTGTACCTCAAAATTCTGCAATCTCTCTCTGTTTAAGTGATATGCTACTTTTCTATTCTTCCTTGCAAAATGGGCAAGTTCACATTTTCCCACATTATATTCTATCTGCCAAAATTTTGCTCATTCACTTAACCTATCTCTGTCCCTTTTCAGACTCCTTATGTCCTCTTCACAACTTACTTTCCCACCTAACTTTGTGTCATCGTCAAATTTAGCAACCATACATTCACTCTCTTCATCCAAGTCATCGATATAAATTGTAAATAGTTGATGCCCCAGCGCCGGTCCCTGTGGCACTCCACTCGTCACATCTTGCTAACCCAAAAATAACTCATTTATGCCTATTCTCTGTTTCCTGTTAGCTAACCAATCCTCTATCCATGCTAATATGTTACCCCCCACACCAAACAATCACAACAATTTATAACAGAGAAAAAAGGCGCTGATTGGTTGGCAAGTTGGCTCTGATTAGCTAAGGCATTACCATGGAGAAAGCGACAGAGAACTATAGGTTCTTCAAGCTCCCAGGCAATTTAAAATTGGTGCAAGGCTTGAACATTTTCCTCTTGTGTGCAGAGAACGGGACCCTGTGTATGAATGTATGTTGCTTCTATCAAGTGAAAATAAGCCATGTTAAGAGCTCGACTGATTATCTGGAATTAGTTGTTAGTGTAGCTATTAGCACACTCAGAATTGTTCAGCAAGTGCTGCCCAATCACTGAATCACATCTAACAGTAGACGTATTGTGATCATTTGAAATTTGGAATTCTTGTTTTTGACCTAATGAGTGCAAGATGAAAAGCTTTGGCAACAGGCCTCCCTTTTCAGCAAAGGCAGTAAATGGAGTTGAGGTGCAGATCAGCCATGATCTTATAGAACAGTGGTGCAGGCCTGAGGGGCTGAATGGTCTCCTTTTATAGCTAATATTCCAAAATCCCTTACCACTAAATTCTATTTATTCTACATGTTTCCTCTTCTCTTTTCCTAAATACATTGGTTCTTGCTGAGGTTTGGCTTCTACTCACAATTCCTGAGTGGCCATATGCTATAAAAGGAAACTATAGCTCAGTTAGTAGAACGCTCACCCTTGAATCAGAACATTGTGGATCTAAGTCCCCCTTCAGAGATTCGAGCACAAAATCCAGGCTGAGACTCCAGAGCCAGGCTGGGGAAATTCTGCAGTGTCAGTGTCTTTGGGATAAGGTATTAAACTGAGACCCTATCTTCCCTCACAAGAGGAAATAAAAGATCCTGCAGTACTACTTTGAGGAAAAGTAGGGGAGGGGTCCTTGTCCATTATTAGCCTTCAGCCAATGTCACTAAAAATCAGAATGTTTGGTTATGATCATATTGTTGTTTGTGGGAGCCTGCTGTGTGAAAATTGGCTGCCACGTTTCCTGCATTACAACAGTGACTAAAATTTAAAAAGCGCGTCATTGACGAAAGCACCTTACGTCATGAGGTCATGAAAGGCGCTATAAAAATGCGAGTCTTTCATTTCATTCAGAGCAAGGCCTTCCTAGTCTGTCATTGTTCACACTGCAGTTAGGCTGCATGCACTAGTTTAGATCAGGGGACCCACATGAGATGATTCAGTGTCAGGGTCACTCCTCTTCTGAGACTCAATGTATCCCTGGCTGGAATAACAAGCGCAAGATAGCCTGAGGTGGGATGGTGCCAGAGGAATTCCTTTGTGTTTCCAGATCATGGCCCTGAGGCATTTTACAAAGAGTGCCATTAAGGGAATATTCCATGACAAATGGACTACCCAGGCCTTTGGTTTTGCTCGTGCAGCTTTTTAAAACTGAATTGTAACTCGGAACATGACCCAAGACCCCGATGCAGGGAAAGTGATGTAGACGCAAAGGGCGGAATTTTTTCCGTGCCCGCTGGCGTCGGATGTGATCGGTGGTGTGAGCGGACGATATGGCACGATCGGTTCCATGACGGTGGGAAACCAGTTCGTGATCGTCTGCTCAGTCTGCCGATGGCGGGCTTTGTTTCCCACCGTCAGACGTTGGGATCCTCGTTGTAATGCTCTGCATATCATCTTCAGGCCAGCCGGCCGGAATCGTTCCCCCTGCACCCCCTCCCCCCGCTGGATCATCTGTCCGCGTCGGCGGGAAAGCACTTGGCGGCCTGCACTTTGAGGGGGATTCGGAGGTGAGTGCACAGTAACATTGTCCAGGGCTCACCAGGGGCGCCTGTTGGGCCTCAAGCTTGAGGGGTGCAGTGGGGTCGGGGTTAAGGGCAGCCCTGCTGTTGAGGCGAGTTGTGCGGGCGGGGTGGGGGCGCCCAAGGACAGCCCAGCTGTTGCGATGACTTACGGGGGGAAGATGGGGGCAAGGGCCTGCTATTGAATATAGCACACAAGCATTCGGGGTGGGGGGTAGGGTGAGCGAGGGAAGTAGCCACACATTTAGGAAACCTGTAGAAAGTGACCATTCCTCTGCATCTGAGACAGTTCAGGCAAGCCACATTGATATGATTGGAGTTGGTCCTCTAGTTTATCTGCCCACTCAAGCAATGCAGAGGCATCAAAGTGCCACCAAGTGCTCCAAAGCTTTTTACACCCACCTGCCCCCACTCCCCGATCCCCCCCTCGGCACAGACTGCAAAGTCCTGAGCATTTTAGTGGACGACAGAACAGTTGGGACGGCTGCACACGCTGTACAATCTCCTAATGGCTGAAGCTGGCCATGGAGCAGTCACTGCTGGAGGTGCTCAAGCCCCTTTGCAATGTCAGCATCCTGGTCTGGACCAGTCTCCTCCAGGGTTCAAGCTAACAGTGCAGTACTGTAGCGTGGGTTAGGAGAATACCTGTGCCTGAGCTGAGAGCACAGAATGCAGTCCAGTGGGCAAATCTGCCCCCAATCGGTCAGGTGGAGTGGGTTCCATTTGCTGAATGTGCAGCTGATGTGCGTCCGCCAGAAATGCATTCTGCAGGTCTGCACGGTTTCCAGGAAGTGTGCACGATTCCTACATTCTCAGTCGGTCACAGATCCCTGAAGTCTTCAGGGTCCACAGAGACTGCAGGGTTGGCTCCTTGGGGACAAGGGCTACCCACAGAGGCCGTGGCTGATGACACCCGTGTGGCGGCCTCAGACTGCAGCAGAGAAATGCTTTAATGTGGCTCATGCAGCATCTCACAACTTGGTGGAGCAGATTATCAGGAGGCTGAAGATGCGGTTCCGGTGCCTGGACCAGTCTGGTGGAGCCCTGCAATACAGTCCGCAGAGGGTGTCACACATCGTCATCGTCTGCTGCGCCCTTTACAACTTCCACCGGGGAGGCGAGCTGGCCGAGGAGGAAATGGAGGAGCTAGAGGTCTCCTCTGATGAGGAGGACGCCGAAGGGGATGAGGGTGAGGATGTACTCGGAGGTGACAGTGACGGGGATGAGGGCCTCACACTGGCCAGATGAGGCAGGCGCGCCCAGGAGGCCCTTATAGCTGCTAGATTTGTGGAGGATGATGATGACAAACAGAGAGGTGACCCCCATAGATCCCCACATCGCATCTGTGAACATTTGACTTCAATCTGGCTTATGGCAGCACGAGTACCCCCTGTGAGAATGCTCCTGTCATGGAGACGTAGTGGAGGCCCTAATAGTGGCTTGATTGCAGGATATGATGATGACATGTAGTGAGGACACTCCATAGATCTTCACATAGTCTCTGAGAATGTCTGACTCCTGTCTGGCTGAGGCCATCGTGGCTGGCAGGTAAAACATCGTTTTTCTCGCCCCCCTCCACCACACTTAGTGCAAATCTGGGACAATTCCACCCAAACGAGAGGGAGATGGAGGAGACATAAAGACAAAATGCAGAGAGAGAGAAAATAGGAGAAAGAGAGGAGACGGAAATAGAGAAAAGGCAAATAGAAAGCTGATGGAGAGAAAGACTAGCAGGAGGCAGAGAGAAAAAGGAGGCAGAGAGAGAGAGAGAGAGAAAGAGACAAAGGAAAAAACAAGGAAATTTAAAAAGTAAAAATGGAACTTAATGGATTTCTTTTGGAAAAATCATGTTTAACTAACTTGCCGGAGTTTTTTGAGGAGGTAACAGAGAAGGTCGATGAGGGTAATGCTGTTGATGTGGTGTACATGGACTTCCAAAAGGCATTTGATACAGTGTCACACAACAGACTCATGAGCAAAGTTATAGCTCATGGAATAAAAGGGACAGTGGCGACATGGATACGGAATTAGCTGAGCGACAGGAAACAGGGAGTAGTGGTTAATGGATGTTTTTCACACTGGAGGAGCTGTGTGAGCTGTAGTGGAGCTCCCCAGGGTCAGTGTTGGGCACCTTGCTTCTCCTAGTTGGGGAATTTGGAATGCACTGCCTGAGAGTGTGGTGGAGGCAGGTTCAACTGAAACATTCAGAAGGGAATTAGACTGTTACCTGAAAAGGAAGAATGTGCAGGGTAATGGGGAGAAGACAGGGGAACGGTGCCAGGTGGGTTGCTTAGTCAAAGAGCCGGAGCAGACACGATGGGCCAAATGGCCTCCTTCTGTGCTGTAACAATCCTGTGATTCTCCGAACTGTTGATCATTGATGATCCCAAACTGTTTTTTCACAGAGAGCAGGATTCTTGAGGGCTGGAACCAGGCCTCAAACCTAACCTTTCTAATAGAATCTAGGAGGCCATTCAACCTGTCATGCCTGTGCTGGCTCTTTGAAAAAGATATCCAATTAGTCCCTCTGGAAAAACATTGTTTAGTTTGGAACAAAGGAAGAAAGCATCCTTTGCATATCACTGCTAACGAGGTTCACTCACCACTGAGTAGAACGCTTCATATATTCAGCGCTTACTACATTCTGACCTCGAGGTCAAAGATGGAGCATCCCACTGCTTTGGACTGACCAAAAAAGTGCACAGAGAGACGAGTTAATAACCTTGTGCATAGACTGAGCTCTGAAAGCATGACAGCACAAAGTAATAACTACTAATGCATCACTGTCCCTAATAATTACTTGTGGTACAACATTCCACACTTAATTGACGAGTCCCCATGCTGTTTTAATCACTGCTCTCAAGCTGTGGTTCAGACCCTTCCTGTTCCCTTCACAGGGGAAGTCATGTCATCTCAGGTTGTCCGTTCTACTTGTACAACCAGGGAAGTGGCTCGAAACTCACTGAGCTCAGTGGAGCCGTATTAAATCTCCTAGGCTGCACATGCACACCTCTCACAAGCAATACATGAGCTCAGCTGAAGGAGCCCTGCTGTAGTATTTGGTTGATTTCTATCTCTTTCTTCTAAAGAGCTGCCTTGGGAAAAGTGTTTCTTGCTGATTTTATCCCTCATACGAGGGATGGATTCTACAGTTGCTAACAGGTGGTCTCCAGTACCTCAGAGAAATGGTTCTTCCTTTTTGCACACACCAACATAAGCAAGCTATTTATAGGCCATTATAACTGAACTCGATCCCGCTCTCATGTGCCTTCTGGCAGGAGTCACTGAATAGCAAATCAGGAGTGGGATCTCTGATTTTATCCCCACCCCCTACCTCCTAGCCCAGGGGGACCAAGGCTAATTAAACACATTGGCTCCCAATGTAATCACAACCAAGTGTAGTATAAAGGGTTAATTCTAACCATGTGATATGATTATGAGGCACAGTATACATCATCACAGGATACAATGTGAGGGATGAAATCAACAAAAAACATTTTTTTCCCCAAGAGTGACAGCTCTTTAGAAACAAAAGATAGAAATCAACCAAATACTGTGACAAGACTTCTTGAGCTGAGCTCATGTGTTGCTTGTGAGAGGTGTTCATGTGCAATGTCTCATGATCTTGCTCTTGTTGAACCTTATGGCAAGATGAAGCCACAGTAAGTTATTTCTTAATAAATATAGTGTTTTTGCTACCTCAGCAGACTCTGTAAATATTCTGTGTTAGCACAATGAGATCAAGATATTATGTGGCGGCAGAGAGTGAACAAGCTTGGAAAAGTCTCTGCCATTACGGGAAAGCTTTGAGCAGGTTGCAGGTCTCAACCAGGCAGAAGTATGGCTGAATTGGCACTGAAGATTTGCCAGATATTGCACTGCGTCGGGCCTCACGGCAAAGCCAAGTGGCAAGCAGGTCAGTACGCTATTGTATGTGATGGGCGGCTGTGCAGACAAAATCCTAGTCAGGTATGGGATCAACAAAGAAAAAGCTATGTACAATGAAGCAATGAAAGCACTTGATGCCTACTCCAATCTGCAAAAGAACACCACTGTCGAGCAGGCTAAATTTAACAAGCGTACCCAATGATAAGGGGAAAGTATTAATGCCGTTGTAAATGATCTGTATCGACTTGCACAGAACTGTGAATATGGCAGCTTAAAAGATGACCTGATCAGGGACAGGATTGTTATGGGAATCTTGGATGAAGCATTGTCTGACCATTTGCAGTCGAGAGATGATTTAACCTCAACAAAGTTAATTCAACTGATCAGGCAAGCTGAGGTCAGAAGGCAAAATCGATCGGTGATTCAGGGTGACCGGGAGAACCACATCCCAAGAATGACTGACACGTTGAAGTACATTAAATTTGAAAGTGGACAGGTGGCCGTACAAAAGGAGGGGAGGCAGGAAGAGCATCCATCAACCACGCCAGGTAACTGTAATCAGTGTGATGGGGGAAAAAAAGCGCAGGCACAAAAATTGTCATGCCAGAGGGGCCAAATGCCACTTTTGCAGAAAGAAGTGTCACTTCTGGGTTGTGTGTTATAGCAAGAAACCTGTACAAAATAAGCAAAAAGAGAAGCCTTCAAAGGGTGACAAGTCCTATCAATCTATCAATGATATTGAGATGCCTTTACTTAGGGAGATCCAGGAACCAAGTGGAAGAAGCTGCTGCAATGCTGATATCCTAGTAGAAGGGAACAAGACACGCTTCAAGTTAGACACTTGGCAGCTTAGGTTCTCTCTGATGCTGAACCGTGGCATTGGAGGGTCGAGAAGATCAGCCCATGAACTTGAGAGATTTTCAATTTCTATAGCTGTTGGTAGGACTGGGAAAGCTGAAGACAGAGTACCACACCACCCTTTGTCCTGAAATGAGGCCAATGTGTCTGTTTACACCCAGAAAGTTTCTTCATCCACTCTTGCCAAAGGCAAAGGAGGAAATTGATCCTAAGTTGAAGCAAGAGGTTATTTCGCTTGTGACAGAAACAAGCTGGTGCTCAGGTTGGTCCCAGTGCCAAATCCCAATGGATCTATCAGAATTTATGTAGATCTTACACAGCTGAAGAAAGCAGCTGAACGCAAAATTAATCCTATGTGGTCTGTGAACAAGAGCGGAGCAAAATTGGGAAAGAGTGTTAGATACACAACCTTCATTACAATGTTTCAGAAGTTTTGTTTCAACAGATTACCCTTCAGCATCACATCAGCGTCAGAAAGAAGACCATAAGATGTAGGAGCAGAAGTAGGCCATTCAGCCCCTCGAGTCTGCTCTGCCATTCAATGAGATCATGGATGATCTGATAATCCTCAACTCTACTTTCCTGCCTTTTCCCCATACCCCTTGATTCCCTTACTGATTAAAAATCTGTCTATCTCAGCCTTGAATATACTTAACGACCCAGCCTCTACAGCCCTCTGCGGTAAAGAATTCCACAGATATGCTACCCTCTGAGAGAAGAAATTCCTCCTCATCTCTGTCCTAAATGGCCGACCCTTTACTCTGAGATTATGCCCTCTGGGCCTAGACTCTCCTACAAGAGGAAACAACCTCTCAGCATCTACCCTGTCAAACCCCCTAAGAATCTCATATGTTTCAATAAGGTCGCCTCTCATTTTTCTAAACTCCAATGAGTACAGGCCCAACCTACTCAACCTCCCCTCATAAGAAAATCCCTCCATTCCCAGGATCAACCTAGTGAACCTTCTCTGGGCTGTCTCCAATGCCAGTATATCTTTCCTTAGATAAGGGGACAAAACTGTTCATGGTATTCTAGGTGTGGTCTAACTAGTGCCTTGTATAGTTTTAGCAAGACTTCCCTATTTTTATATTCCATTCCCTTTGAAATAAAAGCCAACATTCCATTTGCCTTCCCAATTACCGGCTCAACTTTTGTATGCTAGCACGAGGACTCCCAAATCCCTCTGTGCTACATCTTTCTGCAGTCTTTCTCCATTTAAATAATATTCAGCTCCTCTATTCTTCCTGCCAAAATGCATAACCTCGCATTTTCCCACATTATATTCCATCTGCCAAGTTTTTTGCCCACTCGCTTAACCTGTCTATATCCCTCTGTAGACTCTTTGTGTCATCCTCACCACTTGCCTTCCCACCTACTTTTGTTTTATTCACAAACTTGGCGATAGTACATTCACTTCCCTCATCCAAGTCATTAATATATATTGTAAATAATTGTGGCCCCAGTACTGATCCCTGGGCACTCCACTAGTCACTGGTTGCCATCCTGAAAATGCCCCCCTTATCCTAACTTCCTGTCTTCTATCATTAGCCAATCCTCTTTCCATGCTAATATACTACCTCCAACACCATGGGCTCTTAACTCATTAAGTAGCCTTATGTGTGGTACCTTATCGAACGTCTTTTGTCTCCCAGAGGACAATGTCAAGTATCCTAGAAGCACTGGATGGAGTCGTATGTCACCTGGATGATATCCTGATCCAAGGATTCACTCAGACAGAACATGACACTAGAGTGCGAGCTGTGCTGCAATGCCTACAGGAAACAAGACTTACACTCAACAACAAATGTGAATTCTCGCAGCCAACTGTCAAGTTCCTGGGGCATCATGTGGATGCATCTGGTGTCAGAGTTGATCCACAGAAGACAAGAGCAATCAATGAGTTTCCTTGCAACATTACTGAGCTCCAGAGATTGATGGATATGGCAAACGAAGTCAGAAAGTTTCTGCCCGATCTAGCTGTTGTCAATGAACCACCACGCCAGCTGTTATGACAAGACAATACATGTTGCTGGGAGGAAGCACAACAGAGGTCTTTGGAGAAAACCAAAGAGGTGCAGATATCACCTGATATTTTAGCTCACTATGACCCAGAGCTGTCCACTATCATTGTTGCAGATGCATCTTCTACAGGTTTGGGAGCTGTACTCTTTCAGACACAGACAGATGGAAAGCGTGGACCAGTTTACTGCACATCCTGTTCACTGACAGAGACTGAACAGAGATATGTAGTGGTAGAGAAAGAAGCATTAGCTGCTACCTGGGCTGACAACCAATTTAAGGTTAACAGTTGGGCTCACAGTGTGGTGGACTCACACATATATTAATACACAGGACCCTGTTCTTTGTAGAGAGAAAGAACTTGTACAGACATCGCGCTAGCTGTTTCAAATAAACAAAATAAGCAACAACCATTCTCTGGTTCATTGACCAGTCAGAGTCAATCTGCCTGGTTTGAATTTAACAAAGCTTGGCAGTTAACTGTCAGTCATCAGTTAACTGGTGCATTCTCCACGGCAATGTCTCTAATTAATCAAAGTCCATTTGCCAACCAAGCAGCACTCTCTTCTCATGAAGTATAAATTGTTGTTCCCTTTACATTTGGTATTTTTGTGATTTGTCCTGATGAGTGCGATGAAAAGTTTTAACAACATGAGTCTTTTTTCAGCAATACTCAAGTTTTGTACTACCAAATGACTATTGGTAGCAGATATCTCCCCCATCTAGAGTTAATTCTCAAAAGCACTTGCTACGACTCACACCATATCTCTTTAGTTTCAAGGTCTTCCTCAAAACCATCTGGTCTCACCTTTGGGTCACAACACTGACTCTGTTCCCATATCGAGCTCACTGTTCAACTTCTCCCTCCTCCAACCCTCTCCTCCCCCTGCACCACCACCCAAATTGCCCAAAGTTCACCAAAATATCTTTGGATGTTTTGCTGCCTTAAAAGTGTGGTATGTTGTTGTCAGAGTTTTAGATCAAAGTGCTCTCTTCAGCTAAATGGGAGTTGGCAAGTCTGAGTGTTTGTGAGTGTATGTGCATGTGTGTGTGTGTTGACAAGGCTCTGCAGTCACTTGAGGTTGAGGCTTGCTTTGAGTGATGGAGACTCAGCAGATCCAAGGAATGGTTAGTTCCAGTTACACTATAGCCATGGGAAACAGAGCTTCAGGCCAGTATAACGCACCCACATGCAGAGCCGCGAATATTTGTTACGTGCCAGTATCAAGAGAGAGACCATAGGACAGTCTGCTTGCTGATTACATTAATAATATTAAAAATTAAGGTTGAATGTGAAAACAAACAGAAGGCTTGAATTTCTATAGCGCCTTTCACAGTCTCAGTACGTCCCAAACCCCTTTACATCCAATAGAGTACTTTTGAAATGTAGTCACTGTTGTAATGTAGGAAACACGGCAGCTAATTTGTGCACAGCAAGCTCCCAAAAAAAGCCATGGGATGATGGCCAGATAAATTGTTTTTAGTGATGTTGGCTGAGGATTGAAGATTATTCGGGACACTGTGGAATATTCCCATTCGATATAATGCCATGGGATCTTTTACAGGGGTAAATGAGGCCTCAGTTTAACACCTTATCCAAAGTTGGTTGGTAAGGAACAGAGAGGCCCTGGGGAAATTTATTGGCAAAGACAAGTATTTTAATGTACTGATATAAATTGGGGAATGTTTGCTCCAAGATATACTTCAATCAATTAAACTATTTAAAATTACCGTGGATTTAAATTTATTGTGAATTTAGACTAATTGTATAGTTAAATCTATTGTGAATTTAAATTCACAGTGACTATGTTCCATGTATTTGCTGCATATATCTCTCAACAAATTAATTTTGCATGAATGTGATGACAGCGCCTGAATAAAATATTCTTTGTTTGAAACCCATTTCCCAATTTACGATTTTGCTCTCAAAAATAAAATAAAACATCTTAAATGGGTTGAAGCTCGCTCTCAATGCTCTTGATCATAAATCTAAGCTCCAAAACTTCCCAGTTTGGAGATCTCCTCACACAAATGGCCCAATCAAACCAGCACAACTAATTCTGTACTTGTCATTATATTCTCAGTCTTTTCGACACACGCAAACTGCAGATGAAA
The DNA here is from genome assembly GCF_964194155.1 of Cetorhinus maximus. Taxonomy (NCBI): domain Eukaryota; kingdom Metazoa; phylum Chordata; class Chondrichthyes; order Lamniformes; family Cetorhinidae; genus Cetorhinus; species Cetorhinus maximus. Next base: position 112,167,437 of record NC_135891.1, read on the forward strand.
CTCCCAACAGTGAAGAAAGCGTTCATGTCCGAGCAACATAAAGTCCTGTAGCCATCAATTGTGTCCTCAAAATTGACCAGTCATGGTCCCACCATATGACACAGTGAAGAACCCTTGCTCCCAAAATAAAACAGGTAACAAAAGATGTCAATTAAGGAGTTAACTTAAAATTCAGGAATGTAGGAAACGTGGTCAATTTACACACAAGTTCCCACAAGTGGCATTGACAATGATGCTGGGTGAAGGATCAATATTGACAAGGACATTGGGGATGAGCTCCCGTTCGTAATGGTACTGTTGGATTTTTTCCATAGGTTTAACATCACAAATAAAAATCAGTTACATGTATTGCTCTACATCTATTTATCAACAACAAGTAGGCAAAAATAATGATTCTCAACATTGAATTTTCCTGCATGGATACTGAAATTCAGCGCTTTGGAATGTTTTTCCATGTTAAAAGTGTTATATAAATGCAAGTTCTTGCTGGCTTTGGTGAAGATCCAAGGGTGCTTTTGCACTGAGGCCGGTTACAAAGACCCCTGCATACTGACTGTGTGTTTCAAGAACACACACCCATGCTGGTGGGAGAGGTTTTCTGTCAACAGTGAGGGGTACTCACAATATTGAGCCCTACATGTCTCGTGCTGATGTGTAGCTGTACAGTTTCATGCTGCTGCAAGGCCAGATTTACAGCGTGCCACCTTCCACTCCACTCCAGTGTCAGGCCAAAACTTGACTTTGGATTTGGGTTGCCAGCCCTCCAGAATTGTCCTGGAGCCTCCCTGAATTAACCTCCAGGAAACTGATGTCAGAATTTCTGAAAAAATTCCAGGGCCATTAAAAAAAAAGTGCCTTTAATAGCTACAAAATTATTGGCTATGGGCCAAAAATGGCTGTTTGACTGAGTGCGGTTGTTGGAGCTGGAAGATCATGTAATAAAACCTCCAGGAACACATCAAACCAGAGTTGGCAACCTTACTTTGGATTCATGCACCTTTACTGCCAAAAGAACAGCACAGGGCACTTAAACCAGACGGCGGCTCCACTCCTGATCTTTACTTCCACATCCCACCTGAAAGGCAAGTCTGGCTGCGAGCTTACTAACCTCAATAAGCCCACGGTTATATAACCCACTGAGGGTCACCATTGGAAGTTCGCACGATGGAAATGCATCAGTTTGAGTCAATGCTTTGGAAGTGAGTAGAATAGGGGCGGAGGTAGAGAAAGGAATGATCTGTTGTCATATTTAACAAATGCCAACCTGCGGGGAGATTTTTCTGCACAAACTGCAATGCTCCTCTGGAATGCCAACCAACGCCAGCTGCATATGACTGGCATCCAGACAGCCCCTTATGTGCCCCCCTGCTCACAGCACTCACGCACCCTTAAGAGAAATTAATGTGTTATTCTGCAAGTTTGCAGAATTTTGATACTCCAAAGGGTTATATGTTAAATGATAAAACGTGTTTTCAAAATTAATTTCCTTTCATATATTGCTGAGCATATAATCCACATTTCTAATGACATAATGGGAATGGTATGCTGTTAATTAAATCCCAGGTTTGCAAGAATGCTGGACTGTGTTGTCATGCAACAGAGTGAAAGACAGATTACTCTTTTTTAATAATAATAAAAGCCATCTGGGTGGATAGGGTGACAATTATATGCTGCACATTGTCAGAGAAAGCAAACATGTTAATGAGCCAATTATGAAAGCAGAACTTCAATTAACTCCTGCCCACAGATTTTTCCCCAACAATTGACACAGCAAAGGTAACAATTATTAGATGCAATGTTGATGTGAAAAAAAACCACACACATTGTCAAATTTCAGGAGATTATTAAATTAGCCGTGCAACGGATAATGAACGGGGTTAATCTCTCATCTATTTTGTTTTGACCCACAGTCTCAGCCATTCACAGATAAATTGGTTAATTATTGCAAAGTTTAATGTAAATGAATGGTGTGTTAATCTGTCAGGCTCCTTTAACTCGATGACACCGTGGGTTAAATGTTTGCTGTTGGGTATTAGCACTGAGTTGTTCATGTATGAAATCTCTTTGTCTTTTATTTTCACAGAGAGCATTAACCCATTCATTTCAACTAGGCTGATTCCCATCTCAATTTGGTGGAACAAAGAGAGGAATTATGTAGCAACATGTCCGTCACTAGAGTTGCCAACCCTCTAGAATTATTCTGGAGCCTCCAGGGTTTAGAAACTAATCTCCAAGACACTGCTGTGAGAAACTTGGGACAAAAATCATAGATCCATTAAAATAAATTGTCTGTAATTTTGTTTGAGCATTTATCAGTTATAACAATATTGGAGATGGAATTAAAAAAAGCTGTTTGACTGACAGTCAAGTGATGTCCAATTGGGTAATTAAAAACTTAGGTCCTACTCCGGCCCCCTCCCACAACTCTTTCTCCGGTACATCGATGATTACTTCGGTGCTGCTTCATGCTCTCGTCGGGACCTGGAAAAATTTATTAATTTTGCTTCCAATCTCCACCCCTCCATCATTTTCACATGGTCCATCTCTGACACTTCTCTTCCCTTCCTTGACCTCTCTGTCTCAATTTCTGATGATAGACTGTCCACCAATATCCATTACAAGCCTGCCGACTCCCACAGCTACCTCAACTACAGCTCCTCACACCCCGCTTCCTGTAAGGATTCCATCCCATTCAGTTCCTTCGTCTCCGTCGCATCTGTTCTGATGACACTACCTTCAAAAACAGCTCCTCTGACATGTCCTCCTTCTTCCTTAACCGAGGTTTTCCACCCACGGTCGTTGACAGGGCCCTCAACCGTGTCCGGCCCATATCCCGCGCATCCGCCCTCACGCCTTCTCCTCCCTCCCAGAAACATGATAGGGTCCCCCTTCTCCTCACTTATCACCCCACCAGCCTCCGCATTCAAAGGATCATCCTCCGCCATTTCCGCCAACTCCAGCATGATGCCACCACCAAACACATCTTCCCTTCACTCCCCCTGGCGGCATTCCGTAGGGATCGTTCCCTCCGGGACACCCTGGTCCACTCCTCCATCACCCCCTACTCCTCAACCCCCACCTATGGCACCTCCCCATGCCCACGCAGAAGATGCAACACCTGCCCCTTCACTTCCTCTCTCCTCACCGTCCAAGGGCCCAAACACTCCTTTCAAGTGAAGCAGCATTTCACTTGCACTTCCCCTAACTTAGTCTACTGCACTCGTTGCTCCCAATGCGGTCTCCTCTACATTGGAGAGACCAAACGCAAACTGGGCGACCGCTTTGCAGAACACCTGCGGTCTGTCCGCAAGAAAGACCCAAACCTCCCTGTCGCTTGCCATTTTAACACTCCACCCTGTTCTCTTGCCCACATGTCTGTCCTTGGCTTGCTGCATTGTTCCAGTGAAGCCCAACGCAAACTGGAGGAACAGCACCTCATCTTCCGACTAGGCACTTTACAGCCTTCCGGGCTGAATATTGAATTCAACAACTTTAGATCTTAAACTCCCCCTCCCCCCATCCCCACCCCGTTTCTTCCCCCTCCCCCTTTTTTTTCAATAATTTATATAGATTCTTCTTTTCCTACCTATTTCCATTATTTTTAAATCTAAAACTAAAACTTTGTTAGTCTTTCCACCCCACCCCCACTAGAGCTGTACCTTGAGTGTCCTGCCATCCATTCTTAATTAGCATTTTTCTTAGATAATATCACCACCTTCAACACCTCTTTGATCCTTTTGTCTGTGACATCTTTTGATTATCTGCTCCTATCACTGCTTGCTTATCCCCACAACCACCCCCCCCCAACTTCTCTCTCCCCCCGCCCCCCACCTTAGACCAGCTTATATTTCACCTCTCTCCTAACTATACTCAGTTCTGCCGAAGGGTCATGAGGACTCGATACGTCAACTGTTTTCTTCTCCACCGTTGCTGCCAGACCTGCTGAGTTTTTCCAGGTAATTCTGTTTTTGTTTTGGATTTCCAGCATCCGCAGTAGCTTTTAACTTTTTGTTTTTATTAATTAAAAACTTGTTTGCTTTCCATTTGCTGTGGGAACATGGTGCACTGTGGTGACGAACATGCCAGTTGACCAATGGTGGGAGCATGTGAGTGGTGCATTGGAAGCAAGCCATAATATGATGAAATCTCCAGAAATTCCCCCAGCTAGAGTTGGCAACCTCAGCTGTTCGTAATATCTCACAACACAATTTCATCATGTTGGTTATCGATGAGCAGTAAGTGCTTTGAGCAACTAGTGATTGATCTATCAGATATTCTGAGGCTATCCTATCAGGTATTCTGATAGCATCTGGGGCTTTGAATGCAAAATTGTGTGCAACAGCAACTATTAAGTACTTCATTGGCTTTAAAGTGCTGTGGGATGGCCTGATGTGGTGAAAGGCATGATAATATTGAAAGTTGTGTATTTTATTGGGGCAGCATATCATGTTGCATGGGGGAATGTGTCAAAGTATGCAGCAGTCATTATAAGAAATCACAGTACATCAAATCACTCACTATAGTTAGTGATATTCTTAAACAGAATTTTGTTGACACTGCAACGCTGTGTTAAAAAAGCACCTTTAACATGGATTCTGTGCTGAGAGGCTCACCTCCTGACTCCCCAAAGCCTCTCCACTACCTATAGGGCACAAGGCAGGAGTGTGATGGAAAACTCTCCACTTTTCATGGATTCTGTGCTGAGAGGCTCACCTCCTGACTCCCCAAAGCCTCTCCACTACCTATGGGGCACAAAGCAGGAGTGTGATGGAAAACTCTCCACTTTCATGGATGAGTGCAGCAACAACAACACTCAAGAAGCTCGACACCATATAAGACAAAGCAGTCAGCTTATTTAGCCCTCATCCACTAGCATAAACCTCCATTCCATTCACTGGTGTACCGTGACTGCAGTGCGTACTATATACAGGGTACACGCTCCATGGTTTCTTCAGCATCACCTCCCAAATCTGTGATCTTCATTATCCATAAAGACAAAGGAAGCTGGTGCATTGGAGCCTTCAAAGCCTCACAACATCCCAGTCTGGACATGCCTTGGCTGTGCATTGATTGTCACTGGGTCAAAATCCTGGCACTTGCTACCGAATTGTACTGTGGGAAATGCCTTCACGGCATGGACAGCATCGTTTTAAGAAAAAAGCTCACCATCACCTTCTCAAGGGCAACTCAGGGTGGGCAACTAATGTCAGCCTTGCCAGCGATAGCCGTATCTTGAGAATGAATGTTTTAAAAATTGGCTTTTTGCTTATGGACACCCAACATGATGAATTAAATCATCCTGTTACTTACTTGTCATTTTGTTGTGCTGTGGCTTTCATCTTCCAATCCTTCAAAAACAGTGGCCCGGTGCATAAATGAATTGACTGCAAAGCTGTACAACCAGATATACAAATCTATTCTTTGCCTGTGTGGATTAGTTGATTGCAAATGGAATGGCAACGGGATTGACATAATTAGTTTCTGGAGTCACGGCTTGGGGAAGAGTTGTAAAACACAATCAGACAGGGTTCATGCTTTTGAATGCCAATCCTTAAGCACACCGCTCCACTTACCCTCCCTCCACCCCCAGGACAGGATTAGTCCTGCCCACGATTGGCCTCCTGGCATGACAGGCAAACAACAGTCAGTTCAGTTCACGCAAGACAAACGGCTCCTTGATGAAGTACCACATCAGGGGAGGGAAGTCACCCCCTTTTAGAAGTGGAGGAGAATTTTGCAAGGACAAAATGGTTTGCCAAATACTTTTTTATGAGTTAAATCTTTTAGCCTTTAAGTCTCTCGTTTCTAAAAAGGAGCAGACAGAAAGCATTTGAGTTCAAGAATTCTGGCACCAAAAATGTGATGGTATCAAACCAAAGAGACCTTACTGACCTTGACATGTTTGCATACCATGTGTCCACATTGAGTGTCTGAATAATTAAACTACTCAAATCAGTAAATGTCTGGGTCAGTGCAAGTTGGTACTTCATAAATATAAAGCGACATTAATTCCCATTATTTTCTGTGACACTGTTAATTTAATATTTCCTATGACATTTACAAAGGCATTGCCGCTAATATTGCAATGACACACAAAGGTGAGCCAGAGAAAACTGGCCAAAAAATGATGCAGTCTCTCAATAGCAGAGGAGGTGCTCCTTTCTTCCCAGTGCAGCCAACTCTGACAGAAAAGACAGATTCCTGGAATAATGTGCGGCCTGGGCTATAACACACACGCAAAGCTGGCAAAAGGCCAACTCCACAAACACCTTGAGGTAATTTGCAATAAATACAAACCCCTGGGCTTATTTTATGATACCTGTTTGTGGAAATCTGAACTGAAACAAACTGTGCAATGGGCAATGGAGAATGAACGTGCTGACTCTCTTAGTTTTTCAAGTGCCAAATTCCCCCGGTTGCATAGTCGGTGGGAGAAGTTGTCCTCTGCTATTTGCAGCAAAGTTCTGAATGCAAAAGCATTTTGAGCCTGTCACCCTTCAGATGTCAGACTCCAAGTGTTCCTGGTTGCATTCTGAGCCAAGTGGCCTGAACCACAGTGGGAGTTCCAACTTTCTCCCCTGCAAGGTCCAGCTCCTGAGCCCATCACTGACTGTAGTTTCAATGAGATTCAGTAGCAAAATCCACAGTGATGGGAAGAAGGGATGCTGCTGAAGGGCAGTCAGTTGAAAAGATGCCCTTGAAAGTTTAGGCAATATACATGTGGCATCTTGTGCCATGTTCTGCAGGACGTCTAATCCGTCTTATTGGCCAAGGCTGCCACATCTGTCCTAACTCAGTTCAAACCTGTGTCATTCCATTTCTCCCTCAGTCTCTCCTCCCTTTTATAATCTGCGAGCCTTTCAGTATCCGAGCTTGGTGTCAAATGTGACTTCTTTTTAAACTAGCCGCTTCCCTGTGATATGGGTCTTGACCATTTACCTGGACTTGTCGTTAGAGGCTCCCTGGGATTTTTCAGGGTGCACCCCCAGGAAACCTGTTGTGCGGTTAACACATGAAAGTTTACTCTTTGTGTTTGAGGTTAACACTAGGCTCTGCAGTTTACTGACTAAGCTTTTGACAGGGCTGTATCTTGATCTACTTATCAAGCAGATCCAGGACTTTTTGCTATCTGAAGCTATGGTGCATATAGACTGCTTCAAGCATTATCACTGTTACCCAACATGCCAAACAGCTTCCTTTGGATTCCTCACCTTCCTCCCAATTTTAAACTTGCCTCTCCTGGTATTTGACTTCCTCGTGGCAACTGAACTGCTAATCCCCTTACATTACCTTCAACCTCAAAACTGCATCACCGCTTACTCTGTTTCTTTCTTCATTAACGGGGCCTGCGACTTTATCAAATCACTGCATCCTCACCGCCCCTTTTTTAAAAAAATATTCTTATTAGTTACATGTTCAAAACTCCCAAAAATAAGACTCTCTCAACAAATGTTATTAGGGTGCTGCAGATTTTGAGGAATTATTCAGTCGCTTTGAACAGCCTAATGAAATTTCTGAGCAAAGGTATTGATTAAATTCTGTTGCATTCCCTTCATCGTTCTTGTCCAGTATACAGTGCAATGACACTTATCCTTTCCATCACCTTGATTAAAGGGAAATGGACCCGTAGGAGAGACATTATTGGTCCTGAAAAGGTATTGGCTGGGCATGCCACTGAATATCAGGAAGCTTAAGGCAGAAGGAGAAGTTAAGGAAGTTGTGCTTGTTTTCTTTGAAGATTTTGAAGAGTTAACTGAAGTTTTGAAGATTACCAAAGAGATTGACAAAGCTGGACTGAGGGCAGGATTTTTCATCCCCGAAAGTTCCGGGCATCATCACAGCCGGGATGGGAAAATTTGGAGAGCCATTAAAAGTCAACGGCTCCCCAAACTTTCCCCTCCTGCCTGCGACAATGCCTGCTGCTGGTGTGGCCGGAAGATCCCAGCCCCAAGTGTTCACAATGGGATGAGATCGCCTGCTGGGACTGCAAAATACAAATCGGTTCCATGAGTGAGGGGTTGCAGCTACCTGGATTGACTGGAGAAGCTGGAGCTTTTTCTCCTTCCACCAGGGAAGGTCAAGACGAGGTTATAGAAAGGTATTTAAAACCATGAAGGGTCCTGAGAGAGTAAATAAAGAGAATTTTTTTTCCCCAGCAGCTGAAGGGTCATTGATCAGAGGGTACAGGTCTAGAGTGATTGACAAAAGAATCAGGGCGACATGAGGAAAGACTCTTTAACGCATCTGGTGGTTAGGATTTGGAACGCACTTTCTGACAGGGTGCTAGATACAGATTCAGTGGTAGCCTTCAAAATGGAATTGGATAAATACTTGCAGGAGAAAAAATTGCAGCGATATGGGGAAAGATTCTGGAAGTGGGACTAACAGGATTGCTCTTTGGAAGAGCCACAGATTCAATGGGCTGAATGGCTTCCTTCTGTGTTGTAATATTCTATGACCCTATGATTTTAGGCTCCATATAGTGACACCTCTTCTCAGTCAGAATGGAGATGATTGGATACTTCCACCATCAATCACGAGACTCACCGCTGCAAGCGACTGAGATTGATTTTGCCCACTTAATTTATATATCTATCCTCCACTCACTGCAGTTTGCTGGAGAAATAATCCTGATCTTGTGGGGAAACTTTTAGTCATGGGTTGCTGTACTTTTCAGAGACTATTAAACAGTCTGTGCTGCTGAGTAAATAGACTTTGTTTGCTGTTGTGGGTAAATACTCTGTTTAAATAGACTTTGTTTGCTGTTGTGGGTAAATACTCTGTTTAAGTAGACTCCGTTTGCAGCTTGGTGAGTAAATATACTAATCCTCCTACCACTTCTCCACTACTTCCTGAAGGGGGAAAAAACGTGTGTGAATATATTCTAAGAAGAAGGAAATAGTCTATTTGTTGAGTGAATCGAATTGGCAAGTAAACAGATTCTGTTTGATGTTTGTGAGTATATAGACTCTGTTGTGGGAGAGATCTTATTTAAATAAATCTTGTTTGGTGTTTGATGAGTAGATTCTTTTTGCTGTGTGTGAGTAATTGGATTCTGTTTTCTGAGCGAGTAGACTCTGTTTGCTGTTTGCTGAGTAAATAGATTCTGTTTATTGTTTGCTAAGTGAAAAGATTCTGTTTGCTGTAAGCCCTGCCATAAGATCTATCCCACTTGTAACTTATTAGAAGACACAATGGCTTTTTTATGCAGGACCATCCATATTTATACTTGCATTAAAATAGCATAGGCAAGCATATTAAGCATGCGAATGAGAACAGCACCCATTGCAATTTCTACCCTGAGTGGAAGGTAGCAGCAAAAATGTCAGGATAAAGAATGCACTCAGGTATTGTTCAGAACTCTGTGTGTACTTAACATGCTCATTGTGGATCAACAACACATTCCTGAAGAGCATTAAACAGCACTACAGCCTCCATTCTAACTCTTTTGTGTTTTCTGGCGAATCACTTCTTGCTGCAATAAATGTCAGTTGTTAAGTTATGTTTTAAATAGCCTTCTGTCTGTTTGATTTTAATGAGTTATTTTGGGTAGTCTGGTATTGATTTACATCTACTCTGTGCTCATTTCATTCGGAGAATGTGCCGTGAATGTGATATTTTGTTGACTGCGCAAAAAGTTAATCTGTACCAATTGATTCATTTTTACGCTTGAATATTCTATTGATTATTAAAATGAATATTTGAATATTCAGAGATATGGGCTTCTTCAACATTGCTTTTAAATTGCTGAGCACGCACTACACACTAACGAAATGGAACAAGGCAAAGCCAATATGTTCAGATCATCGCCTATTTGTTCCATTCACTTCCTTCCTCTCCTGAAGTTGCTGACTTCTGCTGGGATAGGAGGGTTGATTCCATGACTCCTGTGCTCTCAGCTCACCAAGTATTCCTCTGAGGGAATTGTAGGCACACAGGTTGTGATTTTCCAATTATTGTTCGACAGAAAATAATAGGGCCTGCTTATGGGTTAGTCTGCTAGCCCTGAACCCAAAGAAATACTCACGACAGATGCGAGATTTGTAACACCGATCACAAAGAAGACAGATGGGAATTTAAGAAGAAACAAAGACTGGCAACTATACAGCATCATTTACCATCTCAAGTCATCCCAAAGTGCTTTATAGCCAATGAAGTGTTAAGCACTTGTAAAGTAGGAAGTGCAGCAACCAATTTGCACACAGCAAGCTCCCGCAAACCGCATTGTGATAATACTAGATAATCTTTTCTAGAGATGTTGATTGAGGGATAAATATTGGTTAGGAGACCGGAGAGAACTCCACTTCATCAAAGTAGCAGTATAGAATCTTTCACATCCATCTGTGAGGGCAGCTGGACCTTGGTCAAATCTGAAAGCCAACAGTGCAGCACTCCCGCATTACTGCATTGGAGTGTCAAACTAGATTTTCACGATCAAGTCCCTGCATCGAGACTTGAACTCACAGCCCTCTGACTCCACATCTGACACTATAACTTTATGGGGGTCAGCTTACAGGGCACGGGCCTGCCAGCAAGCTTACACATCATGTTAGACAGCAAGGAGGGGCCGAGCCCCAACTCACGTGCTGACTTGGCGCACGGTATCAAGGTTGAAGTCAAATCAGCTCTATGACCGCTGTAGTGGGGGTGCCCACAGCCATGGGGCTTCTGGTGACAGTTCTGACAGCTCCGATGGAAGATCAGACTGTGGCCTCCGTGGGTCCAGCATCTCCTCTGGCTAACAAAGAGCATGGATAGAAGCTTCAATGGCCTCCCAGTGCACTTGTGCTCTGTTTCCACGCGGGGCAGTCATAATGTTGAGACCCAGTCCCTTAAAATGGCTGTTGCTTTACTATCACTAGGGCTTGAAGTTTTAGCTTGGCGGGAGGGCGCAATCGGCGGGCCTGGGATCGGCTGGGAAATGGACCCCCGAACCGTGATTTCACGCTGGCTGGCCAAGTAACGGTCAGTCAGCGCGAAGCACGTGCTGAAAAGCTCAGCACTGCCGCAAGTGGGCGCAGGGGGAGGAAGGTGGGCGATGACGTCAACATGGGCGCAGGCGAAGGCTAAGAGAAAGCTCCCCAAAAGCAGGGATCTGCCTCATGGAGCTGCAGGCCCGAAAATGTTTCAATAAAGTTTTTTAACAAAGCAGAAAAAGAATGTCCGAGCATCACAATCAGGCTGACGACTGCGAGTGCTGCCCGAAGCGAGGTAGGCAAACGAACCTCCGAAGTCCCGAGTGAAGTGCAGCTTGGCGGGTGAAACATGTCGGGCGTGCAATCACACCGACGTGCCTGAATGATCCAGTGTTGGAGTGGGGGGGGGATGATTCCGGGGAACAGGGCTTATAATGAGATGCTAAGGTATTGAAATTAAGTTCCTGACGTGTGGCGGTAGGTAACGAGGCCCGCCATTGACGGGTGGAGCGGACGATCGAAAATCGGCGTGTGGAAAACGATTTTTCGCCTTCTCACCATATTGTCTCCCTGCCCGCCATGATGCCCGACGCCAAAATTCTGGCCTAAATCATTGTTTCTTAACAGTTTCACCCTGGGGGTGCAAACAGTATGCTGATCATCAGGTCAACTGACTTCTCGTCCCCACAGAATATCCTCGCCTCTGACACCAGGCCTCCTCGCAAGGCCGGCTGGATCTTTTTTGGTCGACCAACTCATGTTTTGATTGGTCAGGTAGCACCCGCAAGCCTTGGCCAACCAAATTTAATTGCGGCTGCGTCTTTACCCCTAGTTCACTCACCGTACACCCACTTTGTTTTGGGTGGTGTAAAGGGGGGATAGTGTAAGGCAGAGGTGGATAGGTTCTTGGTAAGCAAAGGGGTGATAGGTTATCGGGGGTAGGCGGGATGCAGATTTGAGGTTACTATCAGATCAGCCATGATCCTGTTCAATGGCAGAGGGGCCAAATGGCCTACTCCTGCTCCTTGTTCGTGTGTTCGTATGAATGTTTGGAATTGAGGAGGAAAGCTTGTTACATCCAACAGCAGGATGTAGTTTCCGATTATAGACAGAATGGGCTGAATGGCCTTCAGCTGTGCTATACCATTTTACAATTACGCCATCCTGCAAAAAGTCCACTTAAACCTGAATTCCGAACAGGATTATGCTGAGAAAGGAATTAACTTTAAAAACTCCCCTCACACTAATTAGAAAATTAATTGCTGCTTGAAATGGCTTTACTTCCCAATTAGATGCCATCGATTCAGTAGAAGCTGCAGTCAACGCAATACCTTTTAAAACAAAGTTAGAAATCCACACAAAGTGTCCCCATTGCAGGCTGGAGTAATGTTTCACTCATTTTAAAGTGATTAGCTGGGTAGCTGTGTTTTAATTTGGCCGCCTTCATCTCTTTTGGTCTCGGAGATGTGTAAGCTCCTGGAGTTTTGACCACACACATGCCCAGAACTTGCAGAGTGTAAACCTCCCAGATTTCATCATGGCACATGACATAAACAGACTGAAAAAAAATCACACAGGCATCCATAAGGAGAAAAAGCTAATACAGTGGAAGTTTATATTGCACATATCCAATGATCGACACCCAATTATGTGCTGAAGCCTCTCTGCGTGTGCTGCACTGATGAGTCTCCAATTTCCTAATTTAACCCAATATTCATCCCTCAACCAACGTCACCTAAAACTGATGGAACGGATCATGATCGTGTGGGAGCTTGCTGTGCGCAAAATTGGCTGCCGCGTTTCCTACACACTCCAGCACCTTGAAACAACTTCATTGGCTGTGAAGCACTGTGGGACCTCCTGAAATTGTGAAAGGTGCTACATAAATTCCAGCCTTTCTTTCTTTCGTTGGCTTCACTTTTGAATCGTGCCGAGTTAAATTTTCGTACCGGTGCTCGCGAGGGTTAATTGTGCAGTGAGGCCTTAAAGTGGCATTTCTGCTGCCCCTTCTGTCAACCTTAGAGAGGACGGTCTGGAGACCTTTCCCCCTGCTCTCCCCACCAACAACTCCCCAACTGAAATCCAGCCTTTTATAATCCAAACACTCAATGTGGATTCAAAATAGGCGGTTGTGATTTTTTTGCTCTCCCTATAAATATCTTGCGCCATCGGAATTTCCGCCTGTAAATTCAAAGGCTCTGTGACTGACAATGTCAGGAGACAGGAGCGAGATACTGCGGATGCTGGAAACCTGAAATAAAAACAGAAAATGCTGGAAAAACTCAGCAGGCCTGGCAGCAACTACGGAGAGCGGAACAGGGTTAACGTTTCGAGTCCCTACGACTCCTCGAAACACTAACTAATGTCAGGAGACTCGCTGTTCAAATGATTCCAAAAGGAAAACGGTCACAGCCACTGCACGTGGTGCTGTCACATGATGGTGAACAATGATACAATGGTCCAGTTCACATATCCTTAATAATGCCAGTTTCTGTATACATCACTTTCAATTTAATGGGACATTAGGAACCTGTTGCCTCTGTGCACACGAGCAATACTTTGTTTGCTCATCTTGCCTGCTCGGGATGTTGCCTGATTTTAGAATTTTCTGGAGGCAAAAAGGGATGAGAGGAAAGAAAGAAAAGGAAGACTTGCCTTTATATGGCACCTCTTAAACCCTCAGAACACCTCAAGGTGCTGCACAGCCAATCAGGCATTTTCTTGAAGGGTAGTCACTGTTGTAATGTAAGAAATGCAGCAGGCAGTTTGCATAACTGGTGGCCGCTTAAGGGCTGCTTGCTGCCCAGCTGCAGCTTTTTTAGGCTGGCAGTAGGAACTCAGGGACAGGGGGAAGCCCAGCAGGTTAGCCTTGGACAGGAAAAGGAGGGCACTGCCCTCATGGACCCCCCTTCCTCTCTCAGGGACACCCACCAAGGCCTGGCCACCCCCTCCCCCCTCCCCCAGGGTGTCTCCAACCCCTGGCCTTTGCAACCCGGCCCCTCCTCCTCTCCTGGCACCGCCAAGATACCTCCAGATTTAACTGCATCCTGGTCTTATGGTTCTTTCCTTTGCTGGACTCAGTGTAGTTCCAGCAATGGCCCCCACCCCCCACTCCTGGGGCTAGTGAGCTGCTGGCCAATCGGATTGACTGGCAGCCTCTCTGAGGTTGGATTTCTTCCTCAGATGGGGGCTGAGGGCCTGTCTCCAGCCAATTAATGCTCCACAGGGAGCAGGGGTGCGTTCCCCGCCGATTTATTCGGTGGCGGTACACGGCCCATGGAAAAGTTGCTATCGTTATAAAAGTTTTATGGGGGCTCCCATCCATAGCTCACTGCATAACTGCAATGTCTTGTGTGGTACCTTGCCACATAGACTAGGGAGATCCTGGGTTCAGCTCCCGTATTGAACAGGACTGGGCTGAGGTGGCAATAGGGAACACTGCTGTTAGCCTCATTGCCGCTGGTTCAAAATGAGAACGTGAACCAACCACTGGAGAGTTTAGAATTAGCAGTCATAGTCTCAGGGTAAGGAGTGGGCCATTTAACTGAGATGAGGAGAAACCTATACACCCAGGGGATTGCGAATCTTTGAAATTCAGGGACTTCTGGATGCTCTGCTATAGAATATATTCAGGATGGAGATTGATAGACTTTTGGATACTAAAATGGAATCAAGGAGATTGAGGAATGTTTGCTAGACTAATACCTGGAATGGGCAAGTTGTCTTATGAGGAAAGGTTGGACAGGCTAGGCTTGTATCTGTTGGAATTTAGAAGAGTAAGATGAGATTTGATTGAAACAGGTAAGATCCTGAGGACTCTTGACAGGGTGGATGTGGAGAGGATGTTTCCTCTTGTGGGAGAATCTAGAACTAGGGGTCACTGTTTTAAAATAAGGGGTCGTCCATTTAAAACAGAGATGAGGAGAATTTTTTCTCTTAGGCGGCCGTGAGTCTTTGGAACTCTCTTCCTCTAAAGGTGGTGGAAACAGAGTCTTTAGATATTTTTAAGGCAGAGATAGATAGATGTTTGATAAGCAAGGGGTGAAAGGTCATCGGGGGTAGGTGGGAATGTGGAGTTGAGGTTAAAATCAGGTCAGCCATGATCTTGTAGAATGGCGGAGCAGGCTAGAGGGGCCAAGGGGGACTATTACTGCTCCTAGTTTGTATGTGTGAAAGTGGAGTTGAGCTAGGAGATCAATATGACCTTATTGAATGGCAGAGTAGAATTGAGGGGCTGAATGGCCTTCCTGCTCCTATTTCTTATGTTCTTATGTTGACTTGCTACCTCTTTGAAGTTTCTGATTCATTTTTATCAGTAAAAGATCCCTGTGTGGAGGCATTACACTTGCCTCAATGTAATAGCGAGGAGAAGCAGATAACAATGGTGGGATAGTGAGAGCCTCCCCACCTAAGCTTCACTGCTACCGCACCCCCCACCATCCCCAACTCCTCCCTCCCATCACATCTTCACCGATTTTGGATATGCCCTGGCAGACTGTGAAAACTAACCCAAATGGCAAATTTTTAGATGGTTCCAGAATTAGAGAATGATAGATGACTGCTTTCAAGCAAAGGTCAGGTTTAAATCTACTAAACACAATTCACATGTAATCCTTTCCAGCCTTAGGCACCAGCTGACCCTTGGTTGTGACATTCACAGCACAGCTCACATGTAACTGAAGTTTCACATGGAGCACTGTATAATGCAATTGGACAGCAACAGATTTGTGTGTTCAACTGTTGGTTTTCTAATCTGACACGTTACCTCATATGCAAGTCACAACACGCGCACACCCTCACACAGTGCTGTGTCAAGCAATTAGAGACAATGGGAACTGAGTCTGGAAATCTCAGTAAATTATTGACCAACTCATTTACCTTTATGGAACCCACTCCAAATGAGCTGTCAAGCTGTAGACTACAGTCTCACAAGTTTAACCGTTTGAGATCTGAAGTCATCTTCCTGAGCATTTTTAAGCACTTGTCATAATTGAATCTTAGGCTCTTACAGCACCAAAGGAGGTAGGTCAGCTTATTGTGTCTGTGCCAGCTCGTTGAAAGATCTTTCCAATTAGACCCAGTTCTCTCCTCTTTCCCCAAAGCCCCTCATACATAATATACATTTTCACTTCATAACTTTAAGATAGGGCTGTACAATTTTAGTTGCACACATTGGCATGAAGTGCTGCTGTCTGCAACTAAAGGCTGTAACCCATGAATGAACCCCTTTGCCAAAATGGTGGATGGAGGAGTTTTACACGTTAAGGCAATTAGCGCATGCCGCAATCTCAACCCAAGGAGCTCTTAAGTTTTATTGGGCCCTCTATTCGCAGAAGAGGAGACCTGGCCAACATTCCTCCCTCAGCTAACACCAACGGGTAATTCAACTCTGCAAAAAGAGAAATGCTGCAGATGCTGGAAATCTGAAACGAAAACAGAGAATGCTGGAACTGCTAAGCAGGTGTGGCAGCATCTGTTGAGAGGGAGGCAGAGATAGTGTTTCAAACTGATGTCATTCACGTCTTTTGTTTTTCATGGGATGTCTCCGTGGACCGATTGGCTACCATGTTTGCCTGGAAAAAAAGACAGCAGCGACTGCAATTCAATAAGTAAGTCCTCTGGCTGTGAAGCATAAGGTGCTAGATACTTGCAAATTCTTTACTTCTTCTTTCTGCTGGGCTAACTTTATGTTTTCATACCTCCGAGGCATGAAAACATAGAGTTAGCCCAGCATGTCAATAATTTTAATGGATAGCCAAATCCGATGAGGTCACTGAGTTTGTACATCCAAATATTCTCATTTGTGCTCCTGGGGCAATGCTTCAGGTTAACCCGATCAGCATAACCTTTAATTCCTTTCTTCATCATGCATTATAATTGATCTCAATGTTAAAAAGGCTAAAGCTAAAGATTCTCAACTATCCTGACTGAATAAAAATCACCTAATTTTTTTTAAAATACATGCTGGCTTGTAAAAGACAAATTAATTTAAACAAGCAACTCCTCTCTGTTAAAGCTACATCAGCTCCAAAATTTCTCTTATTTAAAAAAAAAACCATGCTACTTAAGCTACTTAGCTTGGCTTCATTGGTAGCATAGTTACTTCTGAGTCAGAACATGCAGACTGGCCTGACACTCCAGAGCCATGCTGAGAGAGTGCTGCATGGTCGGTCATGCCGTCCTTTGTGTGAGACCTTAAACTATGGATCCCTCTCCTTTGTCCACTGGTTCATGTACATATTATAGAGCCTTCAGCCCTATTCAAATGAAAAATTCACCATCAGTGGGTAGCACCCTCACCTTTGAGTAGGAACGTTGTGGGTTCAAGCCCCACTCCAGAGACTTGAGCATATAATGTAGACTAAGGGAGTGCTGCACTGTCGGAGGTGCCCTCTTTAGGATGAAATGTTAAACCAAGGCCCTGCCAGCCCTCTCAGCTGGTTGTAAAAGATCTCATGTCGCTATTTCGAAGAAAAACAGGGGAGTTATTCCCAGTTTCCTGGCCAACATTTATCCTTCAACCAACATTTCTTGAACAGATTGTCTGGTCATTATCACATTGTTTGTACAAACTTGCTGTGTGCAAATTGGTTGCTGCATTTCCGACATTACGGTTGTACTTAATGGGCGGTAAAAGCACTATGAGACACCCTGGGATCATGAAGGCGCTGTGGAGACGCAAGTCCTTCTTTCGCACCTGCTTTCTAGCTGAGGCCATCCGATCGTGATCAGGAGCTGGAGATTGGTCCAATTTTTTTTTAAACATCTTCATGGCCTCAAATTCTAGTTGTTTTGTCAGTGTCACCAGCCTTGCTGGGATCTGCTAACTCAGAAAAGGGTTAAACCTGGTCCCTTCCAGACCAGGGCTTGTATGGTTTATTTCCACATCAGCCTAGAAATTCACCAAGTGAGGAATCAGGAGCAATTCTCAATAAGCCTATCACCTAACTGGCATCAAGCAGATAATAAAGTTCTTGAAGCTTTACACTGGGTACACCTATGACTACAATTATCCATGTTCACGTGACATTCTGTGTGGAGGAATGTATGTTTACGTGCGCATAATTACAGTGATTAGAGTTAATGTAAGTACAAGGTGGTTTAGTTTTTTTATGTTGTGCTTACTTTACAGAAACAGACACACTGAAGGGACATTTAAGTAAAATTAACAGCGCATTAGGACACCTTGCTGCCTGGCCATCTGGAGTCTTTGTGTGGAATCTGTTGGGATAAGATGCAAATTAATGCAGAAAACCTGCCGTTTGTTGAGGAAGTTGTGAATTCTCAATTGCAGGTGTTCCTCTTCAAATTCCCATTGTTTATCACTCACCTTTTAATTGATTAGCACAGCAATTTTGTTGTCAGAAAATATACTTAATTCATAAAATGTGTAAAAGTGCATTACATCACAGATCAAATTTGACATTACTTGTAGTGTAATGTAGTTTAATTTCCTTCAATACTGCATGTGGCATTCTGAGATGCCTCGGTACACTTACAGTTACAGGTTATATTTACAATATATATTTCATATCAAACATACAGCCGAGGGGTTTAACACAGGCTCCAGCCCCTCAATGTACTACTGCAGGAGGGTCTTAGGCTGTGACCTTTCCTCATTGAGCCTTTGCGGTGGCTGCCCCAAGCTTTATTTAATTGATAAAAGTGAACGTATTGTCTGGTGATGTAACACTTAATTCTTGTACCCTTGAGGGTTCAGTACCTTCATCCAGCACCACCACCGCCCACCATGGCACTATTCATCTTACACCAATGCCATCATCCCCGCCACCCCTCTGAAGCAGCTCAGATTGCTCACTAATGAAGAATGCCGCAAGTTCTGAGAGAGTTTCTGGAGGAGGTAACTTTTTATGACCCTGATTTTAATTCCCATCTTGGCCTGTCAGAATCCAGGGTCAATAGCAGGGGGAAGTTAAAATGAGGAGAATGACTTAACTCCTCCAATCCTGCTGCCTTTCCAAAGGGCCCAAGATGAACCTGCTCTTTTGTACAGGCGAGCAGGGCACCCAAATAAGCTGTCGGGTCCTCTTTGTGTTAGGCGTGGCTCATTTGGTAACACTCTCATCTCTCAGTCAGAGGTCGTGGGTTCAAGTACCGCTACAGAAGTTGACCACAAAAATAAAGGCTGACACTCCAGTGTAATATTGAGGGAGTGCTGCACTGTCGGAGGTGCCATCTTTCAGATGTGACATTGCTGCTTGTGGGAGTTTGCTGTGCACAAATTGGTTGCCCCATTTCCTATATTACAACAGTGTCTATACTTCAAAAGTACTTAGATGGCCGTTAAGTGCTTTGGGACATTCTGTGGTGTGAAAGGCACTATATAAATGCAAGTTATTCTTTTTGGATATGTGGATTGGGGTCTGATGTCAGAAAGACAATCTTATGTTCATTGACATTACAATGCAGGCTCAGAACTAACCTTCATGTCAGCTGTGGCATCCCTTCGAGTTAGAAGTTAGAGTTAGTGATGAGCTCAAACTCCACTCCAGTCATAAACACATAATCCTAATGCTCTTAGTGTCAGACTGAGAGAGTGCAGCAGTGTTGGGGGTGCCTTCTTTAGAATGAAATGTTCGAACTGAAGTCCCTTCTGGCTATTTAAATGAATGGAGAAGATCCCATGGCCCTATCTGAAGAAGAGTTGAATAGCTCTCCAGGTGTTCTGGTCAACATTTCTCCTTTCACCAACGCCACTAAACACAGATGATCTGATCATTTACTTCATTGGTGTATGTGGGGCCTGTTATGGCCAAGTGAGGAAGGATAAAAACAATTCCCCTATCCTACCATTCCAAGCCTAACTGCGATAGGGTTTTTTGTGAATTTATAAGGATGAAGGTATGTACTCAATGTCTGTGCTTAACCATCTATGTGCTGATTGCAAAGTAACCAGTATGGCAGGCTTCCCACGCCCGGCCTTCACAACACACATATGCGCACACATGCACATGCACACACGCATACACACACACACACACACATGTGCTGAACTAAAAGCTACACAGTAGGAATTTACTTTTTGGCTAAATTAAAATTCAATACTAAAAGATAAAAAAGAGGGCAGAATTTTCGGCCTGTCGGGCGGGCGGGCCCGACCCAATCCCCGGCAGGCAGGGAGACGATCCCCGCCGGAGAAGCGGGTCCCGCTGCCATTTTACGTGGGTGGGCCAATTCAGGCCCACCCTGTGTGACGTCCGGTGGGAAGCGCTATGCACTCCCTGTGCGGGTGGGGGGGATTCCCCAAAAGTGAGAGTGCGCTCTTTCGCGCATGCGCACATCTCCCTGAGGCTAAGAGCTGCCTCAGGGAGATCGCTTACACTTTTAAAAAGATTAAAAATAGAAAAAAAAAATCCCTAACATGTCCCCCTCATATGACAATGTCGCATGAGATGGGACATGTTCATAATTTACAGTAAAACTTTATTAAACTTTTTAGAACCCTGCATGAAATCTCATCCCGCCGCTGGATGAGGTTTCATGTTTTTTCAATGTGCCGCCGGGGCTCCTGGCCTGCCCGCAACCTTAAGGTTGAACGGGCAGGTCCTTTAATTGTTTAAATGGTCCTGTCAATGGCCTCAATTGGTCATTGACAGGTCGGCAGGTGCAGAGCTGATTTTGCTGTGCCCCCGCCTTCCTGAAAATTTAAATGGGGAGGGATGGTGTCGGGGGTTCCGCCCGATGTCATCCCGTGTCATTTTATGAGTCGGCGAACGGGCCCCGCCCCCTGCTCGTCGAAGGCAAAATTCTGCCCAGAGAGTTCATTGATTGAGTCCTTCGCTGGTATGGATGGCTGAAGCAGAGCTTTTCCACAGTGGTCTTGAAAATTCGGTGGAGTTGAAGCTCATGTAAACTACAATTTCTGGAGACAGTCTCTTTTTAAAAACGCAATCCACCTTTTCCATAGTTGATGATTTTTGCACCTGAGGTTCCTTTCGACAGAAATTCTCTATCTCTGTGCTGGATTTCAAACTGACAGAGATAGGGTCTTGAACTTGAGAGAGAAGGATAGAGGGAGAGTATCACTCCCCCATTAACAAGTTTCTTCCAGACTGCTGCTTAGCTTGCATGATGTAATAAAAGTGATTTCAAAAATGGTTATTATGGTCATATGACCTCTCTCCCCATAATGATTTCAGAAGGTATTTGCTTAACTCATGTCTGGGAAGACTGCAGCTATTGTTTTATGGCCGAGGTGATTAGATTCTTTAATGTCCAACCATTAGCTCCTGAGTGATCCATTATTTATCTTAACGAGATAGGAAAGATACTTTTCCATATAACTATTGTCCTGGCAGACTTTCTGTCTCTGCTTGAGAGGTAGCTTTATAGAAATGCAACTGAGAGGTCTTGTACAGTTTCAGTAAACCTTTTGAAGTAGCCCTTGACATAATCAGGTGTGAAATTCCATAGAAGGATGTCTGGGCATGTCTTAATTGTATGCCACATTGGAACCTTGCAGAAAACTGGTCAACTCGTAATACCAGATGTCAAGTGACTCGTGGCAGCCATCTTAAGCCAGTGTCTTTGCTTGCTTTTAAAAAGTCCTTTTTAAACAGTTCAATCTATGTTTGATCAGCTGAAGAAATTAAAGATGAATATCATTCATGTACAAGTCACATCATTGTGACAGACCATAAATGACAATAGTGTCTACACTTCAAAGTACTTCCCTGGTCATGAAGTGTTGTGTGGTGTCCTGAGGAATGAAAGGTGCTGTATAAATGCAAGTTATTTTTTCATGATTTTTCAAGAATTTTGGATATTACATAGACTATACAGCACAGAGAGAGGCCATTCAGTCCGACTAGTCTGTACTATGCTTATACTCCACACAAGTCACCTCCCATATCTCAGTCTTCCATCTTATCTTTCTATTCCCTTTTCTCTCATGCACTCATCTAGTTTCTTTTTGGAAGCATGTAAGCTTATCTTAACCACTACTTGTAGTAACGAGTTCTACATTCTAACCACTCTGTGAGTTAAGAAATTCTCCTTATTTCCCTATTGGATTTATTAGTTCCCATTTTTGTATTTATAGCCTCTAGTTTTGGATTCTCCCAGAAGTGGAAACTCCTCTCCACATCTAGCCCATCCAACCCATTCATATTTTTAAAGCTCTCTATCAGTTCACCTCAAAGTTTAAAGAAGAAAAGCCTCAATCAATATTTCCCATAAGTTGTAATCTCTCATTTCTGGCATCATTGTTTTTTTGCATTTCCTCTCTTGTTTCTAAGCCTCTTTTATAGTAAGGAGACCAGATGTGTACATGGCACTCCAAGTGTGACCTGATCAGGGTGCTTTACGAGTTTAATGTAACATCACTACTTTCACATTCTGCACCCCTAGAAGTAAGCCCTAGCACTTTGCCCAAACCTCTGTTCATGAGTAAAAAATTGTTTCCTAAATCTGGAAGTGCACAGCATTTTAAATGTTGAGATAACACAAACTCCAACTTTGTCTCCCCTTCACCTGTCTGTCTCTTCATCTGTGGTTTGGTGAGAAACTGAGACGCTTCAGTGAGATTATGTTGCGCTATCTTCATGCTGTGGAACCAGAGGTTGTCAGTTGTGCAGCAGGCTTAGAGGAGTAGTTTGAGCCTCGCTGCATGTCTGACAACCCCACTGTGCCACAGAGACCACAAGGAAAAGAAAATAAAGAACACTGGCAAACTGAAACAAAAACAGAAAACATTGTGAATGCACAGTAGGTGTGCCTGCATCTGAAAGTGGGTGAGAAAGGATTCCTAAGATAATGCGTCAATTGACTGAAATACAAATAATTTCACAGAGATCAAGATAATCTCTAGGGAGGGTGGGTGGTGCAGCGGGTCGCAAGTTGATCTTTCGTCCCTACATCTTGGAGCAGAGTCCAGCCAAGAACTAAAGAGACTGAATATCTCCCCATGTGGAAAATTAACTGGGGACAGCCTCCAGTGAGGAACCCAGAGCAATTTGGAACTCTAATTCCAGAGAGTCCACAAGATGGCTGCTGCTGGAAATGGAAAAATAGCATACTGGTACATTTGGGGCTGCTCCTCTGAGGGTGTAGGCAAATTAAAGTGGAATGGGTACTTTACTGTACTTTACTTATTTGTGAACTGGAGGCCTTTCATTTTGATAATGGCTCCTTGAAGCCAGCCTGAGCCAGTGGCAGAATGAGAGGCGGGGGGAAGGGGGTTGGGGGTGGGGGGGGCGCGGTGGGAGGAGAGGGAATGGGGGCATGTTATACTTTGCACATTCAGGTTTCATGGAGGGAGCTGCACATGTTAGAGTGCAGCTGCCTTCAGTCAGATCCAATTTTGGCTAGTGGGTTGTCTACAACACAACTTGTGCACTTTAGAGCTATCAGGAGAAAGTCTAAAGTTAGCAGTGTTCTTTGGAGAGGTAGGGTACCCTTTTGGAGAGATCCAGGGGTGTCTTTTGACGATGTAAGGTGCCCTTTAGGAGAGGTAGGTTGATCTTTAGGATTGTTGAAAGTAGACATGAATGTCTGTGAAAAGCGAATAAACTCATTGGAGCTGTCAAGGGAACTGCCAAGCTGTCAAGGCAGCTGTCAAGGGAGCTGTCAAAGGTGCTATCAAGTCAATGGAAGTGTCAAGGGAACTATCAAAGCTCAGTGGAACCGTGAAGCCATCAAGCAGTCAAGCAATTTAAATTTCCTGGCCTTAATTTTTTTTTAAAAAGCAGTCTGCGGTTTAGAAAAAAAACAGTGCTTGCTATTTCACTCTGCTTGTTGGCATAAGCCTATGGGTTATCATTATAGGATTTGTGCTTCATTACTGATTTCACAACCTATCATTATCACAATGACATGTCTGTCAGTTCACAGTTTGATTGATAGCTCCAAGTGGTTATAAAGTCTTTGATGTGGGACTGTGAGTATAAGTGTTTGTTTTCATAAGGGATTAAGTGGTTGAAGGAATTTAAATGTAACGAAAGGGTTTTTTTAATCAATGAGAGTGTTTCTTTAGCATAGTGAATTAATCAATAGACACTTAGAACTTTATTTTACTTCCTCTCAGCATGGTTCTTGACATCTGCCAATGGTGGATACTGGGTGAGTTGGCATGGACGGTGTAAGGGAAAGGGTGCTGGGTGGGCCTGAGTTGGCATAGGGGCTATAAAGGGCCATGGGTGTGGGTAGAGGGGTACAGGTTGGCATGGAAGATATGACAGGCTATGGGGGTTGGGTAGGAGCATAGATTGGCATGGATGGGGCATGGGTAGTTTGAGGATGGTGTGAGGGGGTGGGTAGGGGCATAGATTGGCATGGATGGGGCATGGGTAGTTGGAGGAGGGTGTGAGAGAGTGAGGACGAGAGGGCTGCTTTTTGTTTAGCAACAAACTTTATCACAGCATTCAGTGTCATCACCAAGTGTTCACCAGGTTGAGTCACTCCGCATGGGAATGGGAGGGTTAGAGGTGACAGCTGAAGAATAACTGACTGTTCCTGAGTGGAGGCTTAGTATTGTCACTGGGCTTGTTAAATGGCATTCTGATTCCAACTTTACAGGGTCCAATGTAAAGTGCAGAATCCCCATCCATCTGAACAGCCAAGTGACTTCTTACAGATCACATAGTATCTGTCATACTGTACACTGTTAGAGATGACTGCTCTGGGGACCTGCATTAAGTTCCATCTCCAGGGAGCCCTCAGAAACACCGGTTGCAGCACAATTGGAGTGTCCCTTGGGAATGGTCCCACTGAAAGGTGATGGAGCAATGAGGTCGTCACCTCATGACATGTTCATGGTCAGTTTCAGCAGGCTCGAGAATCCATTGATTTTTTTTTTCTTTAGCAGGTGGGACAAATTGCCGGATCACAGAGGCAGACCTTTCACCCATCCCCGCCTCTGCACTCAGCAGCTCCTGTGCTGCCTCTGAACTGTTCCCGAGGTCGGCAGGCCTGACTCCGATTACACCCCTCCTCCCTCCCGGAACAAAAACAGGAAAATTTTCAAGAGTCGGGTTTGCGTAGCTGCTTGGAGTAAAAATTCAGGCCATAATGTCTTTCGGAAGTGAAGTCCCACCAAGAATTCTATTGTAGGATACACTTAGCCTTGAAACTACACTGTGTGAGGATTAGCCCATAGGTATTTAGCAGATTGAGTTCCTTTGTTTTATTTTAATGCAAGATTTAGCTTATTTGAAATAAATAATTATGCTGTTCAAAAATTAAGAGTTTGGATGCTGACACTTGCAAACAAGGCTGGCTTGGATTTAAATTAACTTAGGGCAGAATTTTGCCCTTGGCAGACAGGCTCAGTGGGGGCAGTCGGGAAGCTGACCGCTGGCCGTGATCGGCACTGAACCGCGATTTCACGCTGACTGGCCAGTTAAGGCCCGCCTAGCATGAAACACGAGCGGCAGCGCTCAGCGCTGCCTGTGCGGGCGGGGGGGGAAGGGCAAGCAGGCCGAGTGCGAACTCTGCGCATGAGCGCAAGTGAGCGCTACATAATCTCCCTGAGGCCCAGAGCTGCCCGAGGGAGATGAAGCACTGTTAAAAAAAAAGAAAATAAAGAAGATAAAAATGTATTAAAACATGTCCCCTCATGTGACTCTGTCACATAAGCAGGCTCATGTTATTAATTCAATTGTAAAACTTTTATTTTATTTTTATTTGCTTTTGGAAACCTCATCCTGCCCGTGGATGAGGTTTCCTAAAATAATGCAAAGGCTGCTTGGCCTTTTCGACTGCCCACCAACCGTTAGGTTGGACAGGCAGCGAAACATTTAGGTTAATTGATTATTTAATGGCCTTAACAAGCCTTTTAATTGTTGGCAGGCGCGTTGCCGACTCCAGCACCTGCCCACCGACTGAACTATTGCGTGACTGCGTGTTGACGTCAGCACGCTCGGCCGACGTCAACGCGTGTCATTTCACGCTCGAGCGGGTCGGGTGCATGCCCGCCCGCCAAGCACAAATTTCTGCCCTTAGAAATTGACAACAGTTGCACTTCTTTGTGTATCAGCAATTGTCTTTAGGATGAGCTTTTGAACAAGAGCCCTATCTGCTTGTTCAGGGGAACGAGAAAGGAAGGTTTGCATTTCACAACCTCAGCACATTTCCTCGAGTCACTGTTGTAATGTGGGAAATGCCCATTTGTGCACAGCAAGGTCCCACAAACAAATGTGATAATGGCCAAATGATCTGTTATAATTATGCTTTTTTAGGGATAAATATTGACCAGGCCACCAGGGGGAATTCCCCTGTCCTCCTTTGAAGAAGTGTCATGAGACCCTTTTGGTCCAATGAGAGGGCATCTCATCTGAAAGGTAGCACCTCTGACAGTGCAGCACTCCCTCAGTCCTGCACTGGAGTGTCCGCCTAGCTTTTGTGCTCAAGTCTCTGAAGTGGAACTTAACCTGAACTCATATCCTGTTGACTCGAAGGTGAGAATGGCACCACTGAGCCACCTAAAAGATCCGATGGCACTATCTGAAAAAGTGCAGGGTATTCCTGACCAACATTCATCCTTCAACTAACACCATGAAATACAGAGAACTAGTCACCCACCTCATTGGCCTCTGGGGAAGCCTGATGTGCACCAATTAACCTGCTGCGTTCACCCACAAAACAACAGTGACCACACTTCAAAACTAATTCATTGGCTGTAAAGCGTTTTGATTTACATGACATGAGGATGTGAGAGGCGCAAAATAAATGCCAATTCTTTTCTGTCATTTCATTACACGGACCTATTTAAGATACATAGAGATAAAAGCAAAAAACTGCGGATGCTGGAAATCCAAAACAAAATAAAATATATAGAGGTTTATTTTCAAAGTCCACACTGGGAACTGCTGTGTGGTTGGGTGGGGGTGGGGGTGGGGGTGGGGGGGATGGTCCTTGCTCATTGGCATATCAAAATACCCTGGGTGTACTGTCATAATCTGCTTTCAATCAAAATAGCCATGTGAACAAAGTTTCCATTCCTAACCTGTACCCTTAAAATTAGCCTCACAATGCCTGTCTAGCTCACACCTCCATGAAACACAAATTATATGGTTATCTTGTTCAAACCTGCCTTTATCAGGATTAGCAGAGTAATATTCTTCTTACTCTATTGAAAGACCCCTTGAAATTCGAACAGGGATTATTCTAGGCTCATTATATTTTCACTACAAATCTCCTTTATAGAGAGCATTACTGTCATAATGAGATACCTTAATACTGCATTAACACAAGGAAATCATGTCTTCATTCTATTCTTTTTCTGTGCCTCATATATATATATATATATATATATATATAAATGTAATACAGCTCCTTAAATAGATTCTGCTGTTTTTATTAAAACCCTCTTTAGTGGAAAGCTTTGCTCAGTGGGTGTGAATCGACAGACAAGATTATCCCTAACTTGGTGCCAATTGGTCCTGAAGTGGAACCTGGCCACAGAATGGCTGGTGTCAAACCAGTGAGTGAGACGGGGGGGGGTCCCTCTCTCAGGCTGGGGTAGACAATCAGGGCAGAGCACAGCGAGCTTTAACTCTGGCAAAGATTTTTCATTCCCAGGTTGGGTGCACAGAAAGGGATGGGGCAATAAAGGCAGCGAAGCCCACATCCCGTGAATGTATATATAAAAAAAGGGTTTTCGTTCCAGTTGGAGGGAGGGAGTGGGGTTGCGGGCTAGATTGGAAGTCAGGCCAGCCTCCCCAGTGTGGAGGTTGCTGGATGTGGAGGGGGCGCTGAGCAGAAGGCCTGCCTCTGTGCTCCGGCACTGTGTTGAATTAAATTTAAAAAAAGGGAATAAAACAAAAAACAGCCCTGCAGCCCTCACCCCTCACTGTCCCCACACAGCCCCCATGCCCTGTACGTGTCAACTAATGCCATGTCATGCCTCTCTAGCCACCTCCATGGCCCCTATGCAAACCCATGCAGCCTCTACTCATCCTAAGGCCCCTCATACCCTCTGTCATGAAAAGCCGATTACAGCCACAAACTACTTACAGAGGAGAATTTTCTCCCTGTCCGGGGGGGGCTGAGCAGGAGTGGGCGCGGGCGGGCGCGCAGCCAATCGGTGCCTGCAATCGGCTGTGTGCCGCCATTTTAGGTGGGCGGGCCAATTAAGGCCCGCCCAGCGTGACGCGCACCCGGGAGCACTATGCGCTCCCTGTGTGGGTGGGGGGAAGAGGCTGAGTCAGGGCCTGTGCTCTTTCGCGCATGCACATGAAATTTGAATTAGATTGAATTTGAAAATTGTAAATAAAAAAAAAAATTTAAGACACGTCCCCTCATGTGACAGTGTCACATGAGCTGGGACATGTCTATGACATTTCTTAAAAATTTTTTATTAAACTTTAAAAACCTTCATGAAACCTCATCCTGCCCGTGGATGAGGTTTCATGATAAATGTGAAGGTGGTTCTTCGCCTGCCCGACAACCATAAGGTTGGACGGGCAGCTCCATTAATTAGTTTAACTGATATTTAAATGGCCTTAATAGGCCTTTGACAGTCCGGCGGGCATGCACACAACTCCGGTGCGTGCCTGCTGAACTGAGGGTCAGAATGATGCGTGGTGACGTTGGGACGCACGCCCGATACCACCGCGCATCATTTTACGTGTCGGCGAGTGGGGCCTGCCCCTGCACGTTGACCCGAAGATTCTGGCCACAAGCATATTGAACTTTCTATGGAAGATGTGTGTGTTTTTAAAGAAGTACAAGCAAGGGCACTGAGCAAACAATGGCTGATAATGTAAAATGACCCCTTTCTGGAAAAATTCCTATGTGGATTTTACTGACAGACCTGTCCTGAGAGAACATGGAATGTCACACCTGAAAAGGCGTCATGGCCTTCTACAAGCAGAGAAACTTAAAAGGGAGATAGGAAAGATGCAAGAGACTGAACTTAAATCTCCTGTGGCTGCAGAACAAAAGACTGGCTACCATGCTTCATCTAAAATCCATCTCCTGTTGATTCATATCTCAGAATGTGTACAATGGTTGGAGATCAAAGAAAACAGACTCTGGGCACAAGACATGATATTTTTTTCCCTTACAGGGATACACAGGGAAAACTGGTTTAAAAAGCTAGTTGCAGAGCAGCACAGTGTGTGCTAGTGTGCCGATGTGCTGTGTGTGACGGCAACAAGAAGACCAACTAGTCACCTCTGCAGTTGCAGGTGAAATCTCTCTCTCTCCCTGTTGCTGGAGGCAAGGCAGCAGAAGCCACAATCAAAAAGGAAATAAGACAGCTCCTTCAGCTAGTGTGCAGAACCAAGTGTCTCCAAACATACTGCAAAACTACCAAAGTCAGCTCTACCCAAAACATTCAACTTAACAGATGCACCGTATCAACATCTGCATCACAAACAAGCCAAAGACTGATTTGTATATTTTTTTAAACTTTTATTTGGACTCTTAACTTCTCATTTTGGATCTGTGTGTATGTGTGTTGCGTTTTTATTTTTTTTCTGGGGGTTTTAATAACTAATAAACTTAGTCTTTCTTTGACTCACTTAAGTGCCTTACCTCCCCAAAAATGTGCCTTACCTCTCGCAAAAGTGCCCCAGGACCAAATCCAAAGGGGTACCTTACCTCTCCAAAGGGGTATCCTGGCCATCCAAATGAACCCACCAAGTTCAGACTTCCTCTTACCTAGTCTGATCTGCACATTTCTGGTTTCACATTCCTGCCTACCAAAATCCCACTTCAGTAGAGGCAGCTGGTGATTTAAATGGCCAGCTCCCTCCGCGAATTGTGCATGTATGAGCCCGGCCTGACTCCACTCCCCGCCCCCACGAAAATGGAACATGCCATATTCTGGGGCAGGACTCAGAACCTTGGGTCATTTCCGGGTTTTTTGCCACAACGGAGAGATTCCGTCGTAGAGAAAACCTACAGCCTCAGGTTGTCTCAACACAATGGTAATACTCCTCAAATTGCAAATATATTAACACACTGTTAATTTGTTAAACTATTTTGCATGACAATTTAACGCAAGCAGATTAACCAGTGCACTTAAAATAGCACACGGGGGAATTTCAGCCCCTTTCAACGTACTCCTAGCCAGCCTTCCATTTTCCACCCTCTAAACCTGAGCAGCTCATGTCCTTGCTCACACCAAGTCTCATCCTTCCATCACCCCCATGCTCACTGACCTACATTCACTCCCAGTCGAGCAACACCTCAATATTTAAACTTTCATCTATGTTTTCAAGTCCCTCCATGGCCTCACTTCTCCCTATCCCTTTAATCGCTTGCAGACCTACATCCAATCCTGCGACATATCTATGTCCCTCCCATTCTGGACACATGAGCATCCCTGATTTTAATTGCCCCACCATCAGTTAACCATTATTCTAGTTGCCTGAGTCTCTGGAATCCCGACCCTAAATCTCGCTGGCTCTCTACCACTCTTTTCTCCTTTAAGACACTCCTTAAAACCTCTATCTTTGACCAAGTTTTTGATCATCTGTCCTAATATCTGTTCGCATGGCTCCGTGTTAAATTTTTTTTGATAATATTCCTGTGAAGTTACTTGGGATGCTTTACTAGGGCTAAAGGCACTATATAAATTCAAGGATTTTTTGTTGGTTGTTCTGAGACTAGGAATCCTGCAGTGAGTAACTCACCTCCTGACTCCCCAATGCCTGTCGGCCATCGACAAGGCACAGGTCAGGAGTGTGATGGAATACTCCCCACTTGCCTGGATGAGTGCAGCTCCAACAATGCTCAAGAAGCTTGACACCATCCAGGACAAAGCAGCCCACTTGATTGGCACATCCACAAACATTCACTCCCTCCACCACCAATGCACAGTAACAGCAGTGTGTACCATCTAAAAGATGCACTGCAGCAATTCACCAAGGCTCCTTAGACAGCGCCTTCCAAACCCACGACCACTGCCACCTAGAAGGACAAGGGCAGCAGACAGATGGGAACACCACCACCTGGAAGTTCCCCTCCAAGCCACTCACCATCCTGACTTGGAAATATATCGCTGTTCCTTCACTGTCACTGGGTCAAAATCCTGGAACTCCCTTCTTAACAGCACTGTGGGTGTACCTACACCACATGGACTGCAACAATTCAAGAAGGCAGCTCACCACCACCTTCTCAAGGGTAATTATGGGTGGGCAATAAATGCTGGTCCAGCCAGTGAAGCCCACATCCCATGAATGAATTTTTTTTTAAAATTGGTTGTAATGGAGTGAGCCTTTAACTGACATTGCGATCCTGCCTCTGAAGGTGAAGAGTTTGAGCTCCACTCTAGACCATCCCAGAGAGTGGAGACTAGAACATGGTCTCTAATTACTGGGTTGACATCCAGCAGGATACTTGCAACTGGACGGAGTGACCATTGATTCAATTGTTGTATTCCTACCTTTTGAGTCAGATTGTTTGTGTTTGAGTTCCATTCTGGACAAGGCAAGAGAGTGGAGGTTGCAGCGCGCAGCCTCTGAAAACTGGGTTGTTGGCCAGCAGAGAAACTTGGATCTGTTGAACACTTGGCCCCTTTCCTCATGGCAAAGGGTAGACGGGGCTGTTTAGCCACCTTCAAATCTCACCAGGAGAAGATAATCCAAGAAGGAAAACTGTGAAGATGGCAACTCGGAAACCACCTCAGCGACTCAACCCGATTAAGTGGCTCAAGAATCTCATAAGCAAGGCTTGGGTTAGGATCCTGGCTGAGGGAGAACACTGCAGACAAATGTAATGCACAGTAAGGGGCTAAATTTTATCAGATGCAATCTCATTGAAACCAACTTGCATCTATTATAATTTCACAGCAAGAAAGTGGCTATAATTAATTACAAGGGTGCAGTAAGCAAACCGTCTTTGTTAATTACAAGTGTACAGTAGGTAATTAGATTTAATTAATTACATGAGCTCGACTTTATCAGTTATAAGTCTGCAGCATTGTAATGAGGCTGGTCAGTTCTGGGTATGTCATTGAAGTTGGTTACAAGCTCCGTGTTTACATGATGAATCTAGCTCGTATCAGCTAATTAAAGTTACTGCTCAGAAACAAACGTTTGTTCAAATTCTTCATGGTTAGGTTCGAGGTGATGGGGGTTGTCTATGTGAGGTCATTTTTGGCAATTTAAAAATTGAATGCATCTAAAAATATGGCCTAGCCAGTGACACCCACATCCTATGCATGAATATAAAAGGAATATATTTTTGTGGGAGGTGATTACGCCATCATGGATGAACTATCATTGAAAATTAAACGCCTAATGGGATGTTGAACTTTACCTCAAAGGAGACTAGAATACAAAGGATTGGAAGTTATGCTTCAGTTCTATCGAGCCTATTAGACACCACCTGGATATTGTGTTTATTTTTTTGTGCACTACATCTCAGAAAGCGTATAGTCACTTGAGGGGATGCATTGCAGATTCACCAAAACCATATTGGCACTTTGAGGGATAAATTATTGAGGGCAGGTTACATTTGCTGGGCTTGTATTCTCTTGAGAGTATAAGATTGAGGGATGATCTGAGCAAGGTGTTCAAATTCTGAAGGGACATTTATCAAATGCTGGTTCAACCTCCACTGGAATATTGTGTCCAATTCTGGGCACCACACTTTTGGAAAAATGTGTAGATGTTAGAGAGGGTGCAGAAAAGATTCATGAGAATGCTTCCGAGGATGAGGGGCTTCAGTTATGAGGATAGATTGGAGATATCGTTGTTCTCCTTCGGAGAAGTGGAGGTTGAGAGGAGATTTGATAGAGGTGTTCAAAATCAGTCGGGGGGAGCTTTCCAGAGTAGACTGTTCCATTGATGGAAGGGTCGAGAACCAGAGGACATCGATTAATGTGATTGGCCAAAGAAACAGAGGCAACGTCAGGAAAAACGTTCTTATACAGTGAGTGGTTAGGATCTGGAATGCCCTGCCTGAGAATGTAGTGGAGGCAGATTCAATTGTGCCTTTCAAAAGTGAATTGGATTATTGCGTAATGAGAAAAGATTTCTAGGACTATGTGGAAAGGCAGTGGAATGGGATTAACCGAGTAGCTTTTGCAGAGAGTTGATATGGACATGGTAGGTTGAATGGCCTCCTTCTGTGCTGTAATCATTCTTTTATTTCTTCTTTCACAGGATGTGGGCGTTGCTGGCTAGGCCAGCATTTACTGCCCATCTCCAATTGCCCTTGAGAAGGTGGTGGTGAGCTGCCTTCTTGAATTGCTGCAGTCCATGTAGTGTAGGTACACCCACAGTGCTGTTAGGGAGGGAGCTCCAGGATTTTTGACCTAGAGACAGTGAAGGAATGGTGATATAGTTCTAAGTCAGGATGGTATCTGGCTTGGAGGGGAACTTGCAGATGATGGCATTCCCATGCATCTGCTGCTCTTATCCTTCAAGGTGGTAGAGGTCATGGGTTTGAAAGGTGCTTTCAAAGGAGCTTTGGTGAGTTTATATATTCATTCATTTATGGGATGTGGGTGTCGCTGGCCAGCCCATCCCCTATTGCTCTTGACAAGGCGGTGGTGCCCTAGATCTGAAGAAAACACTTGCATGTATATAGTGCGTTATGTTGAAATATCTCAAAGTGCCTCACACAATGGGACAAACAGTCAAACAGCTGCAGAGGTGGGACTGGGGACCGATGGCCCTGCAATTTCTTGCCACCAGTGCCGTGCCAACTTCCTGTCATGGTCCCAATTCTGCATCATCTTCTTCCTGGGCTATTTGGTGAGCCAGTGCTAAGCACCCAAGTAGAGCAACAAATGTCATCAAGTCTCATGCCAGCGAAAGCACTCTGTGTGCATCTCTCCAATTCTCACTATGCTGATCAGTAATACCGGCTTGCTTAATTTAGAAAGAGTACAGACAGCTGTGGTTAGACTGAGAGAGAGAGAGAGAGAGAGAGAGACAGAAACACCATCAATACAGTTCAATAAATAAAACTGCTTTAAATATTTAATTGCAACTTATGCTTCTATTTCTATTGATCTGTAAAAGGAAAATAATGTTGCATAATCAGCTGCTGACAAAGAGGTTGGCAGTTTGAGGAAGATGAATTAGCAAACGTATAAGCTTGAAACTACACTACTCAGAACCTTAGAAAAGGGGATCAGTTAAATTTGAAGATATCATTTTAGGAAATTTGGCAAAGGACCAAAATGATGAACAGAATTGTTGGAGATTTACGATCCACCCTATGCCTACATATAGCACATTGATCATTAGATCTGTATATATTTCTTCCTACCAATATTGTCCCCTTATCTCCTTAGGCCATGAACTGCTCCTGGGATAGTTTCCCCATGGTCCTCCATACTGTTCTCAAATGCCCATTATCCATTGACATTGGAATTAGATAGATAGTACACCACAGAAACCATGTCCTCACCTTCCACCCCACAACTCTCTGTATTCAACAGATCATCCTCCGCCATTTCCACCAGCTCCAGTGTGATGCAACCCCCAACACATCTTCCCTTGTCTTCCCCTTTCAGCATTCCATAGTCCATTTCCGTCTGTGACACCCTAGTCCGCTCCTCAGTCTTTCCTGACACCCCCTTCCTTCCCTACGGCATCTTTCTGTGCAAGCAGAAGGTGCCACACCTGCCCTTTCACAGAATCCCAGGATTGTTACAGGGCAGAAGGAGGCCATTTGGCCCTTCATGCCTGCTCCCGCTCTCTGAGCAATTCACAGAGTGCCATTCTCCCCCTTTCTCCCCATAACCCTGCACATTCATCCTTTTGAAATAACAGTCCAATTCCCGTTTGAATGCTTCTGTTGACCCGACCTCCACCACACTCTCAGGCAGTGCGTTCTGGACCTTAATCACTCGCTGTGGGGAAGCGATTTTTCTCATGTCGCTTCTGCTTCTTTTTCCAAACACTTGCCATTCTTTCACGAGTGGGAACAGTTTCTCTGTAGCTCCCCTGTCCAGAACCCCTCATGATTTTGAATACCTCTGTCAAATCTCCTCTCCGCCTTCCTTTCTCCAAGGAAAACAGTCTCAACCTTTCCAATCTATCTTCATAGCCGAAGCTCCTCATCCCTGGAACCACTCTCGTGAATCTTTTCCGCACTCTCTCCAATTCGAGAGATTCACCTCCTCCCTTTCTCACTTCCTGAGGACCCAAGCACTCCGAAGTGAAACAGCAATTTACTTGCGCATCTTTCAATTTAGTCTATTGTTTTCACTGCTCACGATGAGGTCTCCTCTACATTGAGGAGACCGAGCTCAAACTGGGTGACCACTTTGCGGAACACCTTCATTCAGTCCACAAGCATGACCCCTGATCTCCCGATTGCTGCTCTCCAGCACTCTACAGCCTTCTGGACTTAACATCGAGTTCAACAACTTTAGATCATAACCACAGCCTCCATCTTGTTCTATGTGTTCTTAGCCCGTTTTTTCTGTTTTGCTGGGTTGGTCTTCATCTTGTTTCTATCTATATCCCTTCAGATGATTTTCATGTAGCTATTCACACCTCATTTGGACGCAGCCTTTGTTTCTTTACTATATCCAACACCACTCTCTTTGGCCGTTGCATCATGGAATCTTTTGTTATTTAATCTTCCCTGGCCTCCACCCTATCACAGAGCTTTCTCCTTTGTTCTTCCAGCCCCCTCGCCCATTCCACTGGCTTAAAAACTCGGACATTTCTATCTTTCTTCAGTTTTGATGGAAGGCCATCGACCTGAGATGTAGGCCAGGATTTTCCATTCCGGGCCTAAATCTTGTTGCGGGGGCAGGAACCTGGAGTGCTTCCCGCCCCAGAGCCTGGTGGGAATTCGCGCCGAATTGAGGGACGCTAGGCTCATTAATTATGCAGTCAGGGTTTCCCAATGTGTTACGCGGCAGGGAGGGCTGGATGACATGCCATCATACCCGGGCGCCATATTTAAAAGATGCCCAGGCGTCAGCTTCTTTGTCGTGAGCCCACTGTGGAAGGAGGACATGGGCCAGCAATCCCAGGGAGCTCCAGCCCCCAGAGTCAGCAACGTTTCCCTCCATGTTCTGCTTAATGCAGCGGAGACCAGCAGGGGCGTTCTGCACCCTGAGGAAGGAAGGAGGAGGCTGAGGTGCGTGACCAACCCTACATGGGAGGAAGTTGCCAGGGTGTTCAGTGCTCACGGCCTCCACTGGAGAACCACCCTGCAACACTAGAAACGGATGAAGGGCCTCACCCACACTACCGGGGTAAGTGAACCCTCAGCTGCTCACACTCACCTCACTGAATGGTAGAGGGGATGTGGGCCTCAGTGGAAAGGGCACCATCCGCCTGGCCCATGCATAAAACAGCTACTCAACATGATAAGGTGGTGCCCCCTGGCCCCACTGCAGTCCATCTAGTCTGCAGTGGAGGGGTCACTGTGGGTCCCGGGTCCCTGAACCTTCCACACAGAGAGCTCAGATGGCGTCTGGAGGAGGTTGGGGGGGGGAAGGGATTAGGCATTGAGGGCAGCAGTAATCATTGCCAATGACATGCCTCTGTGAGCCTTATCGTTCTATCTGCATGGGCTCACCGCTCTGGAGGGTGCTGCCCAAGAGCCCTTGCAGACAACCTGCGCTGCATCAATCACGAGGCACACATCCAGTGGGCTGTTTGTAAGACTGGAAGAATGAGAAGGAGGCCTGAAACCCAATTGCTCTCAGCCCATCTCTCTTTGCGCAGGAAAGATTATGGCACAACAGGAGACAGAGAGAGAAGACGGGAGCTGGCCTGTTTGTACTGGAGAACCTTACCGAGCTCAAGGAGTGAGTGTCTGAGCTGGCATGGGAGGAACGAGACTGAGCCTGTCCAGACGGAGAGGTCGGCGGGTGACTTCTATCCGTCATCTTAGGCCGGCAGGAAACACGTTTTTCAGCTCTTGTTGCATTGGGCACCTCAACACAATTAAACCCACCAAAGGGGGCACTGGAAAATCCCAGCTGTTAATTCTGTTTCCCACCAGACATGCTGTCTGACCTGACGTGTTTTTCCAGCTTTTTTTGTCCTTACAGAAACAGGTCCAACAGGTGCTCTGCACAAACCTCACCTTATCAGAATATCCTTCAATTCCTCTCTCCCTCATGTGCTTATCTAGCTTCCCCTTAAATACTACTCACCTCAGCGACTCCCTGTGGCAACGAGTTCCACATTCTCAGCATCCTCTGGGTAACGAAGCTTCATCTGAACTCCCCAATGGATTTTTTAGTGACTATCTTCTCTTTATGGCCTCTAGATGTTGTCTCACCCACACGTGAAAACATAGTTCGTGAGTCTCAGCAGTGAGCATTGGAGCCATTCAACAACAGGGGCTTCACAACTGAGCCCAACCTATTTTCACTTGATGTCCATGAATGCACAGATGTCCAGCAAAATCTGCTGGATGGTGGGCATTTGGTG
Source organism: Cetorhinus maximus (assembly GCF_964194155.1). Taxonomy (NCBI): domain Eukaryota; kingdom Metazoa; phylum Chordata; class Chondrichthyes; order Lamniformes; family Cetorhinidae; genus Cetorhinus; species Cetorhinus maximus. Next base: position 112,204,680 of record NC_135891.1, read on the forward strand.
CTTCCCCCCCACCGACCCCCGACCCCAGCCCCTGTGATACTGAGGCCAATTGCACCACACCCACTCCCTGTCTGGCTGAAATCAATATTATTAGTAACCTTCTCAGGAGTTGCTAATACATTTGGGCACCATATGAAAAATTGTGTGGGGAGGGGAGATCTTATTGCTGATTCATAAACAGCAAAGGCCGGCTGGCTGAATGATCATGTTTCAATGTTAATGGTTACTATATATAGGTACTGTGAAAGTTGAAGCTAAATTTCATGTCTTGCTGATATAAACACTGTCCATTTATGCCAAGGTTGTACTTGCATAAAAAACACCCAGCCGCCTAAAGCCACACCCAAGTAGATTGTTTGAAGACAGGGTGGCAATACTGACTGTAGGTTCACGATGACTTACACTGGCAACATTACTAAGCAGCTCTCGAGTAAATCTAGGACTCCCTCTACTACTGGTCTGTTCAGCAAGCATAGAGAGTGAGGAAGAGAGAAAGGGAGGCAGGAAGAGTGAGAAACAATTAGAGAATGAAAGACAGGGATAGACATGTAGCAATAGTGTTAGATATAGAGAGGCGGAGAGAGAGAGAGAGAGAAATAAACAATGTGAGATAAGGCATGTGAATGAAAAAGAGGCAGATTATGGGACAGGGAAAGAGACAAATAGATAGGCACAGACTGAGATACAGATACCAGAAAGGAAAGAAGGATAGAGGTACAGGCTGAAAAAATGAGAGCTTAAGGCAGAGAAAGAAATAAAAACAGAGAGAAAGAGATATCGGTGTTGCTTTCTATACCAGTGTGTTATTATATAATTAATGCCACAGGTCACCTTTTCTTCAAAGAAGGTTCAGCATTTGGAGTGGACTGGGCTTAGAACTGAATCATGCCTCGAGTAGTAATTCTTCATGTGTGATCCTGGGCAAGTGCGGTGACATGCTGGCCAAGCCAGAACTGAATAGTAACCCAAGCTGACCTTTATCCCTAACCCTGTGGTGTTGAGGACAATTATGGTGGCCCTATTGCCATCCTGGCAGAGACTGTAACTCAGCACAAATCGGGGCCTTCCAGATCTTCATTCCATTACAACATTACAAAGTGACTACACTTCCAAAGCACTTCATTGGCTGTAAAGCGCTTTGGGACATCCTGAGGTCGTGAAAGGCGCTATAGAAATGTAAGTTCTTTTGCTTTCTTTCTTACGGCCAAATTGCACACCGGAGAGTGTAACCATTGCGACATCGGGCATCTTCCACACGTGACATTTTTAAAAACACACTCCTAGCCTTCATTACGCTGCCTATAAATGTGGAGACAAGATGTTCTGATATCTCACACATCCAGGCCTGTCTTTCAAGCCCATATCCTTTCTGCTTTCCCCTCACTAAACGTCTTTCATTAGCACGAGAATAAAATCGATCTCTCTCCCTTTCATCATCTTGTTATTTTCTCAGATGGCTCTGTCTTTCTCCCTATCCCTGTTATCTGTCGGCTTGGGTTACAGTTTGAGCTCACATCACATTACAGCTGCTGCTTCTCCCATTGCTACTAATGTACTACATTTTGGAACAACATTTTCAAACTAACTTTGGAATGACGAAAAATGGCCAGAATCAATATCAAGCGTCCTTCTTTCTTAAGATCGCTGGCGTAAAATTTCCATGGCAGCTCCTCAATTCATACACTTCTTCAAGCCACCTTAGACCTTTCCGATAGACCAATTTGTGGAGAGGGCAGCTCCTCAGTGAGCCTTATCATTGAAGAAGTGAATCATTGCTGGTTTCTTCAGATCTCTTTTGTCAATCCCATTACAAGGGTGCATTCTGGTCATATTTGTTTTTAAATTGAAAAATTTAGTGGTCGGGTTATAGTGCAGGAGGGCAAGGACGATGCAAAGACGAGAAGCAAAGATGAGGTACATCCTGATGTAGTGCTGAGGTGACACCACAGTTGCATCTTAAAAGCTTGCAGACTTCAGAAAAGGAAAGAACCTGCGTTTATATCGCGCGTTGCATAACCTCAGGATATCCCAGAGTGTATTACGTCAATGGGGTAATTTTTTGAGGTGCAGTCACTGTTGCAATGTAGGAAATGCAGCAGCCAATAGACGTGCAGCAAGCTCCCACAAACAGCAATAAGTCAATGACCAGGTGTTCTGTTCAAGTGATGTTGGGGTTGGTTGAGCATTAACCAGTGAACCAGGGAGAACTGTCCTGCCCTTCTTCAAAGACAGAATTTGCACTCAAGTATTTGGAGTGGGAGGTTAACCCATAACCTTTGGACTCAGAGGCACACGTACTACCAACTGAGCCACAGGAAGGCATAGACATTGCACTGTGTCACTATATCATGGCGATCTAGACACACCACCATTGTGACTACCAATCATTGAGCTTACGAGCCATAACAACTCATGCAGTTGATTTCAGTTTTAATTACACCATGTGTGCTGAAATAGATGGTGTTTCCATGGGATCCCCTCTAGGCCCAGCTCTCACAAACATCTTTGTCGGTTTCCACGAGAAACGCATCTTCGATGGAATGACACCTAACCTTCTACCCCTTACATATTTCTGATACGTAGATGTTACGGTTGCTACATTTGAATCCGCAGCTGCATGCAAGAATTTCCTTACACACCTTAATGGGCTCCACCCTGCACTCAAATTCACCTTTGAAATGGAGCAGTCAAATAAGCTCCTTTTCCTCAATGTGCTAGATGTGCTAGACCTGCCAACAGGTTCTCTACTACTGTCCACCTCAAGTCTACCTTCACTGGTCAATATATGCATTGGGATTCCTACAGTTCCATGCGCTATAGGATTGGCATAATCGGCAACCTCGTAAATAGGGCACAAGCCATTTGCTGACCGTGCAAGTTTGGTGCTGAAATAGGGCGCATCAAAGCCATCCTGCGGGATAATGGCTACCCTGATCAGATGATTGCTCGCTGTATATTGCGCAAACTCACGCATGGGCCTGAGGCTGCCACTTTCGGCCTTGAAAATTGTCCCGTCTACCTTAGGTTAAGGTATCTCAAAAATTTGAGCAACAGGTGAGGTTAACCATTTTACACTGCTACTATGCAGTAGCGACATGAGTGGTGTTCTCCACTAACAGGTTGCTGCGGGAAGCCAAAAGGATGTTCTGCCTCTCACATAAACGAGTAACGTGGTATATGAATTTCAGTGCCGCTGTGTTGCCAGGTATGTAGGCCGTACGTCCAACAGCCGATGGATCCTATCAAACAGCACATCCCTTAAGCTGTTTGCAATAGGCAAAGTACTAACCGTTCCCAATCAGCCCATGCTTACAAAACTCAAAACGTTGTGTCCAACATTAGATGTGATTCGATAATTGGACAACATTTGTTAAACAATCTTGCTTGCACTCAGAAACACACTAACAACCAATTTAAGGTTATCAGCTAGGCTCACAGGGTGGCTCACTTACGTGTACTGGAAGCTACATATATTCACACACAGGGCCGTGTCCTTTGCAGATAGAAGGAGCATGTCCACATATTGTGCCTTTTTCAGTTAAACAAAATCCTGGGGGACAGCCATTCCCTGGATCATTCCCCATGGCAATGTCTTGACCAAACAGAGTCGACCTGCCTGGTCTGAATTTGAACAAAAGCTTGGCAGCTAACTGTTCCATGTTGCATTCTCCATGAGAACACCTCTACCGATCATGCGGTATAATGCAGCAAGACCTGGACAACCTCCAGGCATGGGCTGGCAAGTGGCAATTAACATTTGCACCATACAAGTGCCAGGCAATGACCGTCTCCAACAAGAGAGAATCTAACTATCACCCCTTGACATTCAATGGCATTACCATTGCTGAATCCTCCAGCATCAATATCCTGGGGGTTACCATTGACCAGAAACTGAACTGCACCAGCCATATAAATACTGTGGCTACAAGAGCAGGTCAGAGGCTCAGAATCCTGCAGTGAGTAACTCACCTCCTGACTCCCCAAAGTCTGTCCATCATCTACAAGACACAAGTCAGGAGTGTGATGGAATGTTCTCCGCTTGCCTGGATGAGTGCTGCTCCCACACACTCAAGAAGCTTGATACCATCCAGGACAAAGCAACCCGCTTGATTGGCACCCAACCACAAACATTCACTTCCTCCAACACCAACGCACAGTAGCAGTAGTGTGTACCATCTACAAGATGCAGGAACTCAAGGCTCCTTAGACAGCACCTTCCAAACCCACAACCATTACCATCTAGAAGGACAAAGGCAGCAGACACATGGGAAAACCACTGTCTGGAAATTCCCCTCCAAGTCACTCCCCATACTGACTTGGAAATATATCGTCATTCCTTCACTGTCGCTGGGTCAAAATCCCGGAACTCCCTTCCTAACAGCACTGTAGATGTACCTATGCTACATGGACTACAGTGGTTCAAGAAGGCAGCTCACCATCACCTTCTCAAGGGCAAGTAGGAATGGGCAATGAATACTCGCCTAGCCAGTGATGCCCACATCCCATGAATGAATTAAATAAATAAATTGTTGTTCCCTTTGCAATTGGTATCCTTGCAAACTGCCCTGACGAGTTCAAGACAAAAAGCTTTGACAGCATGTATGTCTCCTCTTTCAACAATACTCAAAACTCTTTTCACAGCGAGTGATTGGGGTCTGGGATGCACTGCCTGAGAGGTTGGCGGAGGCAAGTTTAATCGAGGCATTCAAAAGGGAATTAGCCTGTTATCTAAAAAGGAAGAATGTGCAGGGTTACGGGGGAAAGACATTGGGTGAATTGCTCATTGGGAGAGCCGGCGCAGACACAATGGGCCGAAAGGCCACCTTCTGGACTGTAACAATTCTGTGATTCTGGGGTTAGATGAAGTAAGATGGGAGGAAACTCATGTGGAGCATAACCACTGGTGTAGACCCATTGGGCCCAATGGCCTGATTCTCTGCTATAAGTTCTATTTGCTGAGTATTTATGTAGCGTTGTCACTGTTCTAACATAGCAAGCACAGCAACCAACTTGCAAACAGCAAACTCCCACAAACAGCAACGTGATGATGGCCAGATGATCTGATTTTGAGTTGTTGATTTGAGGGATAAATATTAGCCACGACACCATGCAGGAAGGAGGGGGGGAGTGTGTGTCGGACAATATATTTGGCACTTAGGTGAAACAAGACAGGAGCAATGACTGTACTTGTGCCAATAAAGTATCAAAAAATTTTGATAGGAAAGAGCAGTTGGAAGCAACCTTCTTTTTGATACAAGTGCCAATTACACAGCAATTGGATACAACAATTCTGAATGTAAAGCTGACGCTCCACCACACATCTGGAAACTCTTGTCTTTTCATTCAAACCCTTCTTCGCCTGCTGTTACTGTTCTTCTTTATTCATGCCAGAATTATCCATTTTGAAATGCGCATTAGCAATAATTGATTAAAGCACAGTTTACTCAAATCAGTCACAGTTGTCCTTTGCCGATTTACTGAAATAATCTATATGATATATTAGTGGGGGCATTTGATTTTAACATCAAATCTTCTTTCTAACTTGGCAAAGCCCGGAATACTTTACAGATTTGCGCTTAACCCTGTGAAGACCATGGGGAGTGTTTGTTTTCTCCCCGTCCCTCAGCTGTTAGAAGGCAGAGCGAAATGCACACTTAGAACATTTCTGATTTCTCTGTACATTCCAATCACTGATGGCACGTGCTGCAGTTTGTGGCCATACTTTGCTCCCTGACCTGCGAGATGCTATAATAAATCCGAAAGGGAATTCAGGGGAAACTTCTTCACCCGGGCAGTGGTTAGAAATGTGGAACTCGCTACCAAAAGGAGCGGTTGAGGTGAATAGCAGAGATGCATTTAAGGTGAAATTAGATAAACACACGAGGGAGAAAGGAATAGATGGCTATGATAATGGGATTCGATAAAGAGGGATGGGAGGAGATTCACGGGGAATATAAAACACTGGAATGGACAAGTTGAGACGAATGGCCTGTTTCTGTGCTGTACCCATGATGTAATTCAGTGCCCTGTAAACGTTACAAACCATACTTGCTTGTCATTTCAAAAAGTACAGCTGGCTTTCAGCTAACTAAGGATTGAATTCGCTGGCCTTGAAATAATGCTGTGCCATATTGGTGAACAATGCTTGGATGAACTCCCCTCTTTGTTGTTTCAGCACAGCAGAGCTGTTAACACATTTATTCAGTGGTTAACACCGCTGCTAAAGGAGCAGAAAGAGGAGCTTCGGTCAAATAGCCTCAAACGTTTATGCAATCATATTCCACAACTAAAACCTCCAGGCCAGTGGTTCCCAACAGCAGCAGCATTGTGCTGATATAACCGTGCTGTCTCCACTCGTCACTATGGCTTGGTGGATGTGTTCATTGCTGGGTGCAAGCGGCGGCGCAAGGTTCTATCCCGGACAGCGGAGGTCTACCTGGAGTGTAGTAAAAGTGGCCAAAGTGCCGGTGATGGGGGAGTAAATTGTCTAAGCTTTCCACCCATGGGTTGGAATTTTACGACAGCGGGATTTTACGGTCCCGCCGAAGTCAATGGAGTTTAGGGTGGCTCGCTGCGTTTTATGGCCCTCACCCTGCCACGACTGGGCTGTAAAATTACGGCCATGACTTCAAAGGATATCAGATCAGGACAGGATCAAGTCAGCTATCATGTTTTTCATGATAATACGCTTTTCATAATAAAGTAGCCCATTCACTTCCAAGGGGAAGGAAGGAAGAATACCCAACAAAGAGGTGATGGAAGGCAGTAGCTGTAGCTGTAGAAATATGATCCAGACCCTTTCGGAGAAGAGGGTGAAAATTAGAGGAAGAAGGGAGATTATGTGACTAATAATCAGAGATTGAAAGAATTATTTCACATGAACACAATGGTATTTGTTTGCTATTGGTTTTTAACATTTGAGATCAGTATCAAGGGAGTGTTGCACTGGCCCACTCCAGAGACTTGAGCATAACCTTTTAGGCGGCCCTGCGGTGCAGTGAGGAATGCTGTCCTGTTGAAGGTGCTATCTTCCAGATGAGATGTTAAACCAAGGCAAAAACAGAATTACCTGGAAAAACTCAGCAGGTCTGGCAGCATCCGCAGTAGTTTTTTGTTAAACCAAGGTCCTGTTTGCCCTTTTATATGGATGCAAATGATCCCATGGCACAATTCAGACATCAGGGGAGCTCTCCTAGGGCCCTGGTCAATATTCTTCACTCAATCTATAAAGTGTTTTTGGAAAATTTGAGAAGGGCTATATATAAATGCAACTTCTTGATGTCAGTAACTCAATGCCAAGAACAAAGTGATCTGACTTATGTGTTTCCTATTTAGTCCTGTCTTTCCAGGATCAGTGGTAGCAGAGTGATTCTGACTGGTTGGGGGCCTGTTACCTTTCTGTTGACACTGGCTGGTAATGCTGTTTTCAGCTAACAGAAAGCAAACACTGTCTAAGAACAAGATAGCCACTGTTAGATTCTCCCTGTCCTGAATGGAAACAAAGCACTTCCTCGGACTCGGGGGCTGGGGGCTGACCATTGTGACCAGGCCAAGAACTGACAAAGCTCATCAAGTCTGCAGCTGGCAGGTTCAAATGTCAGGCAGCGCCAGACTCAATCTCAAGACCACGGGGACTTAAAGGGAACAATCTCACTACCACGCACGGCACAAGCAGATTAATAGAGTTAGATTAACCTCTCAGGTCTGATAGATAACCATAAAATTTTCCTGCTCACGCTGACACTGAGAATGAATTTGGGATGCTGCTTTACACACAAAGGGCTGAATTTCACGTTCTGCGGGCGGGCGCCTGACCGGATCGGGTGTGAAGTCGCACGAGGAGATGTCGGGCGAGCGTCCCGATGTCATCGCGCACTCGCCCAGTGTTTCGTTCGGCCCGGCGTGCGCAAAAAGTGGGAAGTGCGCCCGCTGACAATCAAGAGGGCGATTAAGCCCATTTGTGGCGCGAGGGTCTCTGATTTTTCAACTCCTGCCCGCCCGCACAGTTGGCGGGCTGGCGAATCGGCCAGGCGGCCTTTGCATTTTTCATCAAACCTGGTCCCAAGGGCCGGGATGAGGTTTCCGCTGTGAAATGAAATTAGAATAAATGTCTGTCGACAGCATTTTTTTATTGGGTGTATTTTCAGGTGATTGATCGCGATGCATGCCTTTTAAACCTTTATTTTAGCATTTTCAGGCCTCCAGCTCCCTGAGGCAGCTGTCTGCCCGCAGGGGGCTTTCTCGTAGCGCCCGCCCGCACCCTCGGAAACATCATCGCCCGCGCCCCCCCACCCCGGCAGCGCTGAGCTTTTCAGCGCGTGTTTCCTGCCGGCTGACCAGTCAGCATGAAATTGCGGCCGAGGGGGGTGGGGGGGGGGTGGGGGGGGGTGGTTTCCTGACCGCTCCCAGGTCTGCCGATCACGCGCGCGCCCCCCCAAAGGTAAAACTCAGGCCAAAGTGTATTGAAATCTGAAATTCTGTCCTCCAAAAGGCTCCGAACACTGAGGCAAGTGGAGGCTGAGATCGACAGACATTTGTTGGGGAAGGGCGCCAAGGGATATAGATCAGAAGCGAGTAAATGGGGTGGAGGTAAGAGGTCAGTTAGGAGCTAATTGAATAGCAGAACAGGCTCCAGAGGCTGGATATGGCAATCCTCCTGCTGCTATGAGTGCAGCACAGGAAGCTTAGATGGCATAAAATCTGAGAAAGTCAAGAACTTTGAGGTCATTGATTTCAAAGCATTTCTTTGCAGCTCCTATTTTTCATTAAAGATCCCACAAGGGTTATTTGCAGAAGAAGAGGCTGTGTCCTGGCTGGTGTCTTCCCTCAACCAACAGCACAGTAAATCGATTACTTGACTCGTTGCCATTTGTGGGACCTTGCTGTGCACAAGATGGCTTGCTATGTTTCCCTCTGTAACAACAGTGAGTGTATGTCCAATTAATTCATTATGCACACTCCTGGCTGGCCTCCTAAATTCACTGTCCATAGTTTGGGGTCATCCAAAGTCCTGCTGCCCATATCCTTTCTCACGTCAAGTCCCATTCACCCATCAAGCTTGTGCTGGCTGGTCTACATTGGCTCCCTGTCAAGCAATGAGTAGATATTAAAATTTTCCTCCTTGTTTTCAAGTCCCTTCATGGCTTCATCCCTCCCTCTCTGTGCAACCTCCTCCAGCCCTACAACCCACCAAGATATCCACACTTATCTGATTCTGGCCTCCTGAGCAACCCGATTTTAATTACTCCATCATTGGTGATTGTGCCTTCAGCTGCCTAAGCCCTAAGCTCCAGAATTTCCTCCCTAAACCTCTCCGCCTCTCTACTTCACTTCCTGCCTTTAAGATGATGCTCCTCTTTGCCCTCGCTTTTGGCCATCTAACCCATTATCTCCGTATGTGGCTTGGTGTCTAATTTTTGCTTTATAACACTCCTGTGAAGTGTCTTGGGGACATTTTATTACATTAAGGGCTGTATGTAAATACAAGTTGTTGTTGTAGTATGAAGTCCCATAGAATGCCTCTGAGTAAAAGATATGTTGCTGTATAAATGCAAGCTCTTTCTTTCTTGAAACAACCAATGAATCTAAACATGTTGTCTGGCTTGTTAATTTTTTCCCCCTCCTTCATAGCACAGATCATTTCCAGTTAAGATGGTGGATAGACGATAGTCTCCAAGATCTGTCTCTTATATAACTAGTTGTTACAATTAACATGGGGACCACTCATTGTGCCCCTCTATTTAGTTCTTCCTCCCTTCCTCTGGGGAAGCAATGGGTCTCTCCTGATCTGATACAGTTGAAAGCCACATCCTACCCTCAGTGGTCCTCCAATCTAACGTGGCACCAAGCATCTTGACTTACCCCACTTCTTCTAATGTCCAGGCTTGCACAACTGTATAGTTTCAGAAGGGGCAGCCATCCTTTGCTACCTTATCGAGGTGGCTATTCTTTGTGTGTGATCCTCCACAATGAAGACTGCCCAGCTATTTAACCCTGTGGAGCATCACAACTGATGTTATTATTCCCATCATCCATTCATCACACTTAACTCGTTTTCAACATGAGTCCCTGCAGACCAATAAAAACTGGGAGCTTAGGCTGACTTTCTCAACCTCATTGGGGTGGGGGGAGGGGTCAGGCCAATTGTAGCACGTTAATGACCATCTGATTAAGATCAGGCCCCACCTCTCCCATTCCCACTCCAGCCTTCTCCTTCGCCTTGGCCACCAGTTTTATTTAATCCTGATTCCAAAGTCCTGAGTCAAACCAATTCCTTCCAGTTGCCTACATCCACCTAACTTCATTACCGTTTGTCCACTAATTTCAACATCAGGGCACCGCAAAGTATCATCTTTCCTAAGAAGAATCTGAAGAAAAGCTCTGAAGAAGTCATATGGACTCAACATTAACTCTTGTTTCTTTCTCCACGAATTCTGCCAGACCTGCTGAGTTTTTCCAGCATTTTCTGTTTTTATTTCAGATTTCCAGCATCTGCAGTATTTTGCTTATATCTGCTTTCCTACTCTATGCAGCCTTGGTGGTTCCTGCATCACCAGCCTTGGTTGTTTAACAAAGAAACATTAATTATTGCAGCATCACATCACCTTTATTGGTGTTGCTAAAGGACGTTTGCAGTTATTAGGAGTCTTGTCACTTCATCCAGCTCCACAATACAAACTCAAATTCCAAACATTCATGCTGACCACAGATCGATCGAGACTAACCACAGATTTGCCATTAGTTCAGTTTTTAAAAGTTTCCACTTCGCCTCCCCCTCCCCTCGCCTCATCCCTCACCATGACATCCTTCCTTGTCTTTCAGCTGCTCCTTTGATCATAGGAGAGACAGACAGGCAGCGAGTCAGGACGTAGTGTGTAGTAAGGTGTCCTTTCAGGCCTCATTAAAAAAATGTCATATTGAGACCAGAGCCATTCCATACCGATCCATTCCGTTACAATTACAGCTGCATGACACATTACGTGACAGCAAAGGCCAGTGCTGGTAAGCGGTGATTGACAGAAGATACAATGATGAAGCTGAGCTGAGTCCCAGAGGCAAATGTTTATCTGATGTGTCAGCAAAGGTCAGAATGAAAGATGTATTATAAACATGTGGAAAATAGCAGCAAGGTTTTACATTGCCTTTTTTGGGAGATTTTGTTTCCAATAAGGCTTTTATGCGATGAGCTCTAAATGACCTTTATGGAATGGAACAGATTCTGATTTAACTTGCTTTCTTTCAATAGAAGTGAGGTCAGTGAGAAAGTCAATAGGACTATTGGAGTATAACTACAACAAGCAACATTTCTGAATACACGGGTAGAACTTTGTTTTAAAGGAAGGCATTTAAGATTAGGGCAGGAAAATGGTTGCACTAACTTGCCTGGGGCCAGATAGCTCCGTGATGTACGAGGAGCACCAGTGTCTTTATTCACCTGACTCTCTCATGATTACTTTAAATTCTTTCTCTCTGACTCTGACCCTTTGTGACTATAGCTCCATTCTACTTCCCATTTGACTCACTTCCTAGCTGTATTAATGGTGTTCAAAACACATTAGCACTGTGCAGGATTGTGGTTTGAGGGGAGACATTGGGTAGTGGTACTGTCACTCCAAAGGCCGAAGCTAATGCTCTGGGGGCATGTGTTCAAATCCCACTGTGGCAGCTGGTGGGATTTAAATTCAATTAATAAAATCTGGAATTGAAAGCTAGACTCTGTAATGGTGACCATGAAACTATCATCAATTGTTGCAAAACCTCATATGGTTCACTTACGTCCTTTCGAGAAGGAAATCTGCCATCCTTACCTTGCCTACACATGACTCCAGACCCACAGCAATGTGGTTGACTCTTAACGGCCCTCGGAAATGGTCTAGCAAGCCACTCAGTTCAAGGGCAATTAGGGATGGGCAACAAATACCTGCCTTGTCCGTGCTGCCTGTGAAAGAATAAAAACATACAAATAAGGAGCAGGAGCAAGCCATTCAGCCCCTCAAGCCTGCTCCGCCATTTAATAAGATCACCTGCCACGCCCCTAGCCAAGCTGTTCCAGTACAGCTACAACACTGGCATCTACCCGGCTATGTGGAAAATTGCCCAGGTATGTCCTGTACACAAAAAGCAGGACAAATCCAACTTGTCCAATTACTGCCCCATCAGTCTACTCTCGATCAACGGTAAAATAATAGAAGGGGTCATCAGCAGTGCTATCAAGCAGCACTTGCTTAGCCTACAATACTCAAGAAGCTTGACACCATCCAGGACAAAGCAGCCTGTTTGATTGGCAACACATCCACAAACATTCATTCCCTCCAACACCGACGCACAGTAGCAGCAGTGTGTATCATCTACAAGATGCACCAAGGCTCCTTAGACAGCACCTTCCAAACCTACAACCACTACCATCTAGAAGGACAAAGGCAGCAGATACATAGGAACACCACCACCTGGAAGTTCTTCTCCAAGTCACTCACCATCCTGACTTGGAAATATATCACCGTTCCTTAACAAAAACAAAAATACCTGGAAAAACTCAGCAGGTCTGGCAGCATCTGCGGACAGGAACACAGTTAACGTTTCGAGTCCGTATGACTCTTCAACAGAACTAGGTAAAGATAGAAAAGAGGTGAAATATAAGCTGGTTTAGGGGGGGAGGGGAGGGGGGGTGGGGAGGGTAGAGCTGGATAGAGGGCCAGTGATAGGTGGAGATAACCAAAAGATGTCACAGACAAAAGGACAAAGTGGTGTTGAAGGTGGTGATATTATCTAAGGAATGTGCTAATTAAGGGTAGAAAGCAGAACAAGCAAGGTAAAGATAGCCCTAGTGGTGGTGGGGTGAAGGAATCAAAATGTGCTAAAAGGCAGAGATAAAACAATGGATGGAAATACATTTAAAAATAATGGCAATAGGTGGGAAAAGAAAAATCTATATAAATTATTGGAAAAAAAAGGGGGGGGGAGTCGGAAAGGGGGTGGGGATGGAGGAGAGAGTTCATGATCTAAAACTGTTGAACTCAATATTCAGTCCGGAAGGCTGTAAAGTGCTTAGTCGGAAGATGAGGTGCTGTTCCTCCAGTTTGCATTGAGCTTCACTGGAACAATGCAGCAGGCCAATGACAGACATGTGGGCATGAGAGCAGGGTGGAGTGTTGAAATGGCAAGCGACAGGGAGGTCTGGGTCATACTTGCGCATCCACCCTCACACCTTCCTCTCCCTCCCAGAAACATGATAGGGTCCCCCTTGTCCTCACTTATCACCCCACCAGCCTCCGCATTCAAGGGATCATCCTCCGCCATTTCCGCCAACTCCAACATGATGCCACCACCAAACACATCTTCCCTTCACCCCCCCCGGCAGCATTCCACAGGGATCATTCCCTCCAGGACACCCTGGTCCACTCCTCCATTACCCCCTACACCTCAACCCCCTCCCACGGCACCTTCCCATGCAACCGCAGAGGGTGCAACACCTGCGCTTTACTTCCCCTCTCCTCACCGTCCAAGGGCCCAAACAGTCCTTTCAAGTGAAGCAGCATTTCACTTGCACTTCCCTCAATTTAGTCTACTGCATTCGTTGCTCCCAATGCGGTTTCCTCTACATTGGAGAGACCAAACGCAGACTGGGTGACCGCTTTGCAGAACACCTTCGGTCTGTCCGCAAGCATTACCCAGACCTCCCTGTCGCTTGCCATTTCAACACTCCTCATGCCCACATGTCCGTCCTTGGCTTGCTGCATTGTTCCAGTGAAGCTCAACGGAAACTGGAGGAACAGCACCTCATCTTCCGACTAAGCACTTTACAGCCTTCCGGACTGAATATTGAGTTCAACAATTTTAGATCATGAACTCTCTCCTCCATCCCCAACCCCTTTCCGACTCCCCCCCTTTTTTTCCCAATAATTTATATAGATATTTATTTTCTCACCTATTTCCATTATTTTTAAATGTATTTCCATCCATTGTTTTATCTCTACCTTTTCGCCCATTTTGATTCCTTCACCCCACCCCACCCCCACTAGGGCTATCTGTATCTTGCTTGTCCTGCTTTCTACCCTTAATTAGCACATTCCTTAGATAATATCACCACCTTCAACACCACTTTATCCTTTTGTCTATGACATCTTTTGGCCATCTCCACCTATCACTGGCCCTCTTCCAGCTCTACCCTCCCCCTCCTTAAACCAGCTTATATTTCACCTCTTTTATTTCTTTACTTAGTTCTGTTGAAGAGTCATACGGACTCGAAACGTTAACTGTGTTCCTCTCCGCAGATGCTGTCAGACCTGCTGAGTTTTTCCAGGTATTTTTGTTTTTGTTTTGGATTTCCAGCATCCGCAGTTTTTTGCTTTTATCACCGTTCCTTCACTGATGCTGGGTCAAAATCCTGGAACTCCCTTCCTAACAGCACTGTGGGTGTAACTACACCACATGGACTGCAGCGGTTCAAGAAGGCAGCTCACCACCACCTTCTCAAGGGCAACTGGGGATGGGCAATAAATCAACAAGCGAAGCCCAGACCCCACAAATGAAAAAAAAAATGCTAGTAGCCTGAAATCTGCATCCCACCCACCGCCGATAACCTATCACCCCCTTGCTTACCAAGAAACAATCCACCTCTGCCTTAAAAATATTCAAAGACTCTGCTCCCACCATCTTTTCAGGAAGAGAGTTCCAAAGATTCACGGCCCTCTGAGTGAAAAAATTTCGCCTCATCTCTGTTTTAAATGGGCGATGTCTTATTTTTAAACAATTGACATCTCCCTACTAAACTATAGGGAGTTAACTAAGTTAACTTCTTCCTACATTAACACTGCTAACAGTGACAAAGATTCCAAATCAACAATATTTTGAAGAAGATATGAGATGTTCTCCCCGGTATTGTGGAAGGGCAGAGGGGTTTGAGGGCATAGATTCACAGCCTCACTTCAGATTAGTAGAACTGTTAATAAATAAATAAATTTTAAAAACTAAAGGCAATACAACACAGATTCGTTAGGAAGCTGCCTGGTAAGAGGAAATATAAATACTAAGAAGGACTTGAAAAATTGAGGCATTCAAGGGGGCATTAGATGATTATTTGAATAGAAACAATGTGCAGGGGTACGAGGAAAAGGCAGGGCAATGGCATTAGGTCATAATGCTCAACTGGAGAGCTGGTGCAGACACGATGGGCTGAATGGCCTCCTTCTGTGCTGTTAAAATTCTGTGATTCTGTGACACTTCTTCCCAAGTAGTGGCACTGATTCAGTTTCTCAAGGATTTACCACTGGGAACCATTGGTTGTTGGATTTATGAGTACACACACAGGGAGAAAAATAAAACTTATTAAGCTCATCACATCCTCAGGACATTCCAGAGCACTTTACAACCACTTTGGCTTTTGAAATAAAGAAAAATGTGCATTTGCATATATAGCATCTTTCACAACCTCAGGATGTCCCAATGTGCATTATAGTCAATGAAATGCTTTTCAAGATGTTGGTGCTGTTGTATTGTCAGAAACTTGGCAGCCAATTTTCGCGCAGCAAACTCCCTCAAGCAGCAATATGATTATCTGTACTTTAGTGATGTTGGTTGAGGGACATCACAGAACATCCCTGTTCTCCCTTGAAATATTATGCTGGAATGTTTCATATCCACCTGAGAAGACAGACACGATTGTGGGCAAATGTGGCAACTAATTTGCATGCAGTAGATTCCCATATAGAGCAAAATTTTAACTGTTTCGACGCACTTCTAGCCGCTCTCCCATGTTCCACTTAAGGCCATTCGAAACTCTGCTGCCCGTGTCCTAACTCGCACCCATCGCCTTGTACATGCTTGACCTACATTGGCTCCCAATTAAGCAATGCCTCAATTTTAAAATTCTCATTCTTGTTTTCAAATTCCTCCATGGCCTCGCCCTTCCTTATTTCTGTAATCTCTTCCAGCCCTACAACTCTCTGAGATAACTGCACTCATCTGACTCTGGCCTCGTGAGGATCCCCAATTTTAATTGTTCCACTCTTGGTGGCTGTGCCTTTAGCTGTCAAAGCCCTCAGCTCTGGAATTCTCTCCCTAAACAGCTTCTCTTCTCTCTCCTCCTTTAGCATGCCCCTTAAAACCTACCTCCTTGACCAAGCTTCTGGACATCTGTCCTGACATCTCCTTTTGTGGCTTGGCGTCAAATGTTGTTTGATAACGCACCTGCAAAAGCGCCTTGGGATGTTTTACTATGTTAAAGGAGCTATATAAATGCAAGGTGCTATTGTTTCTTGGTGTTGTTTGAGGAAGAATGTTGGCCAAGGTACTGCAAGAATTCTTTGCTCTGACAATGTAGTACTCCCTCAGCACTGCACTCAAGTTCCATATCCATCCAGAGCGTATATTAAAATTGCTCATGTTCCAGGCTTCTCCATGGCTTTGTAGCCGAGGCATTAATGACAAGGGATCTTGACACTGGATGCAAACATTTATCGGCATTGACATCCTTCATCTTAATAAGGACAGAAATTCACCAAAAGAGAAAGAAAATACCACTGTTAGTCCCTATCAATGCTACTGTGCCAACTAGCAGAATAGTGTAGTGACTGCATATATAATAACATACCAACCTAAAGATAATGAGAACTGGAGAACAACGTCATTAAACAAACTTTGCAGTAAACGCCATTCAGCCATAGGTAATCAATGGATTCATCTGTAATGCAGCTGGCATTTCACAAGCATTAAAAAACAAATCCCACATAAAACCACTATAGGTCTTCAACTCAACTGATTGCACAGCACCGTTAGGGACTCTATTATTTACAGATTTTTAACAAAATGGGTGTTTGTGAGTCATAAATTCATCGCGTGAGAACAGGAATTATAACACTACACTGCTCCTAGTCCTGGAGTTATCGCAACTCAACCAGCTTCACCTCAGCAGGCCCTCCAGTCCTTGGAGGCAATGGGAGAATCGACACTCTTCCTCAAAGAGGTGACAACAGTGCAAACAATACACAAGCAGCACCATGAGGGCAATTTTGACGACAAATTGGGAAGTGTAATTACCAGGGGATATTCTAACTCTGGAAATTCCATTCTTTTTTCCATTCACGCTAATGACCTTTTCAGCTGGGTGGAATTCAGGCAGAACTCATTCCATTAACAGTCAGCAGGGTTTGGCCTGAATATAACCGATGGGGATAGAAATGGCGTGAAAAACTGGAAGTTCGAAGTTGACACAAAAAATAAAAACTTGCACTTATGGTGCCTTTCACAACCTCAGGGCATCTCAAAGCACTTTACAGGCAATGAAGTGCAGCCACTCTTATAATGTAGGAACATTACAACACTTGCACATTCACACATTGAATACTCTTGTAAAGCATTACATTTATGGGCCAAGTATTGTGGCGCAGCTGTGAATCTGCTGGTTGTGGAATTGCAAGTCACAAATTTGCTTTGAATTATTTTAAGAATATCAAGTCTTGAAAACTTGAAAAATAACAGAGCCTAGTATTTGGATATCGGAGAGGCATATAGAACACAAATAATAAAATATGGGTTTATATATGTGATTTTGCATCTATCATTCCCCATATAACAAGCTCAAAAGCTTAACTTTGCCACTGAATGAAGCCCAAGTTCCTCTATAGAAAGATAGATGGGAACACCACCACCGGGAAGTTCCTCTCCAAGTCACTCACCACTCTGGCTTGGAAATGTATTGCGGCTCCTTCACTGTCGCTGGGTCAAAATGCTGGAGCTCCATTCCTAACAGCACTGTGGGTGCACCTACACCACATGGACTGCAGCGGTTCAAGAAGGCAGCTCACCACCACCTTCCCTCAAGGGCAACTAGGAATGGGCAATAAATGCTTCCCCAGCCAGCGAAGCCCACATCCTACGAATGAATTTAGAAAAATAGAACAGGACAGAATACTGTAAGGAGAATTACGTTCGATCACTTCTGTGACATGGCATAGGAAGTCGCTCAGCTGCCCATGCAAGATGTTGAGAAAAGGTAACATTATTTACTAGACAATAAAACAAATTAGAAAATTGTATACATAGTTTCCTCCTTAAGTTATTATGTTGGTGCTAACTTTGGAGAATGAAGTATTTAGACACTATCTGAAGATGAAAGAAGAGGCCATATTGTGGGGGTCACACAATAGGGGTCGAATATTTGAGGCTACAGTAAAAGGGTCACAAAGTGGGGACCATGAATTGGGCAAATAGATTCTGAATAAAAGATTGATGATGTATTATGAAAAGGTGCCCGAGTTGATCAGATAGAAGATAGGAAGGGAGGGAAGAAAGGGAAGCAAGCCAGTAAGATTAAAAACAACATCTGTATAAAGGGGAGATGATGACATAGTGGTAATGCCACCGGATTAGTAATACAGATGCTCAGGCTAATATCTGTTGTAATATGTCTTTAAGAGATAGCAGCATGACATCACTAGAAGGGAAGTGTGTCATGTGATCCAGTTTTAGGTTCACTTTTGCCTTGTGAGCAGAACATGGCGCTGCTGCCAATGTCGTCAAGCTTTCTACCTTTGTACAAATGTTCCCATGTACCTGGTCTAAATAAATGAACCCACATTGTGATTACACAATCCCTTATCAGTGATTGGTGCTTACATCATTATAGCAACATGGCAATGAGGACTAGGGTTCAAATCCCACCACAGCAGCTGGTGGAATTTAAATTCAATTAATAAATCTGGAATTGAAAGCTAGTCTCAGAGATGGTGACCATGAAACTATCGTCGATTGTCATAAAAACCCATCTGGTTCACAAATATATTTTAGGGAAGGAAATCTGCCATCCTTATCTGGTCTGACCAACATTTGCCCTCTGAAATGGCCCAGCAAGTCACTCAGTTCAAGGGCAATTAGGGATGGGCAATAAATGCTGGTCTTGCTAGTGCTGCCTGAATCCCATGAAAGAATTTTAAAAATGCCAGCAGTTAGTCGTTTTTTTGACTAACAATCTGGCCAGGACATTCTCCAGCGTTAGACTAACACTGTTAAAAGCATGTTAGTACCCTATGTAAACAGACAGATGGCAAGTCTTTGGGCTGGAGATTTGCCACAGTGGCATTTTCAGAGGCATTCAGTGAAACTCCTGGGGTGGAATTTTCTCTGAATTACACTAGGGGTTTTTCCTGCCGGCCACAAGGTGAGGTTTTTGCACCATATCGTCCACTTCTTATTGCATCCTGCCTCATTAATAATGCATTCACGGGAAACACGCTGGATCACGGGCGGGCGTGGTCGGATTCTCCTGCCACACCATGACCTTAGCGCTTCCTCACTCTGGGCGCCATAATTAAAGCACACCAAAGAGTAGCCTACTTCGTGTCTACAGACCAGGCGACAGATGGCTCTGAAAGCAAAGAAGGTGGCAGCCCCTGAATTTAGTGATGCCTCTCTGGGGTGCCCGCTGGATGCAAACTCCTCTATCCCCACTCTGGGCTAAGACCAACCACCAAGCTCACCAATCCAACATGGGCGGTGTTGGCAGAGCTGGTGAGCATCAACACGCTCCAAAAGCGGACAGACACCCAGTGCCACAAGAGGATGAATGACCTCCTCCATTCCGCTACAGTGAGTCATTCTTCTCATCACTCGCAACTCACAAACCCACCACGCACTCACTCAAAAGACATCACCACTCACTCTCTCAAAAACACTCTCATCTCCCCTGCCCATCGTGCTGTCTATGGCACCCCTCACTCTCCACATATGCCAGGCTTCCTTCTCATCTGGCCTGGCAGGCATCTTGCTTACAATCTCTCCGAGTGTCTCCATGCAGGATGAGCTAGACTACAACGACAGGGAGACGCCCCAGGCTGGTGGAGGAATGCCCGACGTCAAAGTCCTCGTGGCCTCTGAAAATAGAGCCACCCAGTTGGCTGGCGAGGATGTGGGCCATTCCCGAGCAGATGGTGAGGTTGGCGGCGCTGAACCAAGTGAGGATCCTGCACTGCAACATCCATCAGGCGACCATAATGTGAGTGATGTCCCCCTTTTCACTGTCCCCTGCCATGCATTAATTATCTCTCTTTTCTTTCACAGCCACGTCTGGGAAGCAGCCGAGGGTGGTATGAGCCTCTAGATGGGACTCCAGCCCCAAAGACACCACGGAACACGAATCCACAGACACCGACACTGAAGACCCGTCACAGCGCTCAGCCACACCCTCCACCAGCGCAGAGACACACACCTCAGTGGGACCTAGTTCTAGATTAGCCTCGGGGTCACAATCTGGTGTGTGCACTGCACGGTCTGATCCTCAGCTGGCGAAGGCAGGGAAATCCAAGGTAACAGCATTTGGAGGCCAGGAATCTGCTGAGTCCGAATCAGATGAGGAGCCTCTGGACTTGGTTCTACCTGAGTTGCTAGAGCTGCAAAGACAAGCTCGGGAACATCAGGAAGGGATGCCCGCTGTACTTCTCAGATTGCAAGGCACGATGGAGGAGTCTGTCTGCCTTCAGTCTGAGGTGAAAGCGCCGGTATTATAGAATTGATATAGAGTTGATTTTTCAGTCAACTTTTTTTGTAGAAACATATTTACAAGATAGCAGCAGCAGTTACATGTGTGCATCTAACTACATAACTAAAGAAGAATTCTTCCCTCTAGAGGTTCCCTGTGCTGCTAACTCATTGGTTTACACAGATCATGTGATCTTACAACACAAGGTTATTCTTAAAACTACAGTCCTACATTTATCAAAACTATAATTACTACATTCCTCCCCCTTTAACTTCTCTGTACATTTTGTATTGATAAGGCTATTTATCTCATGACATCACAATATTTACACAAGTTCAGTCTTTCAGGTGGTTTCCTGATCCGTGTGGAATGTTGTAGCTTCACGTCTTCAGATTCCTTTTGCAGGAACCACATTCTCTGGAACCATATTAACATCAGGTACCTCATTAGGCGCAGGCAGTTCAGTGTCTTCCACCCTGACAGAGACATTGGGTATGTCTATTCTTGGTTGAGGAACTTCAACAGGAACCACAGGTTCAGTAATGGTTACAGGTGGAACATAATTTTGTTGGGGTATCTCCCTTCTTCTTAAATGAACCACATGCTTACGGGTTATCTGGCCCTCCACTTCCGCATGGTACCACAATGGTCCAGTTACAGATCTTACTTTAACAGGAAACCACTTTGGTCCTCATTGAAATTCCTTACGTATGCTGCTTCTCCAACAGTAAATTGTCACTCATGACAATGCAAATCATGAATCGCTTTTTGGTTCCCTTGACTTTTCTCCACCTCCCCCTCCAAATTGGGAAGTATCAAGCTTAGTCTTGTTCGAAGATGGCACTTCATCAGTAATGCTGCAGGTGTTGCACCTGTCATGGTGTGTGGTGGGGGGAGTTGTTCTGTAGTGAAATAGGAAACGAACAAGTGTTAACTTTTTCATTCCCACCTTTTATTGTCTTTTCGGAACCTTCTTCCTTTTTGTCTTCTTTCTACCACAGAGTTCAGTCTTGGCCTTCTTTTTGACTTCGCTGTCAGCCAGACTTCTCTCAGGTGAAATCTCAACTTGCCTGAGTTCAGTAGTTGAGCTAACCATGATTTCATTACCTACTCGCATCTTGGAAAGTTCTACGACTTTTGCTTTCAAAGCCTCTTTAGCTTCATTCAGCTGATTCTTCAGCTCTTCTGTCTCCCTCTTGTATCCGTTGACTTCCTCCTGGAACCTTGAACATTGCTGCGTCTTCTCTGCCAACTGGTTCTTCAGTTTGTTCAGAGTGACGTTAAATTCTTCCTGTTTCTCTTCGTAATTTTCCAGAGGCATGAACTTCGACCTGAGGGATCCTTGTAGTGTGTGAAGGTCTTTCAACAGGTTTTCCATTCCTTTGCGAAACTCACTCGCTTTATCTTGAACTCTGTCATTCAGCACAGTCTCCTTGAGTTCCTTTTGCTGTTCTGCCATGTCGTTGTTTAAGACAGTCTTCATTTCTTCAGGTTGCTGAATGGCTATACATTCCTTTTTCATCCAGTTGTGGTCCTTGGACTCTCCAGGCTCTTTCTGAAGTACCTTGCCTTGTTCTTTTTCCAACTCAGGAACTCTTCCTGCTTCCTTTTGAAATCTCACCGGCCAATCAAGGTTAATTTCCCTCAACCAATTTTGACCTTGGAGACTTGGTCCTTCACCTTCTATCACAATCACTGGTAGCTGAGCTGTTTGGTGTCTATAATGAACAGTTACTCTGGTGATACCTTTTCCCTGGACTTCTTTGCCTGTGAACGTTTTCAACTTGGCAGAGGTTTGTTACAAATGTAATTGCTGAGCACCTTTATTTAAATATCTGAAAGCGTGTTCTCCTATTACAGTAGTAGAAGCACCCATATCTACTTCCATTTTTAAGGGTTTACCACTCACTTGCACTGTGACAATAATTGGCTTTGTCTTCCCAACTTTCATGTTGAACAAGGTATAAATGTCAGAACTGGTTGTTTCTGGCTCTTCCACACCATGTACTACATTGGGCTTCGTTTGTTGCCTGGAAGCCTATTTTAACCTCACTTTGCAATGTTTCAATGAGTCCACTTTTGTGGCAAAAATAACACTCCACCTTTTAAAATTGCCAATCGCTAGGAATATGATTGTTCCCGAGTCGATAAAAATTAGTTTTCTGTCATAATCTGATGTATAATATACCTTTCAGATAAATACTGTGATGTAAGATCACATGGTCTTGGTACCCAATAGCAGAATAGCGTGGGCAACCTCTGTGGTCAGTAGTCTTGAGTTAGAGTCTGAAGAATGAAGACAGAGTTTTGAGTTGTAAGCACACAAGTGTAGCTGCTAAGCTTCTTTTGTAAATAAACAGAAAGTTTTCTTCTAAGAACGATCTACTGATTTTCTCTGTCTTGGTACCAACTCAGTCGCCCTGAAACAAGCATGCAACCTGGATCCTTTAGCCCCGACAAACCAAGGCACTGGATCCAACATTTTTGAATTTGCTTCTAAGCTGTTCCTTCTAAATTTTCGGTTAGTAGGGGCTGTTTCCCACTTTGCGGCGGAGTCCCGGCTTTTTGCACCACTTTCAGCTGACCGTTCACACCCAACTAAGAAAATGGCACCATTTTCCGCACCTTGAATCACTTGCGAATCCCTTACAGCACTTTCCATCACAAACGCTATTTCCAACGCTTTCTTAAAATCAAGATCCACTACAGTCAGCAATCTTCGCTGAATAGCATCCTCTTGCATGCCAAAGACCAAGCAACCCCTGAGCATATCATTCAGGGTTTCACTGAAATCACAATATTCCGTTAGTTGTTTTAATTTCGCCATGTAGGTAGCACTGGTCTCCCCAGGGTCTCTATTCTGTGAATTGAACCTGAAGCTCTGCATTGTGACTGAGGGCTTGGGTTGGAAATGTCCCTTAATGAGGTCTACTAACACACCGAAGGCCTTTGAATCTGGGGCACTGGGGGCTGTCAAGCTTTAAATTAAACTGTAGATTTTGCTCCCACAAATACTCAGGTGAATCGCTCTCCTCTTTTCCTCCCCCTTGGCGTGAAGGGAGAACATAAGATGCTCTATATATTGAGACCAGTCAACTGTGGCTGGTCCAAAGGGATTGATTCTGCCAAACTGTGGCATCTTGGATGAGTATATCTCCCTTTCTTTCTAATTATCTTAGATACTCACAATCACTGGGCGAGGGACAGTACCAGATCAGATTTATCCTCGTCACCAGTTAGTTATAGAGTTGATTTTCCAGGCAACTTTTCTTGGTGGAAACGTTGAACTTTATTTCCAAGACAGCAGCAGCAACTACATGTGTGCATCTAACTCTATAACGAAAGAAGAACTCTCCCCTAGAGGTTCCCCATGTTTCAAACGCATTGGTTTACACAGATCATGTGATCTTACAACACAGAGTTATTCTTGAAGCTACAGTCCTACGTTTATCAGAACTATAATTACTGCAGCCGGCATGCCAATGCACTGAGGCAATACTGGTTAGGATGGTGGCTGCTATGGAGACCCTGGTCCAGGACATTGGTCCTGCACTGCTGCAGGAGCTACACTCCATCGCTGAGGTACTTGCTGACATCCATCAGTGTCAACATGATGGAGGGGGGGGTGGTGGTGACATCTCAAACTCATTCCAGCTGCCCCTTCCTCTCATGGATTCAGCCAGGGGCCCTCTGGCACCAATAGGGAGGAGGATCAGCAAGTGCACACACAAGTGCCATCCACCCAGGTGACCCTGGGAGTGTCCAGCCCACCCAACTCACCTTTTCTTGTGACCCCAGCAGCTCCAGCTCCGCAAGCCAAGGTAGGTGCCATTGCCACACAACAGTACCCCAAAAGCAGGCCAGGGCCCTCCAGGTCTTGGTCTTCCAGAGGATGCCCACCAAGGTCATCACAGACAGGGTGCAACTGTCACCCTGGCTGCCTCCACCTCCGCTGTGGATGTCCGGGGAGCACAATGACATAGCGGCAGAGTTAGGAAGGTTAAGAAGATGTAGTTGCACAACCTGCGCACGGGTGTTAATCACTTGTACATTATGTTCATTATTGCAAATAAATTCCCAAGAATGTCTCCTTGACTATGGCTTCTTGTTATGATGAGCAGTGTTTGTGTCACTCAGATGTGAAACCTTGGTTCCTGCACATGATGAGGGCAAGTGTCTCAGTTTGGGGCTTCTTCCCTGTAACCTTCAGAGCAAAGTAATTGTCCGGATTCATAGTCACTCGACACATCACTGATACCTGCACCTCGACGGTGCTTGTCATTGCTGCCAGAATGTAGTGGGCAGGTATCACAGAGTTCCGTCATTCTCTCTGAGTGCTCTCAGCACCTTTGAGGTGGAGCTGGCCCTCCAGATCTTCAGCATCTGTGTCCGGTGACGGTGTGCTCCTGAAGGGGGCAGTTGATGGAGGCTGCCAAAGATCAGGTGCTGTTAAAGTGTCACCACTGCGTCTCTATAATGTGACCTTGTTCCCAGGGTGCAAGCGAGCTGCCCTCAGCCAGACAGGAGTCAGATATTCACAGACTCTGTGAAGATCTATGGAGTGTCCTCAACGCATGTCATCATCATCCTCCTGGAATCTTACGACTATTAGGGCCTCTGCTGTGTCTCCATGACATGAGCCTGACCACTGTGAGTATGCGCGCGGCCATCAGCCAGACAGGTGTCAGACGTTCACAGATGCAATATGAGGATGAGAGGAGTGTCCTCACTGCATGTCGTTGTCATCCTCCAAGAATCTGGCAGCTATTGGGGCCTCACAAGCATGCCTGCCTCGTATGGCCACTGCGATGGCTTCATCGCCAGCATCTCGCCTTCCATCACCCTCATCTCCTTCGACCTCCTCATTGGAGTAGGCGAGCAGTTCTTCCTTCTCCTCTTCAGCCAAGTCCTCATCCCGTTGCAGTGCCAGGTTGTGTAGCGTGCAGCGAACTACTTTGATGCGTGGCACCCTCTGGGGACTGTACTGCAGTGGCTCCACCAGACCTGTCGAGGCATTGGAACCTCATTTTCAAGATGCCAATCGTGTGCTTCACCAAACTCCGGATTGCAGCATGAGCGTCATTCTTTCTGCTGCAGTCTGAGGCTGCTGTGCGGGTGACATCAGCCATGTCCTCTGTGAGTAGCCCTTGCCCCTCTGGACCCTAGAAGATGTCAGGGATCTGAAACCTGCTAAGGATATAGGAGTCGTGGATGCTCCCGGGTATGGTGCACAGGCCTGCATGATGCATTTGTTATGGTCGCAGACCAGCTAAACATTCAGCAAGTGGAAGCTCTTGTGGTTCACATACTGGACTGCTTGTTGCCATGGAGATCTAAGTGTCACATGGGTGGCATCGATGGCACCCTGCACCTGTGGAAAACCAGAGATCTGGGCAAATCTCAGCGCTCTTTGCTTCCAGACTTTCCTGATCCCCGTTGAAATACACAAGGTTCTGTGCCTTCACGAAGATGGCTTCCATGACCTCTTGGATACACTTGTGCGTAGAGGCTTGTGAGATCCTGCACATGTCACCTGTGGAACCCTGGAAGGAGCCACTGGTGTAGAAAATGTGCGCTGCTGCGATCATTTTCACTGCCACTGGCAGTGGACACTCTCCAGGTCCCAGTGGCACCAAATCCTGCAGAAGGTGGCATATAGAACCATAGAAAAGTTACAGCATAGAAGGAGGCCATTTGGCCCATCTTGCCCATGCCAGCCTGAGGACACCCTTTCTAATCCCACCTTCCTGCACCCGGCCCATAGCTCTGCAGTTTACAGCACTTAAGGTGCAGATCCAGGTACTTTTTAAAAGAGTTTAGACTTTCTGCCTCTACCACCAACTTGGGCAGCGAATTCCAGACACCCACTACCCTCTGCGTAAAAAAGTTCTTCATCATGTCCCCCCCTATAACTTCTGCCACTTATCTTGAATCTATGTCCCCTGGTTCTAGAATTCCCCACCAATGAGCAGTCTTTGGCGACACTGGTTCTTGCTAATCTGCAGGAATGTCAAGCGCCGTCTATAGACCCTGGGTCTAGCGAGAGGCCTACAAGCGACAGCTCACTGTGGATCTTTGACTGTGCACAGAGGAGGCCCTGCCGCTCCGTCATCTTAAGGGAGGTGCTCCTCCCTTTGCCGAGCCAGTTGCCTCCTTCGCAATCTTCTTCTTCTCTGCTCCCTGTAAGTCATGAGGCATACCACTAGATCACCAGGCTCCATGATCCTGATGTTCTCCTCCTGCAGTATCAAAGAGGGCGACGTGAGGGTTAGCATATGTCTCCTAAGGACCTCTCTTGGTTAAGTCTCCAGCTCTGGCTGCATCTCAAGGCCCCTTCACGCATGCCAGAGAGTGTTGGCCACTACTTGGATGACCAGTGTGTAGTGCGCCCGAAACCCCATCCACCTCCGCCCCACTCCACTTGACCGATTGGCGGCAGCTTTGGCCACTGGACTGCATGCTGTGCTCTCAGCTCAGGCACAGGCATTCTCCTAAACTGCACTGCAAGGCTGCGCTGTTAGCTTGAACCGTGGGGGTTATTGGCCCAAATCTAAATAAATACATTACAAGAGGCTCTGAGCGCCTCCACCAGTGACTGCTCCAAGTCCACTTTTCACAAAGGGATTCTACAACTTGCCTGGTTGTCCAATTGTTCTGCAGCCACCTAGAACTCACATTAATTTGCAGACTGCGCCTGAGGGGTGAAACTTTCTGGAGCATCTGGTGGTACATTGATGCTTTTCGGTTGCTTTAGTGGGCAGAAAAGCTTCAGAGGCCCAACTGCAAGCGTGTCAATGGAGCTGCTGCTGAATGGCTTCGGTCGCAGAAGAATGCTCACTTTTGAGAAGCTGTTCCAAGTGCAAGGCCACTTCCATCACCCTCCATCCCCTCTACCCTGTCCCCCACACCGCCTCCCCCCTTGAGTTGGACTTAAACCTGGAATCTCGTGAGTCAAAGTCAAGAGTGCACCAACTGAGCCATGGCTGACATAAGGTGAGATGGAGGCTCTTGTGAAGCCTAAACACTGGCCCAGACCTGTGAAAAAAATCAAATCTATTAACTGGTGAAGGGTGTAGCAGCCCAAATAAAAGCAACACCCTGCGGATGCTGGAAATATGCAAGAGAAACAGAAAATGCTGGGAAAACTCAGCAGGTCTGACAGCATCTGTGGAGAGAAAAATAGAGTTGACGTTTCAAGTCCATGTGACCCTTCTTCCGAGCAATCCCAGGTCGTTGCTAGTCTTTGGTGACACTTGTTGCTCCTGTTCAAAACCTGTTTTCTGTCATAATTGTGAAGCAGAAGATCACTACAAGTCAATAATAAGAAACCTCTCTATCCTGACTCAATCCTTTCACTGTAACCTTCTTGGTCTCAATTTTGTCAATATTATTACAACAATGGATTTTCTAAAACAAAAACAAAAGTAGCTGGAAAAGCTCAGCAGGTCTGACAGCATCTGTGGAGAGGAAGACAGAGCTAACGTTTCGAGTCTGTATGACTCTTCATCAGGCTCGAAACGTTAACTCTGTCTTTCTCTCCACAGATGCTGTCAGACCTGCTGAGCTTTTCCAGCTATTTTTGTTTTTGTTTCAGATTTCCAGCATCCGCAGTGTTTTGCTTTTATCTTAATGGATTTTCTAAACTTGCCAATAGTTTTTCCTCATACGTTTTAAGTGTGGCACACATGTTGAAAGAGCTAGCAATTCTTTAGTTATCGCTGGCATAAGCACGATGGGCTGAGTGGCCTCCTTTGATGTTCAAACTTTTTTGATTCTAAGACTCATTGGACCCCCTTTTATTCAAACCCATGCCCTTCCAAACTCTGGAGCTCCTCACCCTCTTCAGCCTTTCCTTTGCCTTGTAACATGTCTGCTTCTTAAAACTTGAACTTGGAGTCATGTAAACTACTTTTCGATTTGTCTCCCCTCCCCTCCTTTCCACCCTTGCTGACAGCCCACCCAATAGGCCTTGGCCCTTCATTGAGCCTCCTCAACAACAATTCTTATCAGTTTTGATACGAACACAGTGTGAGACAACAAGGAATGACAAATCCACTTTAGCGCTGAGGCGCTTGATACCTCACTTAAAAGAAAAAGTAAATTGTTTATCATGTAGTTTACATTATTGCTATAATTGGGTTTCTGTGACTCTGATAGCTTTGACTGTGATGTGAATTTCTAATTACGAGCCCAATATCCCTTTGTATTCATTTAGTTTCAGTAATGAATAGAAATTATTTACTAAATATAATCATATCACAAGCTACTATAAATGTGACAGATTTAATTAGACTAATGCATTTTATATTACCCTCAAGCCTTTCATGTGTCATAGGTCTTCTTGTGTGGATAATAAAAATGTTTAATTACTTTATTTACCAGAAGAGGTACTTTTTGCAAGCTTGTTTGTATTGCAAAGTACCAAAGATGAAAGAGGATCACATCTCTGGTGTCTGTCTATGTGTTGTAGCTAACGTGACAATTCAAAGCGGAATATTTTGATGGGTTGAGGCATGCAAGGAGAGAGGTAATGTGCAAGGGCACATCTTCCCTATGGAATGGTCTATAAAGTGATTCCAATGAAAACAAGAAACTCAACTATTCCCAATCTCTCCTACGACTCAGTCAGGTCCAACAAGTTAGGCTTTTCAAGTTGCTGGAGGTCATTGCTTTGCGCAGAACAGGAAAGCGCTACTTTTGATCCCTGGATGGAGTTACGGTGACAGAACTGCACTGGCAGTTAACGCTGACCACTCGAAGCTGATAAGGGGAATAAAATCAGGCAGGGTTACCGGTCGTGATGGCTATCCAGTGACTCTCGTTTGTCTGTGAGTGCCTGATAAGGGTTGGACTCAGACGTGTTTGTCACGTGCCTTCAAATCGAATGGCTTGCTGACTACTCATTCTCTAGCCTCACAGATGAAGAATTCTTTCATCTCAAAAGCTAAGCTCTGCCTAAATCAGATTGACCCATCTGTGTCACGTTTTTGTGAAGGGTTTTATTTTCCTTGTTCTTGTTTTCAGTTTTTTAATTCCCTCTCTCTTTGTGGCTTGCTCGTTACTTCCGGTCAATCTTTTGCACTTCGCAGGCCTCACAACTTGTCATCCATTTGACTTCTCAGCCAGTCAATGGTCTGTGGAGTGGAAAGAGAATCTTTAAATAGGACGGTAATTGTTTATTTTTTCTGTTTAACTGCACGCAGGTGACGGGCATTAACTGGGGACTCACACGTGCTCCTGTGGCTCAGTTCATAACACCCTCACCTTTGAGTCAGAAGGTTGTGGGTTCATGTCCCACTCCAGGACTTTGAACAAAAAAAAAAGTCAAGAACTGTGAATGTACTCGAAAGAGTTACAACCTGAATTGTCTTTTGGAAGTCCCCTCCATGTCATCGCACTGTGCAAGGAGGGGTTTCCTGTTCAGGCTGCTGTTGCACACCCTCCACTTTCTCACCTTCACCAACCATTCAGACAAGCCTTGGTGTTCCGTTCTGCTATCTGGAGGAGATGGGGACCCCTGGTGCAGGTCTCTCTATGCTGGTGTCCACACATTGTCCATCAGTAATCTGGCATGCAATAGAAGCTTGCCGGGTTGCCTGTAATTTCTGCAGCCTGGAGGAATCCGTGTTTCATATTTATGTAGGCGTGTGAGAGGTTGTAGCCCCTCACCCATTACCTGAGGGGACTGCTCCTCAATTTCTGCTTGTACTTCAGTCCCAAGCTCCTGCTCTTTCGCCAGCCAGTTCGGATGGGGTTGGGGGCACGGGCAGATTGAAGGACCTCCTCATTGCCCTGCCCATTGGGCCTGGTCAAGATGGCCATTAACAGGTCCAGGCAGTGGGCAGGCAAGGAGATCATTTAACCCAACTGCCTGCCTTGCTTCCTTGGCTACATCCACACTAGGGTGTCCCTGAAGATGGAGCAAGTGGTGTCCACCGCTATGCTTGGGCACCCGGGTGAGGGGCAGTGGGACACCTGAGTGCATCATTAACCCCGGTTATGTCACTTTAATTGAAGTTGTTATGTTTCCTTTAAAGTTTTTGGTTTTTTTGGTTACAGTGGGTTAGCCATGTCTCTTTTAAAAAGGACGCTTAATTGTTTATGGGTTCATTAAAAGAGGTATAAATTGAACAAAACTGAAACTGTGGTGGTTGGGTTAAGAGGTGCATGTTTGCAATGTGTACTTCTGTAATTAAAAGCCTATAAAAATGTGTATAGATTGGCTCCAGTACTATCCTTCACCGCCCGGCTTTTTGGATTCAAACATGGTGGAGACAGCAAAAGAACATAATAAAGTTGAGACAAAAAAAAATCAACAATTAATAAAAATTATGCTTGAATGAATGTTCCTCCTAAATAAGACCTCTCCATTAGCAGAGTGCCCATTAGCAAGCAAATACCCTAATAGCATGTTTTGGGCTGACCCAGGTCATTGGTTGATCCTTGGTTTAGGCTAGCTGAAGCTTCACTCGACAAGCTGTTTTGAGTGAAGCTGACAGATTTGCTAATCTCTAATGTTTCAATAGAAGCATGCATTCACCAAGGCTAATTGGTCATTGTTTGAAAACAGTTTGTTGAAATTCTTTGACACATTTCCCCCTTAAACATATTCTCGTGGGCCTTGTAGCTGGTAATAGCACGTACAGGAAGATTAATGATAATTAGTCTGGAAGTTATTTGTTCCATATGGAGTGGAATGATTGGGTAATTCATTTTGCGCTTTCTCAGATACAACACAAAAACATGTATCTCTGGGCATCTCCACTTCAAGCACCATAGCATTTGCTCCATTCCGGGAGTGGTTTGTGTCATCAACTGCAGACACATTGAAAGGGTTGTTCTTTAGCAGACTGCTAAACAGGGCCTCACTATCAGTACTGTTTGAGCAATCTGTTACAAAGACTAATGTCTAGTCTTCAACACTTTTGCGTGTGAATTTTAAAAAAAATGCAAGTGTGGAAATAAGCTCCAGTGACTGCACTGCTTAGGTGTGTTGCTGTGTCAAACATTGCCTAGACACAGTGGCGTAGAAGTGCATCTCAGGCAGGAGTGTGAGAGAGGCATTTCCCCTGCCCCACTATTATGTCTGACATTCAGTTCCAGTTACTTCAATGGATGTGAATCACAGCTGCAACATAAAGGAGGCAACAGTTAAATTTTGCTGGTTTTACACTGTCAGCCAAGTTGAATTTCTAACCCTGATTGTGGTGTATTTCATTGACTATTGTGGGGGCAATAGGGCATCTGTCAGAAGAGGACCTTGATGTCCACCTTGTGGTGGGTCGCAGTCACTGAGTATGTTCCAGACTGAGATTGATAGATTTTTGGACTCTGAGGGAATGAAGGGATATGGGGACCAGATAGGAAAGTGGAGCAGTGGTTGAGGCTCAGCAGACTCGAGGGGCCAAACAGCCTACATCTGCTCCAATTTTTTATATTGTAATAATCTAAGTTCTTCCTTGCAACAAGTTGCTCGGTGATTTACACATTAATAGTGGTGAACGCCGTTAAGCACATTGTTATATTAAGCAGCAAAATCTGGTCCATGGACTTCGCATGAAGGTCACTGGCCAGTTGAAAGGAGTGAGAGATGTAGGCAACTTTTCTATTTGCCTCAGTTCTTGGAGCAGGCACTGGAGAGGCCAATTGCAGCGGGATGCCCACTCCTGCCCCCAGCAGTGATATAACACACATATATGACCGTCATTTCCTCCTGATGATATTTATCACTTTGTACACTGGCTGCAGGCCACAAATTTGATTTTCCAGATCTCGGGATGGCAGAAACAAAGAGAAAGGTTTTGTCACATCCCCTTTCATAATCAGCAATGACTGCTCATCACACACTTCTCAACATTGCTCGTGAAACCCAATACATCTTGTACTGCATTCTCGTGGATGATAACCAGCATGACAAAGAGACGAGGATGATGACTTTAATCCATCCAGCATACGAAATCGCAACCAGCTCACTTGTGTGCTGGATATTCTGCATCCAATATCTGTCAAGAGTCCAGAATAATGGGAAGTGGAGCAGACACATGTTCGATTGTGCAATGCTAATAATCTGCAGCACGCAGTTGCTAAAAAAACGTAGCCATGCATATTTAAAAGTCAGGCTTGGGGATTTTGAATAAACGTTATTGTTTTGTATGTTGAAGGACAAACTGGTATTAATTTATGATCAAAGGACCTTCTTATGTCATTAAAAGCTAGAACCCAATGTGGTTTTAATTCCAAGAATGTGTCTTTGTCGGTGGCACAGAGCTACTCAAGTGAAGTTCAGGAGTTGAATCAAACCTAGAAGCAGCGGCGTAAATCCACAAGGGTTTTTTTTTTAATCTCACTTCTCCTTCGTAATGTCTTGCAGATGTGAAGAGCAGTATTTTGTGCAAGGGCAGGCAGGAACAAAATGAAGCCAGGGAAATCGACCGATCTTAAGATCTGTCTTTTCTCATCACAAATTATTTTCCTGCATGACAGATGAAAAGGCCAATTAAGCTTTGATGCTGTGATTAAATGCCAAAGGGGAAAATACAAGACGAATTCATCCCTTTAATGGCAAAACAAAAAAAAAAAAATCTAGCCCCCATTTTCGTTTGGCAAAATATAGACATTCAGCCAAGAGCTCTGTCTCCTGCCGTGTCTCTCCTAATTGTATAAGTTGTAGCTCGACTCTTTCTAAGTTAGGGTGTCAAAGGATAGAACGGCTAGATACCGCCTATCTATAATTCATGCTTCTCTGTATCTAAATTCATGTTCTCTTAATTTCCCTTTTAAAGTCAGGGATGTCACTCAAATGATCTTAGAGGATGTTAAAGTTAAAACAGTAGAAAGACAGAGCAAGGGCTGAGAAAGCATCCCAACAGTGGTTGCTTTCTGTGTGTGTGGGGGTGGGTAGCGTGGGTTGGGGCAAGTTGGGGCAACCTCAATTAACTCTTGCTTGTTGTTCTAGTTTACAGCAGTCCTATTGTAAATTCACAAGACTCAGCAGCCTCACCCCTGTCCAGTAACCGTCATTCACATGAGAACCTAGGCAGCTAAAGGGTGATTTTAGGGACTCACATTCTCATCCTGGAGCCTTTCTCGGAGCAAGCATTCATTGGGAAGTTGGGTGTTTGCTTCTCCACTCGTTTCTGTCCCTAGCAGACAAGACTCCTCATTGGTGTGTGACTTCTTGAGTGTCTTTGGCTTATTTAACCAAAGGGAGTCACCAACCTTGTCTTCACTCGGTTAGTTTAATAGGGTAGTGATCACCAGCAAGAACTATGGCACGTTTTCTCTACCCTAGGTCAGAGGGTTTAAGGCCAGTTGTAGACTCCCCTCCAATGCACTTTTTTTCTAATTTCCACATGACCAGATTGCCATTTTGGTGTCAATACTGAATTAGAGTAGTCAGCAAATAGTTTTGTTTTTAAATATAGAATTCCATGTTTTTCCACTTGCATCACTTTGACCTGGTGTTATCTTGTCTATGCTGGTGGATCTCCTGCCAGCTTATTGTCATGTCATTTTCCAGGACATTTTCCCAAGCCCCACACACCTTAAGGTGGCACAGCCACGAGTAGCTCCCATGGGCTAGAAATCCAGAAGACTGTGATATATATTGTATAATCTGTGGGAGAGCTGTAATAATGATAGGCTTAGAGGGTTACTCTGTTTACATAACTGCAATGTTCTTTTTTTTACCAACATGAAGTCATTGCACTTCAAAAGTAGTTAATTGGCTGTGGACCCCATTAGAGCACCCGGTGAATGCTGAAGGCGCTATGTGAATGTACCTTTATAATGCTACACTGTAGTTTATTAAAATGTTTGTGTAATTCCAAATCTCCATTGTATTTCTTTGTTTGCATGTGTTGGAAGTTAATTGGACCTAGTGACACTTCTTGGGGACAACTAGTGACATTCGCATTAACTCCTAAGAGCTCTAATTTAACACTTGGGTTTAAATAGTGAGACCATTATTGACGTGGTACAATATTCCTATTCAACAGATGGCATCTTAAATCCCAGACTTGGTAACACAATTAATTGGATGCAATCGTCTCGAGTGACAATCTCCTTTAGCCTGAGATCTGTGAAATGTACAATTAATGTTTTGAAAAGAGTCACAATTGACTTGATCCAAAATGTGCTCCATTCAGAACTCAATAATCCTGGTTACAGTAGAGTAAGCTGAAATGTGACTGAACTCAGCCACTTGGAAAATATGTGACTAAGGTCATAAATTCCCTGCATGGTATTTATAGCAGCTGCTGTGTGCAGTGTGTTATAGTTTATTAAGTTTGATTCAGTTTTGCCTGAGTTATTTTAATGTTGTCAGCTGTTAGCATAGAGGACGCAGCCTCACAAATAAGCCAAGAAAGGAAGAGTTGGACGGAGAAGCTGCCTAAATGTGGGTAACAGCTTAGACACAGATAGCTTCCTGGGATTGTCACCATCCACATGGATGACTGACCTATGTGGGAAAAAGTGGAATTCAACTTATCATGGAATCATAGAATCATAGAGCAGAGAAGGCAGCCATTCAGCCCATCATGCCTATGCTAGCTTTCTGAAAGAGCTGTGCAATTTGTCTCACTCTCCCTGCTCCTCTCCGATAGCCTAAGCAAATTGTTCTTTTTCAAGGGTTTATCCAATTCCCATCTGACAGATATTATTGAATCTTCTTCCACCATCCTTTCAGATAGTGCATTACACATCGTAATACCTTGCAGGGTTAAAAAAAAAATTCCTCAGAATCACAGAATCCTCATTTCATCTCTGGTTCTGCTGCCAATCACCTTAAACTTATACCATCTGGCTACCTATCCTTCTGACTGGAAATAGTTTCTTGTTCTTTACTTTAAAAAAGCCTTTCCAGACTTGAAAACCTTTACCAAATCTTTCCTCCTCTGCCCTAAGGAGAAAAGGAAAAACTTGCATTTTGATAGCACTTCTTATGACCGCCGGACATCTTGAAGTGCTTTGCAGCCAATTATGTAATTTTGAAGTGTAGTCACTGTTATAATGCAGGGAACATGGCAGCCAATTTGTGCACAGCAAGCTCCCGCAATGTGATAATGACCAGATAATCTTTTTTTTGTGATTTTGATTGAGGGATAAATATTGGCCAGGAAACCAGTGATAACTCCCATGCTTTTCATCAACATAGTGCCATGGGATCTTTTACCTTCACCTGAGCGGGCAGATGGAGCCTCAGTTTAGTGTCTCATCCAAAAGGCAGCACCTCTCCGTACTGCACTGAAGTGCCAGCTTAGATTTTTATGCTCGAGCCCTGTAGTGGGATTTAAACCTGGAGACTAGTGACTCAGAGGCAAGGATGCTGCCAACTGAGCCACAGCTGACGCTATAAGTGTTCAGCGGAGAATAACACTAGTTTCTTTCATCCCTCCATGTGACTGAAGATGTTCAGGTACAACTCCCGACCTAGGTAAGTTTAGAAGCATTTAATGTGTCCCATACTACACTCTTTAGTTGTAAACTGGTTAACACCCTTGTGCAAGTAATACATGTAGGAATGTAGTATAAATATGCTAAGCTTTTGTGTGTAAACTTTGACGATTGGAAATTCCATCCCCTTCTCAGTAAATTCAGTAGGGAGAGGCCCAATGGACTGAATGGTCTCTTTCTATGTTGTACCATTCTATGTTTCTATACTAAAATAATAGTCATGCTATGAACTTCTCATGCTAAGACGTGCTTCACATAAGGTGGAGTGACAGCAATGAAGTCTTACAGCGCAAGATGAAACTTCTGTCCAAGTCACAAGTTCCAAAATGCATTCCATGCATAAAGTAAGCCGAAAGAGGTAATATCCTGTAGTATATGTAAAATAAAGGCAGAGAAGGGAATATAAATATATAAATATCTCAGAGGAACCAGCGTTTATGCTGTGTAAATATTATTAATAATGGCATTCATCAAAAGAAAGGCAAAAGTCTCAGGAGATGGAAAGATCCCATTTTTCACCATCAAGTGAAACAATTTCTCTGTCACTAAGGAATGTCAGAGCATGAGAGCCTTAATTGACAGAAGTTGTCTCCAGAAATGCAGCTGTCTTTCACTGTTGCTATTAAGTCTCAGCTTTATTTTTGTGGCTTTGGGATGCATCATTTTCCTTGGGATGAGGAGGGCGACAGGTTGTGGGGGGGGTGGTTGGTGGGGGCGGGGGGGGGGGGGGGTGGTGCGGGGGGGTGCGGGAAGTGAGGGTAGGGGTAGCGAGGGCTGCCGACCGTTTCTTACAGATACTGTAGATCTACTCAACCACAGTATCCAAACAACAAGGCACAAGAGAGCTTTGTGAGGCAACGTGGCCTAACTAAACAGAAACGCGGGTCATAGAATTGGCCCCATTAGTTCTGCCTCCAGCCCACATTCCCACCTGGGAGCCTCACCCCTTTGCCCCTCAGGTGCAAAAGGGCAGCACAAACCTAAGAGCTAAATGAATACAAATTCATCGCTTCAACAGGAATTGCATTTAAGCCAAGAGCATAATCATTAAGTAGAAGGGTCAATCATCTCATATTAAAGCTCTAGGCTGCTTTTAAGACTCTGGGCACTTAGGAAAACCAATTTGATGCCATAGCAATGACTGGAGAGACTTAAAACACCGCTCATGGTTCTTCAAGCCCGAACATGCTCTGTTCAAATTGTCAGCTTAAAGTGTCATCATAGAGAGAGAAAAATCTTTTTCACATTTATTTTAAACTGTTCATCATGTCCTTCCTTTTCTATTGCAGAACTACTGTGAACATGCAAGGGCTGGAAGAACTAAATGGAAGCATTTTGCCCCCAACTCCCATCATTTTCAACGTAACTTTTTAATCTCCTCTTGAGCTCCCTCTCAGCATCGTGACAATATGGGTTCAGTCTAGCCGTCCTTCACTGGTGCTGTTGTTTGAGATAGTGAGATGCCGAAAGTGATGTGAAGCCACAAGCGGACCCCCCTGGCCGGGAGTTGATCGAGCACACCCTGTATCAGCTGAATGAGGGAAGGTGAGTGAGTAATTCAGTGGACTGGTTGCCATGGTATCAGTCAATTATAACTATCAGCAAAGGCTGATCAGGCCAGGTCTCTTTTCTCTTGAAAAGAGAAGGCTGGCAGCTGAGCTACTGAAAGTCTTTAGAATTCTGAAAGATTTTGACAGGGGAGACACAGTGAGAGGGCTTGTGGGGGAGAGCAAAACAAGAGGCCCCCTCCCCCACATATATGATAGTCACCAAGGAATCCAAAGAGAATTCAGGAGACACTTCTTTACCCAAAGAGTGGTGAGAAAGTGGAACTCGTGACCACAGGGTGTGGCTGAGGTGACTCGGTTGGATGTGTTTAAGAGGAAGCCAGTCAGCGCACATGCCCAGAGGAGGACAGAAGAGGTGCTTCACGGATGTGCTGAAAGCCCACATGAAGAAATGCAACATTGACACCAACTCTTGGGTGCACACAGTCTGCATTGCCTTTATAAGCCAATCACACACTAGCAATGCACTCTCATAACCAAAATAGCATAA
The DNA here is from genome assembly GCF_964194155.1 of Cetorhinus maximus. NCBI lineage: Eukaryota > Metazoa > Chordata > Chondrichthyes > Lamniformes > Cetorhinidae > Cetorhinus > Cetorhinus maximus. The sequence goes on from NC_135891.1 coordinate 112,242,664, forward strand.
ATGAAATATTTTCGTTCTTAGCCCTCTTCTTGCAGGTCCTTGGTTTTATGACTATCATAAGTCAATTCAAAGATGCTTGCTCTTGCAAAACTAGGCTGATGGTCGGGTAAAATTCCACTGCCCTGGGCCAAAGCAGATGGTGGCAGAGACTGTGCGAAGCATCTCAGCATTTTGAGACCCAACAATGAATAAACAAAGAGGAAAAGCAAAAATGGCAAAAAGGATGTGCCATGATTCGAACTGAGGATACACAACTTGACATCCCACTTGACAACAAATGCCCTACATGCCATAAAGTCTACAGCCATGGTTCAAGCATGGACAAAAGAGCTGAACTACTGAGGTGAGGTGAGAGTGAATGCCCTTGACATCAAGGCAGCATTTGACCGAGTGTGGCATCAAGGAGCCCTAGCAAAACTGGAGTCAATGGAAATCAGGGGGAAAATTCCACTGGTTGGAGTCATACCTAGCACAAAGGAAGATGGTTGTGGTTGTTGGAGGTCAATCATCTCAGCACCAGGAGTTCCACAGGGTAGTGTCCTCAGCCCATCCATCTTCAGCTGCTTCATCAATTAGAAGTGGGAAGTTCAGCACCATTTGCGTTCCTCAGATACTGAAGCAGTCCATGTCCAAATGAAGTAAGACCTGGACAAAATCTAGGCTTCTGCTGACTAGTGGCAAGTGACATTCACACCACACAAGTATCAGGCAATGACCATCTCCAACAAGAGAGAATCCAGCCATTGCCCCTTGATGTTGAATGGGATTACCATCACTGAATCCCCCATTATCAACATCCTGGGGGTTACCATTGATCAGAAACTGAACTGGACTAGCCATATAAATACTGTGGCTACAAGAGCAGGTCAGAGGCTAGGAATTGTGCGATGAGTAACTCACCTCCTGACACCCCAAAGCCTGTCCAGCATCTACAATGCACAAGTCAGCAGTGTGATGGAATACTCCACCCTTGCACGTCACCACACAACTTTGTCGAGTTAGCCACTGAACAACAGGCAAGGTGGCTAAAGCAGTGTTACTCTGATTACTAGGATCCAGAACCTAGTGGAGCATTGGACAGAACTGTGAACCTGAGAGAAGCTGTGCATGACAGGAAAACCCCTTTGCAATCAACAGTCTTCCTCCCTGGATTTCCCTGGGAGAATTGTGCCAACAATACACGGACTTTCTCGCCCTCGTTTTTATATTTATGGAAAAACAGAATAAACTCTGCTCTCAAATTCGCCACTAATTGCCATTCTTGCCCATAAGGAGAGTTTGGAGAATAGAATTGTAATATCAATGCATAAGACCCGGTGTGAGATTTAACTGGAGCAAGCTAATGGGATGTCTGGACTGTATCAAACCATGATTTATTATACTGATGCCCCAGGTGTTTAAAATAAACAGGAGATTAAATAAAAGGACTTTGAGATATCCTGGAAATGGTTCAGTGAAGAGTTAAGAATATGACTGTAGCAGGCAGTGGAATTTTACCCATCAGCCTAGTTTTGCAAGAGCAAGCATCTTTGAAGTGACTTATGATAGTCATAAAACCAAGGACCTGCAAGAAGAGTGCTAAGAATGAAATTATTTCATTTATGCTGTTTTGGTTACAAGAGTGCATTGCTAGTGTGTGATTGGCTTATAAAGGCAATGCAGACTGTGTGCACAATGCCTGATGTTCAATATCTACCTATGGGAAGCTTGAAAGAACAAAAAGGACAATATAGAAATAAGAAGCAAAAACAAAAATTGCTGGAAAAACTCAGCAGGTCTGACAGCATCTGTGGAGAGTCCGTATACGGACTCGAAACGTTAACTCTATCTTTCTCTCCACAGATGCTGTCAGACCTGCTGAGTTCTTCCAGCAATTTTTCTTTTTGTTTCAGATTTCCAGCATCTGCAGTATTTTGCTTTTATTATAGAAATAAGGAGAGCAGACATGGCTTAGTGAATAAGTACACTGTCTAGAGTGGAACTTAACCATATAGACCAGGGAGGAACCTAGTTCAGTCTCTTCTCTGTGCTCAACTTGCGGATCTCACTTGGTACAACAGCTCGGGGCACTATACTGTGTACCTCAGGGTGAAGGATAATGCTGCAGTGCAATCATCCAGGGTTCCTATTCTGACGGGACTTCAGCAACTC